>NC_134041.1:0-710635 GCF_965140245.1 Athene noctua
CCTAACCCTAACCCTAACCCTAACCCTAACCCTAACCCTAACCCTAACCCTAACCCCCTAACCCTAACCCTAACCCTAACCCTAACCCTAACCCTAACCCTAACCCTAACCCTAACCCTAACCCTAACCCTAAACCCTAACCCTAACCCTAACCCTAACCCTAACCCTAACCCTAACCCTAACCCTAACCCTAACCCTAACCCTAACCCTAACCCTAACCCTAACCCTAACCCTAACCCTAACCCTAACCCTAACCCTAACCCTAACCCTAACCCTAACCCTAACCCTAACCCTAACCCTAACCCTAACCCTAACCCTAACCCTAACCCTAACCCTAACCCTAACCCTAACCCTAACCCTAACCCTAACCCTAACCCTAACCCTAACCCTAACCCTAACCCTAACCCTAACCCTAACCCTAACCCTAACCCTAACCCTAACCCTAACCCTAACCCTAACCCTAACCCTAACCCTACTAACCCTAACCCTAACCCTAACCCTAACCCTAACCCTAACCCTAACCCTAACCCTAACCCTAACCCTAACCCTAACCCTAACCCTAACCCTAACCCTAACCCTAACCCTAACCCTAACCCTAACCCTAACCCTAACCCTAACCCTAACCCTAACCCTAACCCTAACCCTAACCCTAACCCTAACCCTAACCCTAACCCTAACCCTAACCCTAACCCTAACCCTAACCCTAACCCTAACCCTAACCCTAACCCTAACCCTAACCCTAACCCTAACCCTAACCCTAACCCTAACCCTAACCCTAACCCTAACCCTAACCCTAACCCTAACCCTAACCCTAACCCTAACCCTAACCCTAACCCTAACCCTAACCCTAACCCTAACCCTAACCCTAACCCTAACCCTAACCCTAACCCTAACCCTAACCCTAACCCTAACCCTAACCCTAACCCTAACCCTAACCCTAACCCTAACCCTAACCCTAACCCTAACCCTAAACCCTAAATCCATAAACCCTAAAATCCATAAACCCTAAAATCCATAAACCCTAAAATCCATAAACCCTAAAATCCATAAACCCTAAAATCCATAAACCCTAAAATCCATAAACCCTAAAATCCATAAACCCTAAAATCCATAAACCCTAAAATCCATAAACCCTAAAATCCATAAACCCTAAAATCCATAAACCCTAAAATCCATAAACCCTAAAATCCATAAACCCTAAAATCCATAAACCCTAAAATCCATAAACCCTAAAATCCATAAACCCTAAAATCCATAAACCCTAAAATCCATAAACCCTAAAATCCATAAACCCTAAAATCCATAAACCCTAAAATCCATAAACCCTAAAATCCATAAACCCTAAAATCCATAAACCCTAAAATCCATAAACCCTAAAATCCATAAACCCTAAAATCCATAAACCCTAAAATCCATAAACCCTAAAATCCATAAACCCTAAAATCCATAAACCCTAAAATCCATAAACCCTAAAATCCATAAACCCTAAAATCCATAAACCCTAAAATCCATAAACCCTAAAATCCATAAACCCTAAAATCCATAAACCCTAAAATCCATAAACCCTAAAATCCATAAACCCTAAAATCCATAAACCCTAAAATCCATAAACCCTAAAATCCATAAACCCTAAAATCCATAAACCCTAAAATCCATAAACCCTAAAATCCATAAACCCTAAAATCCATAAACCCTAAAATCCATAAACCCTAAAATCCATAAACCCTAAAATCCATAAACCCTAAAATCCATAAACCCTAAAATCCATAAACCCTAAAATCCATAAACCCTAAAATCCGAATCCCATTCAATCTGCCCTATCTCTAAGCCATATGTGCTCACCCTCGTGACTGCAAGCCAAAACCCTTACCTCAGGGTGCAGTCATATTCGGTAGGTGGTTGAGTAGTACTGTCTTTCTGCTCCATAGAGTCATAACACTGTTGTCTACAAATAAGTGTGGTGCAGCCTAGACCATGATGGAATTAGCTGGCAGTATTTCCTTAAAACCATTAGTTTTCTTTTTCCATTCATTGATCCCAGACAGCAGCCATGTTCCACTGCTGCTTACTACCACCTAACCAATACCCACAAACACAAAGTTAGTTTATCACACTGAGAAATACACAGTCAGAAACATACTACCTCAGACAAGAACACCAAGAAAAGAACCCAGAAATACAGTCCATCACTAGAGACGCCACACTAACCTGCATCTCTATGTCCATGTCCACAACTGACACATACACACAGTCCCACTCCCCGACCTGCACTAGCTCATACTCCGCATCCACAACCAACAGTGACATAGTCTAACAAATACCGAGTTCAACAGAGTAACACCTGTGGAAAGAGACAGACAAACAAAAAGGTACTGCATAGACAAACTTATACACCCATAAAAACCACACAACAGCCTACCGCACATAATACAACTTTATTAACATTCTATGGAAACCACACAGGAACCTGTCCAACAAATTATACCTTCACTGCATCTACATTACAGAACAGCTTCTGCTTCTCAAATCAAGTTACAATCAATAATTAGACTTTCCTGTCATGCTGATTACACAGAACTGTTGAATTAACAACACTACAACTACACCTCCACTCAAGCCTCATTACAACATAGCTTTAACATACATTTTACACACCTTAACAAAGACCTAATACATTTTCACAAAACTACATTAATGAAACATAATAGGGTTCATAAGCCCTGATGAGTGCTTTGCCTACCACCATTACCTCTAAAAGCATTTATCCTATTATCACATCTATCACTCAGCATGATGCCTTCATTGACCAGATTTCAAAACTACTTTAACATACATGAAGCCACGGAACGCCGTTCCCTGGGACCTCCGAGCTGGCCCTGCCTGCGAAAACCCCGTCCCTGCGACGCCCTGCGCCCGAACTGAGGCGACGATCGGCGCCTCGCAGAGCAGCCGGGACCGGGGAAAAAAAACCCAGCCGGGGGACAGGAAAAAAAAAAATCCCCCGGCTGGGGTTTTTTATTCTATATTTCTTTCTGCCCTAACTACTCAACAAACTCTACTCGACCTGCAACAAAAAAATAATGCCAGCACATTAAACAGTCACGCACAGCCAGACACAGTCTAAGCACACCGCACGCTCAACTACCCCGCTGACCACCCCCTCCTCTCGGCAAACCCGTCCCGCTACACGACTAACACGACCGGCCTTTGACCCATGGCTCCTCGGGAACGCCGTTCCCGGGGACCTCCGAACTGGCCCTGCCTGTGAAAACCCCGTCCCTGCGACGCCCTGCGCCCAAACTGAGGCGACGAACGTCGCCTCGCAGAGCGGCCGGGACCGGGGAAAAAAAACCCAGCCGGGGGACAGGAAAAAAAAAATCCCCCGGCTGGGGTTTTTTATTCTATATTTCTTTCTGCCCTAACTACTCAACCTGCAACAAAAAAATTATGCCTGCACATTAAACTGTTACGCTCAGGCAGACACAGTCTAAGCACACCGCACCCTCAACTACCCCGCTGACCTCCCCCTCCTCTCGGCAAACCCGTCCCGCTACATGACTAACACGACCGGCCTTTGACCCCTGGCTCCTCGGGAACGCCGTTCCCGGGGACCTCCGACCTGACCCTGCCTGCGAAAACCCCGTCCCTGTGCCGCCCTGCGCCCAAACCGAGGCGACGAACGTCGCCTCGCAGAGCGGCCGGGACCGGGGAAAAAAAACCCAGCCGGGGGACAGGAAAAAAAAAAATCCCCCGGCTGGGGTTTTTTATTCTATATTTCTTTTTGCTCTAACTACTCAACAAACTCTACTAGGCCTGCAACAAAAAAATAATGCCTCCACATTAAACAGTCACACTCAGGCAGACGCAGTCTAAGCACACCGCACGCTCAACTACCCCCCTATCCGCCCCCTCCTCTCGGCAGACGCGTCCCGCTACACGACTAACACGACCGGCCTTTGACCCCTGGCTCCTCGGGAACGCCGTTCCCGGGGACCTCCGACCTGGCCCTGCCTGCGAAAACCCCGTCCCTGCGATGCCCTGCGCCCAAACCGAGGCGACGAATGTCGCCTCGCAGAGCGGCCGGGACCGGGGAAAAAAAACCCAGCCGGGGGACAGGAAAAAAAAAAATCCCCCGGCTGGGGTTTTTTATTCTATATTTCTTTCTGCCCTAACTGCTTGACCTGCAACAAAAAATAATGCCAGCACATTAAACAGTTATGCTCAGGCAGACACAGTCTAAGCACACCACACGCTCAACTACCCCCCTATCCGCCCCCTCCTCACGGCAAACCCGTCCCGCTACACGACTAACACGACCGGCCTTTGACCCCTGGCTCCTCGGGAACGCCGTTCCCGGGGACCTCCGACCTGGCCTTGCCTGCGAAAACCCCGTCCCTGTGACGCCCTGCGCCCAAACTGAGGCGACGAACGTCGCCTCGCAGAGCGGCCGGGACCGGGGAAAAAAAACCCAGCCGGGGGACAGGAAAAAAAAAAATCCCCCGGCTGGGGTTTTTTATTCTATATTTCTTTCTGCCCTAACAGCTCGACCTGCAACAAAAAAATAATGCCAGCACATTAAACAGTCACGCTCAGCCAGACACAGTCTAAGCACACCGCACGCTCAACTACCCCGCTGACCGCCCCCTCCTCTCGGCAAACCCGTCCCGCTACACGACTAACACGACCGGCCTTTGACCCCTGGCTCCTCGGGAACGCCGTTCCCGGGGACCTCCGACCTGGCCCTGCCTGCGAAAACCCCGTCCCTGCGACGCCCTGCGCCCAAACCGAGGCGACGAGCGTCACCTCACAGAGCGGCCGGGACCGGGGAAAAAAAACCCAGCCGGGGGACAGGAAAAAAAAAATCCCCCGGCTGGGGTTTTTTATTCTGTATTTCTTTCTGCCCTAACTAGTCAAACTCTACTCCACCTGCAATAAAAACAATTCTGGCACATTAAACAGTCATACACCTGCATAGACATTCTAAATACACCGCTCATTCCACTACCCCGCTGACTGCCCTCTACTCTCAGCAAATCCACCCACCCGCCCAACCCCCACGACACTGCCTATGCCTATTGCTGCATCTCTCCTCAAAAAGTGCTTCCCAAAGACTTCAATGTTCATTGCCCCTGCTGACACTGTGGCCTGAAACTAACCTCCGCCCAAATGCTGGCTGTGAACAGAACATTACAGACATGCCAGGACTAACTGACAATAAACAGTCAGGGAGAGAATAGAAGTCTCCCTGCTCAACATTTTCTTTGCTATTATTAAAACTACACATTATCTCACTCTACATTCATTATACCCTGAAATGAATAACATCCTCACCTACAAGGTTACCTTTCAAAACTAACACTCATTCAACATTCACTGTGTGCAACCATCACCTGCCCGAGTGGCTGATCGCCACAATTCTGCCACTGTGCCCGGAACTGCATCGCTGCTGCTCCCCCTGACCCACACTGAATGTCCTCATTGTTAGAAGAAGAGTTATACGTTACAGAGTGGCACTACTGCTGGTCCTTCTTCATTTTGTACCCTCCGGCGAACATTGTCAGAGACTTCCCTTCTGGAATCCTGGTGATCCTATGACACCTGCAAAAGACAAAAGAAGGAACTCTAGAGGCTGCCTGGTGACAACAACTGGCTATCACCAAAACTGGCCTAGGTGACCTCCAGCCACATGGCCCGTGCTCACTGCCACATTATCATCCCCTTCTGTGACCGTTCCACAACGGCTACAAACACACAAAATGACACAGCCTCACACACATATACATGCGCCGCAAATGGGACCTAAAGACACGAGAGTACTGCACGGGGTAGAGCTAATGCTGAAGCTAAAGACAGGGCCTGACAGCACACTTGGAGAGCACTGAGGTAACAGGACACAAATGCACAGAGAGGCGCGCTGCAAGACCGACGCCCCCCCCCCCGCAGAGAGGCGCGCTGCAAGACCGACGCCCCCCCCCCCGCAGAGAGGCGCGCTGCAAGACCGACGCCCCCCCCCCCGCAGAGAGGCGCGCTGCAAGACCGACGCCCCCCCCCCCCGCAGAGAGGCGCGCTGCAAGACCGACGCCCCCCCCCCCGCAGAGAGGCGCGCTGCAAGACCGACGCCCCCCCCCCCGCAGAGAGGCGCGCTGCAAGACCGACGCCCCCCCCCCCCCGCAGAGAGGCGCGCTGCAAGACCGACGCCCCCCCCCCCCCGCAGAGAGGCGCGCTGCAAGACCGACGCCCCCCCCCCCCGCAGAGAGGCGCGCTGCAAGACCGACGCCCCCCCCCCCCCGCAGAGAGGCGCGCTGCAAGACCGACGCCCCCCCCCCCCCGCAGAGAGGCGCGCTGCAAGACCAACACCCCACACCCCACCCCCACCCCCCCCCGCAGAGAGGCGCGCTGCAAGACCGACGCCCCCCCCCCCCCCGCAGAGAGGCGCGCTGCAAGACCGACACCCCACACCCCACCCCCACCCCCCCCCGCAGAGAGGCGCGCTGCAAGACTGACACCCCCCCCCCCCCCCCGCAGATTTTACAAAACCTGAAGAGCCCCCCCACTGACACTGAAGTCTTGTGCCACCACCCCACCCGCTGTTTTGGCCCTGTGACTTATCTTTCAGAGAGCACGGTCCAGATTTCATCCTTATCGGGAGCACGTCATCCAACTGGCGTTTCCTTGCGTTCGCTGGGTGCCTCTTCGTCACCTGCGACACAGAATGCGGCCGGTCGTGGGCATGTTGACCCTTATCGGCATCTACCGTCCCGATGCCCTCCTCGGAAGAGCCGTACCGCTCCCGATACCTTTATTTTGCATGCGCCCCGACACCCCCCCGTCTCACGAGGCACACAAATCCAAGAAACTGAAGAAATGCATCACCTCTACTACTTGTAAGCTATTACATGGTCAGTGGCTCCCGGCCCGCTGCTCCGCTCTTCCGCCTACTCGCCTCTATTCCTCTGCTTTCTGAGCGGAGACCTTACGATGCCTGCAAAAGCAAAGAGAAATGGTCATTTGAACTGCTGCGTGATCTTCAGCAATATAGGTCTGAACAAACCGCTTATTGCCTCTCTCACCTTTTCTCAAAGTGCTTGGGACTCTGCTGCGTGAACCCTCCGGGAAAGAAAGGGAGGTAAACCCACGGGATGGAGAAGCCTCCCCGATCCTCGGCTCGCTCGTGGTGTTTTCTCTCCCCTGCTCGTTTACGTCGGCTGCTCGGAGAACGATTCTTCCTTCCGCTGTGCCAATGCCTCGTCGCCGCCTGTACGACAAACGGGACGTGATTTGAGCTACGATGATATTATGACACCCCCGAAAAACTAATGCTTTGGCACGCTGGTCATCTCTCACCTTGGCAAAGTCTAAGGGTGCGGGTACCCCACGTGACGCAGCGATCGACACCTATAAAATAAAACCGCGAGAGCTTGAGGGCCTCAGAGGCGCTGGTCACGCAGATCCCCTGACATCTTCCGTTGCTCTTCGGTGAGCTGCTTCTCCCTTTGCTTTTAAACACCCCAAACCGCATGAGCGAGTCACCCCATTGTTAAGAAAGACTTTCGTGAGAGCAAAGGTTTGTCTTCCGTTTCCGTCTCCCATCCGACTACTGCTAAAACACCCAAAACCCTAAATATTGACCCCACGGACAAACTAAGGCTCGTTCAACCCGCAAGACTAGGGCGTGAATTGCCGCTTGCGGCGTGTCTGCCCTCCGGCGCCTGTCGAACGCTAGGAGACTAACTCTGTGGCGGCTGTCTACAGCTACTTGCCCAGAGATGGACCGTATGGTCTTTGCCAAAAGCATCGGGGCACATCTACGTATTAATTCACGACTATGAGCCTACGCTCCCCTCGTCGTTACTATGGCCACGTGTCTGGGCAGGACAGGTCCAGCTCTGACACAGACATACACAGCACAGACATCGCAAGTGACATGACGGTGAGATGCGAGAAGACCGCGAGCGAGAACGATGACCGTAGGGAAGATGCTGCCGGCAGAGAAGCCCTACGGTGACGCGATGGCACGGATGCGTCGGAGCGGGCCCGAAATGAGAGACGACTGCTGCGGCCCGTGAGACAAAGTTACCGGTGACACCGGAACGATGGATGGGTGAGAAGTCGGGCTTTAGGACTTAAGACCTGGGGAGGAAACCCCAGAAGATTTCTATGTGCCAAAATGACTCTCAAAAGCACAGCTCCAGGTGCCATCTAGCTCATCCATGCGAGAGATGACCGATCGAGAACCTCCTCGATGCAAGACACGATGGATGGATCCACGCTTCGGGTTATAATTGCGAGACAAGAAGGGCTCTGCCGGCGCTATGCTGATGAAGCCTAGTACTCGATGCACTCAGGAGCGCTACGGAGATGCCTGCTGATCTCAAAGAGCTACGAAGACATCAAGACCTGAGGGTGGTGTGCTATAAGATATAGAATGCAGTAGACAAACTACGCAACGACACAGGCTGGAACTGCCCTGCCCAGAACGTGGTAGTCCGGTGCTGAAAAGTAACTCGCCGCCCCTTATGGGCGCTAAGGGTGCTGTTCCTGGACGGCCCTCTCCCCCGTACTGACTTGACGAGCCCTCCCTGCGATTCCCAACCCTGCCCCTTCCTCTCAGAGCCTTCCTACCCTCGACCCTCGACTTAGCTTTCAGAGGTCCGTAGCCATCTTCCGCAGCAACCGCATGGGCTAGCTAGGATGTTCCGGGCTCGCCGGTTCCTCCGCATCGTCTCCTAGACGCCCTCGAACCGTGCGACCGGTCGGCGTCGCGCCTGCCGATGCCGACAGCTTCCGCGACGCCGCCCTCGAAAGCGCCTCTCTCCTATTCGCTCCGGAGACGACGGTGCTGCCGTCGTCGCTTGCGGTACCTAAGAAACCGAGACGTACGAAAATCGCTGTTGTGCTTCTGACAATTCACCCGCCCCTACTCCTCCTCGCTACTGACCCGGCTCGCCTCAAATGCTCATCCGATTCAAAAGGCTGCCTGGACGGCGCTCGCAAAACCTAAGAGAAACGCTTCGCTTAGATGCCGTGGGATACTCGACACGTCGACGGGGACCTGGCTGACGCCGCCTCGCCTCGGGCTGCTCCTCCCGTGTGTGACTGCACCCTTCCGACGCTATGTCGGTCGCCTGCAAAAACCAAAGTAACGCCGGGTGAGATGCTACCCAAAACTACATCCTGCCGACAGCTATAACCCTCTCCCGCTCCTTTACCTGGTGCGATCGCCCGCCCTACCTCTGCTGTTCGGGATTTCTCCTGTGGAGGCTCGGTTACGACCTGAAACGCAAACGACAAGGGATACGTCTACCTTCACCGACATTACAACTCCCGAACTATAACTGCTACTTGAGCACACTGGTAATATCTCACCTCGCTTGACTTGCCTGCGGTGCCGCTATCTTGCTTCACACCTTCGTAATAAAACGCTCTTATAGGCTACTTGTATAGCCGTCCATCATGTCTTCCCTCTGATGCGGCACATCTAAGTACCTTCTTACGGTGCTCCGCTCGCCGCCTCCGTCGACCTTTGGTGCGCGGATCGCCCCTCTGCTTCGGCAAAAAACGGCATTGAACGAGTCACCTGTACGTTAACTGATGGCTTAACGATTCCAGAAGCCTCCTATAAGCACACCATCTAGATCTTGACTGCGACCTGCCGTTAAACACAGCCCCGTCATCTCCAAAAAATGCTACAGAGAAAACTCATGCACCTCCTGCATATATACCTGCTAGCCCTGAAATGGACTGTATGTCCTCTCCCTACCAAGTCTTTACTTATGACCCCATTAGCCTTTGATTGCTACTGCTATTCTTTCGTGGACTATTGCTCTGTGTCTCCAGGCAGAGCAGCTCCAACCCAGACAAACACGCACAGACCGACACTGCACACAAAGACAAACGGTGAGACGGAAACATTAAAACGAGCTCTCTAAGAATGACTCCTTGACCGGAGATGCTACCGGATCAGAAGACCGAGAGGACTGAGAAGAATAATCCATGGCAGGTAGAGAAGAATTGAATGCTGCGGCTGGAAACAAAAACAGAGATGAGTCACATAGGAGACGCCTTACTTCAAGATCAAAGCATGTAAGGATGCAGGGAAAAACTCTCATAAAAGGTATTGGAAAAGGTGGACCGCGCAAGATCGGAGATGTTAATGCAGCCTGGAAAGGTGCTGCTAAAGCAGAGCGACCTGAAACTTCCAAGACCTATCCACGCCTCAGTCTTTGTCATGAGATAAAAGAAGCGCCCGACCGGCGCTGTGCCGATGACTAGAGACTTGACGCCCTAGCGATGGTTCCCGAAGCGCACGCTGTGCTGCTTCGGGGCAAAGAGTGATGAGGATGTTGTGACCTAAGGAAGCTCGAGGACGCAGAAAACACAAACTACGTGACGACGCAGCCGTGGGCTGGAACTGCCCTGCCTGGCACGTGGCGGTCTTGTGCAGAAAGGTAATGTGCTCCCTTTCCCTAACGAAAGGGTGCTGTGCCTGTATGGTCCTCTCCCCTATGCTAGCTTGAAAACCCCTCCCTGCGATTCCCAACCTTGGCCTGGCCCCAGAGCCCTCTCCAAAACACCGGTCCCTCGACTTATCTGGGGCCTGGGGGTCTGAAGCCATCTTTGACAGCTGCTCCATCGGCTAACTGGGATATTCCTACAGATGCCGGGTTCCTCTTCATCATCTGCACAAAAATCGCACTGGCGGTCGGCACCGTGTCGGCTGACTTGGCCCCGTTCTGCAACGGTCTCCTCCTCGAAAGCGTCGTACTTTCCGCTCGCCTGCTCTGTGCCGGCGTCGCTCGTGGCACCTATGATATCGAGAGGCAGAAGGTTACACTTGTGCTTGTGTGAAAGCACCGGCCCCGTGCTCCTCTTCTCTACTACCCCGGTTCACCTTGGATATTCATCCTATTGCAAAGGCTGCCTACATAGCACCGACAAAACAACACGGTGCTCTGTGTGCAATTAGGTAACGGGATCGGCTGTCCTGTATCCCGAAAGATGCTGTGCCTCACATGCCTGCTACTTTCTTGGAAAATGCTGAAGCTCCGCATATGGATGCGTAAGAGATGTTTGCGCTAACCCTTGCTCTGTCATCTCACCGTCGGTCCTATTTAGCCAGATGATATTGACAACTTCCAATGTCGATGGTGATACTAGGTAAAAAACAAGGTCCCATCTTCATTAAAGTCAGAAAAAAACAGGAAAATGTAATGCATCTCAAATGAAGAGGAAAAAAACTAAGTGCATGCATTTGAACCCTTTTACCTGCTCCATCCAGCTGGTACAGATTTACTCACCTGAAAAAGCCTGCTACCTATCGGTGTACTTCTTATTATATAGACTGCCAAACCTTGACAGATGCTGAAACTCTTACCTCCGGTATGACAGCTGCTGTGATTAACGAGATGCATGTGCACAAAGAGCTTCAACAGCTCAAAAGCTGCTATTGACTCAAGGAGCACTAACCTCAGAGAGGCCTGAGAGCAGAATGATCTCCCTGAGGAGAGGCTGTGGCTTATATACCCCAGGCCCCACCCACCACCCAGACCACAATCACCTGGGAGAGGGGAGGGGCTCACCACCACAAGGCATAAAAGCTCCCAGGGGAGCAGCAGCAAGTGTTCTCCTCTGCCTTAACTTTGCAGCTTGTGAAATGCTGAATGAAGAAAGCTACCCTCGCTGGAAACGATATTTCTTCTTTGCTGCGTCTATTGCGCTGGTGATGTGACCGGGTAAAGAATAAAACCTTTTTTTTCCTGGGGTATAGATATAAAAAAAGATATATTGTTCTAAGAGATATGGGAAGTAGTTGGTTAAATGTGATGATAATATCGATCTTCAAAACGATGTGCTTTAGATTCCTGTGCAAAACCCAAAATTCTACAGGTTGTTTTTTTTAATTTTCTAGCAAGACCATGTATGCTATCTACCTTCTAACAGAACCTTGTTCTAGATAGGACTAAAGAACAAAGCAGAATTAGATGCTAAAAGAATTCCTTCTCAAAAATATCACAGTTCCAATATAACTAATTGATTGTACATGCCAACAATTCAGAGAGACCTTGATGGTCTCTCTGCCTAACTCTCTAGAGAATCCCAAAGGACAGGAAAAAAACCCGCCATGACATATGTCAGAAAGTGTATGAGGCAGCCTAAGTAACTAACACCTACTTTGCTATACAAAAAAAAAAAAAGCAAAGTTTGACAGAAAAGATCATAGGAGATGCTGAGATAATAGATAGAGATGATCCTCTTCTCTGAAAAACTCAAGAAAATATCTGAGACAGGGAGTCTAAACAATCTTAGATTGATGGTGCAAGGTCTGCACAAAAACGAGGGGAGGCGGATGGGACTGTTCGAACAAGACATACCAGGTGTTGATAACGTTGCTAGGCAAATATCTCCTAGCCCAAAGAGAAGTTTCTTATGGTCCTTGAAGTTGTATGTTCCACCAACAAATCATCCTAGATTCAAGCACAAACTGACCTGGCGGTTTGGCCAGGGCCCAGGGAAACAACTGAGACTGCGCAGAACGACGAGGTGAAAAGTTGATCGGCGAGGAAGAGGAGATACTTCATCCGTGCGACCCTCGCCCGTAAATCTGCGACCGCCGAACGAGGCCAAAGGAGCTCGATACGCAGGCGCGAGGGGAGGAGACCTGATTGCCGTGAGAGGCGAGGGGAGGTGGGGGTAGACTATGTATACGTATAGGCATTTTATGAATATGCTATTCTGTAACATATAAGCCGGACGGGAGCTGCAAACGATGCGCATGCTTGTGGTGAAGCGATCCCCCATGCGCCCAGCGCTGAATAAACGTACCCACTTTATAACTCCAAAAGTTATAGAGTAATTTCCCCACAAAACGTCTTAGCACCCCAGATGGGACTCTATCTCTGCTCGGCTGCCGGGACGCTGCTGGAGGGTGGATGTCCTAGGTACACCCCGAGCTCTTCTCAGAGGAACTCCGCTCCCAGCTGTCCACTGCGGGAGCAGACAAGGACCATCTGGTTCGCAGACAGAGGTATGTTTTTATAACGGTAACGGGCTGCTGGTAAGACGTGCAGAGACGTCTGGCGCACGGCTCGGTCCCGAGGAGGGGGTATACCCATTTGGTTTTGGTTTTGGGAATCCGCGGGAAAGTAAGATCTTTTGGGGCAAACTACCGATGACTGGTATATAAGAGGCAGTTTACATTTTGGGCAGGGTACTGGTAATTACTGTCACCTGCAGGATCTTGCTTCAGGTCATTGTATAGTGCACTAATTGTAGATATACTGGCCTTGAACTGAATGCTAATTGTTTTATGGTTTATGATATATGTTACAAACGGATTTGGTGATTGCTTAAACTCAGTATATTTTGTGGTATGAGTGAAAAGTGTGATGGGCCCTTTAAGTGTCTGTGTGCCTGTGTGCTGTGAGTAAGAGCAGCCGCTGCTGTGTGTCTGTGTGCCTGCGTGCCTGCAGGGGCAGGGTGTGAGAGGCTGCTGCTGCTGTGTGAGTGAGAGGCAGCTGCTGCAAGGTAAATGAGAAGTTTATATTTGTTTAAATAATACACTGTCCTTGTATGTCTTGTGAAAACATTGTATGAATCGGAGATGGGAAAGTGAATCCCTTCTCTGTCGGTTTGAGTTAGATTTGGTCGAATTATTTGTGTAGAAGGAATGAATGGTTGGCACAGGGAAATGATTTATACCTGCTAGAAGGATTGTACACACCTCCTTCTGGGCAACTGGTAGTACCAGTTTGGGTTCGTGGGAGAATCCCCTGCTTTCTCTGTGCTCCTATGTTCCTACCTTTAGTAATTTTCATCAAGCTTGGGTATTAGCAGAGTGCGTAGATTGTCGATGTAAGTGGTATTATGTGTCTGATAAGAGGAGGTCGAGGTGTGCAGAGTGCTGGGAAGAAGAGGTGTCGTTAGACATCTCGGTCAAAAGACTGGAGTCAATAATTATTGTGTGGAAGAAGTCATAAGATACTGGAACTTTAGGAAGTGAAGGAGGGAGAGTAGGAGAAGGTTAAAAAACAGTGTAGAAACTGCTATGAGTGGAGAGAAAGGATTTTGGGAAGAAGGGATAATAATGGGAAATAAGCAGAGAAAAATTGTAAAGAAACGCCCATTGGATTGCATACTCATGAACTGGAAAGATATAGCAGGGAGAGGAAGCATGGAAAGCAAGAAAATCCTGATTAAATATTGTAATCAGTGGTGGCCACTTTACAAACTAGAAGAAGCTAAATGGCCACTAAATGGGACCTTAGACTATGACACGCTTTTGCAATTAATGTTATTTTTACAGAGGGAAGGGAAGTAGGATGAGGTGTCTTATAATGCAGACATTTTCTTTACCCTCCGAAATCACCTGGGGTGGCAGAGGGACGGTGGACTAGTTCTACCATAAGATCCTTTAGTGCTTGCCCTGGAAAAGATTATAAGAGAGCTGCTAGCCAAAGTGAAAAGGCTTATTTTTGCAAACCTTTAAAATATAAACTGGGAAAGCAGTTAGGCATACACAAATTTCTGTATATGCCTAACTCCACAACAGTGCTCCTAGGAAGACACCTACTAGAAAAATTAGGAGCAACCATTACCTTTAACAATGGAGAGATTACTCTGGAGGTAAATAACCAAGAACTTATACAAATCATGAGCTTGTCCCTAATTAGTATCCCCACAGGAGGAGAAATCGGTGAGGAAATTATCAATCGAGTTAATCCTGGAGTGTGGGCCACTGACACGCCTGGAAGGGCAAAGAATGCCTCACCCGTAGAGGTAAAACTTAAGGAAGGACAACAACCGGTAAGAATTAAATGATACCCTTTAAAGAAGGAGGATTGGGAAGGGATTCAGCCGGTTATAGAAAATTTTTGCAAATAGGGCTATTAAAAGAGTGCAAATCTAATTTTAACACCCCCATATTACCTGTTCGGAAACCTGATGGGTCATATAGAATAGTTCCGGATTTGAGAGCAATAAATAAAATAACTGAAGATCTCTACCCAGTGGTAGCAAACTCATGCACTTTGTAAACACAATTTACTCCTGAGCTAATCTGATTTACCGTTTTAGACCTCAAGGATGCTTTCTTTTGCCTCTCTCTCCTCGAAGCCAGTCACAAAATATTTGCATTTGAATGGGAAAATCCTAGGAGTGGGCGGAAGACCCAGTTAACCTGGACGGTGCTGCCACAAGGATTAAAGAACGGCCCCGCTATTCGGTAACCAGCTAGCAAAAGACCTTGAAACCCCAACTCCACCTGAAGAGAGAAAGGTGCTGCAGCATGTAGACATCATCCTAATTGCCACCAAGACAAAAGAGGCCTGTGTGACCTAGACGGTAAGCCTTTTAAATTTTTGGGGACTTCAGGGCTACCGAGTAGCCAAGAAAAAGGCCCAGGTGATGCAACGCAAAGTGATTTATCTGGGCTATGAAATCAGTGCTAGAAAATGAACTTTAGAGTGAGCTCAGAAGGAGGCGATCTGCCAGACTCCGAGGCCACAGACGGTGAAAGAACTGCGAACGTTCCTGGGAATGACTGGGTGGTGCAGACTATAGATTTATAATTATGAATTGCTTGTTAAACCTTTATATGCACTAACCGCCACTCAACAGAAAAATCTCTGATGGAATAAGGAGGCCATACGAGCCTTTGACCTGTTAAAAAGGCTCTGATGTCAGCTCCGGCTTTGGGACTCCTAGATGTAGGTAAGCCATTCTTTCTCTTTTCACAAGAGAAACAGTGAATTGCATTAGGAATACTGGCACAAGACTTAGGCCTGTATTGTCGGACAGTCGCCTCTTTCTCCAAGCAACTAGATGCCTATGAGCGGTTGCAGCAGTGATCTTAAATATACAAGAGGCACAAAAATTCACTTTAGGCACGAAAATGACTGTATTTGTATCTCACACAGTGTCTGCAGTATTGGAAATTAAAGGGGGACATTGGCTTTCGCCCCAAAGGTTCTTAAAATATCAGACCGAATTAGTAGAACAAGATGATGTGGAGATTGTAGTAACTAACATTATTAACCCAGCTTCTTTCCTGAGTGGAAACACAGGAGAACCAGTGCAACATGACTGCCTGGAAACCATCGAAGCAACGTACTCAAGCCGCACAGATCTGAAGGATGCCCCTCTGGAAGATGCTGAGAACTGGTTTACAGATGGGAGCAACTCTGTTTTGAGTGGCAAGAGGTATGCTGGGTATGCTGTTACTACCACCCAAGAAATACTGGAATCGGGACCGCTGCCTGCGAATACCTCTGCACAAAAGGCAGAGATAATCGCACTGACTCGTGCTTTAGGATAAGCCCAAGGCAAGACGGTGAATATTTACACAGATTCGAAGTATGCCTTTGGGGTAGTCCACGCTCATGGAGCAATTTAGAAGGAAAGAGGACTGTTGAACTCACAAGGGAAACACATCAAACATAGGAAGGAAATTCTGGAACTACTAAAGCTGTACAACTTCCAAGAAAAGTGGCAGTCATGCATATTAAGGCCCACCAAAAGGTGAACTCGGATTTGGAAAAAGGAAATGAACTGGCAGACAGAGGCAAAACAAGCAGCCAAAAGAGAGGTAAAAATAGAGGAAGTTTTAGTTCCTGATTGGCAAATCATCCCAGAAAGTAAGCCTAATTATACTCAAGAGGATCAAAAGTTAATTACAGACCTGGAAGAATCATATAATGAAGAAGGTTGGGCCATCACTCCCCAAGGGAAGGTAGTAATTCCCTCTTGTTTAGCTAGACACCTGGTGCGAGAGGAACACAGGAAAGGGCACTGGGGAGCGGAGGCCCTACACCGATATTTGGTCAAGAACATTAGAGCTAGAAATCTGTATATCATAGTGAGACAGGTGACTCAACAGTGTGACCTTTACCTCCAGACTAATCCTAAGAATACCCCTATTCTAGAAGTAGGCCAGATTAGAAAAAGAAATGGACTGGGACAACAATGGCAAATTGATTTTTCAGAACTTCCAAGAAAAGGGGGGTATCGATATTTACTGGTATTAACAGATGCCTTTTCAGGTTGGCCAGAAGCATTCCCCACTAGATCTGCCAAAGCCTGGGAAGTGACAAAATATTAATACAAGAAATAATTCCACACTTTGGAGTCCCAGCAACTATATCCTCAGATAGAGGACCACACTTTATCTCAAAAGTAGTTCAGCAAATCGGTCGCCATCTGGGTATAGACTGGCAACTTCACATTCCTTATCATCCCCAATCTAGTGGCCAAGTAGAAAAGATGAACCATTGTGAAGCTCAGGCAGAAGTCAAACCAGACCTGGCTCCAGGCTCTCCCTCTGGCACTTTTGTACATATGAGCAAAACCGAGGGCCAGGGAAGGGTTGAGCCCTTTTGAAATGTTATATAGCAGACCTTACGTGGTACAGAATGGAACATCGATGCAAATTGGGGAGGAAACTATAACTTCATACATAATAGCATTAAGTAAACAACTCAAATTAGGAAACATGTATTTGGAACTCGGGGTAGAGGGTTAGATGAGCCTGTACATAACATTCAGCTGGGAGACTATGTGTATGTTAAGTCTCTTACAGAAAAGACGTTGGACCCACAATGGGAAGGGCCGTTTCAAGTGCTACTCACAACTTTTACGGCTGTCAAGATTAAAGAATACTCAGCCTGGATTCATCACACCCGAGTAAAGAGGGCCCACAAATCCCCATGGAAGGTTACACAAACTCAGCCGGGAAGACTAGGCTTCTCACGATAAATCTAATAATCTCCTTTCCCTGAATGCCTGGTCAAAGGTTCGCTGAATGGCCGTGGTCCCAAGCGTACATTGGAAGCATGGGTATAACCAATACTAACTCAACCTTGACTTTAGCTACTGTAGTGATGCGGGGAACAGAGGTGTATACAAAAACTCAATGGAAAGATGTCAATGGAGTACCTCAATTATGGGGAACGGTAGGGCAAGAGATTAGAGTGTCAAGTAATGAATGAACTCACCCATTGGTCAGTGTGTCAAATTACAGTGTCTAAAATCAAGATATTAAATCCCAAATACATTGTGTCAAGTATTGGTCATATATGTGATCCAAAAGATCTAGAATATGAGTATAATTTTACTTTGACTCAATCTGCTGTTTCTGTGACATGTCTCTAGACCAAGGATAAACTAGGGCTATCCTTTAAGTTTAACATGGTGACTACCCTAGTGACAACCACAGCAATCACTGTAAATCTTACACCCAACGTATACGAGGTCGGCCCATATGTGATCACACATGGACCAACAGCAAGTGCTGATCAATCCAAAATGGTCTCTAAAAAAGGTAGAATTACAGATGCAAGTTAACATTTCTAATATAGAGCCACATTGTTCCCCCTTCTTACGAACCTCAGACGAAGGATGGACAACTGGGCTAAGGAAAAAGGGAAATACCTACCAGAAAAGACTACAGAGGGACCTACCGGAGTATTAAGAACCGAATTGGGAGTGTTAAATTCAATAGATTCAGAAGTAATCATGAACAAATTAGCAGCTACTACAAGTGATATATCAAAATTACAACAACCATTGAGGTCTTCACTATCAGCATTAGGGGTACAGCAATAGGCAATGTCAAAAATAATGCCAGATTGGGAGCAACAAGAAACAAAAGACCACACACTTATTGCTGAAACCTTGGGAGAATTACAAGGTGATATTGCCATAGCTTTAAGTTGCATACAAGCCCAGTTATGGATACAAACAGTAGCAGAATCTGTAATAAGGGAAAGAGAAGAGGGTACACTTCCCACTGAAATTTGAAAAATAGTTTGGGATAGTGCCACAGAGAAATAGTTACAATCATGGTGGAACATGGTCAACTTCACCTATAGGCCTGACACACATACAGTAACAACTTCTGTGTTACCCATATATGATGCAAAATTAATCACCATACACCCCATTGTAAGTCTTGGAGTCAATTACAATGGGACTCTACTGTACCCCTTTGAACATAAGACCTGGGCTATGAATACTGATAATAAATGGCAAGCAGTAGATCTTGAACCCTGAATCATGAAAGAACAACAGGGATTTATATGTGACAGTAATACCTTAATAACCCAGGATACTTGCTTAGATACTAACCAAAAAATTTGCCACTATGAAGCACGCCCCAACGTAAATTTGAGGGCCATTATTGTTTATACTGGAAAGGGATGTGCATATTTAAGGACACTGTGTGACACAATCATAGATGAGCGAGAGAAGAAATTGATACGGCAGCTAAATTATTGTATTTGTAATTTCACCATCATCCTGGGGTGTGATTTCACTTATTCTGCCCTGGTAGTTACACATTCCCTCTTGAAAAACAGCCTCATGGTAAAGATACTTCCTGTCCCCATAGGATTAAATGTCAGTCATATAGAAAGCCTATTAAAACACCCAGACTTACACCAGATACTGGAAGAAGTTAAGGAAAAAGGGCAAGAAACTTTACTCACAACCTTTCATGATGAGGAAAGGATAAAAAAGGTCTTAAAGATGGTTGAGCAAGAAGGGAAACATAATTAGTAGGATATACTCTTCGGATGGTCGCCGACAACTACTGGCATCTTAAACACAGCCCTTCACCCAGTGATTGCTTTATTAATATCTGTAGCAATTTTGTTGATCCTTACTGTAGCTATATATGTATGGATCTAGAAACTTACAAAATGCTTACAAACTATATATGACACTTTATATCACAATCTGAGCTTTAAACAATAAATAAAATAATTTGTAGGATAGTACTAACATCTTATAGGACAAGGGAAATAGCTTAAGAAGTAGATAAATAGGTAGTAAAAGATTTTACTAAGTAAGAAGAAAAGGGGGGAATGAGACAGGCAGTCTAAACAATCTTAGATTGATGGTGCAAGGTCTGCACAAAAACGAGGGGAGGCGGATGGGACTGTTCGAACAAGACATACCAGGTGTTGATAACGTTGCTAGGCAAATATCTCCTAGCCCAAAGAGAAGTTTCTTATGGTCCTTGAAGTTGTATGTTCCACCAACAAATCATCCTAGATTCAAGCACAAACTGACCTGGCGGTTTGGCCAGGGCCCAGGGAAACAACTGAGACTGCGCAGAACGACGAGGTGAAAAGTTGATCGGTGAGGAAGAGGAGATACTTCATCCGTGCCGCCCTCGCCCGTAAATCTGCGACCACCGAACGAGGCCAAAGGAGCTCGATACGCAGGCGCGAGGGGAGGCGGGGGTAGACTATGTATAGGCGTTCTATGAATATGCACTATTCTGTAACATATAAGCCGGACGGGAGCTGCAAACGATGCGCATGCTTGTGGTGGAGCGATCCCCCATGCGCCCGGCGCTGAATAAACATACCCACTTTATAACTCCAAAAGTTATAGAGTAATTTCTCCGCAAAACATATCTAACGACAACACACATCTTTCGTATACCAGGTACCAAATAAAGACATATCATAAGATGTACGACAACTAGATGGCTCTGAGGCACAAAAATGGCTTTGCAAAAGGTCCGGGCAAAATGAGAGTCATCATCACATGGATCAGAAAGACCAAAGAAGCATCAGGGATACAATGAATTTGAAAGGGAATGGAACAAAGTACAGATGTCTCCAGGGGACCAGGATCAAAATGGAGGAGCATCAAATGGATGGGAGGACAGAAAGAGCGAGCGGGTTATAGATGCAGATGCGGAGAGTATTTCCCATGGGGGAAATAAGGAGCTGAAAGAGCCCTTCCGAGAGCTTGGCAATGTGAAGGAGCAGTCCTGAGCGAGCCTCGAAGACCAAAGAAACCTCAGGGATAACAATGAGGAACTACAAAGGGGATTTCAACAAAGTACAAATGTCATCGCGGGGGGGGTGGGGGCGGAACGAAGGCATGCTAAACAGTTAAAAGAAAGAGAATAGAGTTCTGAAGAGCACAAAGAAATAATATTGAAAGACAGCTAAAGCGAGACAATACTGTCATGGAGTATGTGAAAGGGCAAAGTAAGAAAAGAGAATTCAGATACGCAGCAAGGGCATCTAGGCAAACTACAGACAATGGAGAAACAACCAGACGGAGACATGCTCGACAGCAGGGCAAACGACTATGAATGCTGTGTAGCAAACAAAGAAGGGAAGACGTAAGAAAACATTAGAAATACAAAAGGAGATGGAATGCTACCAGGTGCTGGGGAGATCGAGGAAGGTCACGCCAGCATTCTGACTATGAGGAGAGGGCTCTTGAGAGGGTGCCGATGGATAAAAGAAGGTGTATAGATGACAAGGAGGCATGCAGGTGATCATCTGAGCACAAGACTGATGGTCTTGGGTGGCTGGGAACTGAAAGCTGCAATCCCAGACAGCATAGATGAACAAAAGAGTGCTCTGTAGCTCAAAGATGGCCCCACCTAAAGCTCTACAAGAGGGAACTAGAAAACCGAGAAGTTCTCGGGAACGCATCGTGACTGGGAGAAAAACTGTCCTGAGGAAGCCAGGAAATCAGAAAAGGAATGGGGAACTGCCAATTAAATCCCAAAAGGATCCAGACCGAGTAAATGTGTCATTGGAAGGCCATGGACTGAATAGAGGCATGGCTAGACTGAAGAGAGGGCAGAATGACCAGGCTGGGTCACAGATGGAGCACTCTGATGGAATGCGAACATTTCTAGGCCAGCTACAGAGAAAGAAGTCTGCTAAGAACAACCTCAAAAACATTGATGTACATCACAACACCACTAGAGGAGTCCCAACAGGGGCAAAGACACCAAAGGCAGCTCAAGGACACAAAGAGGAAGGCTGAAAGAGATTTGAGCAGACTACAGATGTCCTTAGGAGGCTGAGGAGCAAATGGAGACACCCTAGATGGCATGGACGATAACAGTAAAAGCGCTCTGAAATGCAAACCTGCAGACATCTTTCTGAGGAAACGAGAAGGGAGTGATGGCCACTATAGAGGGCAAATGGGGTTGTGGTACCCAAAGAAGGTCTTGGGACACGCAGTGACTGGGAACAAAGCTGTCACAAAAGGCTCGTAGGAATAAGAGACATTGGAACACAGGCAAAATGCTACCAAAATTCCATGAAGCACAAGCAAGATCTAGAGAGGCATTCTAGATGACATACACAAGAAAAACAATGCTCCTCTTCGGGAATGGAGATATTAGGAGCAGTGCAACTGCGACAAAAAGAGTCCACAGGGGGCTTAGGGTGCTAACAGCATGCTGCGGTGAATACCCAAGACTGCGTGAGGCGTTGTGACATTATCAAAAGGATTCTGACGAGCAGCACGACCCAAATAATTCTCAAGGACGTGATCCGGTCATACAGAAGGGATCTAATCAAATTACAGATGTGCTCAGGGGACCAGGAACTAAACAGCAGGATCCTAGCTAGCATAGAGAACAAGATGACTGTTCTGGAGATTAAAGGTGACATAGGAAAGGTTATCTGAGAGTGAAAAGGGTTCAAAAATGCACAAGAGAGACAAAAGATGGCTGCAGAGCATGAGGATGGCCCTGGGAGGCATCATCACAACTAGACCAGGATGCTGGGAGTGAAACAGACACAGGAGGCAGCTCTAAGACGCAATTTACAACTCAAGAAGGGGTCCCAACAATGCACAGATCTCTACAGGGAACAAACAACTACATCTAGAGACTTGAGATGGCATTAAATACGGTGACTGTTCTGGGACACATACAAACCCTGAGAGTGAGGGTTCAGCCTGAGTACAAGGGATGGAAAGAGAGCTGCAAAGTGTGCTGTGGCACACAGACAGCCTCAGGGAGGGGGAGGGGGTGGGGTGAGGGGTAAAAGACGTCTCTGGGATTTATCAGAAATTTAGACATAGACACAAACAGAGGAATACTGACATAATGAGTAATGCGGAAGGAGATATGAACAGGATACATACACCCTCAGTTGACCAGGAAGTAAACAGAGGCACCATACATGACAGAGGTAAAAATAAGACTGTTCTGACCACAGTGGAAGTCTAGGGAAGAGTTGACTCAAAACAAAGATAGAAACACTTCTAAAACAAGCGTCTAGAAAGGAAATACATGCCAGAAAAACTTGTAATCCAAAAAGTGGTGGAAGGCAGAGAAGAGGTGGGAGGCCAGGGCCAGTAGAGGCCAGAAAAAATTGGAGGTCGAAAAAAGGGGGAGACTGAAATAGGGTGGGAGATGCCATAAAAAAAATGAGGCCAGAAAAAAGATGGGAGGCTGAGATAAGGTGGGAGACTGCAGGTGAGTAGAGGGTAGAAAAAATTGGATGCTGAAAGAAGGTTGGAGGCTGAAACTGGGCGGGAGTATGGAGAGCAGTAGAGGGCATAAAAAAAAATCGAGGTCGAAAAAAGGTGGGAGTCTGAAACAGGGTGGGAGGCTGCAGGGCAGTAGAGGTCAGAAAATATTGGAAGAACAAAAAAAGCACAAGGCTGAAATCGCATGGGAGGCTGCAGGACAGTAGAAGGTAGGAAATATTGGAGACCGAAAAAAGGTGGTAGGCTGAACCAGGGTGTGAAGCCAGGAAAGTAGAGGCAAGAAAAAAGCATAGGCTGCAAGAGGGAGGAAGGCAGGAATACCACAAGAAAGAGAGAGGTAGGGAGGCTGCAAGTTGGAGAGAGTTAGGGAGCCAAGCTGCAAAAGAGAGGGAGGCAGGCTGCAAGATGATGCAGGAGGGAGGGAGGCAGGAAAGCAGGCAAGGTGAAGGGGCTGCAAGAGGGAGGGAGAGAGGCAGGCAGGCTGCAAGACGTTGCAAGTAGGAGGGAGGCAGGCAGGCAGGCTCCAAGAAGGAGGGAAACAGGCAGGCAGGCTGCAAGAGGCTGCAAGTGGGAGAGAGGGAGGCAGGCAGGCAAGCTACAAGAGACTGCGAGACTGAGGGGGGGGAGGCAGGCATGCAAGCAGCAAGAGGCTGCATGAGTGAGGGAAACAGTCTGCAAGAGGAAGAGAGTCAGGCAGGCTGCAAGAGGGTGCAAGTGAGAGGGAGTCACGCAAGCAGAATGTAAGAAGCTGCAAGAGGCAGGTAGGCAGGCAGACTTCAAGAGGCTACAAAACGGAGAGAGGCAGGCAGGTAAACTGCAAGTGGGAGGGAGGCAGGTAGGCTGCAAGAGGCTGCAGAAGGATGGGAGGCAGGCAGGCAGGCTGCAGGAGGGAGGGAGGAAGGCAGGCACAATGCAAGAGGGAGGGAGGAAGGCAGGCACAATGCAAGAGGCTGCAAGAGCGAGGGAGGCAGGCAAGCAAGCTGAAAATGACTACAAGAGGGAGGGAAGGACGCAGCCAGGAAGCCTGCAAGAGGATGCAAGAGGGATGGAAGCAGGCAGGCTGGCAGGGTGCAAGAAGCTGCAAGAGGGAGGGAGGCAGGCAGGCACACTGCAAGAGGGAGGGAGGCAGGCAGGCACACTGCAAGAGGGAGGGAGGCAGGCAGGCACACTGCAAGAGGGAGGGAGGCAGGCAGGCAGGAAAGCTGCAAGAGGCTGCAAGAGGGAGGGAGGGAGGAAAGAGTAAGGGAGGGAGGCAGACAGGCTGCAAGACGCTGAAAGTGGGTAGGAGGCAGTCAGGCAGGCTGCAATAGGCTACAAGAGGGCGGGAGGCAGGGAGCCAGGTTGCAAGATCAAGGGAGGCACGCAGGCAGGCATTGTGCAAGAAGATGCAAGAGGGATGGAAGCAGGCAGGCTGGCAGGGTGCAAGAAGCTGCAAGAGGGAGGGAAGGAGGCAGACACGCTGCAAGAGGGAGAGAGGCAGGCAGGCCAGCAGGGTGCAAGAGGATGCAAGAGGGAGGGAGCAGGCAAGAGTAAGGGAGGGAGGCAGGCAGGCTGCAAGAGGCTACAAGTCAAGGGGAGGCAGGCAGGCCGGCAGGCTGCAAGAGTCTGCAAGAGGGGGGGAGGCAGGCAGGCAAGCGGCAAGAATCTGCAAGAGGGAGGGAGCAGGCAAGAGTAAGGGAGGGAGGCAGACAGGCTGCAAGAGTTTGAAAGAGGGTAGGAGGCAGTCAGGCAGGCTGCAAGATGCTACAGGAGGGGAGGAGGCAGGCAGGCAGGCTGCAAGAGGGAGGGAGGCTTGGCGTAAGCGAAGGGCGGGAAAAAGTGGAGGCGCACATGGAGTGGAAGGAGCAAAATGACTGGCAGGCTGCAGGAAAGTGGAGGCCTAGACGCCACAGGGCAAATTTCTGCCAGGAAAGCGGAGATGCCGGAAGGAGGTACACGCTCTGATGGGCATTAGTGTTTGAAAAGGGCTGGATAGCCAAAAAGGGATGAGAGGCCCTGGTGGAATTAGAGACGGTGAAATCACTTAGAAAAGGGGGGGGGGGGGGATCTACAGGCATATGTTGGAAGCAAAACAGGATCACGGAGCAAGACAGAGGGAGGAAGAGAGGTAATGATGGGTCGAGACTAGAAAGACAGAGAGAAATCACCTGTGGGGGGAAAGGAAGGTGGGAAGGAGGGAGAGCAAGGGACGGTCAAGAAGACAGAGGGATTGAAGGCATGAGAGAGCAAGAGATTGAGAAAGGGAGAGGGATCGGGACGGGCTACAAGCTGAAAGGGAAAGGCCCACGGAGCAGAAGGGAAGGGCACGGGAGCTGGGCACGAGTTTGTACTAGGAAAGAACACCACCGAGAGGGGTATGGATCTCTACAGGCAAAACGCTTGGCAGAGGATGGAGGACCGAGAGAAGAAGGGAAAAGGGGAAAAGGAAGAGGCAGTGAGGAAGTGATGGAGAAAGAAACAGTAGCAACTGAGAGATGAGAAGAGGGACAGGTCCGAGGCACAGAGGTGGAGAAAGAGCATCAAGCCAGGGATGGGAGCAGGCCAGATGGATCAGGAAAAAGAGGAGGCAGCACTGAGGCATCCAGAAGACAGGTGAGCAACAGGGAGACAGAGAGCAGGAGACGACTGCGGAAGAAATAGAGACGGGGAGTGGGATGCTGGCCTAGAACCAACAAGAGCAACAGAGAGAAAGACAGACGGGTGGAGAACGAGAAAAGACAGAAGAGAGAACAAGAGAGAGAGATGAAGCAATCACTAGATTCAAAGTCTTCCATCGATTCAACTCTTCAAAGAGCACGTCAAGGCAGGAACGCAGGCAGTGCAGAAAAGCTGCAAGAGACCTAAAAGAGAGGCTGGAAGAGAAATAAAGACCAGAATAATGTGGTATCCAAAACGGGGTGGGAGGCTGAAACGGGGTGGGAGGCTGGAGGGCCGTAGAGGCCAGGAAGAAATGGAGGCTGAAAATAGGTGGGAGGCTGAAATGGGGTGGGAGGCTGGAGGGCAGTAGAGGCCAGTAAAAAATGGAGGCCGAAAAGAGGTGGGAGGCTGAAACAGGGGGGGAGGCTGGAAGGCAGTAGAGGCCAGAAAAAAATGGAGGCCAAAAATAGGTGGGAGGCTGGAGGGCAGTAGAGGCCAGGAAAAAAATGGAGGCCGAAAATGGGTGGGAGGCTGAAACGGGGTGGGAGACTGGAGGGCAGTAGAGGCCAGGAAAAAAAATGGAGGCCGAAAATGGGAGGGAGGCTGAAACGGGGTGGGAGGCTGGAGGGCAGTAGAGGCCAGGAAATAATGGAGGCCGAAAAGAGGTGGGAGGCTGAAATGGGGTGGGAGGCTGGAGGGCAGTAGAGGCCAGAAAAAATTGGAGGCCGTGATAAAGTGGGAGGCTGGAGAGCAGCGGAGGCCAGGAAATAAATGGAGACAAAAAAAAGAAAAAAGGTGGGAGACTGAAACAGAGTGGAAGCCTGCATGGCAGTAGAGAGTAGAAAAAATTGGAGACCAATAAAAGGTGGGGTGTTGAAATGGAGTGTGAAGCCAGGGGCAGGTAGCGGCAAGAAAAATCAGAGATGGCAAGAGGGAGGAATGGAGGGAGGCAGGGTGGGAACGAGGAAGGCAGGCTGCAAAAGGCTGCAAAATAAAGAGAGGAAGTTATATAGGGAGGGAGTCAGGCTTCAAGAGAGAGGGAGGGAGGCAGGCCTCAAGAGGCTGGAAGAGGGAGGCAGGCAGGCAGTCTACAAGAGGCTGCAAGACGGAGGGAGGGAGGGAGGGAGGGAAGCAGTCTGTGAGATGTAGGGAGGGAAGGAGGGAGGCAAGCTGGCAGGGTGCAAGAGGCTGCAAGAGAGAGGGAGGCAGGCAGGCAAACTGAAAGAGGCTGCAAGACGGAGGAAAGAAGGTATATATGGAGGGAGGGAAAAAAGGTAGGCTGCAAGAAGGAGGGAGGCATGCAAGTTAAAGAGGCTGAAAGAGGGAGGCATGAAGACAGTCTGCAAGAGGCTGCAAGAGGGCGGGAGGCAGGGAGCCAGGTTGCAAGATCAAGGGAGGCATGCAGGCAGGCATTGTGCAAGAGGATGCAAGAGGGAGGGAGGAAGACAGGCACGCTGAAAATGACTGCACGAGGGAGGGAAGGACGCAGCCAGGAAGCCTGCAAGAGGATGCCAGAGGCACGGAGGCAGGCAGGCCAGAAGGGTGCAAGAGGCTGCAAGAGGGAGGGAGCAGGCAGGCCAGCAGGGTGCAAGAGGCTGCAAGAGGCTGCAAGAGGGAGGGAGCAGGCAAGAGTAAGGGAGGGAGACAGGCAGGCTGCAAGAGTTTGAAAGAGAGTACGAGGCAGTCAGGCAGGCTGCAAGAGGCTACAAGTCAGGGGGAGGCAGGCAGGCCGGCAGGGTGCAAGAGGCTGCAAGAGGGAGGGAGCAGGCAGGCCAGCAGGGTGCAAGAGGCTGCAAGAGGGAGGGAGCAGGCAAGAGTAAGGGAGGGAGACGGGCAGGCTGCAAGAGTTTGAAAGAGAGTACGAGGCAGTCAGGCAGGCTGCAAGAGGCTACAAGTCAGGGGGAGGCAGGCAGGCCGGCAGGGTGCAAGAGGCTGCAAGAGGGAGGGATGCAGGCAGGCAGGCAGGGTGCAAGAGGCTGCAAGAGGGAGGGAGGCAGGCAGGCAGGCAAGCTGCAGGAGGCTGCAAGAGGAAGGCAAGAAGGAAAGAGTAAGGGAGGGAGGCAGACAGGCTGCAAGACGCTGAAAGCGGGTAGGAGGCAGTCAGGCAGGCTGCAAGAGGCTACAAGGGGGCGGGAGGCAGGGAGCCAGGTTGCAAGATCAAGGGAGGCACGCAGGCAGGCATTGTGCAAGAGGATGCAAGAGGGATGGAAGCAGGCAGGCCGGCAGGGTGCAAGAGTCTGCAAGAGGGGGGGAGGCAGGCAGGCAAGCGGCAAGAATCTGCAAGAGGGAGGGAGCAGGCAGGCAAGCGGCAAGAATCTGCAAGAGGGAGGGAGCAGGCAAGAGTAAGGGAGGGAGGCAGACAGGCTGCAAGAGTTTGAAAGAGGGTAGGAGGCAGTCAGGCAGGCTGCAAGATGCTACAGGAGGGGGGGAGGCAGGCAGGCAGGCTGCAAGAGGGAGGGAGGCTTGGCGTAAGCGAAGGGCGGGAAAAAGTGGAGGCGCACATGGAGTGGAAGGAGCAAAATGACTGGCAGGCTGCAGGAAAGTGGAGGCCTAGACGCCACAGGGCAAACTTCTGCCAGGAAAGCGGAGATGCCGGAAGGAGGTGCACGCTCTGATGGGCATTAGTGTTTGAAAAGGGCTGGATAGCCAAAAAGGGATGAGAGGCCCTGGTGGAATTAGAGACGGTGAAATCACTTAGAAAAGGGGGGGGGGGGGGATCTACAGGCATATGTTGGAAGCAAAACAGGATCACGGAGCAAGACAGAGGAAGAGAGGTAATGATGGGTCGAGACTAGAAAGACAGAGAGAAATCACCTGTGGGGGGAAAGGAAGGTGGGAAGGAGGGAGAGCAAGGGACGGTCAAGAAGACAGAGGGATTGAAGGCACGAGAGAGCAAGAGATTGAGAAAGGGAGAGGGATCGGGACGGGCTACAAGCTGAAAGGGAAAGGCCCACGGAGCAGAAGGGAAGGGCACGGGAGCTGGGCACGAGTTTGTACTAGGAAAGAACACCACCGAGAGGGGTATGGATCTCTACAGGCAAAACGCTTGGCAGAGGATGGAGGACCGAGAGAAGAAGGGAAAAGGGGAAAAGGAAGAGGCAGTGAGGAAGTGATGGAGAAAGAAACAGTAGCAACTGAGAGATGAGAAGAGGGACAGGTCCGAGGCAGAGAGGTGGAGAAAGAGCATCAAGCCAGGGATGGGAGCAGGCCAGATGGATCAGAAAAAAGAGGAGGCAGCACTGAGGCATCCAGAAGACAGGTGAGCAACAGGGAGACAGAGAGCAGGAGACGACTGCAGAAGAAATAGAGACGGGGGTTGGGATGCTGGCCTAGAACCAACAAGAGCAACAGAGAGAAAGACAGACGGGTGGAGAACGACAAAAGACAGAAGAGAGAAGAAGAGAAAGAGATGAAGCAATCAGTAGATTCAAATTCTTCCATCGATTCAATTCTTCAAAGAGCACATCTAGGCAGGAACGCAGGCAGTGCAGAAAAGCTGCAAGACACCTAAAAGAGAGGCTGGAAGGGAGATACAGGCCAGAAAAATGTTGTATCCCAAATGGGGTCTGAGGCTGGAGGGCTGTAGAGGCCAGAAAAAATTGGATGCTGACAAAAGGTGGGAGGCTGAAATGGGGTGGGTGGCCAGGGGGAGATAAAGGCCAAAAAAATGTGGGAGGCTGAAACATGGTGGGAGGCTGCCCGGGGGGGGGTGGGGGGTGGGGGGGTTGTGTGGAGACCAAAAAAAGTGGTGGCTGCAAGGGGGAGGGAGGCTTAGGGGAAGTTGAGGGCAGGAAAACATGGAGGCCAAACGGTGTGGAAGGACCAAAATGGGTGGGAGGCCCCGGGAAAGTAGGCCTTAGAATAAAGGGGAGTGTATTATGTGGAAACTATTTGGGGGCGGACAGTTTCAGTGGGACTGTTTTGGGGCCTAAATATTTCAGGGGGTATCGTTTCAGGGGAATTGATACGGAGGGTCTATTTCAGGGAGGCTATTTGGAGACTCCTTTGGGGGAGTATTTTGGTGGGTGTATTTAGGAGGGATATTTAACGGACGACTACTTGACGGGGGAGTATTTTAAGAGCAGAGCATTACAGGGGGATTATTTCCAGGGGGATGTCTTTCGAGGGATCTATTTCAGAGGGAGTGCTTCAGGGGAGAGCATTTGAGGGGAGACTATTCCAGGAGAAAGGATTTGGGGAGGACCGTTTCTGGGGAGAACATTTTGGGGGGGGGGAGTACTGGTGGAGGTAGATTTTCCAGGGAGAGTGTTTTGTGGCAGGAGAGTTATGGCAGGTACTGTTTCAGGGGGACTATTTATTGGGGAAAACTATTTCAGGGGTACTGTGGAGGACTCTTCCTGAGGAAGTGTTATGGGAGGGACGGTTTCAGGGAGACTATTTCAGGGGGACGTATTTTGGGGAGGACTCTTTGGTTGCAGTCCTATTTTGAGGCGGGAGTGTTACAGGACAGACTATTTCAGGAGTGCTACTTTGAGGGTGTTTTGCCAATTATCAGGCCTAGCATAAAGGACACAGCCAGCCTCAAGATGAACCGATAACCAAATTAAATTTGACACTAAAGGGTTGCTACACGGGTGATCACTGGGGGTACAAGTCAATCGGGTTACACATAATTGACATCAATCACAACGATCCCAACAACGACACCGCACGACCAGCAATGGCTGCAATAAACACTGAAATACAGTCTCCCATAGAAGGGATGGGAGACAACCAGGTCAACAAGCCAAATACATAAGACCAAGAAAGCCAGATACTGAATCTCTACAAAGCCCACATTGACAAAAGCCAGACCTGAAGAGCCCAGTTCCAGGGAGTCGGGAGATCCTTCCCCAACAGAAAATTCTTCAGAATGCATCCACCACACAGACAGCCAGTCCACACTTCCTGCAAGCGGTCCCAGCTTTTATCCTCTCCATGGGACACCTGACCTGTCTTTACTTAATGCAGAACACCTGGGGCACATTTACCTAATGGCTCTCCCTGCAAAGCCAGAGGGAAGTTTAAAGGGAAACTCACCACCACTTTGTGAAGGACTGTGGAAATCGCCCCTATGTCAACCTTAATTTGGGGCTTGGGGTTGAAACCCCAGCATTTCAGAGGGGCACGAGTTTAAGGGGGAATATTTTGGGGGGATTATTTCAGAGAGTGAGTTATTGCGGGAGGGACTACTTCAGGGAGACTCTTTTGAAGGCACTATTGCAGGGGGGAATATGGCAGGGGGGACTATTTGGGGAGGAACTGTTTCAGGCGGGGCTATTTCAAGGCAGGGGAGTGTTACTGGACAGACTATTTCGGAAGACTCTTCAGGGGCAGTATTTTCAGGGGTCCCAAAATGTGATGGGAGGCCACAGGAAAGAAGAGTCCACAGGACAAACATAGGCCAGAAACAAGTAGGTGCCGGTAGGGGGTGCACGTTCTGATGGGCATTAGAGTCTGAAAAGGGCTGGGAAGACAAAAAAAGAGTGGGAGGCCATATGGGAATTACAAATGGAGAAATCACGAGGGAAAAAAAAAAAAAAAAAAAAGAGGAGAAGTCCTGCGGGCACATGTTGGAGGAAAAACAGGTTGAGGGAGCAAGACAGAGGAAGAGAGATAATGATGGGCCGAGACTAGAAAGGCAGAGAGAGAGAGAGAGAGAAATCAAATGTGGGGGGAAAGGAAGGTGGAAAGGAGGGAGAGCAAGAGAAGGTTAAAAAGGCAGAGAGCATAAGGGGAAGAGAGAGCAAGAGAGAGAGAAAGGGAGAGGGAGCGGGACGGGCTACAAATTGAAAGGGAAAAGGCCACGGAGCAGAAGAGAATGGAACAGGGATCTGGGAACAGGGTTATAACAGGAAAGAGCACCACCGAGACGGGTATGGATCTCTACAGGCAAAATGCTTGGCAGAGGATGGAGGACCGAGAGGAGAAGGGAAAAGGGGAAAAGGAAGAGGCAGTGAGGAAGTGATGGAGAAAGAAACAGTAGCAACTGAGAGATGAGAAGAGGGACAGGTCCGAGGCAGAGAGGTGGAGAAAGAGCATCAAGCCAGGGATGGGAACAGGCCAGACGGATCAGGAGAGAGGAGGCAGCACTGAGGCATCCAGAAGACAGGTGAGCAACAGGGAGACAGAGAGCAGGAGACGACTGCGGAAGAAATAGAGACGGGGGGGTGGGATGCTGGCCTAGAACCAACAAGAGTAACAGAGAGAAAGACAGACGGGTGGAGAACGAGAAAAGACTGAAGAGAGAACAAGAGAGAGAGATGAAGCAACCAACAGATTCAAAGTCTTCCATCGATTCAAGTCTTCAAAGAGCACGTCAAGGCAGGAATGCAGGCAGTGCAGAAAAGCTGCAAGAGACCTAAAAGAGAGGCTGGAAGAGAAATAAAGACCAGAAAAATGTGGTATCCAAAACGGGGTGAGAGGCTGAAACGGGGTGGGAGGCTGGAGGGCAGTAGAGGCCAGGAAGAAATGGAGGCTGAAAATAGGTGGGAGGCTGAAACGGGGTGGGAGGCTGGAGGGCAGTAGAGGCCAGGAAAAAATGGAGGCTGAAAAGAGGTGGGAGGCTGAAACAGGGTGGGAGGCTGGAAGGCAGTAGAGGCCAGAAAAAAATGGAGGCCAAAAATAGGTGGGAGGCTGAAACCGGGTGGGATGCTGGAGGGCGGTAGAGGCCAGAAAAAAATGGAGGCCGAAAATAGGTGGGAGGCTGAAAAAGGGTGGGAGGCTGGAGGGCAGTAGAGGCCAGGAAAAAATGGAGGCTGAAAAGAGGTGGGAGGCTGAAACCGGGTGGGAGGCTGGAGGGCGGTAGAGGCCAGAAAAAAACGGAGGCCGAAAATAGGTGGGAGGCTGAAAAAGGGTGGGAGGCTGGAGGGCGGTAGAGGCCAGGAAAAAATGGAGGCCGAAGAGCGGTGGGAGGATGAAACACGGTGGGAGGCTGGAGGGCAGTAGAGGCCAGAAAAAAATGGAGGCCGAAAATAGGTGGGAGGCTGAAAAAGGGTGGGAGGCTGGAGGGCGGTAGAGGCCAGGAAAAAATGGAGGCCGAAGAGCGGTGGGAGGATGAAACACGGTGGGAGGCTGGAGGGCAGTAGAGGCCAGGAAATAATGGAGGCCAAAAAGAGGTGGGAGGCTGAAATGGGGTGGGAGGCTGAAATGGGGTGGGAGGCTGAAATGGGGTGGGAGGCTGGAGGGCAGTAGAGGCCAGAAAAAATTGGAGGCCGTGATAAAGTGGGAGGCTGGAGAGCAGCGGAGGCCAGGAAATAAATGCAGACAAAAAAAAAGAAAAAAGGTGGGAGACTGAAACAGAGTGGAAGCCTGCATGGCAGTACAGAGTAGAAAAAATTGGACACCAATAAAAGGTGGGGTGTTGAAATGGAGTGTGAAGCCAGGGGCAGGTAGAGGCAAGAAAAATCAGAGATGGCAAGAGGGAGGAATGGAGGGAGGCAGGGTGGGAACGAGGAAGGCAGGCTGCAAAAGGCTGCAAAATAAAGAGAGGAAGTTATATAGGGAGGGAGTCAGGCTTCAAGAGAGAGGGAGGGAGGCAGGCCTCAAGAGGCTGGAAGAGGGAGGCAGGCAGGCAGTCTACAAGAGGCTGCAAGACGGAGGGAGGGAGGGAGGGAGGGAGGGAAGCAGTCTGTGAGATGTAGGGAGGGAGGGAGGGAGGCAAGCTGGCAGGGTGCAAGAGGCTGCAAGAGAGAGGGAGGCAGGCAGGCAGACTGAAAGAGGCTGCAAGACGGAGGAAAGAAGGTATATATGGAGGGAGGGAAAAAAGGTGGGCTGCAAGAAGGAGGGAGGCATGCAAGTTAAAGAGGCTGAAAGAGGGAGGCATGAAGACAGTCTGCAAGAGGCTGCAAGAGGGCAGGAGGCAGGGAGCCAGGTTGCAAGATCAAGGGAGGCATGCAGGCAGGCATTGTGCAAGAGGATGCAAGAGGGAGGGAGGCAGACAGGCACGCTGAAAATGACTGCACGAGGGAGGGAAGGACGCAGCCAGGAAGCCTGCAAGAGGATGCCAGAGGCACGGAGGCAGGCAGGCCAGCAGGGTGCAAGAGGCTGCAAGAGGGAGGGAGCAGGCAGGCCAGCAGGGTGCAAGAGGCTGCAAGAGGGAGGGAGCAGGCAAGAGTAAGGGAGGGAGACGGGCAGGCTGCAAGAGTTTGAAAGAGAGTACGAGGCAGTCAGGCAGGCTGCAAGAGGCTACAAGTCAGGGGGAGGCAGGCAGGCCGGCAGGGTGCAAGAGGCTGCAAGAGGGAGGGAGCAGGCAAGAGTAAGGGAGGGAGACGGGCAGGCTGCAAGAGTTTGAAAGAGAGTACGAGGCAGTCAGGCAGGCTGCAAGAGGCTACAAGTCAGGGGGAGGCAGGCAGGCCGGCAGGGTGCAAGAGGCTGCAAGAGGGAGGGATGCAGGCAGGCAGGCAGGGTGCAAGAGGCTGCAAGAGGGAGGGAGGCAGGCAGGCAGGCAGGCAAGCTGCAAGAGGCTGCAAGAGGAAGGCAGGAAGGAAAGAGTAAGGGAGGGAGGCAGACAGGCTGCAAGACGCTGAAAGCGGGTAGGAGGCAGTCAGGCAGGCTGCAAGAGGCTACAAGGGGGCGGGAGGCAGGGAGCCAGGTTGCAAGATCAAGGGAGGCACGCAGGCAGGCATTGTGCAAGAGGATGCAAGAGGGATGGAAGCAGGCAGGCCGGCAGGGTGCAAGAGTCTGCAAGAGGGGGGGAGGCAGGCAGGCAAGCGGCAAGAGGCTGCAAGAGGGAGGGAGCAGGCAAGAGTAAGGGAGGGAGGCAGACAGGCTGCAAGAGTTTGAAAGAGGGTAGGAGGCAGTCAGGCAGGCTGCAAGATGCTACAGGAGGGGGGGAGGCAGGCAGGCAGGCTGCAAGAGGGAGGGAGGCTTGGCGTAAGCGAAGGGCGGGAAAAAGTGGAGGCGCACATGGAGTGGAAGGAGCAAAATGACTGGCAGGCTGCAGGAAAGTGGAGGCCTAGACGCCACAGGGCAAACTTCTGCCAGGAAAGCGGAGATGCCGGAAGGAGGTGCACGCTCTGATGGGCATTAGTGTTTGAAAAGGGCTGGATAGCCAAAAAGGGATGAGAGGCCCTGGTGGAATTAGAGACGGTGAAATCACTTAGAAAAGGGGGGGGGGGGGGGGGGGATCTACAGGCATATGTTGGAAGCAAAACAGGATCACGGAGCAAGACAGAGGAAGAGAGGTAATGATGGGTCGAGACTAGAAAGACAGAGAGAAATCACCTGTGGGGGGAAAGGAAGGTGGGAAGGAGGGAGAGCAAGGGACGGTCAAGAAGACAGAGGGATTGAAGGCACGAGAGAGCAAGAGATTGAGAAAGGGAGAGGGATCGGGACGGGCTACAAGCTGAAAGGGAAAGGCCCACGGAGCAGAAGGGAAGGGCACGGGAGCTGGGCACGAGTTTGTACTAGGAAAGAACACCACCGAGAGGGGTATGGATCTCTACAGGCAAAACGCTTGGCAGAGGATGGAGGACCGAGAGAAGAAGGGAAAAGGGGAAAAGGAAGAGGCAGTGAGGAAGTGATGGAGAAAGAAACAGTAGCAACTGAGAGATGAGAAGAGGGACAGGTCCGAGGCAGAGAGGTGGAGAAAGAGCATCAAGCCAGGGATGGGAGCAGGCCAGATGGATCAGGAAAAAGAGGAGGCAGCACTGAGGCATCCAGAAGACAGGTGAGCAACAGGGAGACAGAGAGCAGGAGACGACTGCGGAAGAAATAGAGACGGGGGGGTGGGATGCTGGCCTAGAACCAACAAGAGCAACAGAGAGAAAGACAGACGGGTGGAGAACGACAAAAGACAGAAGAGAGAAGAAGAGAAAGAGATGAAGCAATCAGTAGATTCAAATTCTTCCATCGATTCAATTCTTCAAAGAGCACATCTAGGCAGGAACGCAGGCAGTGCAGAAAAGCTGCAAGAGACCTAAAAGAGAGGCTGGAAGGGAAATACAGGCCAGAAAAATGTTGTATCCCAAATGGGGTCTGAGGCTGGAGGGCTGTAGAGGCCAGAAAAAATTGGATGCCGACAAAAGGTGGGAGGCTGAAATGGGGTGGGTGGCCAGGGGGAGATAAAGGCCAAAAAAATGTGGGAGGCTGAAACATGGTGGGAGGCTGCCCGGGGGGGGGGGTGTAGAGACCAAAAAAAGTGGTGGCTGCAAGGGGGAGGGAGGCTTAGGGGAAGTTGAGGGCAGGAAAACATGGAGGCCAAACGGTGTGGAAGGACCAAAATGGGTGGGAGGCCCCGGGAAAGTAGGCCTTAGAATAAAGGGGAGTGTATTATGTGGAAACTATTTGGGGGCGGACAGTTTCAGTGGGACTGTTTTGGGGCCTAAATATTTCAGGGGGTATCGTTTCAGGGGAATTGATTCGGAGGGTCTATTTCAGGGAGGCTATTTGGAGACTCCTTTGGGGGAGTATTTTGGTGGGTGTATTTAGGAGGGATATTTAACGGACGACTATTTGACGGGGGAGTATTTTAAGAGCAGAGCATTACAGGGGGATTATTTCCAGGGGGATGTCTTTCGAGGGATCTATTTCAGAGGGAGTGCTTCAGGGGAGAGCATTTGAGGGGAGACTATTCCAGGAGAAAGGATTTGGGGAGGACCGTTTCTGGGGAGAACATTTTGGGGGGGGGAGTACTGGTGGAGGTAGATTTTCCAGGGAGAATGTTTTGTGGCAGGAGAGTTATGGCAGGTACTGTTTCAGGGGGACTATTTATTGGGGAAAACTATTTCAGGGGTACTGTGGAGGACTCTTCCTGAGGAAGTGTTATGGGAGGGACGGTTTCAGGGAGACTATTTCAGGGGGACGTATTTTGGGGAGGACTCTTTGGTTGCAGTCCTATTTTGAGGCGGGAGTGTTACAGGACAGACTATTTCAGGAGTGCTACTTTGAGGGTGTTTTGCCAATTATCAGGCCTAGCATAAAGGACACAGCCAGCCTCAAGATGAACCGATAACCAAATTAAATTTGACACTAAAGGGTTGCTACACGGGTGATCACTGGGGGTACAAGTCAATCGGGTTACACATAATTGACATCAATCACAACGATCCCAACAACGACACCGCACGACCAGCAATGGCTGCAATAAACACTGAAATACAGTCTCCCATAGAAGGGATGGGAGACAACCAGGTCAACAAGCCAAATACATAAGACCAAGAAAGCCAGATACTGAATCTCTACAAAGCCCACATTGACAAAAGCCAGACCTGAAGAGCCCAGTTCCAGGGAGTCGGGAGATCCTTCCCCAACAGAAAATTCTTCAGAATGCATCCACCACACAGACAGCCAGTCCACACTTCCTGCAAGCGGTCCCAGCTTTTATCCTCTCCATGGGACACCTGACCTGTCTTTACTTAATGCAGAACACCTGGGGCACATTTACCTAATGGCTCTCCCTGCAAAGCCAGAGGGAAGTTTAAAGGGAAACTCACCACCACTTTGTGAAGGACTGTGGAAATCGCCCCTATGTCAACCTTAATTTGGGGCTTGGGGTTGAAACCCCAGCATTTCAGAGGGGCACGAGTTTAAGGGGGAATATTTTGGGGGGATTATTTCAGAGAGTGAGTTATTGCGGGAGGGACTACTTCAGGGAGACTCTTTTGAAGGCACTATTGCAGGGGGGAATATGGCAGGGGGGACTATTTGGGGAGGAACTGTTTCAGGCGGGGCTATTTCAAGGCAGGGGAGTGTTACTGGACAGACTATTTCGGAAGACTCTTCAGGGGCAGTATTTTCAGGGGTCCCAAAATGTGATGGGAGGCCACAGGAAAGAAGAGTCCACAGGACAAACATAGGCCAGAAACAAGTAGGTGCCGGTAGGGGGTGCACGTTCTGATGGGCATTAGAGTCTGAAAAGGGCTGGGAAGACAAAAAAAGAGTGGGAGGCCATATGGGAATTACAAATGGAGAAATCACGAGGGAAAAAAAAAAAAAAAAAAAAAGAGGAGAAGTCCTGCGGGCACATGTTGGAGGAAAAACAGGTTGAGGGAGCAAGACAGAGGAAGAGAGATAATGATGGGCCGAGACTAGAAAGGCAGAGAGAGAGAGAGAGAGAAATCAAATGTGGGGGGAAAGGAAGGTGGAAAGGAGGGAGAGCAAGAGAAGGTTAAAAAGGCAGAGAGCATAAGGGGAAGAGAGAGCAAGAGAGAGAGAAAGGGAGAGGGAGCGGGACGGGCTACAAATTGAAAGGGAAAAGGCCACGGAGCAGAAGAGAATGGAACAGGGATCTGGGAACAGGGTTATAACAGGAAAGAGCACCACCGAGACGGGTATGGATCTCTACAGGCAAAATGCTTGGCAGAGGATGGAGGACCGAGAGGAGAAGGGAAAAGGGGAAAAGGAAGAGGCAGTGAGGAAGTGATGGAGAAAGAAACAGTAGCAACTGAGAGATGAGAAGAGGGACAGGTCCGAGGCAGAGAGGTGGAGAAAGAGCATCAAGCCAGGGATGGGAACAGGCCAGACGGATCAGGAGAGAGGAGGCAGCACTGAGGCATCCAGAAGACAGGTGAGCAACAGGGAGACAGAGAGCAGGAGACGACTGCGGAAGAAATAGAGACGGGGGGGTGGGATGCTGGCCTAGAACCAACAAGAGTAACAGAGAGAAAGACAGACGGGTGGAGAACGAGAAAAGACTGAAGAGAGAACAAGAGAGAGAGATGAAGCAACCAACAGATTCAAAGTCTTCCATCGATTCAAGTCTTCAAAGAGCACGTCAAGGCAGGAATGCAGGCAGTGCAGAAAAGCTGCAAGAGACCTAAAAGAGAGGCTGGAAGAGAAATAAAGACCAGAAAAATGTGGTATCCAAAACGGGGTGAGAGGCTGAAACGGGGTGGGAGGCTGGAGGGCAGTAGAGGCCAGGAAAAAATGGAGGCTGAAAATAGGTGGGAGGCTGAAACGGGGTGGGAGGCTGGAGGGCAGTAGAGGCCAGGAAAAAATGGAGGCTGAAAAGAGGTGGGAGGCTGAAACAGGGTGGGAGGCTGGAAGGCAGTAGAGGCCAGAAAAAAATGGAGGCCAAAAATAGGTGGGAGGCTGAAACCGGGTGGGATGCTGGAGGGCTGTAGAGGCCGGAAAAAAATGGAGGCCGAAAATAGGTGGGAGGCTGAAAAAGGGTGGGAGGCTGGAGGGCAGTAGAGGCCAGGAAAAAATGGAGGCTGAAAAGAGGTGGGAGGCTGAAACCGGGTGGGAGGCTGGAGGGCGGTAGAGGCCAGAAAAAAACGGAGGCCGAAAATAGGTGGGAGGCTGAAACAGGGTGGGAGGCTGGATGGCAGTAGAGGCCAGAAAAAAATGGAGGCCAAAAATAGGTGGGAGGCTGAAACCCGGTGGGAGGTTGGACGGCGGTAGAGGCCAGAAAAAAATGGAGGCCGAAAATAGGTGGGAGGCTGAAAAAGGGTGGGAGGCTGGAGGGCGGTAGAGGCCAGGAAAAAATGGAGGCCGAAGAGCGGTGGGAGGATGAAACACGGTGGGAGGCTGGAGGGCAGTAGAGGCCAGGAAAAAATGGAGGCCGAAAATGGGTGGGAGGCTGAAACGGGGTGGGAGGCTGGAGGGCAGTAGAGGCCAGGAAATAATGGAGGCCAAAAAGAGGTGGGAGGCTGAAATGGGGTGGGAGGCTGAAATGGGGTGGGAGGCTGGAGGGCAGTAGAGGCCAGAAAAAATTGGAGGCCGTGATAAAGTGGGAGGCTGGAGAGCAGCGGAGGCCAGGAAATAAATGGAGACAAAAAAAAAGAAAAAAGGTGGGAGACTGAAACAGAGTGGAAGCCTGCATGGCAGTAGAGAGTAGAAAAAATTGGAGACCAATAAAAGGTGGGGTGTTGAAATGGAGTGTGAAGCCAGGGGCAGGTAGAGGCAAGAAAAATCAGAGATGGCAAGAGGGAGGAATGGAGGGAGGCAGGGTGGGAACGAGGAAGGCAGGCTGCAAAAGGCTGCAAAATAAAGAGAGGAAGTTATATAGGGAGGGAGTCAGGCTTCAAGAGAGAGGGAGGGAGGCAGGCCTCAAGAGGCTGGAAGAGGGAGGCAGGCAGGCAGTCTACAAGAGGCTGCAAGACGGAGGGAGGGAGGGAGGGAGGGAGGGAGGGAAGCAGTCTGTGAGATGTAGGGAGGGAGGGAGGGAGGCAAGCTGGCAGGGTGCAAGAGGCTGCAAGAGAGAGGGAGGCAGGCAGGCAGACTGAAAGAGGCTGCAAGACGGAGGAAAGAAGGTATATATGGAGGGAGGGAAAAAAGGTGGGCTGCAAGAAGGAGGGAGGCATGCAAGTTAAAGAGGCTGAAAGAGGGAGGCATGAAGACAGTCTGCAAGAGGCTGCAAGAGGGCAGGAGGCAGGGAGCCAGGTTGCAAGATCAAGGGAGGCATGCAGGCAGGCATTGTGCAAGAGGATGCAAGAGGGAGGGAGGCAGACAGGCACGCTGAAAATGACTGCACGAGGGAGGGAAGGACGCAGCCAGGAAGCCTGCAAGAGGATGCCAGAGGCACGGAGGCAGGCAGGCCAGCAGGGTGCAAGAGGCTGCAAGAGGGAGGGAGCAGGCAGGCCAGCAGGGTGCAAGAGGCTGCAAGAGGGAGGGAGCAGGCAAGAGTAAGGGAGGGAGACGGGCAGGCTGCAAGAGTTTGAAAGAGAGTACGAGGCAGTCAGGCAGGCTGCAAGAGGCTACAAGTCAGGGGGAGGCAGGCAGGCCGGCAGGGTGCAAGAGGCTGCAAGAGGGAGGGAGCAGGCAAGAGTAAGGGAGGGAGACGGGCAGGCTGCAAGAGTTTGAAAGAGAGTACGAGGCAGTCAGGCAGGCTGCAAGAGGCTACAAGTCAGGGGGAGGCAGGCAGGCCGGCAGGGTGCAAGAGGCTGCAAGAGGGAGGGATGCAGGCAGGCAGGCAGGGTGCAAGAGGCTGCAAGAGGGAGGGAGGCAGGCAGGCAGGCAGGCAAGCTGCAAGAGGCTGCAAGAGGAAGGCAGGAAGGAAAGAGTAAGGGAGGGAGGCAGACAGGCTGCAAGACGCTGAAAGCGGGTAGGAGGCAGTCAGGCAGGCTGCAAGAGGCTACAAGGGGGCGGGAGGCAGGGAGCCAGGTTGCAAGATCAAGGGAGGCACGCAGGCAGGCATTGTGCAAGAGGATGCAAGAGGGATGGAAGCAGGCAGGCCGGCAGGGTGCAAGAGTCTGCAAGAGGGGGGGAGGCAGGCAGGCAAGCGGCAAGAATCTGCAAGAGGGAGGGAGCAGGCAAGAGTAAGGGAGGGAGGCAGACAGGCTGCAAGAGTTTGAAAGAGGGTAGGAGGCAGTCAGGCAGGCTGCAAGATGCTACAGGAGGGGGGGAGGCAGGCAGGCAGGCTGCAAGAGGGAGGGAGGCTTGGCGTAAGCGAAGGGCGGGAAAAAGTGGAGGCGCACATGGAGTGGAAGGAGCAAAATGACTGGCAGGCTGCAGGAAAGTGGAGGCCTAGACGCCACAGGGCAAACTTCTGCCAGGAAAGCGGAGATGCCGGAAGGAGGTGCACGCTCTGATGGGCATTAGTGTTTGAAAAGGGCTGGATAGCCAAAAAGGGATGAGAGGCCCTGGTGGAATTAGAGACGGTGAAATCACTTAGAAAAGGGGGGGGGGGGGGGGGGGGATCTACAGGCATATGTTGGAAGCAAAACAGGATCACGGAGCAAGACAGAGGAAGAGAGGTAATGATGGGTCGAGACTAGAAAGACAGAGAGAAATCACCTGTGGGGGGAAAGGAAGGTGGGAAGGAGGGAGAGCAAGGGACGGTCAAGAAGACAGAGGGATTGAAGGCACGAGAGAGCAAGAGATTGAGAAAGGGAGAGGGATCGGGACGGGCTACAAGCTGAAAGGGAAAGGCCCACGGAGCAGAAGGGAAGGGCACGGGAGCTGGGCACGAGTTTGTACTAGGAAAGAACACCACCGAGAGGGGTATGGATCTCTACAGGCAAAACGCTTGGCAGAGGATGGAGGACCGAGAGAAGAAGGGAAAAGGGGAAAAGGAAGAGGCAGTGAGGAAGTGATGGAGAAAGAAACAGTAGCAACTGAGAGATGAGAAGAGGGACAGGTCCGAGGCAGAGAGGTGGAGAAAGAGCATCAAGCCAGGGATGGGAGCAGGCCAGATGGATCAGGAAAAAGAGGAGGCAGCACTGAGGCATCCAGAAGACAGGTGAGCAACAGGGAGACAGAGAGCAGGAGACGACTGCGGAAGAAATAGAGACGGGGGGGTGGGATGCTGGCCTAGAACCAACAAGAGCAACAGAGAGAAAGACAGACGGGTGGAGAACGACAAAAGACAGAAGAGAGAAGAAGAGAAAGAGATGAAGCAATCAGTAGATTCAAATTCTTCCATCGATTCAATTCTTCAAAGAGCACATCTAGGCAGGAACGCAGGCAGTGCAGAAAAGCTGCAAGAGACCTAAAAGAGAGGCTGGAAGGGAAATACAGGCCAGAAAAATGTTGTATCCCAAATGGGGTCTGAGGCTGGAGGGCTGTAGAGGCCAGAAAAAATTGGATGCCGACAAAAGGTGGGAGGCTGAAATGGGGTGGGTGGCCAGGGGGAGATAAAGGCCAAAAAAATGTGGGAGGCTGAAACATGGTGGGAGGCTGCCCGGGGGGGGGGGTGTAGAGACCAAAAAAAGTGGTGGCTGCAAGGGGGAGGGAGGCTTAGGGGAAGTTGAGGGCAGGAAAACATGGAGGCCAAACGGTGTGGAAGGACCAAAATGGGTGGGAGGCCCCGGGAAAGTAGGCCTTAGAATAAAGGGGAGTGTATTATGTGGAAACTATTTGGGGGCGGACAGTTTCAGTGGGACTGTTTTGGGGCCTAAATATTTCAGGGGGTATCGTTTCAGGGGAATTGATTCGGAGGGTCTATTTCAGGGAGGCTATTTGGAGACTCCTTTGGGGGAGTATTTTGGTGGGTGTATTTAGGAGGGATATTTAACGGACGACTATTTGACGGGGGAGTATTTTAAGAGCAGAGCATTACAGGGGGATTATTTCCAGGGGGATGTCTTTCGAGGGATCTATTTCAGAGGGAGTGCTTCAGGGGAGAGCATTTGAGGGGAGACTATTCCAGGAGAAAGGATTTGGGGAGGACCGTTTCTGGGGAGAACATTCTGGGGGGGGGAGTACTGGTGGAGGTAGATTTTCCAGGGAGAATGTTTTGTGGCAGGAGAGTTATGGCAGGTACTGTTTCAGGGGGACTATTTATTGGGGAAAACTATTTCAGGGGTACTGTGGAGGACTCTTCCTGAGGAAGTGTTATGGGAGGGACGGTTTCAGGGAGACTATTTCAGGGGGACGTATTTTGGGGAGGACTCTTTGGTTGCAGTCCTATTTTGAGGCGGGAGTGTTACAGGACAGACTATTTCAGGAGTGCTACTTTGAGGGTGTTTTGCCAATTATCAGGCCTAGCATAAAGGACACAGCCAGCCTCAAGATGAACCGATAACCAAATTAAATTTGACACTAAAGGGTTGCTACACGGGTGATCACTGGGGGTACAAGTCAATCGGGTTACACATAATTGACATCAATCACAACGATCCCAACAACGACACCGCACGACCAGCAATGGCTGCAATAAACACTGAAATACAGTCTCCCATAGAAGGGATGGGAGACAACCAGGTCAACAAGCCAAATACATAAGACCAAGAAAGCCAGATACTGAATCTCTACAAAGCCCACATTGACAAAAGCCAGACCTGAAGAGCCCAGTTCCAGGGAGTCGGGAGATCCTTCCCCAACAGAAAATTCTTCAGAATGCATCCACCACACAGACAGCCAGTCCACACTTCCTGCAAGCGGTCCCAGCTTTTATCCTCTCCATGGGACACCTGACCTGTCTTTACTTAATGCACAACACCTGGGGCACATTTACCTAATGGCTCTCCCTGCAAAGCCAGAGGGAAGTTTAAAGGGAAACTCACCACCACTTTGTGAAGGACTGTGGAAATCGCCCCTATGTCAACCTTAATTTGGGGCTTGGGGTTGAAACCCCAGCATTTCAGAGGGGCACGAGTTTAAGGGGGAATATTTTGGGGGGATTATTTCAGAGAGTGAGTTATTGCGGGAGGGACTACTTCAGGGAGACTCTTTTGAAGGCACTATTGCAGGGGGGAATATGGCAGGGGGGACTATTTGGGGAGGAACTGTTTCAGGCGGGGCTATTTCAAGGCAGGGGAGTGTTACTGGACAGACTATTTCGGAAGACTCTTCAGGGGCAGTATTTTCAGGGGTCCCAAAATGTGATGGGAGGCCACAGGAAAGAAGAGTCCACAGGACAAACATAGGCCAGAAACAAGTAGGTGCCGGTAGGGGGTGCACGTTCTGATGGGCATTAGAGTCTGAAAAGGGCTGGGAAGACAAAAAAAGAGTGGGAGGCCATGTGGGAATTACAAATGGAGAAATCACGAGGGAAAAAAAAAAAAAAAAAAAAGAGGAGAAGTCCAGCGGGCACATGTTGGAGGAAAAACAGGTTGAGGGAGCAAGACAGAGGAAGAGAGATAATGATGGGCCGAGACTAGAAAGGCAGAGAGAGAGAGAGAGAAATCAAATGTGGGGAGAAAGGAAGGTGGAAAGGAGGGAGAGCAAGAGAAGGTTAAAAAGGCAGAGAGCATAAGGGGAAGAGAGAGCAAGAGAGAGAGAAAGGGAGAGGGAGCGGGACGGGCTACAAATTGAAAGGGAAAAGGCCACGGAGCAGAAGAGAATGGAACAGGGATCTGGGCACAGGGTTATAGCAGGAAAGAGCACCACCGAGACGGGTATGGATCTCTACAGGCAAAATGCTTGGCAGAGGATGGAGGACCGAGAGAAGAAGGGAAAAGGGGAAAAGGAAGAGGCAGTGAGGAAGTGATGGAGAAAGAAACAGTAGCAACTGAGAGATGAGAAGAGGGACAGGTCCGAGGCAGAGAGGTGGAGAAAGAGCATCAAGCCAGGGATGGGAACAGGCCAGACGGATCAGGAGAGAGGAGGCAGCACTGAGGCATCCAGAAGACAGGTGAGCAACAGGGAGACAGAGAGCAGGAGACGACTGCGGAAGAAATAGAGACGGGGGGGTGGGATGCTGGCCTAGAACCAACAAGAGCAACAGAGAGAAAGACAGACGGGTGGAGAACGACAAAAGACAGAAGAGAGAACAAGAGAGAGAGATGAAGCAACCAACAGATTCAAAGTCTTCCATCGATTCAAGTCTTCAAAGAGCACGTCAAGGCAGGAACGCAGGCAGTGCAGAAAAGCTGCAAGAGACCTAAAAGAGAGGCTGGAAGAGAAATAAAGACCAGAAAAATGTGGTATCCAAAACGGGGTGGGAGGCTGAAACGGGGTGGGAGGCTGGAAGGCAGTAGAGGCCAGGAAGAAATGGAGGCTGAAAATAGGTGGGAGGCTGAAACGGGGTGGGAGGCTGGAGGGCAGTAGAGGCCAGGAAAAAATGGAGGCCGAAAAGAGGTGGGAGGCTGAAACAGGGTGGGAGGCTGGAAGGCAGTAGAGGCCAGAAAAAAATGGAGGCCAAAAATAGGTGGGAGGCTGAAACCGGGTGGGATGCTGGAGGGCGGTAGAGGCCACAAAAAAAATGGAGGCCGAAAATAGGTGGGAGGCTGAAAAAGGGTGGGAGGATGGAGGGCAGTAGAGGCCAGGAATAAATGGAGGCCGAAAAGAGGTGGGAGGCTGAAACAGGGTGGGAGGCTGGAAGGCAGTAGAGGTCAGAAAAAAATGGAGGCCAAAAATAGGTGGGAGGCTCAAACCGGGTGGGAGGCTGGAGGGCGGTAGAGGCCAGAAAAAAATGGAGGCCGAAAATAGGTGGGAGGCTGAAAAAGGGTGGGAGGTGGAGGGCAGTAGAGGCCAGCAAAAAATGGAGGCCGAAAAGAGGTGGGAGGCTGAAACAGGGTGGGAGGCTGGAAGGCAGTAGAGGCCAGAAAAAAAATGGAGGCCAAAAATAGGTGGGAGGCTGAAACCGGGTGGGAGGCTGGAGGGCGGTAGAGGCCAGAAAAAAATGGAGGCCGAAAATAGGTGGGAGGCTGGAGGGTGGTAGAGGCCAGAAAAAAATGGAGGCCGAAAATGGGTGGGAGGCTGAAACGGGGTGGGAGGCTGGAGGGCAGTAGAGGCCAGGAAATAATGGAGGCCAAAAAGAGGTGGGAGGCTGAAATGGGGTGGGAGGCTGGAGGGCAGTAGAGGCCAGAAAAAATTGTAGTCCGTGATAAAGTGGGAGGCTGGAGAGCAGCGGAGGCCAGGAAATAAATGGAGACAAAAAAAAGAAAAAAGGTGGGAGACTGAAACAGAGTGGAAGCCTGCATGGCAGTAGAGAGTAGAAAAAATTGGAGACCAATAAAAGGTGGGGTGTTGAAATGGAGTGTGAAGCCAGGGGCAGGTAGAGGCAAGAAAAATCAGAGATGGCAAGAGGGAGGAATGGAGGGAGGCAGGGTGGGAACGAGGAAAGCAGGCTGCAAAAGGCTGCAAAATAAAGAGAGGAAGGTATATAGGGAGGGAGTCAGGCTTCAAGAGAGAGGGAGGGAGGCAGGCCTCAAGAGGCTGGAAGAGGGAGGCAGGCAGGCAGTCTACAAGAGGCTGCAAGACGGAGGGAGGGAGGGAGGGAGGGAGGGAAGCAGTCTGTGAGATGTAGGGAGGGAGGGAGGGAGGCAAGCTGGCAGGGTGCAAGAGGCTGCAAGAGAGAGGGAGGCAGGCAGGCAGACTGAAAGAGGCTGCAAGACGGAGGAAAGAAGGTATATATGGAGGGAGGGAAAAAAGGTGGGCTGCAAGAAGGAGGGAGGCATGCAAGTTAAAGAGGCTGAAAGAGGGAGGCATGAAGACAGTCTGCAAGAGGCTGCAAGAGGGCGGGAGGCAGGGAGCCAGGTTGCAAGATCAAGGGAGGCATGCAGGCAGGCATTGTGCAAGAGGATGCAAGAGGGAGGGAGGCAGACAGGCACGCTGAAAATGACTGCACGAGGGAGGGAAGGACGCAGCCAGGAAGCCTGCAAGAGGATGCCAGAGGCACGGAGGCAGGCAGGCCAGCAGGGTGCAAGAGGCTGCAAGAGGGAGGGAGCAGGCAGACCGGCAGGGTGCAAGAGGCTGCAAGAGGGAGGGATGCAGGCAGGCACGCAGGGTGCAAGAGGCTGCAAGAGGGAGGGAGGGAGGCAGGCAGGCAGGCAAGCTGCAAGAGGCTGCAAGAGGAAGGCAGGAAGGAAAGAGTAAGGGAGGGAGGCAGACAGGCTGCAAGACGCTGAAAGCGGGTAGGAGGCAGTCAGGCAGGCTGCAAGAGGCTACAAGGGGGCGGGAGGCAGGGAGCCAGGTTGCAAGATCAAGGGAGGCACGCAGGCAGGCATTGTGCAAGAGGATGCAAGAGGGATGGAAGCAGGCAGGCCGGCAGGGTGCAAGAGTCTGCAAGAGGGGGGGAGGCAGGCAGGCAAGCGGCAAGAGGCTGCAAGAGGGAGGGAGCAGGCAAGAGTAAGGGAGGGAGGCAGACAGGCTGCAAGAGTTTGAAAGAGGGTAGGAGGCAGTCAGGCAGGCTGCAAGATGCTACAGGAGGGGGGGAGGCAGGCAGGCAGGCTGCAAGAGGGAGGGAGGCTTGGCGTAAGCGAAGGGCGGGAAAAAGTGGAGGCGCACATGGAGTGGAAGGAGCAAAATGACTGGCAGGCTGCAGGAAAGTGGAGGCCTAGACGCCACAGGGCAAACTTCTGCCAGGAAAGCGGAGATGCCGGAAGGAGGTGCACGCTCTGATGGGCATTAGTGTTTGAAAAGGGCTGGATAGCCAAAAAGGGATGAGAGGCCCTGGTGGAATTAGAGACGGTGAAATCACTTAGAAAAGGGGGGGGGGGGGGGGGATCTACAGGCATATGTTGGAAGCAAAACAGGATCACGGAGCAAGACAGAGGAAGAGAGGTAATGATGGGTCGAGACTAGAAAGACAGAGAGAAATCACCTGTGGGGGGAAAGGAAGGTGGGAAGGAGGGAGAGCAAGGGACGGTCAAGAAGACAGAGGGATTGAAGGCACGAGAGAGCAAGAGATTGAGAAAGGGAGAGGGATCGGGACGGGCTACAAGCTGAAAGGGAAAGGCCCACGGAGCAGAAGGGAAGGGCACGGGAGCTGGGCACGAGTTTGTACTAGGAAAGAACACCACCGAGAGGGGTATGGATCTCTACAGGCAAAACGCTTGGCAGAGGATGGAGGACCGAGAGAAGAAGGGAAAAGGGGAAAAGGAAGAGGCAGTGAGGAAGTGATGGAGAAAGAAACAGTAGCAACTGAGAGATGAGAAGAGGGACAGGTCCGAGGCAGAGAGGTGGAGAAAGAGCATCAAGCCAGGGATGGGAGCAGGCCAGATGGATCAGGAAAAAGAGGAGGCAGCACTGAGGCATCCAGAAGACAGGTGAGCAACAGGGAGACAGAGAGCAGGAGACGACTGCGGAAGAAATAGAGACGGGGGGGTGGGATGCTGGCCTAGAACCAACAAGAGCAACAGAGAGAAAGACAGACGGGTGGAGAACGACAAAAGACAGAAGAGAGAAGAAGAGAAAGAGATGAAGCAATCAGTAGATTCAAATTCTTCCATCGATTCAATTCTTCAAAGAGCACATCTAGGCAGGAACGCAGGCAGTGCAGAAAAGCTGCAAGAGACCTAAAAGAGAGGCTGGAAGGGAAATACAGGCCAGAAAAATGTTGTATCCCAAATGGGGTCTGAGGCTGGAGGGCTGTAGAGGCCAGAAAAAATTGGATGCCGACAAAAGGTGGGAGGCTGAAATGGGGTGGGTGGCCAGGGGGAGATAAAGGCCAAAAAAATGTGGGAGGCTGAAACATGGTGGGAGGCTGCCCGGGGGGGGGGGTGTAGAGACCAAAAAAAGTGGTGGCTGCAAGGGGGAGGGAGGCTTAGGGGAAGTTGAGGGCAGGAAAACATGGAGGCCAAACGGTGTGGAAGGACCAAAATGGGTGGGAGGCCCCGGGAAAGTAGGCCTTAGAATAAAGGGGAGTGTATTATGTGGAAACTATTTGGGGGCGGACAGTTTCAGTGGGACTGTTTTGGGGCCTAAATATTTCAGGGGGTATCGTTTCAGGGGAATTGATTCGGAGGGTCTATTTCAGGGAGGCTATTTGGAGACTCCTTTGGGGGAGTATTTTGGTGGGTGTATTTAGGAGGGATATTTAACGGACGACTATTTGACGGGGGAGTATTTTAAGAGCAGAGCATTACAGGGGGATTATTTCCAGGGGGATGTCTTTCGAGGGATCTATTTCAGAGGGAGTGCTTCAGGGGAGAGCATTTGAGGGGAGACTATTCCAGGAGAAAGGATTTGGGGAGGACCGTTTCTGGGGAGAACATTTTGGGGGGGGGAGTACTGGTGGAGGTAGATTTTCCAGGGAGAATGTTTTGTGGCAGGAGAGTTATGGCAGGTACTGTTTCAGGGGGACTATTTATTGGGGAAAACTATTTCAGGGGTACTGTGGAGGACTCTTCCTGAGGAAGTGTTATGGGAGGGACGGTTTCAGGGAGACTATTTCAGGGGGACGTATTTTGGGGAGGACTCTTTGGTTGCAGTCCTATTTTGAGGCGGGAGTGTTACAGGACAGACTATTTCAGGAGTGCTACTTTGAGGGTGTTTTGCCAATTATCAGGCCTAGCATAAAGGACACAGCCAGCCTCAAGATGAACCGATAACCAAATTAAATTTGACACTAAAGGGTTGCTACACGGGTGATCACTGGGGGTACAAGTCAATCGGGTTACACATAATTGACATCAATCACAACGATCCCAACAACGACACCGCACGACCAGCAATGGCTGCAATAAACACTGAAATACAGTCTCCCATAGAAGGGATGGGAGACAACCAGGTCAACAAGCCAAATACATAAGACCAAGAAAGCCAGATACTGAATCTCTACAAAGCCCACATTGACAAAAGCCAGACCTGAAGAGCCCAGTTCCAGGGAGTCGGGAGATCCTTCCCCAACAGAAAATTCTTCAGAATGCATCCACCACACAGACAGCCAGTCCACACTTCCTGCAAGCGGTCCCAGCTTTTATCCTCTCCATGGGACACCTGACCTGTCTTTACTTAATGCAGAACACCTGGGGCACATTTACCTAATGGCTCTCCCTGCAAAGCCAGAGGGAAGTTTAAAGGGAAACTCACCACCACTTTGTGAAGGACTGTGGAAATCGCCCCTATGTCAACCTTAATTTGGGGCTTGGGGTTGAAACCCCAGCATTTCAGAGGGGCACGAGTTTAAGGGGGAATATTTTGGGGGGATTATTTCAGAGAGTGAGTTATTGCGGGAGGGACTACTTCAGGGAGACTCTTTTGAAGGCACTATTGCAGGGGGGAATATGGCAGGGGGGACTATTTGGGGAGGAACTGTTTCAGGCGGGGCTATTTCAAGGCAGGGGAGTGTTACTGGACAGACTATTTCGGAAGACTCTTCAGGGGCAGTATTTTCAGGGGTCCCAAAATGTGATGGGAGGCCACAGGAAAGAAGAGTCCACAGGACAAACATAGGCCAGAAACAAGTAGGTGCCGGTAGGGGGTGCACGTTCTGATGGGCATTAGAGTCTGAAAAGGGCTGGGAAGACAAAAAAAGAGTGGGAGGCCATGTGGGAATTACAAATGGAGAAATCACGAGGGAAAAAAAAAAAAAAAAAAAAGAGGAGAAGTCCAGCGGGCACATGTTGGAGGAAAAACAGGTTGAGGGAGCAAGACAGAGGAAGAGAGATAATGATGGGCCGAGACTAGAAAGGCAGAGAGAGAGAGAGAGAAATCAAATGTGGGGAGAAAGGAAGGTGGAAAGGAGGGAGAGCAAGAGAAGGTTAAAAAGGCAGAGAGCATAAGGGGAAGAGAGAGCAAGAGAGAGAGAAAGGGAGAGGGAGCGGGACGGGCTACAAATTGAAAGGGAAAAGGCCACGGAGCAGAAGAGAATGGAACAGGGATCTGGGCACAGGGTTATAGCAGGAAAGAGCACCACCGAGACGGGTATGGATCTCTACAGGCAAAATGCTTGGCAGAGGATGGAGGACCGAGAGGAGAAGGGAAAAGGGGAAAAGGAAGAGGCAGTGAGGAAGTGATGGAGAAAGAAACAGTAGCAACTGAGAGATGAGAAGAGGGACAGGTCCGAGGCAGAGAGGTGGAGAAAGAGCATCAAGCCAGGGATGGGAACAGGCCACACGGATCAGGAGAGAGGAGGCAGCACTGAGGCATCCAGAAGACAGGTGAGCAACAGGGAGACAGAGAGCAGGAGACGACTGCGGAAGAAATAGAGACGGGGGGGTGGGATGCTGGCCTAGAACCAACAAGAGCAACAGAGAGAAAGACAGACGGGTGGAGAACGACAAAAGACAGAAGAGAGAACAAGAGAGAGAGATGAAGCAACCAACAGATTCAAAGTCTTCCATCGATTCAAGTCTTCAAAGAGCACGTCAAGGCAGGAACGCAGGCAGTGCAGAAAAGCTGCAAGAGACCTAAAAGAGAGGCTGGAAGAGAAATAAAGACCAGAAAAATGTGGTATCCAAAACGGGGTGGGAGGCTGAAACGGGGTGGGAGGCTGGAAGGCAGTAGAGGCCAGGAAGAAATGGAGGCTGAAAATAGGTGGGAGGCTGAAACGGGGTGGGAGGCTGGAGGGCAGTAGAGGCCAGGAAAAAATGGAGGCCGAAAAGAGGTGGGAGGCTGAAACAGGGTGGGAGGCTGGAAGGCAGTAGAGGCCAGAAAAAAATGGAGGCCAAAAATAGGTGGGAGGCTGAAACCGGGTGGGATGCTGGAGGGCGGTAGAGGCCACAAAAAAAATGGAGGCCGAAAATAGGTGGGAGGCTGAAAAAGGGTGGGAGGCTGGAGGGCAGTAGAGGCCAGGAATAAATGGAGGCCGAAAAGAGGTGGGAGGCTGAAACAGGGTGGGAGGCTGGAAGGCAGTAGAGGTCAGAAAAAAATGGAGGCCAAAAATAGGTGGGAGGCTCAAACCGGGTGGGAGGCTGGAGGGCGGTAGAGGCCAGAAAAAAATGGAGGCCGAAAATAGGTGGGAGGCTGAAACAGGGTGGGAGGCTGGAGGGCAGTAGAGGCCAGGAAAAAATGTAGGCCGAAAAGAGGTGGGAGGCTGAAACAGGGTGGGAGGCTGGAAGGCAGTAGAGGCCAGAAAAAAATGGAGGCCAAAAATAGGTGGGAGGCTGAAACAGGGTGGGAGGCTGGAAGGCAGTAGAGGCCAGAAAAAAATGGAGGCCAAAAATAGGTGGGAGGCTGAAACCGGGTGGGAGGCTGGAGGGCGGTAGAGGCCAGAAAAAAATGGAGGCCGAAAATAGGTGGGAGGCTGAAAAAGGGTGGGAGGCTGGAGGGCGGTAGAGGCCAGAAAAAAATGGAGGCCGAAAATGGGTGGGAGGCTGAAACGGGGTGGGAGGCTGGAGGGCAGTAGAGGCCAGGAAATAATGGAGGCCAAAAAGAGGTGGGAGGCTGAAATGGGGTGGGAGGCTGGAGGGCAGTAGAGGCCAGAAAAAATTGTAGTCCGTGATAAAGTGGGAGGCTGGAGAGCAGCGGAGGCCAGGAAATAAATGGAGACAAAAAAAAGAAAAAAGGTGGGAGACTGAAACAGAGTGGAAGCCTGCATGGCAGTAGAGAGTAGAAAAAATTGGAGACCAATAAAAGGTGGGGTGTTGAAATGGAGTGTGAAGCCAGGGGCAGGTAGAGGCAAGAAAAATCAGAGATGGCAAGAGGGAGGAATGGAGGGAGGCAGGGTGGGAACGAGGAAAGCAGGCTGCAAAAGGCTGCAAAATAAAGAGAGGAAGGTATATAGGGAGGGAGTCAGGCTTCAAGAGAGAGGGAGGGAGGCAGGCCTCAAGAGGCTGGAAGAGGGAGGCAGGCAGGCAGTCTACAAGAGGCTGCAAGACGGAGGGAGGGAGGGAGGGAGGGAGGGAGGGAGGGAGGGAGGGAGGGAGGGAGGGAGGGAAGCAGTCTGTGAGATGTAGGGAGGGAGGGAGGGAGGCAAGCTGGCAGGGTGCAAGAGGCTGCAAGAGAGAGGGAGGCAGGCAGGCAGACTGAAAGAGGCTGCAAGACGGAGGAAAGAAGGTATATATGGAGGGAGGGAAAAAAGGTGGGCTGCAAGAAGGAGGGAGGCATGCAAGTTAAAGAGGCTGAAAGAGGGAGGCATGAAGACAGTCTGCAAGAGGCTGCAAGAGGGCGGGAGGCAGGGAGCCAGGTTGCAAGATCAAGGGAGGCATGCAGGCAGGCATTGTGCAAGAGGATGCAAGAGGGAGGGAGGCAGACAGGCACGCTGAAAATGACTGCACGAGGGAGGGAAGGACGCAGCCAGGAAGCCTGCAAGAGGATGCCAGAGGCACGGAGGCAGGCAGGCCAGCAGGGTGCAAGAGGCTGCAAGAGGGAGGGAGCAGGCAGGCCAGCAGGGTGCAAGAGGCTGCAAGAGGGAGGGAGCAGGCAAGAGTAAGGGAGGGAGACGGGCAGGCTGCAAGAGTTTGAAAGAGAGTACGAGGCAGTCAGGCAGGCTGCAAGAGGCTACAAGTCAGGGGGAGGCAGGCAGGCCGGCAGGGTGCAAGAGGCTGCAAGAGGGAGGGAGCAGGCAGGCCAGCAGGGTGCAAGAGGCTGCAAGAGGGAGGGAGCAGGCAAGAGTAAGGGAGGGAGACGGGCAGGCTGCAAGAGTTTGAAAGAGAGTACGAGGCAGTCAGGCAGGCTGCAAGAGGCTACAAGTCAGGGGGAGGCAGGCAGGCCGGCAGGGTGCAAGAGGCTGCAAGAGGGAGGGATGCAGGCAGGCAGGCAGGGTGCAAGAGGCTGCAAGAGGGAGGGAGGCAGGCAGGCAGGCAGGCAAGCTGCAAGAGGCTGCAAGAGGAAGGCAGGAAGGAAAGAGTAAGGGAGGGAGGCAGACAGGCTGCAAGACGCTGAAAGCGGGTAGGAGGCAGTCAGGCAGGCTGCAAGAGGCTACAAGGGGGCGGGAGGCAGGGAGCCAGGTTGCAAGATCAAGGGAGGCACGCAGGCAGGCATTGTGCAAGAGGATGCAAGAGGGATGGAAGCAGGCAGGCCGGCAGGGTGCAAGAGTCTGCAAGAGGGGGGGAGGCAGGCAGGCAAGCGGCAAGAATCTGCAAGAGGGAGGGAGAAGGCAAGAGTAAGGGAGGGAGGCAGACAGGCTGCAAGAGTTTGAAAGAGGGTAGGAGGCAGTCAGGCAGGCTGCAAGATGCTACAGGAGGGGGGGAGGCAGGCAGGCAGGCTGCAAGAGGGAGGGAGGCTTGGCGTAAGCGAAGGGCGGGAAAAAGTGGAGGCGCACATGGAGTGGAAGGAGCAAAATGACTGGCAGGCTGCAGGAAAGTGGAGGCCTAGACGCCACAGGGCAAACTTCTGCCAGGAAAGCGGAGATGCCGGAAGGAGGTGCACGCTCTGATGGGCATTAGTGTTTGAAAAGGGCTGGATAGCCAAAAAGGGATGAGAGGCCCTGGTGGAATTAGAGACGGTGAAATCACTTAGAAAAGGGGGGGGGGGGGGGGGGGGGATCTACAGGCATATGTTGGAAGCAAAACAGGATCACGGAGCAAGACAGAGGAAGAGAGGTAATGATGGGTCGAGACTAGAAAGACAGAGAGAAATCACCTGTGGGGGGAAAGGAAGGTGGGAAGGAGGGAGAGCAAGGGACGGTCAAGAAGACAGAGGGATTGAAGGCACGAGAGAGCAAGAGATTGAGAAAGGGAGAGGGATCGGGACGGGCTACAAGCTGAAAGGGAAAGGCCCACGGAGCAGAAGGGAAGGGCACGGGAGCTGGGCACGAGTTTGTACTAGGAAAGAACACCACCGAGAGGGGTATGGATCTCTACAGGCAAAACGCTTGGCAGAGGATGGAGGACCGAGAGAAGAAGGGAAAAGGGGAAAAGGAAGAGGCAGTGAGGAAGTGATGGAGAAAGAAACAGTAGCAACTGAGAGATGAGAAGAGGGACAGGTCCGAGGCAGAGAGGTGGAGAAAGAGCATCAAGCCAGGGATGGGAGCAGGCCAGATGGATCAGGAAAAAGAGGAGGCAGCACTGAGGCATCCAGAAGACAGGTGAGCAACAGGGAGACAGAGAGCAGGAGACGACTGCGGAAGAAATAGAGACGGGGGGGTGGGATGCTGGCCTAGAACCAACAAGAGCAACAGAGAGAAAGACAGACGGGTGGAGAACGACAAAAGACAGAAGAGAGAAGAAGAGAAAGAGATGAAGCAATCAGTAGATTCAAATTCTTCCATCGATTCAATTCTTCAAAGAGCACATCTAGGCAGGAACGCAGGCAGTGCAGAAAAGCTGCAAGACACCTAAAAGAGAGGCTGGAAGGGAAATACAGGCCAGAAAAATGTTGTATCCCAAATGGGGTCTGAGGCTGGAGGGCTGTAGAGGCCAGAAAAAATTGGATGCCGACAAAAGGTGGGAGGCTGAAATGGGGTGGGTGGCCAGGGGGAGATAAAGGCCAAAAAAATGTGGGAGGCTGAAACATGGTGGGAGGCTGCCCGGGGGGGGGGGGGGGGGGGGGGGTTGTAGAGACCAAAAAAAGTGGTGGCTGCAAGGGGGAGGGAGGCTTAGGGGAAGTTGAGGGCAGGAAAACATGGAGGCCAAATGGTGTGGAAGGACCAAAATGGGTGGGAGGCCCCGGGAAAGTAGGCCTTAGAATAAAGGGGAGTGTATTATGTGGAAACTATTTGGGGGCGGACAGTTTCAGTGGGACTGTTTTGGGGCCTAAATATTTCAGGGGGTATCGTTTCAGGGGAATTGATACGGAGGGTCTATTTCAGGGAGGCTATTTGGAGACTCCTTTGGGGGAGTATTTTGGTGGGTGTATTTAGGAGGGATATTTAACGGACGACTATTTGACGGGGGAGTATTTTAAGAGCAGAGCATTACAGGGGGATTATTTCCAGGGGGATGTCTTTCGAGGGATCTATTTCAGAGGGAGTGCTTCAGGGGAGAGCATTTGAGGGGAGACTATTCCAGGAGAAAGGATTTGGGGAGGACCGTTTCTGGGGAGAACATTTTGGGGGGGGGAGTACTGGTGGAGGTAGATTTTCCAGGGAGAATGTTTTGTGGCAGGAGAGTTATGGCAGGTACTGTTTCAGGGGGACTATTTATTGGGGAAAACTATTTCAGGGGTACTGTGGAGGACTCTTCCTGAGGAAGTGTTATGGGAGGGACGGTTTCAGGGAGACTATTTCAGGGGGACGTATTTTGGGGAGGACTCTTTGGTTGCAGTCCTATTTTGAGGCGGGAGTGTTACAGGACAGACTATTTCAGGAGTGCTACTTTGAGGGTGTTTTGCCAATTATCAGGCCTAGCATAAAGGACACAGCCAGCCTCAAGATGAACCGATAACCAAATTAAATTTGACACTAAAGGGTTGCTACACGGGTGATCACTGGGGGTACAAGTCAATCGGGTTACACATAATTGACATCAATCACAACGATCCCAACAACGACACCGCACGACCAGCAATGGCTGCAATAAACACTGAAATACAGTCTCCCATAGAAGGGATGGGAGACAACCAGGTCAACAAGCCAAATACATAAGACCAAGAAAGCCAGCTACTGAATCTCTACAAAGCCCACATTGACAAAAGCCAGACCTGAAGAGCCCAGTTCCAGGGAGTCGAGAGATCCTTCCCCAACAGAAAATTCTTCAGAATGCATCCACCACACAGACAGCCAGTCCACACTTCCTGCAAGCGGTCCCAGCTTTTATCCTCTCCATGGGACACCTGACCTGTCTTTACTTAATGCACAACACCTGGGGCACATTTACCTAATGGCTCTCCCTGCAAAGCCAGAGGGAAGTTTAAAGGGAAACTCACCACCACTTTGTGAAGGACTGTGGAAATCGCCCCTATGTCAACCTTAATTTGGGGCTTGGGGTTGAAACCCCAGCATTTCAGAGGGGCACGAGTTTAAGGGGGAATATTTTGGGGGGATTATTTCAGAGAGTGAGTTATTGCGGGAGGGACTACTTCAGGGAGACTCTTTTGAAGGCACTATTGCAGGGGGGACTATTTGGGGAGGAACTGTTTCAGGCGGGGCTATTTCAAGGCAGGGGAGTGTTACTGGACAGACTATTTCGGAAGACTCTTCAGGGGCAGTATTTTCAGGGGTCCCAAAATGTGATGGGAGGCCACAGGAAAGAAGAGTCCACAGGACAAACATAGGCCAGAAACAAGTAGGTGCCGGTAGGGGGTGCACGTTCTGATGGGCATTAGAGTCTGAAAAGGGCTGGGAAGACAAAAAAAGAGTGGGAGGCCATGTGGGAATTACAAATGGAGAAATCACGAGGGAAAAAAAAAAAAAAAAAAAAGAGGAGAAGTCCAGCGGGCACATGTTGGAGGAAAAACAGGTTGAGGGAGCAAGACAGAGGAAGAGAGATAATGATGGGCCGAGACTAGAAAGGCAGAGAGAGAGAGAGAGAAATCAAATGTGGGGAGAAAGGAAGGTGAAAAGGAGGGAGAGCAAGAGAAGGTTAAAAAGGCAGAGAGCATAAGGGGAAGAGAGAGCAAGAGAGAGAGAAAGGGAGAGGGAGCGGGACGGGCTACAAATTGAAAGGGAAAAGGCCACGGAGCAGAAGAGAATGGAACAGGGATCTGGGCACAGGGTTATAGCAGGAAAGAGCACCACCGAGACGGGTATGGATCTCTACAGGCAAAATGCTTGGCAGAGGATGGAGGACCGAGAGGAGAAGGGAAAAGGGGAAAAGGAAGAGGCAGTGAGGAAGTGATGGAGAAAGAAACAGTAGCAACTGAGAGATGAGAAGAGGGACAGGTCCGAGGCAGAGAGGTGGAGAAAGAGCATCAAGCCAGGGATGGGAACAGGCCAGACGGATCAGGAGAGAGGAGGCAGCACTGAGGCATCCAGAAGACAGGTGAGCAACAGGGAGACAGAGAGCAGGAGACGACTGCGGAAGAAATAGAGACGGGGGGGTGGGATGCTGGCCTAGAACCAACAAGAGCAACAGAGAGAAAGACAGACGGGTGGAGAACGACAAAAGACAGAAGAGAGAACAAGAGAGAGAGATGAAGCAACCAACAGATTCAAAGTCTTCCATCGATTCAAGTCTTCAAAGAGCACGTCAAGGCAGGAACGCAGGCAGTGCAGAAAAGCTGCAAGAGACCTAAAAGAGAGGCTGGAAGAGAAATAAAGACCAGAAAAATGTGGTATCCAAAACGGGGTGGGAGGCTGAAACGGGGTGGGAGGCTGGAAGGCAGTAGAGGCCAGGAAGAAATGGAGGCTGAAAATAGGTGGGAGGCTGAAACGGGGTGGGAGGCTGGAGGGCAGTAGAGGCCAGGAAAAAATGGAGGCCGAAAAGAGGTGGGAGGCTGAAACAGGGTGGGAGGCTGGAAGGCAGTAGAGGCCAGAAAAAAATGGAGGCCAAAAATAGGTGGGAGGCTGAAACCGGGTGGGATGCTGGAGGGCGGTAGAGGCCACAAAAAAAATGGAGGCCGAAAATAGGTGGGAGGCTGAAAAAGGGTGGGAGGCTGGAGGGCAGTAGAGGCCAGGAATAAATGGAGGCCGAAAAGAGGTGGGAGGCTGAAACAGGGTGGGAGGCTGGAAGGCAGTAGAGGCCAGAAAAAAATGGAGGCCAAAAATAGGTGGGAGGCTGAAACCGGGTGGGAGGCTGGAGGGCGGTAGAGGCCAGAAAAAAATGGAGGCCGAAAATAGGTGGGAGGCCGAAAATAGGTGGGAGGCTGGAGGGCGGTAGAGGCCAGAAAAAAATGGAGGCCAAAAATGGGTGGGAGGCTGAAACGGGGTGGGAGGCTGGAGGGCAGTAGAGGCCAGGAAATAATGGAGGCCAAAAAGAGGTGGGAGGCTGAAATGGGGTGGGAGGCTGGAGGGCAGTAGAGGCCAGAAAAAATTGTAGTCCGTGATAAAGTGGGAGGCTGGAGAGCAGCGGAGGCCAGGAAATAAATGGAGACAAAAAAAAGAAAAAAGGTGGGAGACTGAAACAGAGTGGAAGCCTGCATGGCAGTAGAGAGTAGAAAAAATTGGAGACCAATAAAAGGTGGGGTGTTGAAATGGAGTGTGAAGCCAGGGGCAGGTAGAGGCAAGAAAAATCAGAGATGGCAAGAGGGAGGAATGGAGGGAGGCAGGGTGGGAACGAGGAAAGCAGGCTGCAAAAGGCTGCAAAATAAAGAGAGGAAGGTATATAGGGAGGGAGTCAGGCTTCAAGAGAGAGGGAGGGAGGCAGGCCTCAAGAGGCTGGAAGAGGGAGGCAGGCAGGCAGTCTACAAGAGGCTGCAAGACGGAGGGAGGGAGGGAGGGAGGGAGGGAGGGAAGCAGTCTGTGAGATGTAGGGAGGGAGGGAGGGAGGCAAGCTGGCAGGGTGCAAGAGGCTGCAAGAGAGAGGGAGGCAGGCAGGCAGACTGAAAGAGGCTGCAAGACGGAGGAAAGAAGGTATATATGGAGGGAGGGAAAAAAGGTGGGCTGCAAGAAGGAGGGAGGCATGCAAGTTAAAGAGGCTGAAAGAGGGAGGCATGAAGACAGTCTGCAAGAGGCTGCAAGAGGGCGGGAGGCAGGGAGCCAGGTTGCAAGATCAAGGGAGGCATGCAGGCAGGCATTGTGCAAGAGGATGCAAGAGGGAGGGAGGCAGACAGGCACGCTGAAAATGACTGCACGAGGGAGGGAAGGACGCAGCCAGGAAGCCTGCAAGAGGATGCCAGAGGCACGGAGGCAGGCAGGCCAGCAGGGTGCAAGAGGCTGCAAGAGGGAGGGAGCAGGCAGACCGGCAGGGTGCAAGAGGCTGCAAGAGGGAGGGATGCAGGCAGGCACGCAGGGTGCAAGAGGCTGCAAGAGGGAGGGAGGGAGGCAGGCAGGCAGGCAAGCTGCAAGAGGCTGCAAGAGGAAGGCAGGAAGGAAAGAGTAAGGGAGGGAGGCAGACAGGCTGCAAGACGCTGAAAGCGGGTAGGAGGCAGTCAGGCAGGCTGCAAGAGGCTACAAGGGGGCGGGAGGCAGGGAGCCAGGTTGCAAGATCAAGGGAGGCACGCAGGCAGGCATTGTGCAAGAGGATGCAAGAGGGATGGAAGCAGGCAGGCCGGCAGGGTGCAAGAGTCTGCAAGAGGGGGGGAGGCAGGCAGGCAAGCGGCAAGAGGCTGCAAGAGGGAGGGAGCAGGCAAGAGTAAGGGAGGGAGGCAGACAGGCTGCAAGAGTTTGAAAGAGGGTAGGAGGCAGTCAGGCAGGCTGCAAGATGCTACAGGAGGGGGGGAGGCAGGCAGGCAGGCTGCAAGAGGGAGGGAGGCTTGGCGTAAGCGAAGGGCGGGAAAAAGTGGAGGCGCACATGGAGTGGAAGGAGCAAAATGACTGGCAGGCTGCAGGAAAGTGGAGGCCTAGACGCCACAGGGCAAACTTCTGCCAGGAAAGCGGAGATGCCGGAAGGAGGTGCACGCTCTGATGGGCATTAGTGTTTGAAAAGGGCTGGATAGCCAAAAAGGGATGAGAGGCCCTGGTGGAATTAGAGACGGTGAAATCACTTAGAAAAGGGGGGGGGGGGGGGGGGGATCTACAGGCATATGTTGGAAGCAAAACAGGATCACGGAGCAAGACAGAGGAAGAGAGGTAATGATGGGTCGAGACTAGAAAGACAGAGAGAAATCACCTGTGGGGGGAAAGGAAGGTGGGAAGGAGGGAGAGCAAGGGACGGTCAAGAAGACAGAGGGATTGAAGGCACGAGAGAGCAAGAGATTGAGAAAGGGAGAGGGATCGGGACGGGCTACAAGCTGAAAGGGAAAGGCCCACGGAGCAGAAGGGAAGGGCACGGGAGCTGGGCACGAGTTTGTACTAGGAAAGAACACCACCGAGAGGGGTATGGATCTCTACAGGCAAAACGCTTGGCAGAGGATGGAGGACCGAGAGAAGAAGGGAAAAGGGGAAAAGGAAGAGGCAGTGAGGAAGTGATGGAGAAAGAAACAGTAGCAACTGAGAGATGAGAAGAGGGACAGGTCCGAGGCAGAGAGGTGGAGAAAGAGCATCAAGCCAGGGATGGGAGCAGGCCAGATGGATCAGGAAAAAGAGGAGGCAGCACTGAGGCATCCAGAAGACAGGTGAGCAACAGGGAGACAGAGAGCAGGAGACGACTGCGGAAGAAATAGAGACGGGGGGGTGGGATGCTGGCCTAGAACCAACAAGAGCAACAGAGAGAAAGACAGACGGGTGGAGAACGACAAAAGACAGAAGAGAGAAGAAGAGAAAGAGATGAAGCAATCAGTAGATTCAAATTCTTCCATCGATTCAATTCTTCAAAGAGCACATCTAGGCAGGAACGCAGGCAGTGCAGAAAAGCTGCAAGACACCTAAAAGAGAGGCTGGAAGGGAAATACAGGCCAGAAAAATGTTGTATCCCAAATGGGGTCTGAGGCTGGAGGGCTGTAGAGGCCAGAAAAAATTGGATGCCGACAAAAGGTGGGAGGCTGAAATGGGGTGGGTGGCCAGGGGGAGATAAAGGCCAAAAAAATGTGGGAGGCTGAAACATGGTGGGAGGCTGCCCGGGGGGGGGGGGGGGGGGGGGGGTTGTAGAGACCAAAAAAAGTGGTGGCTGCAAGGGGGAGGGAGGCTTAGGGGAAGTTGAGGGCAGGAAAACATGGAGGCCAAATGGTGTGGAAGGACCAAAATGGGTGGGAGGCCCCGGGAAAGTAGGCCTTAGAATAAAGGGGAGTGTATTATGTGGAAACTATTTGGGGGCGGACAGTTTCAGTGGGACTGTTTTGGGGCCTAAATATTTCAGGGGGTATCGTTTCAGGGGAATTGATACGGAGGGTCTATTTCAGGGAGGCTATTTGGAGACTCCTTTGGGGGAGTATTTTGGTGGGTGTATTTAGGAGGGATATTTAACGGACGACTATTTGACGGGGGAGTATTTTAAGAGCAGAGCATTACAGGGGGATTATTTCCAGGGGGATGTCTTTCGAGGGATCTATTTCAGAGGGAGTGCTTCAGGGGAGAGCATTTGAGGGGAGACTATTCCAGGAGAAAGGATTTGGGGAGGACCGTTTCTGGGGAGAACATTTTGGGGGGGGGAGTACTGGTGGAGGTAGATTTTCCAGGGAGAATGTTTTGTGGCAGGAGAGTTATGGCAGGTACTGTTTCAGGGGGACTATTTATTGGGGAAAACTATTTCAGGGGTACTGTGGAGGACTCTTCCTGAGGAAGTGTTATGGGAGGGACGGTTTCAGGGAGACTATTTCAGGGGGACGTATTTTGGGGAGGACTCTTTGGTTGCAGTCCTATTTTGAGGCGGGAGTGTTACAGGACAGACTATTTCAGGAGTGCTACTTTGAGGGTGTTTTGCCAATTATCAGGCCTAGCATAAAGGACACAGCCAGCCTCAAGATGAACCGATAACCAAATTAAATTTGACACTAAAGGGTTGCTACACGGGTGATCACTGGGGGTACAAGTCAATCGGGTTACACATAATTGACATCAATCACAACGATCCCAACAACGACACCGCACGACCAGCAATGGCTGCAATAAACACTGAAATACAGTCTCCCATAGAAGGGATGGGAGACAACCAGGTCAACAAGCCAAATACATAAGACCAAGAAAGCCAGCTACTGAATCTCTACAAAGCCCACATTGACAAAAGCCAGACCTGAAGAGCCCAGTTCCAGGGAGTCGAGAGATCCTTCCCCAACAGAAAATTCTTCAGAATGCATCCACCACACAGACAGCCAGTCCACACTTCCTGCAAGCGGTCCCAGCTTTTATCCTCTCCATGGGACACCTGACCTGTCTTTACTTAATGCACAACACCTGGGGCACATTTACCTAATGGCTCTCCCTGCAAAGCCAGAGGGAAGTTTAAAGGGAAACTCACCACCACTTTGTGAAGGACTGTGGAAATCGCCCCTATGTCAACCTTAATTTGGGGCTTGGGGTTGAAACCCCAGCATTTCAGAGGGGCACGAGTTTAAGGGGGAATATTTTGGGGGGATTATTTCAGAGAGTGAGTTATTGCGGGAGGGACTACTTCAGGGAGACTCTTTTGAAGGCACTATTGCAGGGGGGACTATTTGGGGAGGAACTGTTTCAGGCGGGGCTATTTCAAGGCAGGGGAGTGTTACTGGACAGACTATTTCGGAAGACTCTTCAGGGGCAGTATTTTCAGGGGTCCCAAAATGTGATGGGAGGCCACAGGAAAGAAGAGTCCACAGGACAAACATAGGCCAGAAACAAGTAGGTGCCGGTAGGGGGTGCACGTTCTGATGGGCATTAGAGTCTGAAAAGGGCTGGGAAGACAAAAAAAGAGTGGGAGGCCATGTGGGAATTACAAATGGAGAAATCACGAGGGAAAAAAAAAAAAAAAAAAAAGAGGAGAAGTCCAGCGGGCACATGTTGGAGGAAAAACAGGTTGAGGGAGCAAGACAGAGGAAGAGAGATAATGATGGGCCGAGACTAGAAAGGCAGAGAGAGAGAGAGAGAAATCAAATGTGGGGAGAAAGGAAGGTGAAAAGGAGGGAGAGCAAGAGAAGGTTAAAAAGGCAGAGAGCATAAGGGGAAGAGAGAGCAAGAGAGAGAGAAAGGGAGAGGGAGCGGGACGGGCTACAAATTGAAAGGGAAAAGGCCACGGAGCAGAAGAGAATGGAACAGGGATCTGGGCACAGGGTTATAGCAGGAAAGAGCACCACCGAGACGGGTATGGATCTCTACAGGCAAAATGCTTGGCAGAGGATGGAGGACCGAGAGGAGAAGGGAAAAGGGGAAAAGGAAGAGGCAGTGAGGAAGTGATGGAGAAAGAAACAGTAGCAACTGAGAGATGAGAAGAGGGACAGGTCCGAGGCAGAGAGGTGGAGAAAGAGCATCAAGCCAGGGATGGGAACAGGCCAGACGGATCAGGAGAGAGGAGGCAGCACTGAGGCATCCAGAAGACAGGTGAGCAACAGGGAGACAGAGAGCAGGAGACGACTGCGGAAGAAATAGAGACGGGGGGGTGGGATGCTGGCCTAGAACCAACAAGAGCAACAGAGAGAAAGACAGACGGGTGGAGAACGACAAAAGACAGAAGAGAGAACAAGAGAGAGAGATGAAGCAACCAACAGATTCAAAGTCTTCCATCGATTCAAGTCTTCAAAGAGCACGTCAAGGCAGGAACGCAGGCAGTGCAGAAAAGCTGCAAGAGACCTAAAAGAGAGGCTGGAAGAGAAATAAAGACCAGAAAAATGTGGTATCCAAAACGGGGTGGGAGGCTGAAACGGGGTGGGAGGCTGGAAGGCAGTAGAGGCCAGGAAGAAATGGAGGCTGAAAATAGGTGGGAGGCTGAAACGGGGTGGGAGGCTGGAGGGCAGTAGAGGCCAGGAAAAAATGGAGGCCGAAAAGAGGTGGGAGGCTGAAAGGCAGTAGAGGCCAGAAAAAAATGGAGGCCAAAAATAGGTGGGAGGCTGAAACCGGGTGGGATGCTGGAGGGCGGTAGAGGCCACAAAAAAAATGGAGGCCGAAAATAGGTGGGAGGCTGAAAAAGGGTGGGAGGCTGGAGGGCAGTAGAGGCCAGGAATAAATGGAGGCCGAAAAGAGGTGGGAGGCTGAAACAGGGTGGGAGGCTGGAAGGCAGTAGAGGCCAGAAAAAAATGGAGGCCAAAAATAGGTGGGAGGCTGAAACCGGGTGGGAGGCTGGAGGGCGGTAGAGGCCAGAAAAAAATGGAGGCCGAAAATAGGTGGGAGGCCGAAAATAGGTGGGAGGCTGGAGGGCGGTAGAGGCCAGAAAAAAATGGAGGCCAAAAATGGGTGGGAGGCTGAAACGGGGTGGGAGGCTGGAGGGCAGTAGAGGCCAGGAAATAATGGAGGCCAAAAAGAGGTGGGAGGCTGAAATGGGGTGGGAGGCTGGAGGGCAGTAGAGGCCAGAAAAAATTGTAGTCCGTGATAAAGTGGGAGGCTGGAGAGCAGCGGAGGCCAGGAAATAAATGGAGACAAAAAAAAGAAAAAAGGTGGGAGACTGAAACAGAGTGGAAGCCTGCATGGCAGTAGAGAGTAGAAAAAATTGGAGACCAATAAAAGGTGGGGTGTTGAAATGGAGTGTGAAGCCAGGGGCAGGTAGAGGCAAGAAAAATCAGAGATGGCAAGAGGGAGGAATGGAGGGAGGCAGGGTGGGAACGAGGAAAGCAGGCTGCAAAAGGCTGCAAAATAAAGAGAGGAAGGTATATAGGGAGGGAGTCAGGCTTCAAGAGAGAGGGAGGGAGGCAGGCCTCAAGAGGCTGGAAGAGGGAGGCAGGCAGGCAGTCTACAAGAGGCTGCAAGACGGAGGGAGGGAGGGAGGGAGGGAGGGAAGCAGTCTGTGAGATGTAGGGAGGGAGGGAGGGAGGCAAGCTGGCAGGGTGCAAGAGGCTGCAAGAGAGAGGGAGGCAGGCAGGCAGACTGAAAGAGGCTGCAAGACGGAGGAAAGAAGGTATATATGGAGGGAGGGAAAAAAGGTGGGCTGCAAGAAGGAGGGAGGCATGCAAGTTAAAGAGGCTGAAAGAGGGAGGCATGAAGACAGTCTGCAAGAGGCTGCAAGAGGGCGGGAGGCAGGGAGCCAGGTTGCAAGATCAAGGGAGGCATGCAGGCAGGCATTGTGCAAGAGGATGCAAGAGGGAGGGAGGCAGACAGGCACGCTGAAAATGACTGCACGAGGGAGGGAAGGACGCAGCCAGGAAGCCTGCAAGAGGATGCCAGAGGCACGGAGGCAGGCAGGCCAGCAGGGTGCAAGAGGCTGCAAGAGGGAGGGAGCAGGCAGACCGGCAGGGTGCAAGAGGCTGCAAGAGGGAGGGATGCAGGCAGGCACGCAGGGTGCAAGAGGCTGCAAGAGGGAGGGAGGGAGGCAGGCAGGCAGGCAAGCTGCAAGAGGCTGCAAGAGGAAGGCAGGAAGGAAAGAGTAAGGGAGGGAGGCAGACAGGCTGCAAGACGCTGAAAGCGGGTAGGAGGCAGTCAGGCAGGCTGCAAGAGGCTACAAGGGGGCGGGAGGCAGGGAGCCAGGTTGCAAGATCAAGGGAGGCACGCAGGCAGGCATTGTGCAAGAGGATGCAAGAGGGATGGAAGCAGGCAGGCCGGCAGGGTGCAAGAGTCTGCAAGAGGGGGGGAGGCAGGCAGGCAAGCGGCAAGAGGCTGCAAGAGGGAGGGAGCAGGCAAGAGTAAGGGAGGGAGGCAGACAGGCTGCAAGAGTTTGAAAGAGGGTAGGAGGCAGTCAGGCAGGCTGCAAGATGCTACAGGAGGGGGGGAGGCAGGCAGGCAGGCTGCAAGAGGGAGGGAGGCTTGGCGTAAGCGAAGGGCGGGAAAAAGTGGAGGCGCACATGGAGTGGAAGGAGCAAAATGACTGGCAGGCTGCAGGAAAGTGGAGGCCTAGACGCCACAGGGCAAACTTCTGCCAGGAAAGCGGAGATGCCGGAAGGAGGTGCACGCTCTGATGGGCATTAGTGTTTGAAAAGGGCTGGATAGCCAAAAAGGGATGAGAGGCCCTGGTGGAATTAGAGACGGTGAAATCACTTAGAAAAGGGGGGGGGGGGGGGGGGGATCTACAGGCATATGTTGGAAGCAAAACAGGATCACGGAGCAAGACAGAGGAAGAGAGGTAATGATGGGTCGAGACTAGAAAGACAGAGAGAAATCACCTGTGGGGGGAAAGGAAGGTGGGAAGGAGGGAGAGCAAGGGACGGTCAAGAAGACAGAGGGATTGAAGGCACGAGAGAGCAAGAGATTGAGAAAGGGAGAGGGATCGGGACGGGCTACAAGCTGAAAGGGAAAGGCCCACGGAGCAGAAGGGAAGGGCACGGGAGCTGGGCACGAGTTTGTACTAGGAAAGAACACCACCGAGAGGGGTATGGATCTCTACAGGCAAAACGCTTGGCAGAGGATGGAGGACCGAGAGAAGAAGGGAAAAGGGGAAAAGGAAGAGGCAGTGAGGAAGTGATGGAGAAAGAAACAGTAGCAACTGAGAGATGAGAAGAGGGACAGGTCCGAGGCAGAGAGGTGGAGAAAGAGCATCAAGCCAGGGATGGGAGCAGGCCAGATGGATCAGGAAAAAGAGGAGGCAGCACTGAGGCATCCAGAAGACAGGTGAGCAACAGGGAGACAGAGAGCAGGAGACGACTGCGGAAGAAATAGAGACGGGGGGGTGGGATGCTGGCCTAGAACCAACAAGAGCAACAGAGAGAAAGACAGACGGGTGGAGAACGACAAAAGACAGAAGAGAGAAGAAGAGAAAGAGATGAAGCAATCAGTAGATTCAAATTCTTCCATCGATTCAATTCTTCAAAGAGCACATCTAGGCAGGAACGCAGGCAGTGCAGAAAAGCTGCAAGACACCTAAAAGAGAGGCTGGAAGGGAAATACAGGCCAGAAAAATGTTGTATCCCAAATGGGGTCTGAGGCTGGAGGGCTGTAGAGGCCAGAAAAAATTGGATGCCGACAAAAGGTGGGAGGCTGAAATGGGGTGGGTGGCCAGGGGGAGATAAAGGCCAAAAAAATGTGGGAGGCTGAAACATGGTGGGAGGCTGCCCGGGGGGGGGGGTGTAGAGACCAAAAAAAGTGGTGGCTGCAAGGGGGAGGGAGGCTTAGGGGAAGTTGAGGGCAGGAAAACATGGAGGCCAAACGGTGTGGAAGGACCAAAATGGGTGGGAGGCCCCGGGAAAGTAGGCCTTAGAATAAAGGGGAGTGTATTATGTGGAAACTATTTGGGGGCGGACAGTTTCAGTGGGACTGTTTTGGGGCCTAAATATTTCAGGGGGTATCGTTTCAGGGGAATTGATTCGGAGGGTCTATTTCAGGGAGGCTATTTGGAGACTCCTTTGGGGGAGTATTTTGGTGGGTGTATTTAGGAGGGATATTTAACGGACGACTATTTGACGGGGGAGTATTTTAAGAGCAGAGCATTACAGGGGGATTATTTCCAGGGGGATGTCTTTCGAGGGATCTATTTCAGAGGGAGTGCTTCAGGGGAGAGCATTTGAGGGGAGACTATTCCAGGAGAAAGGATTTGGGGAGGACCGTTTCTGGGGAGAACATTTTGGGGGGGGGAGTACTGGTGGAGGTAGATTTTCCAGGGAGAATGTTTTGTGGCAGGAGAGTTATGGCAGGTACTGTTTCAGGGGGACTATTTATTGGGGAAAACTATTTCAGGGGTACTGTGGAGGACTCTTCCTGAGGAAGTGTTATGGGAGGGACGGTTTCAGGGAGACTATTTCAGGGGGACGTATTTTGGGGAGGACTCTTTGGTTGCAGTCCTATTTTGAGGCGGGAGTGTTACAGGACAGACTATTTCAGGAGTGCTACTTTGAGGGTGTTTTGCCAATTATCAGGCCTAGCATAAAGGACACAGCCAGCCTCAAGATGAACCGATAACCAAATTAAATTTGACACTAAAGGGTTGCTACACGGGTGATCACTGGGGGTACAAGTCAATCGGGTTACACATAATTGACATCAATCACAACGATCCCAACAACGACACCGCACGACCAGCAATGGCTGCAATAAACACTGAAATACAGTCTCCCATAGAAGGGATGGGAGACAACCAGGTCAACAAGCCAAATACATAAGACCAAGAAAGCCAGATACTGAATCTCTACAAAGCCCACATTGACAAAAGCCAGACCTGAAGAGCCCAGTTCCAGGGAGTCGGGAGATCCTTCCCCAACAGAAAATTCTTCAGAATGCATCCACCACACAGACAGCCAGTCCACACTTCCTGCAAGCGGTCCCAGCTTTTATCCTCTCCATGGGACACCTGACCTGTCTTTACTTAATGCACAACACCTGGGGCACATTTACCTAATGGCTCTCCCTGCAAAGCCAGAGGGAAGTTTAAAGGGAAACTCACCACCACTTTGTGAAGGACTGTGGAAATCGCCCCTATGTCAACCTTAATTTGGGGCTTGGGGTTGAAACCCCAGCATTTCAGAGGGGCACGAGTTTAAGGGGGAATATTTTGGGGGGATTATTTCAGAGAGTGAGTTATTGCGGGAGGGACTACTTCAGGGAGACTCTTTTGAAGGCACTATTGCAGGGGGGAATATGGCAGGGGGGACTATTTGGGGAGGAACTGTTTCAGGCGGGGCTATTTCAAGGCAGGGGAGTGTTACTGGACAGACTATTTCGGAAGACTCTTCAGGGGCAGTATTTTCAGGGGTCCCAAAATGTGATGGGAGGCCACAGGAAAGAAGAGTCCACAGGACAAACATAGGCCAGAAACAAGTAGGTGCCGGTAGGGGGTGCACGTTCTGATGGGCATTAGAGTCTGAAAAGGGCTGGGAAGACAAAAAAAGAGTGGGAGGCCATATGGGAATTACAAATGGAGAAATCACGAGGGAAAAAAAAAAAAAAAAAAAAGAGGAGAAGTCCTGCGGGCACATGTTGGAGGAAAAACAGGTTGAGGGAGCAAGACAGAGGAAGAGAGATAATGATGGGCCGAGACTAGAAAGGCAGAGAGAGAGAGAGAGAGAAATCAAATGTGGGGGGAAAGGAAGGTGGAAAGGAGGGAGAGCAAGAGAAGGTTAAAAAGGCAGAGAGCATAAGGGGAAGAGAGAGCAAGAGAGAGAGAAAGGGAGAGGGAGCGGGACGGGCTACAAATTGAAAGGGAAAAGGCCACGGAGCAGAAGAGAATGGAACAGGGATCTGGGAACAGGGTTATAACAGGAAAGAGCACCACCGAGACGGGTATGGATCTCTACAGGCAAAATGCTTGGCAGAGGATGGAGGACCGAGAGGAGAAGGGAAAAGGGGAAAAGGAAGAGGCAGTGAGGAAGTGATGGAGAAAGAAACAGTAGCAACTGAGAGATGAGAAGAGGGACAGGTCCGAGGCAGAGAGGTGGAGAAAGAGCATCAAGCCAGGGATGGGAACAGGCCAGACGGATCAGGAGAGAGGAGGCAGCACTGAGGCATCCAGAAGACAGGTGAGCAACAGGGAGACAGAGAGCAGGAGACGACTGCGGAAGAAATAGAGACGGGGGGGTGGGATGCTGGCCTAGAACCAACAAGAGTAACAGAGAGAAAGACAGACGGGTGGAGAACGAGAAAAGACTGAAGAGAGAACAAGAGAGAGAGATGAAGCAACCAACAGATTCAAAGTCTTCCATCGATTCAAGTCTTCAAAGAGCACGTCAAGGCAGGAATGCAGGCAGTGCAGAAAAGCTGCAAGAGACCTAAAAGAGAGGCTGGAAGAGAAATAAAGACCAGAAAAATGTGGTATCCAAAACGGGGTGAGAGGCTGAAACGGGGTGGGAGGCTGGAGGGCAGTAGAGGCCAGGAAGAAATGGAGGCTGAAAATAGGTGGGAGGCTGAAACGGGGTGGGAGGCTGGAGGGCAGTAGAGGCCAGGAAAAAATGGAGGCTGAAAAGAGGTGGGAGGCTGAAACAGGGTGGGAGGCTGGAAGGCAGTAGAGGCCAGAAAAAAATGGAGGCCAAAAATAGGTGGGAGGCTGAAACCGGGTGGGATGCTGGAGGGCGGTAGAGGCCAGAAAAAAATGGAGGCCGAAAATAGGTGGGAGGCTGAAAAAGGGTGGGAGGCTGGAGGGCAGTAGAGGCCAGGAAAAAATGGAGGCTGAAAAGAGGTGGGAGGCTGAAACCGGGTGGGAGGCTGGAGGGCGGTAGAGGCCAGAAAAAAACGGAGGCCGAAAATAGGTGGGAGGCTGGATGGCAGTAGAGGCCAGAAAAAAATGGAGGCCAAAAATAGGTGGGAGGCTGAAACCCGGTGGGAGGTTGGACGGCGGTAGAGGCCAGAAAAAAATGGAGGCCGAAAATAGGTGGGAGGCTGAAAAAGGGTGGGAGGCTGGAGGGCGGTAGAGGCCAGGAAAAAATGGAGGCCGAAGAGCGGTGGGAGGATGAAACACGGTGGGAGGCTGGAGGGCAGTAGAGGCCAGGAAAAAATGGAGGCCGAAAATGGGTGGGAGGCTGAAACGGGGTGGGAGGCTGGAGGGCAGTAGAGGCCAGGAAATAATGGAGGCCAAAAAGAGGTGGGAGGCTGAAATGGGGTGGGAGGCTGAAATGGGGTGGGAGGCTGGAGGGCAGTAGAGGCCAGAAAAAATTGGAGGCCGTGATAAAGTGGGAGGCTGGAGAGCAGCGGAGGCCAGGAAATAAATGGAGACAAAAAAAAAGAAAAAAGGTGGGAGACTGAAACAGAGTGGAAGCCTGCATGGCAGTAGAGAGTAGAAAAAATTGGAGACCAATAAAAGGTGGGGTGTTGAAATGGAGTGTGAAGCCAGGGGCAGGTAGAGGCAAGAAAAATCAGAGATGGCAAGAGGGAGGAATGGAGGGAGGCAGGGTGGGAACGAGGAAGGCAGGCTGCAAAAGGCTGCAAAATAAAGAGAGGAAGTTATATAGGGAGGGAGTCAGGCTTCAAGAGAGAGGGAGGGAGGCAGGCCTCAAGAGGCTGGAAGAGGGAGGCAGGCAGGCAGTCTACAAGAGGCTGCAAGACGGAGGGAGGGAGGGAGGGAGGGAGGGAGGGAAGCAGTCTGTGAGATGTAGGGAGGGAGGGAGGGAGGCAAGCTGGCAGGGTGCAAGAGGCTGCAAGAGAGAGGGAGGCAGGCAGGCAGACTGAAAGAGGCTGCAAGACGGAGGAAAGAAGGTATATATGGAGGGAGGGAAAAAAGGTGGGCTGCAAGAAGGAGGGAGGCATGCAAGTTAAAGAGGCTGAAAGAGGGAGGCATGAAGACAGTCTGCAAGAGGCTGCAAGAGGGCAGGAGGCAGGGAGCCAGGTTGCAAGATCAAGGGAGGCATGCAGGCAGGCATTGTGCAAGAGGATGCAAGAGGGAGGGAGGCAGACAGGCACGCTGAAAATGACTGCACGAGGGAGGGAAGGACGCAGCCAGGAAGCCTGCAAGAGGATGCCAGAGGCACGGAGGCAGGCAGGCCAGCAGGGTGCAAGAGGCTGCAAGAGGGAGGGAGCAGGCAGGCCAGCAGGGTGCAAGAGGCTGCAAGAGGGAGGGAGCAGGCAAGAGTAAGGGAGGGAGACGGGCAGGCTGCAAGAGTTTGAAAGAGAGTACGAGGCAGTCAGGCAGGCTGCAAGAGGCTACAAGTCAGGGGGAGGCAGGCAGGCCGGCAGGGTGCAAGAGGCTGCAAGAGGGAGGGAGCAGGCAAGAGTAAGGGAGGGAGACGGGCAGGCTGCAAGAGTTTGAAAGAGAGTACGAGGCAGTCAGGCAGGCTGCAAGAGGCTACAAGTCAGGGGGAGGCAGGCAGGCCGGCAGGGTGCAAGAGGCTGCAAGAGGGAGGGATGCAGGCAGGCAGGCAGGGTGCAAGAGGCTGCAAGAGGGAGGGAGGCAGGCAGGCAGGCAGGCAAGCTGCAAGAGGCTGCAAGAGGAAGGCAGGAAGGAAAGAGTAAGGGAGGGAGGCAGACAGGCTGCAAGACGCTGAAAGCGGGTAGGAGGCAGTCAGGCAGGCTGCAAGAGGCTACAAGGGGGCGGGAGGCAGGGAGCCAGGTTGCAAGATCAAGGGAGGCACGCAGGCAGGCATTGTGCAAGAGGATGCAAGAGGGATGGAAGCAGGCAGGCCGGCAGGGTGCAAGAGTCTGCAAGAGGGGGGGAGGCAGGCAGGCAAGCGGCAAGAGGCTGCAAGAGGGAGGGAGCAGGCAAGAGTAAGGGAGGGAGGCAGACAGGCTGCAAGAGTTTGAAAGAGGGTAGGAGGCAGTCAGGCAGGCTGCAAGATGCTACAGGAGGGGGGGAGGCAGGCAGGCAGGCTGCAAGAGGGAGGGAGGCTTGGCGTAAGCGAAGGGCGGGAAAAAGTGGAGGCGCACATGGAGTGGAAGGAGCAAAATGACTGGCAGGCTGCAGGAAAGTGGAGGCCTAGACGCCACAGGGCAAACTTCTGCCAGGAAAGCGGAGATGCCGGAAGGAGGTGCACGCTCTGATGGGCATTAGTGTTTGAAAAGGGCTGGATAGCCAAAAAGGGATGAGAGGCCCTGGTGGAATTAGAGACGGTGAAATCACTTAGAAAAGGGGGGGGGGGGGGGGGGGATCTACAGGCATATGTTGGAAGCAAAACAGGATCACGGAGCAAGACAGAGGAAGAGAGGTAATGATGGGTCGAGACTAGAAAGACAGAGAGAAATCACCTGTGGGGGGAAAGGAAGGTGGGAAGGAGGGAGAGCAAGGGACGGTCAAGAAGACAGAGGGATTGAAGGCACGAGAGAGCAAGAGATTGAGAAAGGGAGAGGGATCGGGACGGGCTACAAGCTGAAAGGGAAAGGCCCACGGAGCAGAAGGGAAGGGCACGGGAGCTGGGCACGAGTTTGTACTAGGAAAGAACACCACCGAGAGGGGTATGGATCTCTACAGGCAAAACGCTTGGCAGAGGATGGAGGACCGAGAGAAGAAGGGAAAAGGGGAAAAGGAAGAGGCAGTGAGGAAGTGATGGAGAAAGAAACAGTAGCAACTGAGAGATGAGAAGAGGGACAGGTCCGAGGCAGAGAGGTGGAGAAAGAGCATCAAGCCAGGGATGGGAGCAGGCCAGATGGATCAGGAAAAAGAGGAGGCAGCACTGAGGCATCCAGAAGACAGGTGAGCAACAGGGAGACAGAGAGCAGGAGACGACTGCGGAAGAAATAGAGACGGGGGGGTGGGATGCTGGCCTAGAACCAACAAGAGCAACAGAGAGAAAGACAGACGGGTGGAGAACGACAAAAGACAGAAGAGAGAAGAAGAGAAAGAGATGAAGCAATCAGTAGATTCAAATTCTTCCATCGATTCAATTCTTCAAAGAGCACATCTAGGCAGGAACGCAGGCAGTGCAGAAAAGCTGCAAGACACCTAAAAGAGAGGCTGGAAGGGAAATACAGGCCAGAAAAATGTTGTATCCCAAATGGGGTCTGAGGCTGGAGGGCTGTAGAGGCCAGAAAAAATTGGATGCCGACAAAAGGTGGGAGGCTGAAATGGGGTGGGTGGCCAGGGGGAGATAAAGGCCAAAAAAATGTGGGAGGCTGAAACATGGTGGGAGGCTGCCCGGGGGGGGGGGTGTAGAGACCAAAAAAAGTGGTGGCTGCAAGGGGGAGGGAGGCTTAGGGGAAGTTGAGGGCAGGAAAACATGGAGGCCAAACGGTGTGGAAGGACCAAAATGGGTGGGAGGCCCCGGGAAAGTAGGCCTTAGAATAAAGGGGAGTGTATTATGTGGAAACTATTTGGGGGCGGACAGTTTCAGTGGGACTGTTTTGGGGCCTAAATATTTCAGGGGGTATCGTTTCAGGGGAATTGATTCGGAGGGTCTATTTCAGGGAGGCTATTTGGAGACTCCTTTGGGGGAGTATTTTGGTGGGTGTATTTAGGAGGGATATTTAACGGACGACTATTTGACGGGGGAGTATTTTAAGAGCAGAGCATTACAGGGGGATTATTTCCAGGGGGATGTCTTTCGAGGGATCTATTTCAGAGGGAGTGCTTCAGGGGAGAGCATTTGAGGGGAGACTATTCCAGGAGAAAGGATTTGGGGAGGACCGTTTCTGGGGAGAACATTTTGGGGGGGGGAGTACTGGTGGAGGTAGATTTTCCAGGGAGAATGTTTTGTGGCAGGAGAGTTATGGCAGGTACTGTTTCAGGGGGACTATTTATTGGGGAAAACTATTTCAGGGGTACTGTGGAGGACTCTTCCTGAGGAAGTGTTATGGGAGGGACGGTTTCAGGGAGACTATTTCAGGGGGACGTATTTTGGGGAGGACTCTTTGGTTGCAGTCCTATTTTGAGGCGGGAGTGTTACAGGACAGACTATTTCAGGAGTGCTACTTTGAGGGTGTTTTGCCAATTATCAGGCCTAGCATAAAGGACACAGCCAGCCTCAAGATGAACCGATAACCAAATTAAATTTGACACTAAAGGGTTGCTACACGGGTGATCACTGGGGGTACAAGTCAATCGGGTTACACATAATTGACATCAATCACAACGATCCCAACAACGACACCGCACGACCAGCAATGGCTGCAATAAACACTGAAATACAGTCTCCCATAGAAGGGATGGGAGACAACCAGGTCAACAAGCCAAATACATAAGACCAAGAAAGCCAGCTACTGAATCTCTACAAAGCCCACATTGACAAAAGCCAGACCTGAAGAGCCCAGTTCCAGGGAGTCGAGAGATCCTTCCCCAACAGAAAATTCTTCAGAATGCATCCACCACACAGACAGCCAGTCCACACTTCCTGCAAGCGGTCCCAGCTTTTATCCTCTCCATGGGACACCTGACCTGTCTTTACTTAATGCACAACACCTGGGGCACATTTACCTAATGGCTCTCCCTGCAAAGCCAGAGGGAAGTTTAAAGGGAAACTCACCACCACTTTGTGAAGGACTGTGGAAATCGCCCCTATGTCAACCTTAATTTGGGGCTTGGGGTTGAAACCCCAGCATTTCAGAGGGGCACGAGTTTAAGGGGGAATATTTTGGGGGGATTATTTCAGAGAGTGAGTTATTGCGGGAGGGACTACTTCAGGGAGACTCTTTTGAAGGCACTATTGCAGGGGGGAATATGGCAGGGGGGACTATTTGGGGAGGAACTGTTTCAGGCGGGGCTATTTCAAGGCAGGGGAGTGTTACTGGACAGACTATTTCGGAAGACTCTTCAGGGGCAGTATTTTCAGGGGTCCCAAAATGTGATGGGAGGCCACAGGAAAGAAGAGTCCACAGGACAAACATAGGCCAGAAACAAGTAGGTGCCGGTAGGGGGTGCACGTTCTGATGGGCATTAGAGTCTGAAAAGGGCTGGGAAGACAAAAAAAGAGTGGGAGGCCATATGGGAATTACAAATGGAGAAATCACGAGGGAAAAAAAAAAAAAAAAAAAGAGGAGAAGTCCTGCGGGCACATGTTGGAGGAAAAACAGGTTGAGGGAGCAAGACAGAGGAAGAGAGATAATGATGGGCCGAGACTAGAAAGGCAGAGAGAGAGAGAGAGAGAAATCAAATGTGGGGGGAAAGGAAGGTGGAAAGGAGGGAGAGCAAGAGAAGGTTAAAAAGGCAGAGAGCATAAGGGGAAGAGAGAGCAAGAGAGAGAGAAAGGGAGAGGGAGCGGGACGGGCTACAAATTGAAAGGGAAAAGGCCACGGAGCAGAAGAGAATGGAACAGGGATCTGGGAACAGGGTTATAACAGGAAAGAGCACCACCGAGACGGGTATGGATCTCTACAGGCAAAATGCTTGGCAGATGATGGAGGACCGAGAGGAGAAGGGAAAAGGGGAAAAGGAAGAGGCAGTGAGGAAGTGATGGAGAAAGAAACAGTAGCAACTGAGAGATGAGAAGAGGGACAGGTCCGAGGCAGAGAGGTGGAGAAAGAGCATCAAGCCAGGGATGGGAACAGGCCAGACGGATCAGGAGAGAGGAGGCAGCACTGAGGCATCCAGAAGACAGGTGAGCAACAGGGAGACAGAGAGCAGGAGACGACTGCGGAAGAAATAGAGACGGGGGGGTGGGATGCTGGCCTAGAACCAACAAGAGTAACAGAGAGAAAGACAGACGGGTGGAGAACGAGAAAAGACTGAAGAGAGAACAAGAGAGAGAGATGAAGCAACCAACAGATTCAAAGTCTTCCATCGATTCAAGTCTTCAAAGAGCACGTCAAGGCAGGAATGCAGGCAGTGCAGAAAAGCTGCAAGAGACCTAAAAGAGAGGCTGGAAGAGAAATAAAGACCAGAAAAATGTGGTATCCAAAACGGGGTGAGAGGCTGAAACGGGGTGGGAGGCTGGAGGGCAGTAGAGGCCAGGAAGAAATGGAGGCTGAAAATAGGTGGGAGGCTGAAACGGGGTGGGAGGCTGGAGGGCAGTAGAGGCCAGGAAAAAATGGAGGCTGAAAAGAGGTGGGAGGCTGAAACAGGGTGGGAGGCTGGAAGGCAGTAGAGGCCAGAAAAAAATGGAGGCCAAAAATAGGTGGGAGGCTGAAACCGGGTGGGATGCTGGAGGGCGGTAGAGGCCAGAAAAAAATGGAGGCCGAAAATAGGTGGGAGGCTGAAAAAGGGTGGGAGGCTGGAGGGCAGTAGAGGCCAGGAAAAAATGGAGGCTGAAAAGAGGTGGGAGGCTGAAACCGGGTGGGAGGCTGGAGGGCGGTAGAGGCCAGAAAAAAACGGAGGCCGAAAATAGGTGGGAGGCTGGATGGCAGTAGAGGCCAGAAAAAAATGGAGGCCAAAAATAGGTGGGAGGCTGAAACCCGGTGGGAGGTTGGACGGCGGTAGAGGCCAGAAAAAAATGGAGGCCGAAAATAGGTGGGAGGCTGAAAAAGGGTGGGAGGCTGGAGGGCGGTAGAGGCCAGGAAAAAATGGAGGCCGAAGAGCGGTGGGAGGATGAAACACGGTGGGAGGCTGGAGGGCAGTAGAGGCCAGGAAAAAATGGAGGCCGAAAATGGGTGGGAGGCTGAAACGGGGTGGGAGGCTGGAGGGCAGTAGAGGCCAGGAAATAATGGAGGCCAAAAAGAGGTGGGAGGCTGAAATGGGGTGGGAGGCTGAAATGGGGTGGGAGGCTGGAGGGCAGTAGAGGCCAGAAAAAATTGGAGGCCGTGATAAAGTGGGAGGCTGGAGAGCAGCGGAGGCCAGGAAATAAATGGAGACAAAAAAAAAGAAAAAAGGTGGGAGACTGAAACAGAGTGGAAGCCTGCATGGCAGTAGAGAGTAGAAAAAATTGGAGACCAATAAAAGGTGGGGTGTTGAAATGGAGTGTGAAGCCAGGGGCAGGTAGAGGCAAGAAAAATCAGAGATGGCAAGAGGGAGGAATGGAGGGAGGCAGGGTGGGAACGAGGAAGGCAGGCTGCAAAAGGCTGCAAAATAAAGAGAGGAAGTTATATAGGGAGGGAGTCAGGCTTCAAGAGAGAGGGAGGGAGGCAGGCCTCAAGAGGCTGGAAGAGGGAGGCAGGCAGGCAGTCTACAAGAGGCTGCAAGACGGAGGGAGGGAGGGAGGGAGGGAGGGAGGAAGGGAAGCAGTCTGTGAGATGTAGGGAGGGAGGGAGGGAGGCAAGCTGGCAGGGTGCAAGAGGCTGCAAGAGAGAGGGAGGCAGGCAGGCAGACTGAAAGAGGCTGCAAGACGGAGGAAAGAAGGTATATATGGAGGGAGGGAAAAAAGGTGGGCTGCAAGAAGGAGGGAGGCATGCAAGTTAAAGAGGCTGAAAGAGGGAGGCATGAAGACAGTCTGCAAGAGGCTGCAAGAGGGCAGGAGGCAGGGAGCCAGGTTGCAAGATCAAGGGAGGCATGCAGGCAGGCATTGTGCAAGAGGATGCAAGAGGGAGGGAGGCAGACAGGCACGCTGAAAATGACTGCACGAGGGAGGGAAGGACGCAGCCAGGAAGCCTGCAAGAGGATGCCAGAGGCACGGAGGCAGGCAGGCCAGCAGGGTGCAAGAGGCTGCAAGAGGGAGGGAGCAGGCAGGCCAGCAGGGTGCAAGAGGCTGCAAGAGGGAGGGAGCAGGCAAGAGTAAGGGAGGGAGACGGGCAGGCTGCAAGAGTTTGAAAGAGAGTACGAGGCAGTCAGGCAGGCTGCAAGAGGCTACAAGTCAGGGGGAGGCAGGCAGGCCGGCAGGGTGCAAGAGGCTGCAAGAGGGAGGGAGCAGGCAAGAGTAAGGGAGGGAGACGGGCAGGCTGCAAGAGTTTGAAAGAGAGTACGAGGCAGTCAGGCAGGCTGCAAGAGGCTACAAGTCAGGGGGAGGCAGGCAGGCCGGCAGGGTGCAAGAGGCTGCAAGAGGGAGGGATGCAGGCAGGCAGGCAGGGTGCAAGAGGCTGCAAGAGGGAGGGAGGCAGGCAGGCAGGCAGGCAAGCTGCAAGAGGCTGCAAGAGGAAGGCAGGAAGGAAAGAGTAAGGGAGGGAGGCAGACAGGCTGCAAGACGCTGAAAGCGGGTAGGAGGCAGTCAGGCAGGCTGCAAGAGGCTACAAGGGGGCGGGAGGCAGGGAGCCAGGTTGCAAGATCAAGGGAGGCACGCAGGCAGGCATTGTGCAAGAGGATGCAAGAGGGATGGAAGCAGGCAGGCCGGCAGGGTGCAAGAGTCTGCAAGAGGGGGGGAGGCAGGCAGGCAAGCGGCAAGAGGCTGCAAGAGGGAGGGAGCAGGCAAGAGTAAGGGAGGGAGGCAGACAGGCTGCAAGAGTTTGAAAGAGGGTAGGAGGCAGTCAGGCAGGCTGCAAGATGCTACAGGAGGGGGGGAGGCAGGCAGGCAGGCTGCAAGAGGGAGGGAGGCTTGGCGTAAGCGAAGGGCGGGAAAAAGTGGAGGCGCACATGGAGTGGAAGGAGCAAAATGACTGGCAGGCTGCAGGAAAGTGGAGGCCTAGACGCCACAGGGCAAACTTCTGCCAGGAAAGCGGAGATGCCGGAAGGAGGTGCACGCTCTGATGGGCATTAGTGTTTGAAAAGGGCTGGATAGCCAAAAAGGGATGAGAGGCCCTGGTGGAATTAGAGACGGTGAAATCACTTAGAAAAGGGGGGGGGGGGGGGGGGGATCTACAGGCATATGTTGGAAGCAAAACAGGATCACGGAGCAAGACAGAGGAAGAGAGGTAATGATGGGTCGAGACTAGAAAGACAGAGAGAAATCACCTGTGGGGGGAAAGGAAGGTGGGAAGGAGGGAGAGCAAGGGACGGTCAAGAAGACAGAGGGATTGAAGGCACGAGAGAGCAAGAGATTGAGAAAGGGAGAGGGATCGGGACGGGCTACAAGCTGAAAGGGAAAGGCCCACGGAGCAGAAGGGAAGGGCACGGGAGCTGGGCACGAGTTTGTACTAGGAAAGAACACCACCGAGAGGGGTATGGATCTCTACAGGCAAAACGCTTGGCAGAGGATGGAGGACCGAGAGAAGAAGGGAAAAGGGGAAAAGGAAGAGGCAGTGAGGAAGTGATGGAGAAAGAAACAGTAGCAACTGAGAGATGAGAAGAGGGACAGGTCCGAGGCAGAGAGGTGGAGAAAGAGCATCAAGCCAGGGATGGGAGCAGGCCAGATGGATCAGGAAAAAGAGGAGGCAGCACTGAGGCATCCAGAAGACAGGTGAGCAACAGGGAGACAGAGAGCAGGAGACGACTGCGGAAGAAATAGAGACGGGGGGGTGGGATGCTGGCCTAGAACCAACAAGAGCAACAGAGAGAAAGACAGACGGGTGGAGAACGACAAAAGACAGAAGAGAGAAGAAGAGAAAGAGATGAAGCAATCAGTAGATTCAAATTCTTCCATCGATTCAATTCTTCAAAGAGCACATCTAGGCAGGAACGCAGGCAGTGCAGAAAAGCTGCAAGACACCTAAAAGAGAGGCTGGAAGGGAAATACAGGCCAGAAAAATGTTGTATCCCAAATGGGGTCTGAGGCTGGAGGGCTGTAGAGGCCAGAAAAAATTGGATGCCGACAAAAGGTGGGAGGCTGAAATGGGGTGGGTGGCCAGGGGGAGATAAAGGCCAAAAAAATGTGGGAGGCTGAAACATGGTGGGAGGCTGCCCGGGGGGGGGGGTGTAGAGACCAAAAAAAGTGGTGGCTGCAAGGGGGAGGGAGGCTTAGGGGAAGTTGAGGGCAGGAAAACATGGAGGCCAAACGGTGTGGAAGGACCAAAATGGGTGGGAGGCCCCGGGAAAGTAGGCCTTAGAATAAAGGGGAGTGTATTATGTGGAAACTATTTGGGGGCGGACAGTTTCAGTGGGACTGTTTTGGGGCCTAAATATTTCAGGGGGTATCGTTTCAGGGGAATTGATTCGGAGGGTCTATTTCAGGGAGGCTATTTGGAGACTCCTTTGGGGGAGTATTTTGGTGGGTGTATTTAGGAGGGATATTTAACGGACAACTATTTGACGGGGGAGTATTTTAAGAGCAGAGCATTACAGGGGGATTATTTCCAGGGGGATGTCTTTCGAGGGATCTATTTCAGAGGGAGTGCTTCAGGGGAGAGCATTTGAGGGGAGACTATTCCAGGAGAAAGGATTTGGGGAGGACCGTTTCTGGGGAGAACATTTTGGGGGGGGGAGTACTGGTGGAGGTAGATTTTCCAGGGAGAATGTTTTGTGGCAGGAGAGTTATGGCAGGTACTGTTTCAGGGGGACTATTTATTGGGGAAAACTATTTCAGGGGTACTGTGGAGGACTCTTCCTGAGGAAGTGTTATGGGAGGGACGGTTTCAGGGAGACTATTTCAGGGGGACGTATTTTGGGGAGGACTCTTTGGTTGCAGTCCTATTTTGAGGCGGGAGTGTTACAGGACAGACTATTTCAGGAGTGCTACTTTGAGGGTGTTTTGCCAATTATCAGGCCTAGCATAAAGGACACAGCCAGCCTCAAGATGAACCGATAACCAAATTAAATTTGACACTAAAGGGTTGCTACACGGGTGATCACTGGGGGTACAAGTCAATCGGGTTACACATAATTGACATCAATCACAACGATCCCAACAACGACACCGCACGACCAGCAATGGCTGCAATAAACACTGAAATACAGTCTCCCATAGAAGGGATGGGAGACAACCAGGTCAACAAGCCAAATACATAAGACCAAGAAAGCCAGATACTGAATCTCTACAAAGCCCACATTGACAAAAGCCAGACCTGAAGAGCCCAGTTCCAGGGAGTCGAGAGATCCTTCCCCAACAGAAAATTCTTCAGAATGCATCCACCACACAGACAGCCAGTCCACACTTCCTGCAAGCGGTCCCAGCTTTTATCCTCTCCATGGGACACCTGACCTGTCTTTACTTAATGCAGAACACCTGGGGCACATTTACCTAATGGCTCTCCCTGCAAAGCCAGAGGGAAGTTTAAAGGGAAACTCACCACCACTTTGTGAAGGACTGTGGAAATCGCCCCTATGTCAACCTTAATTTGGGGCTTGGGGTTGAAACCCCAGCATTTCAGAGGGGCACGAGTTTAAGGGGGAATATTTTGGGGGGATTATTTCAGAGAGTGAGTTATTGCGGGAGGGACTACTTCAGGGAGACTCTTTTGAAGGCACTATTGCAGGGGGGAATATGGCAGGGGGGACTATTTGGGGAGGAACTGTTTCAGGCGGGGCTATTTCAAGGCAGGGGAGTGTTACTGGACAGACTATTTCGGAAGACTCTTCAGGGGCAGTATTTTCAGGGGTCCCAAAATGTGATGGGAGGCCACAGGAAAGAAGAGTCCACAGGACAAACATAGGCCAGAAACAAGTAGGTGCCGGTAGGGGGTGCACGTTCTGATGGGCATTAGAGTCTGAAAAGGGCTGGGAAGACAAAAAAAGAGTGGGAGGCCATGTGGGAATTACAAATGGAGAAATCACGAGGGAAAAAAAAAAAAAAAAAAAAGAGGAGAAGTCCAGCGGGCACATGTTGGAGGAAAAACAGGTTGAGGGAGCAAGACAGAGGAAGAGAGATAATGATGGGCCGAGACTAGAAAGGCAGAGAGAGAGAGAGAGAAATCAAATGTGGGGAGAAAGGAAGGTGGAAAGGAGGGAGAGCAAGAGAAGGTTAAAAAGGCAGAGAGCATAAGGGGAAGAGAGAGCAAGAGAGAGAGAAAGGGAGAGGGAGCGGGACGGGCTACAAATTGAAAGGGAAAAGGCCACGGAGCAGAAGAGAATGGAACAGGGATCTGGGCACAGGGTTATAGCAGGAAAGAGCACCACCGAGACGGGTATGGATCTCTACAGGCAAAATGCTTGGCAGAGGATGGAGGACCGAGAGGAGAAGGGAAAAGGGGAAAAGGAAGAGGCAGTGAGGAAGTGATGGAGAAAGAAACAGTAGCAACTGAGAGATGAGAAGAGGGACAGGTCCGAGGCAGAGAGGTGGAGAAAGAGCATCAAGCCAGGGATGGGAACAGGCCAGACGGATCAGGAGAGAGGAGGCAGCACTGAGGCATCCAGAAGACAGGTGAGCAACAGGGAGACAGAGAGCAGGAGACGACTGCGGAAGAAATAGAGACGGGGGGGTGGGATGCTGGCCTAGAACCAACAAGAGCAACAGAGAGAAAGACAGACGGGTGGAGAACGACAAAAGACAGAAGAGAGAACAAGAGAGAGAGATGAAGCAACCAACAGATTCAAAGTCTTCCATCGATTCAAGTCTTCAAAGAGCACGTCAAGGCAGGAACGCAGGCAGTGCAGAAAAGCTGCAAGAGACCTAAAAGAGAGGCTGGAAGAGAAATAAAGACCAGAAAAATGTGGTATCCAAAACGGGGTGGGAGGCTGAAACGGGGTGGGAGGCTGGAAGGCAGTAGAGGCCAGGAAAAAATGTAGGCCGAAAAGAGGTGGGAGGCTGAAACAGGGTGGGAGGCTGGAAGGCAGTAGAGGCCAGAAAAAAATGGAGGCCAAAAATAGGTGGGAGGCTGAAACCGGGTGGGAGGCTGGAGGGCGGTAGAGGCCAGAAAAAAATGGAGGCCGAAAATAGGTGGGAGGCTGAAAAAGGGTGGGAGGCTGGAGGGCGGTAGAGGCCAGAAAAAAATGGAGGCCGAAAATGGGTGGGAGGCTGAAACGGGGTGGGAGGCTGGAGGGCAGTAGAGGCCAGGAAATAATGGAGGCCAAAAAGAGGTGGGAGGCTGAAATGGGGTGGGAGGCTGGAGGGCAGTAGAGGCCAGAAAAAATTGTAGTCCGTGATAAAGTGGGAGGCTGGAGAGCAGCGGAGGCCAGGAAATAAATGGAGACAAAAAAAAGAAAAAAGGTGGGAGACTGAAACAGAGTGGAAGCCTGCATGGCAGTAGAGAGTAGAAAAAATTGGAGACCAATAAAAGGTGGGGTGTTGAAATGGAGTGTGAAGCCAGGGGCAGGTAGAGGCAAGAAAAATCAGAGATGGCAAGAGGGAGGAATGGAGGGAGGCAGGGTGGGAACGAGGAAAGCAGGCTGCAAAAGGCTGCAAAATAAAGAGAGGAAGGTATATAGGGAGGGAGTCAGGCTTCAAGAGAGAGGGAGGGAGGCAGGCCTCAAGAGGCTGGAAGAGGGAGGCAGGCAGGCAGTCTACAAGAGGCTGCAAGACGGAGGGAGGGAGGGAGGGAGGGAGGGAGGGAGGGAGGGAAGCAGTCTGTGAGATGTAGGGAGGGAGGGAGGGAGGCAAGCTGGCAGGGTGCAAGAGGCTGCAAGAGAGAGGGAGGCAGGCAGGCAGACTGAAAGAGGCTGCAAGACGGAGGAAAGAAGGTATATATGGAGGGAGGGAAAAAAGGTGGGCTGCAAGAAGGAGGGAGGCATGCAAGTTAAAGAGGCTGAAAGAGGGAGGCATGAAGACAGTCTGCAAGAGGCTGCAAGAGGGCGGGAGGCAGGGAGCCAGGTTGCAAGATCAAGGGAGGCATGCAGGCAGGCATTGTGCAAGAGGATGCAAGAGGGAGGGAGGCAGACAGGCACGCTGAAAATGACTGCACGAGGGAGGGAAGGACGCAGCCAGGAAGCCTGCAAGAGGATGCCAGAGGCACGGAGGCAGGCAGGCCAGCAGGGTGCAAGAGGCTGCAAGAGGGAGGGAGCAGGCAGGCCAGCAGGGTGCAAGAGGCTGCAAGAGGGAGGGAGCAGGCAAGAGTAAGGGAGGGAGACGGGCAGGCTGCAAGAGTTTGAAAGAGAGTACGAGGCAGTCAGGCAGGCTGCAAGAGGCTACAAGTCAGGGGGAGGCAGGCAGGCCGGCAGGGTGCAAGAGGCTGCAAGAGGGAGGGAGCAGGCAGGCCAGCAGGGTGCAAGAGGCTGCAAGAGGGAGGGAGCAGGCAAGAGTAAGGGAGGGAGACGGGCAGGCTGCAAGAGTTTGAAAGAGAGTACGAGGCAGTCAGGCAGGCTGCAAGAGGCTACAAGTCAGGGGGAGGCAGGCAGGCCGGCAGGGTGCAAGAGGCTGCAAGAGGGAGGGATGCAGGCAGGCAGGCAGGGTGCAAGAGGCTGCAAGAGGGAGGGAGGCAGGCAGGCAGGCAGGCAAGCTGCAAGAGGCTGCAAGAGGAAGGCAGGAAGGAAAGAGTAAGGGAGGGAGGCAGACAGGCTGCAAGACGCTGAAAGCGGGTAGGAGGCAGTCAGGCAGGCTGCAAGAGGCTACAAGGGGGCGGGAGGCAGGGAGCCAGGTTGCAAGATCAAGGGAGGCACGCAGGCAGGCATTGTGCAAGAGGATGCAAGAGGGATGGAAGCAGGCAGGCCGGCAGGGTGCAAGAGTCTGCAAGAGGGGGGGAGGCAGGCAGGCAAGCGGCAAGAATCTGCAAGAGGGAGGGAGAAGGCAAGAGTAAGGGAGGGAGGCAGACAGGCTGCAAGAGTTTGAAAGAGGGTAGGAGGCAGTCAGGCAGGCTGCAAGATGCTACAGGAGGGGGGGAGGCAGGCAGGCAGGCTGCAAGAGGGAGGGAGGCTTGGCGTAAGCGAAGGGCGGGAAAAAGTGGAGGCGCACATGGAGTGGAAGGAGCAAAATGACTGGCAGGCTGCAGGAAAGTGGAGGCCTAGACGCCACAGGGCAAACTTCTGCCAGGAAAGCGGAGATGCCGGAAGGAGGTGCACGCTCTGATGGGCATTAGTGTTTGAAAAGGGCTGGATAGCCAAAAAGGGATGAGAGGCCCTGGTGGAATTAGAGACGGTGAAATCACTTAGAAAAGGGGGGGGGGGGGGGGGGGGGATCTACAGGCATATGTTGGAAGCAAAACAGGATCACGGAGCAAGACAGAGGAAGAGAGGTAATGATGGGTCGAGACTAGAAAGACAGAGAGAAATCACCTGTGGGGGGAAAGGAAGGTGGGAAGGAGGGAGAGCAAGGGACGGTCAAGAAGACAGAGGGATTGAAGGCACGAGAGAGCAAGAGATTGAGAAAGGGAGAGGGATCGGGACGGGCTACAAGCTGAAAGGGAAAGGCCCACGGAGCAGAAGGGAAGGGCACGGGAGCTGGGCACGAGTTTGTACTAGGAAAGAACACCACCGAGAGGGGTATGGATCTCTACAGGCAAAACGCTTGGCAGAGGATGGAGGACCGAGAGAAGAAGGGAAAAGGGGAAAAGGAAGAGGCAGTGAGGAAGTGATGGAGAAAGAAACAGTAGCAACTGAGAGATGAGAAGAGGGACAGGTCCGAGGCAGAGAGGTGGAGAAAGAGCATCAAGCCAGGGATGGGAGCAGGCCAGATGGATCAGGAAAAAGAGGAGGCAGCACTGAGGCATCCAGAAGACAGGTGAGCAACAGGGAGACAGAGAGCAGGAGACGACTGCGGAAGAAATAGAGACGGGGGGGTGGGATGCTGGCCTAGAACCAACAAGAGCAACAGAGAGAAAGACAGACGGGTGGAGAACGACAAAAGACAGAAGAGAGAAGAAGAGAAAGAGATGAAGCAATCAGTAGATTCAAATTCTTCCATCGATTCAATTCTTCAAAGAGCACATCTAGGCAGGAACGCAGGCAGTGCAGAAAAGCTGCAAGACACCTAAAAGAGAGGCTGGAAGGGAAATACAGGCCAGAAAAATGTTGTATCCCAAATGGGGTCTGAGGCTGGAGGGCTGTAGAGGCCAGAAAAAATTGGATGCCGACAAAAGGTGGGAGGCTGAAATGGGGTGGGTGGCCAGGGGGAGATAAAGGCCAAAAAAATGTGGGAGGCTGAAACATGGTGGGAGGCTGCCCGGGGGGGGGGGGGGGGGGGGGGGTTGTAGAGACCAAAAAAAGTGGTGGCTGCAAGGGGGAGGGAGGCTTAGGGGAAGTTGAGGGCAGGAAAACATGGAGGCCAAATGGTGTGGAAGGACCAAAATGGGTGGGAGGCCCCGGGAAAGTAGGCCTTAGAATAAAGGGGAGTGTATTATGTGGAAACTATTTGGGGGCGGACAGTTTCAGTGGGACTGTTTTGGGGCCTAAATATTTCAGGGGGTATCGTTTCAGGGGAATTGATACGGAGGGTCTATTTCAGGGAGGCTATTTGGAGACTCCTTTGGGGGAGTATTTTGGTGGGTGTATTTAGGAGGGATATTTAACGGACGACTATTTGACGGGGGAGTATTTTAAGAGCAGAGCATTACAGGGGGATTATTTCCAGGGGGATGTCTTTCGAGGGATCTATTTCAGAGGGAGTGCTTCAGGGGAGAGCATTTGAGGGGAGACTATTCCAGGAGAAAGGATTTGGGGAGGACCGTTTCTGGGGAGAACATTTTGGGGGGGGGAGTACTGGTGGAGGTAGATTTTCCAGGGAGAATGTTTTGTGGCAGGAGAGTTATGGCAGGTACTGTTTCAGGGGGACTATTTATTGGGGAAAACTATTTCAGGGGTACTGTGGAGGACTCTTCCTGAGGAAGTGTTATGGGAGGGACGGTTTCAGGGAGACTATTTCAGGGGGACGTATTTTGGGGAGGACTCTTTGGTTGCAGTCCTATTTTGAGGCGGGAGTGTTACAGGACAGACTATTTCAGGAGTGCTACTTTGAGGGTGTTTTGCCAATTATCAGGCCTAGCATAAAGGACACAGCCAGCCTCAAGATGAACCGATAACCAAATTAAATTTGACACTAAAGGGTTGCTACACGGGTGATCACTGGGGGTACAAGTCAATCGGGTTACACATAATTGACATCAATCACAACGATCCCAACAACGACACCGCACGACCAGCAATGGCTGCAATAAACACTGAAATACAGTCTCCCATAGAAGGGATGGGAGACAACCAGGTCAACAAGCCAAATACATAAGACCAAGAAAGCCAGCTACTGAATCTCTACAAAGCCCACATTGACAAAAGCCAGACCTGAAGAGCCCAGTTCCAGGGAGTCGAGAGATCCTTCCCCAACAGAAAATTCTTCAGAATGCATCCACCACACAGACAGCCAGTCCACACTTCCTGCAAGCGGTCCCAGCTTTTATCCTCTCCATGGGACACCTGACCTGTCTTTACTTAATGCACAACACCTGGGGCACATTTACCTAATGGCTCTCCCTGCAAAGCCAGAGGGAAGTTTAAAGGGAAACTCACCACCACTTTGTGAAGGACTGTGGAAATCGCCCCTATGTCAACCTTAATTTGGGGCTTGGGGTTGAAACCCCAGCATTTCAGAGGGGCACGAGTTTAAGGGGGAATATTTTGGGGGGATTATTTCAGAGAGTGAGTTATTGCGGGAGGGACTACTTCAGGGAGACTCTTTTGAAGGCACTATTGCAGGGGGGACTATTTGGGGAGGAACTGTTTCAGGCGGGGCTATTTCAAGGCAGGGGAGTGTTACTGGACAGACTATTTCGGAAGACTCTTCAGGGGCAGTATTTTCAGGGGTCCCAAAATGTGATGGGAGGCCACAGGAAAGAAGAGTCCACAGGACAAACATAGGCCAGAAACAAGTAGGTGCCGGTAGGGGGTGCACGTTCTGATGGGCATTAGAGTCTGAAAAGGGCTGGGAAGACAAAAAAAGAGTGGGAGGCCATGTGGGAATTACAAATGGAGAAATCACGAGGGAAAAAAAAAAAAAAAAAAAAGAGGAGAAGTCCAGCGGGCACATGTTGGAGGAAAAACAGGTTGAGGGAGCAAGACAGAGGAAGAGAGATAATGATGGGCCGAGACTAGAAAGGCAGAGAGAGAGAGAGAGAAATCAAATGTGGGGAGAAAGGAAGGTGGAAAGGAGGGAGAGCAAGAGAAGGTTAAAAAGGCAGAGAGCATAAGGGGAAGAGAGAGCAAGAGAGAGAGAAAGGGAGAGGGAGCGGGACGGGCTACAAATTGAAAGGGAAAAGGCCACGGAGCAGAAGAGAATGGAACAGGGATCTGGGCACAGGGTTATAGCAGGAAAGAGCACCACCGAGACGGGTATGGATCTCTACAGGCAAAATGCTTGGCAGAGGATGGAGGACCGAGAGGAGAAGGGAAAAGGGGAAAAGGAAGAGGCAGTGAGGAAGTGATGGAGAAAGAAACAGTAGCAACTGAGAGATGAGAAGAGGGACAGGTCCGAGGCAGAGAGGTGGAGAAAGAGCATCAAGCCAGGGATGGGAACAGGCCAGACGGATCAGGAGAGAGGAGGCAGCACTGAGGCATCCAGAAGACAGGTGAGCAACAGGGAGACAGAGAGCAGGAGACGACTGCGGAAGAAATAGAGACGGGGGGGTGGGATGCTGGCCTAGAACCAACAAGAGCAACAGAGAGAAAGACAGACGGGTGGAGAACGACAAAAGACAGAAGAGAGAACAAGAGAGAGAGATGAAGCAACCAACAGATTCAAAGTCTTCCATCGATTCAAGTCTTCAAAGAGCACGTCAAGGCAGGAACGCAGGCAGTGCAGAAAAGCTGCAAGAGACCTAAAAGAGAGGCTGGAAGAGAAATAAAGACCAGAAAAATGTGGTATCCAAAACGGGGTGGGAGGCTGAAACGGGGTGGGAGGCTGGAAGGCAGTAGAGGCCAGGAAGAAATGGAGGCTGAAAATAGGTGGGAGGCTGAAACGGGGTGGGAGGCTGGAGGGCAGTAGAGGCCAGGAAAAAATGGAGGCCGAAAAGAGGTGGGAGGCTGAAACAGGGTGGGAGGCTGGAAGGCAGTAGAGGCCAGAAAAAAATGGAGGCCAAAAATAGGTGGGAGGCTGAAACCGGGTGGGATGCTGGAGGGCGGTAGAGGCCACAAAAAAAATGGAGGCCGAAAATAGGTGGGAGGCTGAAAAAGGGTGGGAGGCTGGAGGGCAGTAGAGGCCAGGAATAAATGGAGGCCGAAAAGAGGTGGGAGGCTGAAACAGGGTGGGAGGCTGGAAGGCAGTAGAGGTCAGAAAAAAATGGAGGCCAAAAATAGGTGGGAGGCTCAAACCGGGTGGGAGGCTGGAGGGCGGTAGAGGCCAGAAAAAAATGGAGGCCGAAAATAGGTGGGAGGCTGAAACAGGGTGGGAGGCTGGAAGGCAGTAGAGGCCAGAAAAAAATGGAGGCCAAAAATAGGTGGGAGGCTGAAACCGGGTGGGAGGCTGGAGGGCGGTAGAGGCCAGAAAAAAATGGAGGCCGAAAATAGGTGGGAGGCTGAAAAAGGGTGGGAGGCTGGAGGGCGGTAGAGGCCAGAAAAAAATGGAGGCCGAAAATGGGTGGGAGGCTGAAACGGGGTGGGAGGCTGGAGGGCAGTAGAGGCCAGGAAATAATGGAGGCCAAAAAGAGGTGGGAGGCTGAAATGGGGTGGGAGGCTGGAGGGCAGTAGAGGCCAGAAAAAATTGTAGTCCGTGATAAAGTGGGAGGCTGGAGAGCAGCGGAGGCCAGGAAATAAATGGAGACAAAAAAAAGAAAAAAGGTGGGAGACTGAAACAGAGTGGAAGCCTGCATGGCAGTAGAGAGTAGAAAAAATTGGAGACCAATAAAAGGTGGGGTGTTGAAATGGAGTGTGAAGCCAGGGGCAGGTAGAGGCAAGAAAAATCAGAGATGGCAAGAGGGAGGAATGGAGGGAGGCAGGGTGGGAACGAGGAAAGCAGGCTGCAAAAGGCTGCAAAATAAAGAGAGGAAGGTATATAGGGAGGGAGTCAGGCTTCAAGAGAGAGGGAGGGAGGCAGGCCTCAAGAGGCTGGAAGAGGGAGGCAGGCAGGCAGTCTACAAGAGGCTGCAAGACGGAGGGAGGGAGGGAGGGAGGGAGGGAGGGAGGGAGGGAGGGAGGGAGGGAGGGAGGGAGGGAAGCAGTCTGTGAGATGTAGGGAGGGAGGGAGGGAGGCAAGCTGGCAGGGTGCAAGAGGCTGCAAGAGAGAGGGAGGCAGGCAGGCAGACTGAAAGAGGCTGCAAGACGGAGGAAAGAAGGTATATATGGAGGGAGGGAAAAAAGGTGGGCTGCAAGAAGGAGGGAGGCATGCAAGTTAAAGAGGCTGAAAGAGGGAGGCATGAAGACAGTCTGCAAGAGGCTGCAAGAGGGCGGGAGGCAGGGAGCCAGGTTGCAAGATCAAGGGAGGCATGCAGGCAGGCATTGTGCAAGAGGATGCAAGAGGGAGGGAGGCAGACAGGCACGCTGAAAATGACTGCACGAGGGAGGGAAGGACGCAGCCAGGAAGCCTGCAAGAGGATGCCAGAGGCATGGAGGCAGGCAGGCCAGCAGGGTGCAAGAGGCTGCAAGAGGGAGGGAGCAGGCAGGCCAGCAGGGTGCAAGAGGCTGCAAGAGGGAGGGAGCAGGCAAGAGTAAGGGAGGGAGACGGGCAGGCTGCAAGAGTTTGAAAGAGAGTACGAGGCAGTCAGGCAGGCTGCAAGAGGCTACAAGTCAGGGGGAGGCAGGCAGGCCGGCAGGGTGCAAGAGGCTGCAAGAGGGAGGGAGCAGGCAGGCCAGCAGGGTGCAAGAGGCTGCAAGAGGGAGGGAGCAGGCAAGAGTAAGGGAGGGAGACGGGCAGGCTGCAAGAGTTTGAAAGAGAGTACGAGGCAGTCAGGCAGGCTGCAAGAGGCTACAAGTCAGGGGGAGGCAGGCAGGCCGGCAGGGTGCAAGAGGCTGCAAGAGGGAGGGATGCAGGCAGGCAGGCAGGGTGCAAGAGGCTGCAAGAGGGAGGGAGGCAGGCAGGCAGGCAAGCTGCAAGAGGCTGCAAGAGGAAGGCAGGAAGGAAAGAGTAAGGGAGGGAGGCAGACAGGCTGCAAGACGCTGAAAGCGGGTAGGAGGCAGTCAGGCAGGCTGCAAGAGGCTACAAGGGGGCGGGAGGCAGGGAGCCAGGTTGCAAGATCAAGGGAGGCACGCAGGCAGGCATTGTGCAAGAGGATGCAAGAGGGATGGAAGCAGGCAGGCCGGCAGGGTGCAAGAGTCTGCAAGAGGGGGGGAGGCAGGCAGGCAAGCGGCAAGAATCTGCAAGAGGGAGGGAGCAGGCAAGAGTAAGGGAGGGAGGCAGACAGGCTGCAAGAGTTTGAAAGAGGGTAGGAGGCAGTCAGGCAGGCTGCAAGATGCTACAGGAGGGGGGGAGGCAGGCAGGCAGGCTGCAAGAGGGAGGGAGGCTTGGCGTAAGCGAAGGGCGGGAAAAAGTGGAGGCGCACATGGAGTGGAAGGAGCAAAATGACTGGCAGGCTGCAGGAAAGTGGAGGCCTAGACGCCACAGGGCAAACTTCTGCCAGGAAAGCGGAGATGCCGGAAGGAGGTGCACGCTCTGATGGGCATTAGTGTTTGAAAAGGGCTGGATAGCCAAAAAGGGATGAGAGGCCCTGGTGGAATTAGAGACGGTGAAATCACTTAGAAAAGGGGGGGGGGGGGGGGGGGATCTACAGGCATATGTTGGAAGCAAAACAGGATCACGGAGCAAGACAGAGGAAGAGAGGTAATGATGGGTCGAGACTAGAAAGACAGAGAGAAATCACCTGTGGGGGGAAAGGAAGGTGGGAAGGAGGGAGAGCAAGGGACGGTCAAGAAGACAGAGGGATTGAAGGCACGAGAGAGCAAGAGATTGAGAAAGGGAGAGGGATCGGGACGGGCTACAAGCTGAAAGGGAAAGGCCCACGGAGCAGAAGGGAAGGGCACGGGAGCTGGGCACGAGTTTGTACTAGGAAAGAACACCACCGAGAGGGGTATGGATCTCTACAGGCAAAACGCTTGGCAGAGGATGGAGGACCGAGAGAAGAAGGGAAAAGGGGAAAAGGAAGAGGCAGTGAGGAAGTGATGGAGAAAGAAACAGTAGCAACTGAGAGATGAGAAGAGGGACAGGTCCGAGGCAGAGAGGTGGAGAAAGAGCATCAAGCCAGGGATGGGAGCAGGCCAGATGGATCAGGAAAAAGAGGAGGCAGCACTGAGGCATCCAGAAGACAGGTGAGCAACAGGGAGACAGAGAGCAGGAGACGACTGCGGAAGAAATAGAGACGGGGGGGTGGGATGCTGGCCTAGAACCAACAAGAGCAACAGAGAGAAAGACAGACGGGTGGAGAACGACAAAAGACAGAAGAGAGAAGAAGAGAAAGAGATGAAGCAATCAGTAGATTCAAATTCTTCCATCGATTCAATTCTTCAAAGAGCACATCTAGGCAGGAACGCAGGCAGTGCAGAAAAGCTGCAAGACACCTAAAAGAGAGGCTGGAAGGGAAATACAGGCCAGAAAAATGTTGTATCCCAAATGGGGTCTGAGGCTGGAGGGCTGTAGAGGCCAGAAAAAATTGGATGCCGACAAAAGGTGGGAGGCTGAAATGGGGTGGGTGGCCAGGGGGAGATAAAGGCCAAAAAAATGTGGGAGGCTGAAACATGGTGGGAGGCTGCCCGGGGGGGGGGGGGGGGGGTGTAGAGACCAAAAAAAGTGGTGGCTGCAAGGGGGAGGGAGGCTTAGGGGAAGTTGAGGGCAGGAAAACATGGAGGCCAAATGGTGTGGAAGGACCAAAATGGGTGGGAGGCCCCCGGAAAGTAGGCCTTAGAATAAAGGGGAGTGTATTATGTGGAAACTATTTGGGGGCGGACAGTTTCAGTGGGACTGTTTTGGGGCCTAAATATTTCAGGGGGTATCGTTTCAGGGGAATTGATACGGAGGGTCTATTTCAGGGAGGCTATTTGGAGACTCCTTTGGGGGAGTATTTTGGTGGGTGTATTTAGGAGGGATATTTAACGGACGACTATTTGACGGGGGAGTATTTTAAGAGCAGAGCATTACAGGGGGATTATTTCCAGGGGGATGTCTTTCGAGGGATCTATTTCAGAGGGAGTGCTTCAGGGGAGAGCATTTGAGGGGAGACTATTCCAGGAGAAAGGATTTGGGGAGGACCGTTTCTGGGGAGAACATTTGGGGGGGGGGAGTACTGGTGGAGGTAGATTTTCCAGGGAGAGTGTTTTGTGGCAGGAGAGTTATGGCAGGTACTGTTTCAGGGGGACTATTTATTGGGGAAAACTATTTCAGGGGTACTGTGGAGGACTCTTCCTGAGGAAGTGTTATGGGAGGGACGGTTTCAGGGAGACTATTTCAGGGGGACGTATTTTGGGGAGGACTCTTTGGTTGCAGTCCTATTTTGAGGCGGGAGTGTTACAGGACAGACTATTTCAGGAGTGCTACTTTGAGGGTGTTTTGCCAATTATCAGGCCTAGCATAAAGGACACAGCCAGCCTCAAGATGAACCGATAACCAAATTAAATTTGACACTAAAGGGTTGCTACACGGGTGATCACTGGGGGTACAAGTCAATCGGGTTACACATAATTGACATCAATCACAACGATCCCAACAACGACACCGCACGACCAGCAATGGCTGCAATAAACACTGAAATACAGTCTCCCATAGAAGGGATGGGAGACAACCAGGTCAACAAGCCAAATACATAAGACCAAGAAAGCCAGCTACTGAATCTCTACAAAGCCCACATTGACAAAAGCCAGACCTGAAGAGCCCAGTTCCAGGGAGTCGAGAGATCCTTCCCCAACAGAAAATTCTTCAGAATGCATCCACCACACAGACAGCCAGTCCACACTTCCTGCAAGCGGTCCCAGCTTTTATCCTCTCCATGGGACACCTGACCTGTCTTTACTTAATGCACAACACCTGGGGCACATTTACCTAATGGCTCTCCCTGCAAAGCCAGAGGGAAGTTTAAAGGGAAACTCACCACCACTTTGTGAAGGACTGTGGAAATCGCCCCTATGTCAACCTTAATTTGGGGCTTGGGGTTGAAACCCCAGCATTTCAGAGGGGCACGAGTTTAAGGGGGAATATTTTGGGGGGATTATTTCAGAGAGTGAGTTATTGCGGGAGGGACTACTTCAGGGAGACTCTTTTGAAGGCACTATTGCAGGGGGGACTATTTGGGGAGGAACTGTTTCAGGCGGGGCTATTTCAAGGCAGGGGAGTGTTACTGGACAGACTATTTCGGAAGACTCTTCAGGGGCAGTATTTTCAGGGGTCCCAAAATGTGATGGGAGGCCACAGGAAAGAAGAGTCCACAGGACAAACATAGGCCAGAAACAAGTAGGTGCCGGTAGGGGATGCACGTTCTGATGGGCATTAGAGTCTGAAAAGGGCTGGGAAGACAAAAAAAGAGTGGGAGGCCATGTGGGAATTACAAATGGAGAAATCACGAGGGAAAAAAAAAAAAAAAAAAAAGAGGAGAAGTCCAGCGGGCACATGTTGGAGGAAAAACAGGTTGAGGGAGCAAGACAGAGGAAGAGAGATAATGATGGGCCGAGACTAGAAAGGCAGAGAGAGAGAGAGAGAAATCAAATGTGGGGAGAAAGGAAGGTGGAAAGGAGGGAGAGCAAGAGAAGGTTAAAAAGGCAGAGAGCATAAGGGGAAGAGAGAGCAAGAGAGAGAGAAAGGGAGAGGGAGCGGGACGGGCTACAAATTGAAAGGGAAAAGGCCACGGAGCAGAAGAGAATGGAACAGGGATCTGGGCACAGGGTTATAGCAGGAAAGAGCACCACCGAGACGGGTATGGATCTCTACAGGCAAAATGCTTGGCAGAGGATGGAGGACCGAGAGGAGAAGGGAAAAGGGGAAAAGGAAGAGGCAGTGAGGAAGTGATGGAGAAAGAAACAGTAGCAACTGAGAGATGAGAAGAGGGACAGGTCCGAGGCAGAGAGGTGGAGAAAGAGCATCAAGCCAGGGATGGGAACAGGCCAGACGGATCAGGAGAGAGGAGGCAGCACTGAGGCATCCAGAAGACAGGTGAGCAACAGGGAGACAGAGAGCAGGAGACGACTGCGGAAGAAATAGAGACGGGGGGGTGGGATGCTGGCCTAGAACCAACAAGAGCAACAGAGAGAAAGACAGACGGGTGGAGAACGACAAAAGACAGAAGAGAGAACAAGAGAGAGAGATGAAGCAACCAACAGATTCAAAGTCTTCCATCGATTCAAGTCTTCAAAGAGCACGTCAAGGCAGGAACGCAGGCAGTGCAGAAAAGATGCAAGAGACCTAAAAGAGAGGCTGGAAGAGAAATAAAGACCAGAAAAATGTGGTATCCAAAACGGGGTGGGAGGCTGAAACGGGGTGGGAGGCTGGAAGGCAGTAGAGGCCAGGAAGAAATGGAGGCTGAAAATAGGTGGGAGGCTGAAACGGGGTGGGAGGCTGGAGGGCAGTAGAGGCCAGGAAAAAATGGAGGCCGAAAAGAGGTGGGAGGCTGAAACAGGGTGGGAGGCTGGAAGGCAGTAGAGGCCAGAAAAAAATGGAGGCCAAAAATAAGTGGGAGGCTGAAACCGGGTGGGATGCTGGAGGGCGGTAGAGGCCACAAAAAAAATGGAGGCCGAAAATAGGTGGGAGGCTGAAAAAGGGTGGGAGGCTGGAGGGCAGTAGAGGCCAGGAATAAATGGAGGCCGAAAAGAGGTGGGAGGCTGAAACAGGGTGGGAGGCTGGAAGGCAGTAGAGGTCAGAAAAAAATGGAGGCCAAAAATAGGTGGGAGGCTCAAACCGGGTGGGAGGCTGGAGGGCGGTAGAGGCCAGAAAAAAATGGAGGCCGAAAATAGGTGGGAGGCTGAAAAAGGGTGGGAGGCTGGAGGGCAGTAGAGGCCAGGAAAAAATGTAGGCCGAAAAGAGGTGGGAGGCTGAAACAGGGTGGGAGGCTGGAAGGCAGTAGAGGCCAGAAAAAAATGGAGGCCAAAAATAGGTGGGAGGCTGAAACCGGGTGGGAGGCTGGAGGGCGGTAGAGGCCAGAAAAAAATGGAGGCCGAAAATAGGTGGGAGGCTGAAAAAGGGTGGGAGGCTGGAGGGCGGTAGAGGCCAGAAAAAAATGAAGGCCGAAAATGGGTGGGAGGCTGAAACGGGGTGGGAGGCTGGAGGGCAGTAGAGGCCAGGAAATAATGGAGGCCAAAAAGAGGTGGGAGGCTGAAATGGGGTGGGAGGCTGGAGGGCAGTAGAGGCCAGAAAAAATTGTAGTCCGTGATAAAGTGGGAGGCTGGAGAGCAGCGGAGGCCAGGAAATAAATGGAGACAAAAAAAAGAAAAAAGGTGGGAGACTGAAACAGAGTGGAAGCCTGCATGGCAGTAGAGAGTAGAAAAAATTGGAGACCAATAAAAGGTGGGGTGTTGAAATGGAGTGTGAAGCCAGGGGCAGGTAGAGGCAAGAAAAATCAGAGATGGCAAGAGGGAGGAATGGAGGGAGGCAGGGTGGGAACGAGGAAAGCAGGCTGCAAAAGGCTGCAAAATAAAGAGAGGAAGGTATATAGGGAGGGAGTCAGGCTTCAAGAGAGAGGGAGGGAGGCAGGCCTCAAGAGGCTGGAAGAGGGAGGCAGGCAGGCAGTCTACAAGAGGCTGCAAGACGGAGGGAGGGAGGGAGGGAGGGAGGGAGGGAGGGAGGGAGGGAGGGAGGGAGGGAGGGAGGGAGGGAGGGAAGCAGTCTGTGAGATGTAGGGAGGGAGGGAGGGAGGCAAGCTGGCAGGGTGCAAGAGGCTGCAAGAGAGAGGGAGGCAGGCAGGCAGACTGAAAGAGGCTGCAAGACGGAGGAAAGAAGGTATATATGGAGGGAGGGAAAAAAGGTGGGCTGCAAGAAGGAGGGAGGCATGCAAGTTAAAGAGGCTGAAAGAGGGAGGCATGAAGACAGTCTGCAAGAGGCTGCAAGAGGGCGGGAGGCAGGGAGCCAGGTTGCAAGATCAAGGGAGGCATGCAGGCAGGCATTGTGCAAGAGGATGCAAGAGGGAGGGAGGCAGACAGGCACGCTGAAAATGACTGCACGAGGGAGGGAAGGACGCAGCCAGGAAGCCTGCAAGAGGATGCCAGAGGCACGGAGGCAGGCAGGCCAGCAGGGTGCAAGAGGCTGCAAGAGGGAGGGAGCAGGCAGGCCAGCAGGGTGCAAGAGGCTGCAAGAGGGAGGGAGCAGGCAAGAGTAAGGGAGGGAGACGGGCAGGCTGCAAGAGTTTGAAAGAGAGTACGAGGCAGTCAGGCAGGCTGCAAGAGGCTACAAGTCAGGGGGAGGCAGGCAGGCCGGCAGGGTGCAAGAGGCTGCAAGAGGGAGGGAGCAGGCAGGCCAGCAGGGTGCAAGAGGCTGCAAGAGGGAGGGAGCAGGCAAGAGTAAGGGAGGGAGACGGGCAGGCTGCAAGAGTTTGAAAGAGAGTACGAGGCAGTCAGGCAGGCTGCAAGAGGCTACAAGTCAGGGGGAGGCAGGCAGGCCGGCAGGGTGCAAGAGGCTGCAAGAGGGAGGGATGCAGGCAGGCAGGCAGGGTGCAAGAGGCTGCAAGAGGGAGGGAGGCAGGCAGGCAGGCAAGCTGCAAGAGGCTGCAAGAGGAAGGCAGGAAGGAAAGAGTAAGGGAGGGAGGCAGACAGGCTGCAAGACGCTGAAAGCGGGTAGGAGGCAGTCAGGCAGGCTGCAAGAGGCTACAAGGGGGCGGGAGGCAGGGAGCCAGGTTGCAAGATCAAGGGAGGCACGCAGGCAGGCATTGTGCAAGAGGATGCAAGAGGGATGGAAGCAGGCAGGCCGGCAGGGTGCAAGAGTCTGCAAGAGGGGGGGAGGCAGGCAGGCAAGCGGCAAGAATCTGCAAGAGGGAGGGAGCAGGCAAGAGTAAGGGAGGGAGGCAGACAGGCTGCAAGAGTTTGAAAGAGGGTAGGAGGCAGTCAGGCAGGCTGCAAGATGCTACAGGAGGGGGGGAGGCAGGCAGGCAGGCTGCAAGAGGGAGGGAGGCTTGGCGTAAGCGAAGGGCGGGAAAAAGTGGAGGCGCACATGGAGTGGAAGGAGCAAAATGACTGGCAGGCTGCAGGAAAGTGGAGGCCTAGACGCCACAGGGCAAACTTCTGCCAGGAAAGCGGAGATGCCGGAAGGAGGTGCACGCTCTGATGGGCATTAGTGTTTGAAAAGGGCTGGATAGCCAAAAAGGGATGAGAGGCCCTGGTGGAATTAGAGACGGTGAAATCACTTAGAAAAGGGGGGGGGGGGGGGGGGGATCTACAGGCATATGTTGGAAGCAAAACAGGATCACGGAGCAAGACAGAGGAAGAGAGGTAATGATGGGTCGAGACTAGAAAGACAGAGAGAAATCACCTGTGGGGGGAAAGGAAGGTGGGAAGGAGGGAGAGCAAGGGACGGTCAAGAAGACAGAGGGATTGAAGGCACGAGAGAGCAAGAGATTGAGAAAGGGAGAGGGATCGGGACGGGCTACAAGCTGAAAGGGAAAGGCCCACGGAGCAGAAGGGAAGGGCACGGGAGCTGGGCACGAGTTTGTACTAGGAAAGAACACCACCGAGAGGGGTATGGATCTCTACAGGCAAAATGCTTGGCAGAGGATGGAGGACCGAGAGAAGAAGGGAAAAGGGGAAAAGGAAGAGGCAGTGAGGAAGTGATGGAGAAAGAAACAGTAGCAACTGAGAGATGAGAAGAGGGACAGGTCCGAGGCAGAGAGGTGGAGAAAGAGCATCAAGCCAGGGATGGGAGCAGGCCAGATGGATCAGGAAAAAGAGGAGGCAGCACTGAGGCATCCAGAAGACAGGTGAGCAACAGGGAGACAGAGAGCAGGAGACGACTGCGGAAGAAATAGAGACGGGGGGGTGGGATGCTGGCCTAGAACCAACAAGAGCAACAGAGAGAAAGACAGACGGGTGGAGAACGACAAAAGACAGAAGAGAGAAGAAGAGAAAGAGATGAAGCAATCAGTAGATTCAAATTCTTCCATCGATTCAATTCTTCAAAGAGCACATCTAGGCAGGAACGCAGGCAGTGCAGAAAAGCTGCAAGACACCTAAAAGAGAGGCTGGAAGGGAAATACAGGCCAGAAAAATGTTGTATCCCAAATGGGGTCTGAGGCTGGAGGGCTGTAGAGGCCAGAAAAAATTGGATGCCGACAAAAGGTGGGAGGCTGAAATGGGGTGGGTGGCCAGGGGGAGATAAAGGCCAAAAAAATGTGGGAGGCTGAAACATGGTGGGAGGCTGCCCGGGGGGGGGGGGGGGGGGGGTGTAGAGACTAAAAAAAGTGGTGGCTGCAAGGGGGAGGGAGGCTTAGGGGAAGTTGAGGGCAGGAAAACATGGAGGCCAAATGGTGTGGAAGGACCAAAATGGGTGGGAGGCCCCGGGAAAGTTGGCCTTAGAATAAAGGGGAGTGTATTATGTGGAAACTATTTGGGGGCGGACAGTTTCAGTGGGACTGTTTTGGGGCCTAAATATTTCAGGGGGTATCGTTTCAGGGGAATTGATACGGAGGGTCTATTTCAGGGAGGCTATTTGGAGACTCCTTTGGGGGAGTATTTTGGTGGGTGTATTTAGGAGGGATATTTAACGGACGACTATTTGACGGGGGAGTATTTTAAGAGCAGAGCATTACAGGGGGATTATTTCCAGGGGGATGTCTTTCGAGGGATCTATTTCAGAGGGAGTGCTTCAGGGGAGAGCATTTGAGGGGAGACTATTCCAGGAGAAAGGATTTGGGGAGGACCGTTTCTGGGGAGAACATTTGGGGGGGGGGAGTACTGGTGGAGGTAGATTTTCCAGGGAGAGTGTTTTGTGGCAGGAGAGTTATGGCAGGTACTGTTTCAGGGGGACTATTTATTGGGGAAAACTATTTCAGGGGTACTGTGGAGGACTCTTCCTGAGGAAGTGTTATGGGAGGGACGGTTTCAGGGAGACTATTTCAGGGGGACGTATTTTGGGGAGGACTCTTTGGTTGCAGTCCTATTTTGAGGCGGGAGTGTTACAGGACAGACTATTTCAGGAGTGCTACTTTGAGGGTGTTTTGCCAATTATCAGGCCTAGCATAAAGGACACAGCCAGCCTCAAGATGAACCGATAACCAAATTAAATTTGACACTAAAGGGTTGCTACACGGGTGATCACTGGGGGTACAAGTCAATCGGGTTACACATAATTGACATCAATCACAACGATCCCAACAACGACACCGCACGACCAGCAATGGCTGCAATAAACACTGAAATACAGTCTCCCATAGAAGGGATGGGAGACAACCAGGTCAACAAGCCAAATACATAAGACCAAGAAAGCCAGCTACTGAATCTCTACAAAGCCCACATTGACAAAAGCCAGACCTGAAGAGCCCAGTTCCAGGGAGTCGAGAGATCCTTCCCCAACAGAAAATTCTTCAGAATGCATCCACCACACAGACAGCCAGTCCACACTTCCTGCAAGCGGTCCCAGCTTTTATCCTCTCCATGGGACACCTGACCTGTCTTTACTTAATGCACAACACCTGGGGCACATTTACCTAATGGCTCTCCCTGCAAAGCCAGAGGGAAGTTTAAAGGGAAACTCACCACCACTTTGTGAAGGACTGTGGAAATCGCCCCTATGTCAACCTTAATTTGGGGCTTGGGGTTGAAACCCCAGCATTTCAGAGGGGCACGAGTTTAAGGGGGAATATTTTGGGGGGATTATTTCAGAGAGTGAGTTATTGCGGGAGGGACTACTTCAGGGAGACTCTTTTGAAGGCACTATTGCAGGGGGGACTATTTGGGGAGGAACTGTTTCAGGCGGGGCTATTTCAAGGCAGGGGAGTGTTACTGGACAGACTATTTCGGAAGACTCTTCAGGGGCAGTATTTTCAGGGGTCCCAAAATGTGATGGGAGGCCACAGGAAAGAAGAGTCCACAGGACAAACATAGGCCAGAAACAAGTAGGTGCCGGTAGGGGATGCACGTTCTGATGGGCATTAGAGTCTGAAAAGGGCTGGGAAGACAAAAAAAGAGTGGGAGGCCATGTGGGAATTACAAATGGAGAAATCACGAGGGAAAAAAAAAAAAAAAAAAAAGAGGAGAAGTCCAGCGGGCACATGTTGGAGGAAAAACAGGTTGAGGGAGCAAGACAGAGGAAGAGAAATAATGATGGGCCGAGACTAGAAAGGCAGAGAGAGAGAGAGAGAAATCAAATGTGGGGAGAAAGGAAGGTGGAAAGGAGGGAGAGCAAGAGAAGGTTAAAAAGGCAGAGAGCATAAGGGGAAGAGAGAGCAAGAGAGAGAGAAAGGGAGAGGGAGCGGGACGGGCTACAAATTGAAAGGGAAAAGGCCATGGAGCAGAAGAGAATGGAACAGGGATCTGGGCACAGGGTTATAGCAGGAAAGAGCACCACCGAGACGGGTATGGATCTCTACAGGCAAAATGCTTGGCAGAGGATGGAGGACCGAGAGGAGAAGGGAAAAGGGGAAAAGGAAGAGGCAGTGAGGAAGTGATGGAGAAAGAAACAGTAGCAACTGAGAGATGAGAAGAGGGACAGGTCCGAGGCAGAGAGGTGGAGAAAGAGCATCAAGCCAGGGATGGGAACAGGCCAGACGGATCAGGAGAGAGGAGGCAGCACTGAGGCATCCAGAAGACAGGTGAGCAACAGGGAGACAGAGAGCAGGAGACGACTGCGGAAGAAATAGAGACGGGGGGGTGGGATGCTGGCCTAGAACCAACAAGAGCAACAGAGAGAAAGACAGACGGGTGGAGAACGACAAAAGACAGAAGAGAGAACAAGAGAGAGAGATGAAGCAACCAACAGATTCAAAGTCTTCCATCGATTCAAGTCTTCAAAGAGCACGTCAAGGCAGGAACGCAGGCAGTGCAGAAAAGATGCAAGAGACCTAAAAGAGAGGCTGGAAGAGAAATAAAGACCAGAAAAATGTGGTATCCAAAACGGGGTGGGAGGCTGAAACGGGGTGGGAGGCTGGAAGGCAGTAGAGGCCAGGAAGAAATGGAGGCTGAAAATAGGTGGGAGGCTGAAACGGGGTGGGAGGCTGGAGGGCAGTAGAGGCCAGGAAAAAATGGAGGCCGAAAAGAGGTGGGAGGCTGAAACAGGGTGGGAGGCTGGAAGGCAGTAGAGGCCAGAAAAAAATGGAGGCCAAAAATAGGTGGGAGGCTGAAACCGGGTGGGATGCTGGAGGGCGGTAGAGGCCACAAAAAAAATGGAGGCCGAAAATAGGTGGGAGGCTGAAAAAGGGTGGGAGGCTGGAGGGCAGTAGAGGCCAGGAATAAATGGAGGCCGAAAAGAGGTGGGAGGCTGAAACAGGGTGGGAGGCTGGAAGGCAGTAGAGGTCAGAAAAAAATGGAGGCCAAAAATAGGTGGGAGGCTCAAACCGGGTGGGAGGCTGGAGGGCGGTAGAGGCCAGAAAAAAATGGAGGCCGAAAATAGGTGGGAGGCTGAAAAAGGGTGGGAGGCTGGAGGGCAGTAGAGGCCAGGAAAAAATGGAGGCCGAAAATAGGTGGGAGGCTGAAAAAGGGTGGGAGGCTGGAGGGCAGTAGAGGCCAGGAAAAAATGTAGGCCGAAAAGAGGTGGGAGGCTGAAACAGGGTGGGAGGCTGGAAGGCAGTAGAGGCCAGAAAAAAATGGAGGCCAAAAATAGGTGGGAGGCTGAAACCGGGTGGGAGGCTGGAGGGCGGTAGAGGCCAGAAAAAAATGGAGGCCGAAAATAGGTGGGAGGCTGAAAAAGGGTGGGAGGCTGGAGGGCGGTAGAGGCCAGAAAAAAATGGAGGCCGAAAATGGGTGGGAGGCTGAAACGGGGTGGGAGGCTGGAGGGCAGTAGAGGCCAGGAAATAATGGAGGCCAAAAAGAGGTGGGAGGCTGAAATGGGGTGGGAGGCTGGAGGGCAGTAGAGGCCAGAAAAAATTGTAGTCCGTGATAAAGTGGGAGGCTGGAGAGCAGCGGAGGCCAGGAAATAAATGGAGACAAAAAAAAGAAAAAAGGTGGGAGACTGAAACAGAGTGGAAGCCTGCATGGCAGTAGAGAGTAGAAAAAATTGGAGACCAATAAAAGGTGGGGTGTTGAAATGGAGTGTGAAGCCAGGGGCAGGTAGAGGCAAGAAAAATCAGAGATGGCAAGAGGGAGGAATGGAGGGAGGCAGGGTGGGAACGAGGAAAGCAGGCTGCAAAAGGCTGCAAAATAAAGAGAGGAAGGTATATAGGGAGGGAGTCAGGCTTCAAGAGAGAGGGAGGGAGGCAGGCCTCAAGAGGCTGGAAGAGGGAGGCAGGCAGGCAGTCTACAAGAGGCTGCAAGACGGAGGGAGGGAGGGAGGGAGGGAGGGAGGGAGGGAGGGAGGGAGGGAGGGAGGGAGGGAGGGAGGGAGGGAAGCAGTCTGTGAGATGTAGGGAGGGAGGGAGGGAGGCAAGCTGGCAGGGTGCAAGAGGCTGCAAGAGAGAGGGAGGCAGGCAGGCAGACTGAAAGAGGCTGCAAGACGGAGGAAAGAAGGTATATATGGAGGGAGGGAAAAAAGGTGGGCTGCAAGAAGGAGGGAGGCATGCAAGTTAAAGAGGCTGAAAGAGGGAGGCATGAAGACAGTCTGCAAGAGGCTGCAAGAGGGCGGGAGGCAGGGAGCCAGGTTGCAAGATCAAGGGAGGCATGCAGGCAGGCATTGTGCAAGAGGATGCAAGAGGGAGGGAGGCAGACAGGCACGCTGAAAATGACTGCACGAGGGAGGGAAGGACGCAGCCAGGAAGCCTGCAAGAGGATGCCAGAGGCACGGAGGCAGGCAGGCCAGCAGGGTGCAAGAGGCTGCAAGAGGGAGGGAGCAGGCAGACCAGCAGGGTGCAAGAGGCTGCAAGAGGGAGGGATGCAGGCAGGCACGCAGGGTGCAAGAGGCTGCAAGAGGGAGGGAGGGAGGCAGGCAGGCAGGCAAGCTGCAAGAGGCTGCAAGAGGAAGGCAGGAAGGAAAGAGTAAGGGAGGGAGGCAGACAGGCTGCAAGACGCTGAAAGCGGGTAGGAGGCAGTCAGGCAGGCTGCAAGAGGCTACAAGGGGGCGGGAGGCAGGGAGCCAGGTTGCAAGATCAAGGGAGGCACGCAGGCAGGCATTGTGCAAGAGGATGCAAGAGGGATGGAAGCAGGCAGGCCGGCAGGGTGCAAGAGTCTGCAAGAGGGGGGGAGGCAGGCAGGCAAGCGGCAAGAGGCTGCAAGAGGGAGGGAGCAGGCAAGAGTAAGGGAGGGAGGCAGACAGGCTGCAAGAGTTTGAAAGAGGGTAGGAGGCAGTCAGGCAGGCTGCAAGATGCTACAGGAGGGGGGGAGGCAGGCAGGCAGGCTGCAAGAGGGAGGGAGGCTTGGCGTAAGCGAAGGGCGGGAAAAAGTGGAGGCGCACATGGAGTGGAAGGAGCAAAATGACTGGCAGGCTGCAGGAAAGTGGAGGCCTAGACGCCACAGGGCAAACTTCTGCCAGGAAAGCGGAGATGCCGGAAGGAGGTGCACGCTCTGATGGGCATTAGTGTTTGAAAAGGGCTGGATAGCCAAAAAGGGATGAGAGGCCCTGGTGGAATTAGAGACGGTGAAATCACTTAGAAAAGGGGGGGGGGGGGGGGGGGATCTACAGGCATATGTTGGAAGCAAAACAGGATCACGGAGCAAGACAGAGGAAGAGAGGTAATGATGGGTCGAGACTAGAAAGACAGAGAGAAATCACCTGTGGGGGGAAAGGAAGGTGGGAAGGAGGGAGAGCAAGGGACGGTCAAGAAGACAGAGGGATTGAAGGCACGAGAGAGCAAGAGATTGAGAAAGGGAGAGGGATCGGGACGGGCTACAAGCTGAAAGGGAAAGGCCCACGGAGCAGAAGGGAAGGGCACGGGAGCTGGGCACGAGTTTGTACTAGGAAAGAACACCACCGAGAGGGGTATGGATCTCTACAGGCAAAACGCTTGGCAGAGGATGGAGGACCGAGAGAAGAAGGGAAAAGGGGAAAAGGAAGAGGCAGTGAGGAAGTGATGGAGAAAGAAACAGTAGCAACTGAGAGATGAGAAGAGGGACAGGTCCGAGGCAGAGAGGTGGAGAAAGAGCATCAAGCCAGGGATGGGAGCAGGCCAGATGGATCAGAAAAAAGAGGAGGCAGCACTGAGGCATCCAGAAGACAGGTGAGCAACAGGGAGACAGAGAGCAGGAGACGACTGCGGAAGAAATAGAGACGGGGGGGTGGGATGCTGGCCTAGAACCAACAAGAGCAACAGAGAGAAAGACAGACGGGTGGAGAACGACAAAAGACAGAAGAGAGAAGAAGAGAAAGAGATGAAGCAATCAGTAGATTCAAATTCTTCCATCGATTCAATTCTTCAAAGAGCACATCTAGGCAGGAACGCAGGCAGTGCAGAAAAGCTGCAAGACACCTAAAAGAGAGGCTGGAAGGGAGATACAGGCCAGAAAAATGTTGTATCCCAAATGGGGTCTGAGGCTGGAGGGCTGTAGAGGCCAGAAAAAATTGGATGCCGACAAAAGGTGGGAGGCTGAAATGGGGTGGGTGGCCAGGAGGAGATAAAGGCCAAAAAAATGTGGGAGGCTGAAACATGGTGGGAGGCTGCCCGGGGGGGGGGGTGTAGAGACCAAAAAAAGTGGTGGCTGCAAGGGGGAGGGAGGCTTAGGGGAAGTTGAGGGCAGGAAAACATGGAGGCCAAACGGTGTGGAAGGACCAAAATGGGTGGGAGGCCCCGGGAAAGTAGGCCTTAGAATAAAGGGGAGTGTATTATGTGGAAACTATTTGGGGGCGGACAGTTTCAGTGGGACTGTTTTGGGGCCTAAATATTTCAGGGGGTATCGTTTCAGGGGAATTGATACGGAGGGTCTATTTCAGGGAGGCTATTTGGAGACTCCTTTGGGGGAGTATTTTGGTGGGTGTATTTAGGAGGGATATTTAACGGACGACTACTTGACGGGGGAGTATTTTAAGAGCAGAGCATTACAGGGGGATTATTTCCAGGGGGATGTCTTTCGAGGGATCTATTTCAGAGGGAGTGCTTCAGGGGAGAGCATTTGAGGGGAGACTATTCCAGGAGAAAGGATTTGGGGAGGACCGTTTCTGGGGAGAACATTTGGGGGGGGGGGAGTACTGGTGGAGGTAGATTTTCCAGGGAGAGTGTTTTGTGGCAGGAGAGTTATGGCAGGTACTGTTTCAGGGGGACTATTTATTGGGGAAAACTATTTCAGGGGTACTGTGGAGGACTCTTCCTGAGGAAGTGTTATGGGAGGGACGGTTTCAGGGAGACTATTTCAGGGGGACGTATTTTGGGGAGGACTCTTTGGTTGCAGTCCTATTTTGAGGCGGGAGTGTTACAGGACAGACTATTTCAGGAGTGCTACTTTGAGGGTGTTTTGCCAATTATCAGGCCTAGCATAAAGGACACAGCCAGCCTCAAGATGAACCGATAACCAAATTAAATTTGACACTAAAGGGTTGCTACACGGGTGATCACTGGGGGTACAAGTCAATCGGGTTACACATAATTGACATCAATCACAACGATCCCAACAACGACACCGCACGACCAGCAATGGCTGCAATAAACACTGAAATACAGTCTCCCATAGAAGGGATGGGAGACAACCAGGTCAACAAGCCAAATACATAAGACCAAGAAAGCCAGATACTGAATCTCTACAAAGCCCACATTGACAAAAGCCAGACCTGAAGAGCCCAGTTCCAGGGAGTCGAGAGATCCTTCCCCAACAGAAAATTCTTCAGAATGCATCCACCACACAGACAGCCAGTCCACACTTCCTGCAAGCGGTCCCAGCTTTTATCCTCTCCATGGGACACCTGACCTGTCTTTACTTAATGCAGAACACCTGGGGCACATTTACCTAATGGCTCTCCCTGCAAAGCCAGAGGGAAGTTTAAAGGGAAACTCACCACCACTTTGTGAAGGACTGTGGAAATCGCCCCTATGTCAACCTTAATTTGGGGCTTGGGGTTGAAACCCCAGCATTTCAGAGGGGCACGAGTTTAAGGGGGAATATTTTGGGGGGATTATTTCAGAGAGTGAGTTATTGCGGGAGGGACTACTTCAGGGAGACTCTTTTGAAGGCACTATTGCAGGGGGGAATATGGCAGGGGGGACTATTTGGGGAGGAACTGTTTCAGGCGGGGCTATTTCAAGGCAGGGGAGTGTTACTGGACAGACTATTTCGGAAGACTCTTCAGGGGCAGTATTTTCAGGGGTCCCAAAATGTGATGGGAGGCCACAGGAAAGAAGAGTCCACAGGACAAACATAGGCCAGAAACAAGTAGGTGCCGGTAGGGGGTGCACGTTCTGATGGGCATTAGAGTCTGAAAAGGGCTGGGAAGACAAAAAAAGAGTGGGAGGCCATGTGGGAATTACAAATGGAGAAATCACGAGGAAAAAAAAAAAAAAAAAAGAGGAGAAGTCCTGCGGGCACATGTTGGAGGAAAAACAGGTTGAGGGAGCAAGACAGAGGAAGAGAGATAATGATGGGCCGAGACTAGAAAGGCAGAGAGAGAGAGAGAGAAATCAAATGTGGGGAGAAAGGAAGGTGGAAAGGAGGGAGAGCAAGAGAAGGTTAAAAAGGCAGAGAGCATAAGGGGAAGAGAGAGCAAGAGAGAGAGAAAGGGAGAGGGAGCGGGACGGGCTACAAATTGAAAGGGAAAAGGCCACGGAGCAGAAGAGAATGGAACAGGGATCTGGGAACAGGGTTATAACAGGAAAGAGCACCACCGAGACGGGTATGGATCTCTACAGGCAAAATGCTTGGCAGAGGATGGAGGACCGAGAGAAGAAGGGAAAAGGGGAAAAGGAAGAGGCAGTGAGGAAGTGATGGAGAAAGAAACAGTAGCAACTGAGAGATGAGAAGAGGGACAGGTCCGAGGCAGAGAGGTGGAGAAAGAGCATCAAGCCAGGGATGGGAACAGGCCAGACGGATCAGGAGAGAGGAGGCAGCACTGAGGCATCCAGAAGACAGGTGAGCAACAGGGAGACAGAGAGCAGGAGACGACTGCGGAAGAAATAGAGACGGGGGGGTGGGATGCTGGCCTAGAACCAACAAGAGCAACAGAGAGAAAGACAGACGGGTGGAGAACGAGAAAAGACAGAAGAGAGAACAAGAGAGAGAGATGAAGCAACCAACAGATTCAAAGTCTTCCATCGATTCAAGTCTTCAAAGAGCACGTCAAGGCAGGAATGCAGGCAGTGCAGAAAAGCTGCAAGAGACCTAAAAGAGAGGCTGGAAGAGAAATAAAGACCAGAAAAATGTGGTATCCAAAACGGGGTGAGAGGCTGAAACGGGGTGGGAGGCTGGAGGGCAGTAGAGGCCAGGAAGAAATGGAGGCTGAAAATAGGTGGGAGGCTGAAACGGGGTGGGAGGCTGGAGGGCAGTAGAGGCCAGGAAAAAATGGAGGCCGAAAAGAGGTGGGAGGCTGAAACAGGGTGGGAGGCTGGAAGGCAGTAGAGGCCAGAAAAAAATGGAGGCCAAAAATAGGTGGGAGGCTGAAACCGGGTGGGAGGCTGGAGGGCGGTAGAGGCCAGAAAAAAATGGAGGCCGAAAATAGGTGGGAGGCTGAAAAAGGGTGGGAGGCTGGAGGGCAGTAGAGGCCAGGAAAAAATGGAGGCCGAAAAGAGGTGGGAGGCTGAAACAGGGTGGGAGGCTGGAAGGCAGTAGAGGCCAGAAAAAAATGGAGGCCAAAAATAGGTGGGAGGCTCAAACCGGGTGGGAGGCTGGAGGGCGGTAGAGGCCAGGAAAAAATGGAGGCCGTGATAAAGTGGGAGGCTGGAGAGCAGCGGAGGCCAGGAAATAAATGGAGACAAAAGAAAAAAGGTGGGAGACTGAAACAGAGTGGAAGCCTGCATGGCAGTAGAGAGTAGAAAAAATTGGAGACCAATAAAAGGTGGGGTGTTGAAATGGAGTGTGAAGCCAGGGGCAGGTAGAGGCAAGAAAAATCAGAGATGGCAAGAGGGAGGAATGGAGGGAGGCAGGGTGGGAACGAGGAAGGCAGGCTGCAAAAGGCTGCAAAATAAAGAGAGGAAGTTATATAGGGAGGGAGTCAGGCTTCAAGAGAGAGGGAGGGAGGCAGGCCTCAAGAGGCTGGAAGAGGGAGGCAGGCAGGCAGTCTACAAGAGACTGCAAGACGGAGGGAGGGAGGGAGGGAGGGAGGGAGGGAGGGAGGGAGGGAAGCAGTCTGTGAGATGTAGGGAGGGAGGGAGGGAGGCAAGCTGGCAGGGTGCAAGAGGCTGCAAGAGAGAGGGAGGCAGGCAGGCAGACTGAAAGAGGCTGCAAGACGGAGGAAAAAAGGTATATATGGAGGGAGGGAAAAAAGGTAGGCTGCAAGAAGGAGGGAGGCATGCAAGTTAAAGAGGTTGAAAGAGGGAGGCATGAAGACAGTCTGCAAGAGGCTGCAAGAGGGCGGGAGGCAGGGAGCCAGGTTGCAAGATCAAGGGAGGCATGCAGGCAGGCATTGTGCAAGAGGATGCAAGAGGGAGGGAGGCAGACAGGCACGCTGAAAATGACTGCACGAGGGAGGGAAGGACGCAGCCAGGAAGCCTGCAAGAGGATGCCAGAGGCACGGAGGCAGGCAGGCCAGCAGGGTGCAAGAGGCTGCAAGAGGGAGGGAGCAGGCAAGAGTAAGGGAGGGAGACAGGCAGGCTGCAAGAGTTTGAAAGAGAGTACGAGGCAGTCAGGCAGGCTGCAAGAAGCTACAAGTCAGGGGGAGGCAGGCAGGCCGGCAGGGTGCAAGAGGCTGCAAGAGGGAGGGATGCAGGCAGGCAGGCAGGGTGCAAGAGGATGCAAGAGGGAGGGAGGCAGGCAGGCAGGCAGGGTGCAAGAGGCTGCAAGAGGGAGGGAGGCAGGCAGGCAGGCAGGCAAGCTGCAAGAGGCTGCAAGAGGAAGGCAGGAAGGAAAGAGTAAGGGAGGGAGGCAGACAGGCTGCAAGACGCTGAAAGCGGGTAGGAGGCAGTCAGGCAGGCTGCAAGAGGCTACAAGAGGGCGGGAGGCAGGGAGCCAGGTTGCAAGATCAAGGGAGGCACGCAGGCAGGCATTGTGCAAGAGGATGCAAGAGGGATGGAAGCAGGCAGGCCGGCAGGGTGCAAGAGTCTGCAAGAGGGGGGGAGGCAGGCAGGCAAGCGGCAAGAGGCTGCAAGAGGGAGGGAGCAGGCAAGAGTAAGGGAGGGAGGCAGACAGGCTGTAAGAGTTTGAAAGAGGGTAGGAGGCAGTCAGGCAGGCTGCAAGATGCTACAGGAGGGGGGGAGGCAGGCAGGCAGGCTGCAAGAGGGAGGGAGGCTTGGCGTAAGCGAAGGGCGGGAAAAAGTGGAGGCGCACATGGAGTGGAAGGAGCAAAATGACTGGCAGGCTGCAGGAAAGTGGAGGCCTAGACGCCACAGGGCAAATTTCTGCCAGGAAAGCGGAGATGCCGGAAGGAGGTGCACGCTCTGATGGGCATTAGTGTTTGAAAAGGGCTGGATAGCCAAAAAGGGATGAGAGGCCCTGGTGGAATTAGAGACGGTGAAATCACTTAGAAAAGGAAGGGGGGGGGGGATCTACAGGCATATGTTGGAAGCAAAACAGGATCACGGAGCAAGACAGAGGAAGAGAGGTAATGATGGGTCGAGACTAGAAAGACAGAGAGAAATCACCTGGGGGGGGAAAGGAAGGTGGGAAGGAGGGAGAGCAAGGGACGGTCAAGAAGACAGAGGGATTGAAGGCATGAGAGAGCAAGAGATTGAGAAAGGGAGAGGGATCGGGATGGGCTACAAGCTGAAAGGGAAAGGCCCACGGAGCAGAAGGGAAGGGCACGGGAGCTGGGCACGAGTTTGTACTAGGAAAGAGCACCACCGAGAGGGGTATGGATCTCTACAGGCAAAATGCTTGGCAGAGGATGGAGGACCGAGAGAAGAAGGGAAAAGGGGAAAAGGAAGAGGCAGTGAGGAAGTGATGGAGAAAGAAACAGTAGCAACTGAGAGATGAGAAGAGGGACAGGTCCGAGGCAGAGAGGTGGAGAAAGAGCATCAAGCCAGGGATGGGAGCAGGCCAGATGGATCAGGAAAAAGAGGAGGCAGCACTGAGGCATCCAGAAGACAGGTGAGCAACAGGGAGACAGAGAGCAGGAGACGACTGCGGAAGAAATAGAGACGGGGAGTGGGATGCTGGCCTAGAACCAACAAGAGCAACAGAGAGAAAGACAGACGGGTGGAGAACGAGAAAAGACAGAAGAGAGAACAAGAGAGAGAGATGAAGCAATCAGTAGATTCAAATTCTTCCATCGATTCAATTCTTCAAAGAGCACATCTAGGCAGGAACGCAGGCAGTGCAGAAAAGCTGCAAGAGACCTAAAAGAGAGGCTGGAAGGGAAATACAGGCCAGAAAAATGTTGTATCCAAAATGGGGTGGGAGGCTGAAACGGGGTGGGAGGCTGGAGGGCAGTAGAGGCCAGAAAATATTGGAGGCCATAAAAAAGGTGGGAGCCTGAAAGGGGGTGGGAGGCTGGAGGGCAGTACAGGCCAGAAAAAATTGTAGTCTGAAGAAAGGTGGTCAGCTGAAACAGGGTGGGAGGCTAAAAACATAAGTAGAGGCCAGAAAATACTGGAGGCTGAAAGCAGGAGGGGATTGGAGAAAGTAGAGTTCAAGTGTAATTGGAGGCCAAATAGAGGTGGAAGGACCAAAATGTGTGAGAGACTGCAAGGAAGCAGACATTAGAATTATCTTATTTTGTGAGGTGGGGGGAAGAAGTATTTAGCAGGCAGTGGTGGAGTGGTATTTCGCAGGAGCGCAGCAGTATCTTGTTTGATATCAAAGGTAAGTTTTATATTGAGGGGGAGTGTTATATCTCCGGTGGGGCAGAGAGTTTTATAATGGGGGGTAGGGTGGAGTATGGGAGGAGTAATATTATTGGAGGTAGTATTATATCCGGGGTGGGGGGGTGGAGTGCTGAGTGAGTGTTCTTTCTCAGGGCCATAGCAACATTTCACACGGGGGGGGGGGGGGGTCATCTCACATGGGGGGGTGAGCCTTACTTCAGCAGGGGTCAGGGAGAGCATTATTGGGGGGGGGGGGGGGGGGGGTCGGGGAGGAGTGCATTATTTCACTGGGAGGCATAGTAGTATTCCAAGGGGGGTGGGTATAATATTTCCAGGGGTATTATTGGGCGAGTATTATTTGGAAGGGTGTATTATTCTACCGGCTGGGTGGGGGAAGGAAGGGCGGCGTGAGGGGCGGGGATTTTTTCCTAGCAGTATCATTTTGGTGGTGGAGCCGTATTTCACGGGCAGAAGCATTGTTATTTCGGGGGCGGGGGGGGGACTATTTTTGGGGACCATTATTTCAGGGGGTGGGGGGGAATTCTTATTTCAGGGGGGGACTATTATTTCACGGGGGGTCCAGGGGTGGCAGGAGTATTATTTCGCAGGGATATATTTTGAAGTTGGAGCATTTCCAAGTGATTATTTGCTGGGGGACTTTTTAGAGGGGACTATTTTACAGGAAGTGTTTCAGGGTAGACTATTTGAGGGGATCGTTTCTGTGGGGAGCCTGGGGGGGGGCAGTATTGGTGGGGTCGGCATTTACAGGGCGAGTATTTTAGGGCAGGAGTGGTGTGGTGAAAGAGCGCCAAGGCAGCGATGGGGAGCAGAGCGGGGGGATCAGCAAGGAGAGGAGGCAGCACGGAGGCATCTAGAAGAGAGGTGAGCGACAGGGAGCTGGACAGCAGGAGACGACTGCGGAAGAGAGAGACAGGCAGTAGGATGCTGGCCTGGAACCAACAAGAGGAACACAGAGAAGGACAGACTTGGAGCATGAGAGAAGGCAGGAAGAGAGAACAAAAGAGAGAGATGAAGCCATCAACAGTCGAGACAGGGAGCAGCACAAAGGGTCTGAGAGAGGGCGAGGTGAACAGGGTGGAGGACGGGGACAGGGAGATACAGGAGCAGGGGAGGCATGAGCGAGGTCACAGGATAGAGGCAGGAAGACTAGGAAGGAGGGAAATGGGCAGGCAGGCACATGGAGCGGCAGACAGGCTCGCCGAGGATAACAATGCCTGGGAACAGGCCAGAGAAAGCTGTGGGCAAAAAGAGACCCCAAAGCCGATCTGAAACAAGAAATGAACAAGGAAAATAACAGCGCTAGGTTACAGGAGAGAAAGGGAGGATGAAACAAAGGAAGGAGAGAGAGCAGGACCAAGCATCTAGAAAAAAGGAAGAGCTAGACAAAAACCACAACAGGGAGTGGGATCAGGAAAGAAGGAGAGCACAGATATAGGGAAGCAAAAACAACAACAACAAAAAAAAAATCACAGCGGCATGGGATAGAGAGGGGGCCAGGGGACAGCCCAAAACGTCCAAGAGGGGCAACAGGGCCCGAGGGTCCGCGACTCACCGCAGGTGTCGCTCTCAGCGCTGCCAGGAAAAATTTGCCAATTCAGACCCTTCTTTCTCCTTCTCTCCTCCCTTCCTTTTCTGGAGGTGCAGTCGCTCAGCTGCCCTCCACCTCAAAGAACACGCGGGTGTCTCTCGGCTCTTACAAAACGCAGCTTCCTGCACGTGTGGCCTCGCTCGCACGCTGCGCGGCCGTACCGCGCTCTGGGTGACGCGCACGGACCCTGATCGCACGCTGGTGGTCCGGCCCGCTGCGGACTGTACAGAGGGCTCCTGCCTCGCCCAGAGAGGCAGGCTCTCTCTTCCTGCAGTGGAAGGCAGCTGCTGCCCACATACCCTTGATTTTCTTCTTTCCCTTTCTCAGGCCTCTCCAGCTTCAGCTGTGACAGCTCCTGTCCACAGCCAGAAAACGTCCCAGGGGCCTGTCCCTTCTCACCTCTCTGCTGCGAGGAGCACAAGGGCAGGCAGAGAACCCCACACAGTTCTGAAGTGGGTCCGGTCAACAGCATCCCCAGGGAAGGAACAGGCAAGCGAGGCCCTGCAGCAGGTGGAGGAAGCAAGCAGCCGATTCAACGTGAATGATAGAGCAAGCTTCAGCTTTATTGAAAAAAATCACCCCTTACATAAGCACTCTACAATAATCATGCACACTACTCACAAATCTATTGGATACGTGTAAAAGGCTACATTATAATATCCCAGCCCCTTGTGGCATTTCAGATATGTCCCAACATCTTCCCTCTTCTGGCCTGCCTTTTTCCCAAGGTTGTTCACCATCACACTCAAGGCCACGGTGTACCTCAGTTTCTCTCTTTGTTAACATAACAGTCCGTTGTAAGCATAACTGTACCCTGGGTTGTTTCCTTTGTTTACCTCAGATGGCTGCAATCAGCTCCTGCAGAGACCCACGGCCTTGCTCTCTGCAAGCTGTTCTCCAACAATTCCCCCTTTTTCTTTTTGTGCAGGCTGCACAAGCATAAATTTACTAGTATTTCTCATTATACAACTATATGCTATTTTAATAATTACTACAATCAATAATACTATTCCTAATCACCGCAATAAACTGTTAAAGGTACCCTATCAAGCACAAAGCATCCCATACTACCCACATGCAAGGGATATGACTAAATAGTACAAAATAAACAGTAAGGAAAGTACGGTACTAACATTCAGATCCACAATTGCTAGGGAACCCTGGATACAGCGAGAATTTAGAGTGCTCTTCCTCACAAACTGGAAACCCTACGTGATGCGTCCATCCGTAGGTGAGGCATCCAAAGTCGCTGCAAGCAGGTCCAGCCTCTAAATCAACAGGCCAAAATAACCGGCAACTTGCTTTGAGCGGAAACATCTGATTTCATTCTCCTGTTGGGTTCCACCTGGAGCCTGGCCAGTACTCCAGGGGGAAACCCAAGGGAGTTTCTAAATAAGGTTAAACACTTGAGCTCTTAATTCTTAATATTACTAAACAAAGAAAGTGGAATACGTACATTCTTACAGCATCTTATCCTTATTAATAACTATATTTTATCTAAAGTACATCTTGCACAAGTGACTAGTAAGCCTATATATTTCATTAAGGAGTTGCAGTTACTGTTAGCATTTTCTCTTAAAAGAATTGGCAACTGTAGTGTAGTTTGTCCTGTTGCAGTAGCAAACATTACTCAGACATTCTGCTTAAAACATCAGTCGAAGAGACCGCAGACTGTCCGCACAGGGGCACTCACAGCACCCACAGCTGGATCCCGAGTGCTGGCTGCCTCTCATGCCTCAGATGTGGTCGCACACACCTTGTCGGTGACCATTGGAGACTGAGACCTGTGGAGACACAAGCATAACCTCTTCCCCAGGTTATTAAAAAAAAAATTGTCTTTCCCAGTTACTACTTTCTAAGTCTTTGTTAACACTTGAGCTTTGCTGTGGACTTCTTGTCGATCTGGTATCTGTGATGAAAGACGACACAATACTGGTGACACCTGTAACACAGGGGAGATGTTTAAAAGGTTTGAAGAGATGGAGTCTTTCTGGTATTCAGGGCAAGTTGCAGTGATGTTTTTAGCTGGATGCCTTGATAAAGAAAACTGGTTTTGTGTTGTTCTGGCATTCTGGTGGAAAAAATGCATGCGTTTTACAGCAGAGCAAACGGTTGACCTGGAGCCAAGATCTCTCCCCCCTTTTGCTTTTGCAAACGCACTTTCAAGGTCTGGTGCGCTCTTTCTACCATGGTTTGCCCTGTGGGGGAATGCAGTATACCTGCGATGGTTGTTAGCTATACGGGGAAGATCTTGTTTTGCTTTCTCTGTAAGTACTTTGGGTGATGTCAGTGAAGGATCTTTTCGTAAAATATCAAACAAGCTATGCAGATCAACATCAGTTAGGCCCACAACGGCTGTAAGCAATTCATGGTTCCTAACAGTTTCAGTAAATCTTTTAAAGTCTTAATAACAGTTTTAAGTTGTTGCAGGACAATACACACAGGTGATTCGGTTTACAAGGTTAGTGTCAGGGTGGGTTTCAGGGTGGGTTGTGCTACAGTGGTGATTAAGACAGATTTGATCCAATCTGAGTTCCTCACTGAGTCATACAGTTATGACCCCAAAATGCAATAGGGGTTTTCCAATATAAATGGATGAATATTTGCTACCCAATTTTCTGGGCCTCTTACATGAATGAGATCCTTGCTTTAAATTGTTACAGCATGACACCAACCCTGAAAAGCATTTGAGTTACCAGAGCTAACAGCCAATCTGCTCACAGATATTATGGTTACATCTGCACTAGTATCTAAAATGCCTGTTAGCCCAACAGATTTTTCAGTTTTAGCGAGAGTACATTTTACCAGCAGTTAACCTTGTGTTACTGTTTTAGTCCAAAAATATTTAAGGGGTATCTGCTGATCTAAATCCTGAGTCATTGCGGCTTCTTGGTATACTGTTAGGGGGAGCCGCAGCAAAAGAAGCAAGCTGAACAATTTTTGACCCTTTTGTTACAGAACACAGGGGTACAGACCATAATTTTTATTTTCTCTTCATAATCAGCATCTACAACCCCTGGTAAAACAAACAACCCCTGTGAGGTTGCAGATGATTTTTTAACAATATTTCCATTAGGCAGACGGTTCAGAGGTGCACTCTCCCCGCAGAGTATGCGCCTAAATTCAAAACAACAATCAACACAGAATGACTGCCTCCTGCTAGAGGAGGTATTTCACCTGTGACACTGAGAGCACTGAGCCCAAACCAACCGCAGCACCGATGCCCCAGCGGGCGGGCACTAGGACCCTGCAGTTCCTGGCCGGCCGCTTCCCTGGCCGGAGAACTCCGCGGCTGCAGCGGCCGCGGCACACTCACACACACACACACTCACAAAACTACACAGAGGAGCTCCTGACACTCATTACTCACAACGTAAAATGACAAATATTACCAATACGAGGACTCCGTTAAGCACATCTAAAGCCTGCGCTGCATAACCCTGCCGGACGGGGGGGCGGTGTGCCGAGCGCGCAGTGCCGGCTCAGCTGTAGGTGGCCGCTCCGCGGCGGGGGGGCTCGGGGAGGCCCCGGGCCGCCGCCGCCAGCTCCAAATGTTAAGCTACACGCTCGGTTTTCCAGGTAGAGTGCTGTGCCGGCGTGAATGACGGGTTTTTTTTCTTAAAAGTGTTAGCCAATTTTTATGGGGCCAATCAATATCCCTGAGCCGTCGCCTCCAGTACAGCTGTTGTAATCTGAGTTTTTGCAGCCCGTTCTCATTAATGCTTTTCTCTAAATCTTTAAAAAACAGAAAAAAGCCGTTTTTCCCAACGTGGCTGATGAGCCGGCTCATAGCTTACAGGAGTAAGAATTTTTCTTGCCGTGTCCATCGTCCTCAGTTAAGGGAGGACACAAGCCAGACAGTTCAGATTCTTTTTCAGGATTTACAGCATCAGGGTCTAAAAGATTATCACACCATTCTGATTCTTTAAGCAATAAATTTGGCTCTTTAAAGTGTCCCCTAGCCTTGCCCAGACCAATCAGCAGAGCTAAGTCTTTTATCAGACTTACTCCCCGCTTTTCTAAAAAGCAAAAAGTTTTAGGACTACCTCTCGTTGAAAATATTCCTGCCTGGGCGAAAATTCCTTAAATTCCTTAAAATGCTGGATCGTGTACCTTGACGATCTTCTTCCACATCCGATCAAGTAGCCAATGACCAGGTTCCTTAATTCCTTGGCCTTTCCTGGGTAAGTCCCCTATTGCAGCCTTTCCGGGGTCGCCCTTCTCGGAGTGAACACCTGCACCTGGCGCTGAGGAGGTGGCAGCGTTGCCTTCCTACTCCGAGTCCATCCCGCCGCTTCCTCGGTTCCGTTAGGTGGAAAAGCAGAGTTCGGGTAACCCTGTTCGGTGCGCCACTTGCGGCGGTTGGAGGAAGCAAGCAGCCGATTCAACGTGAATGATAGAGCAAGCTTCAGCTTTACTGAAAAAAATCACCCCTTACATTAAGCACTCTACAATAATCATGCACACTACTCACAAATCTATTGGATACATGTAAAAGGCTACATTATAATATCCCAGCCACTTGTGACATTTCAGATATGTCCCAACATCTTCCCTCTTCTGGCCTGCCTTTTTCCCAAGGTTGTTCACCATCACACTCAAGGCCATGGTGTACCTCAGTTTCTCTCTTTGTTAACATAACAGTCCGTTGTAAGCATAACTGTACCCTGGGTTGTTTCCTTTGTTTACCTCAGATGGCTGCAATCAGCTCCTGCAGAGACCCATGGCCTTGCTCTGCAAGCCATTCTCCAACACGGCCCTGGTGAGGCCTCTGGGAGAAGGTGAAGCGACTGCCGTTATTACCGTAGATCGCCCCTGGCCGGAGCCCCCCTTCCACAGGGGCTCCTGCGGAGGCGCCAAGGGCCGGCTTGCCGCCATCCCCGCGGGGCTCGGGGGTGACCTGGGGCTACGGGACGGGCTTCAGGGTGAGGTGCGAGACCTGGGGCCAGGACACGGTGCGGGCGAGGCCAGTGCCAGCTCAAGGGGAGCTCTGGCAAGCTGGGGAGGCACCCGGCACCAACCCCCGGGGGACACCCATCTTCTTCCCCTCTGCCTTTGTCCCAGCTCTCGGGTAACTCCCTGGGGCTCCCCCGGCCCGGATCACCTCCAGGAGAGCCGAGGCCTGACACAGCAGGCGGTGTGAAGCTTCCTGCCCCACCGCTGCCGTGTGGCCAGCGGGCAGGAGGGGCCCCCACACCTGCCAAAGGGGCGGGCCGGCCTCACCGGCGGCCTCGGCCCTTGCCCACCCCCAGGAATCACGCCCAGCAAGCCTCACGCTGCGGCAGCAGGAAGGCGGCTCTGGCGGTGCCGCACACCTGTGCGGGGCCGGCGCTGCAGTCCTGCCCTTCGCGCACCGAGCGCCCGCCGGCAGCGTGACGTGGGGCGGCGGCAGCATTTCCTTACCAGGAGGGGGCACCGAGCGTGGCCGCACCCCCCCACGGGCATCGGAGCATCGAACTGACGTTGCTGGCGGGCGGCAGCGTGGGGCACGGGGCCACCTCTGCGTCGCCCACCGACAGCGCCGGGTGGCGTTTGCCAGGCAGCGGCGGTGAGCGCAGGCGAGCGCCACCCCCCGCGCGAGCGACGGCCGAGCGGCACGTCACTGCGCACACGCTCTCGAGGAACGGGCACGACGCTTGGTGGGGAGCAGCTGGAAGCCCCCGGGAATCCACGTGAAAGCGGCAACAAAACTATCCCTCGTGCTGCACCACAGGGGCCGCGGCGGTAGCGAGGACTGCGCCGCACTACGGGCGCCCACGAGCGGTGCAGCTGCCTGGCAGCCGAGTCTGCAGAACCTACAGCTCCTGGCACGCGCTGGCCAACGCCGCACGGCCGCCTGCACGCCAAGCGCTGTAAGACCCCGCATCCCAGCGTGACCCAGGGAACCAACGCGGCTGGCCAGAAACCCCACACGCCAGGACCACAGCTCCCGCTGGGTTGCGAGAGGCAGTTTTCTCTGCTTTCTGACCCTGCAGCAACACCGTTGCTCACCCCTCCGAACCCCCACCAATGCACCCAGAAGCCTCACCACCGGCTCGGGGCAGCCCCTGCCACCACCTCCAACACTGCCACCCTGCAGGCACCGCCATCCTCCCCAGGAGCTGCCAGCTGATGGCATGGCTCCACTCACCTTCTCCCTCGGTGCAGCCAGGGCCCAGCAATGCTCAGCGACTGCTCTGCTCCTCCCTTGGTTGACACCGACCCCTCCGACGGCTGCCTTGCTCTTAACAGCAGCACCCGCCCCTCCACCCGGAGCAAGCCCTTTACAGGGAGGGGCCGCTGCCATCAGCCTCACTGCCCACACCTGGGGCCCCTCCAGCCCCAGCCCACAGCTGGAGGCCATCACCCACCCCCACAGAGCATCATCACCCCTCCCAGCCCCTCACCTGGGGCAAAGGAAGCACAAAAGGCAGCCGGCAGCCAGCAAGTGTTTATTCAGTCACACACAGAACAAGTCCCAGAAGGGAGTGAGTCTGCTCCGGGGCTCAGGGCCCCTAATGCTGCCCCTGCCCCTGGCACACCTTGGCGCTTGTTCCCGGAGCCACGCTCCTCAGTCCAGCCGGGAACAGTCAGTCGGTTCCTGGAGCAACAAGCTGCAGGGCAGAGCTGGAAACTGCCAAACATGAGGAGAAAGATGCAGGACACAAGAAGACAGAAGAAAGGTGGCAGCTAGCTGACTAGTACAGGGGTAGAGAGAAAACAAGAGATGAGCAATGGGGCGGTGAGAGGATGGGGACAGGGAACCCAACGTGGATATGCAGAAAAAAAAGCAGCAGGGAGAGAAGAAAACAGGCAGCAGAAAGGAGGAGGAGGAGCAGGACAGAAACCAACAAAGAAGGACGAGGAGCAGCATAGAGATGCAGAAAAAAAAAAGCTGGGATGGGTGGCACAACAGACATGGAGGGGGAAAAAAAAAAAGGGGGGGAGCAGGGAGCTAGACCAAGCAAGATGGAAGAAAGACCAAAAAGCTCCAGAGAACAGGGCACAGAGGGAGGAAAAAGCAACAGCGATGGGGAGTCAGGACAGCAAACCATGGGAAGGAACACAAAACAAATCACATCGCTACATGTGACAGGGCAGAGAAGGAAGAATTAGGAAACAGGGACAGAGACACAGAAAAAAAGAGACCTGGAGCCAAAAACTAATCCTGATGCATACAGAAAGAAGGGGGGTGGGGGTGGGGGGGGTGTATTCTAAAACAGGGGAAACAGAGACAGAGAGATGGAGAAAAGACAAAAGCAACAGACTACAAGGCATCGAGAGAGGAATTACTGAATAGTAACAGAGCGCCAGCCAGAAACAGGCCACAAAGCAGCAAAGATCACAGGGGGTACGGGGCACAGAGGAAGGAATTCGCAAACTCGGCACAAGGAGCCAGACAGAGAGAGAGCGAGGCAAAAATTAAATGGTGAAAAGAGACAGACCGCAGGGCAGAGGGAGGAATTGATAAACAGGGACAGGGCACCCGACAGAGCATGATGGAGAACAGGGAAAAAAAAAATAGCAGCAAGCTACAGGGAAGAGGGAGGAAGTAAAGAACAGTGACTGGAAGACAGACAGCGACACATGGAGAGAGAGAAGACAAAAGAGCGATGGGCAACAAGATGGATAGGGAGGAAATGAAAAACAGCAGAAGGGAGTCAGCCAGAGAGAAAGACACCGAGGAAAAAGGCCAGACAGTCTATGAGGGACGGAGGTAGGAATGAAAAACGGGGGACAGGGAGCAGGAAAGAGAGAGAGATGGAGATCGCAGGGAATAGCAGCGGGTGCAGGAAGAAGAAAGGGGCATCAATAGGAACAGGGAGCTGGACAGAGAGGGATGGAGAAAGGCAACAAGAGCGGCAGGGTACAGGGCAGAGAAAGGGAAGACCTACAAGATGGGGACAGGGAGATGCTCCAAGCAAGACGGAAGATACAGGTGAGCAAAAAAAGTTGAGCAGCACCAGAAAGAGAGGAGTCTAGGAGAAAGACAGGGAGGGACCAGGCCACACAAGAGGGATGAGAGGGGCCCAAGAGCTCGGGACTTACTGCAGTTCTCCGCGCTGCCAGGAGAATTTGACAGGTCAGACTCCTCCTTCTGTTTGCCTTCTCCCTTCCTCTTCTACAGCTCCAGGTGCCTGGCTGTCCTCCACTTATGAGAAGATGTAGGTGTCTCACAGCTCTTACGAGATGAGGCCTGCTAGACACAGAACCTCATTCAATCACACACTACGTGCAGGAGTAGGACAGAGGAAAGAGAGAGAAACCGAGAAGTGAGGAGCAGAACGGAAGGATCGAGAGAGAAATGGACTGAGGAGTGATGCAAAAGGTACAGAACAAGCAGTCAGAAGTGCAGACAGAAAAAGAAAAGGGAGCAGCAAGACAAGAGAGAGAAAGCGAGAGAGGAAGGGGGAGCAAGGCAGAAGAAAAGAAAGAAAAGATATAGAGAAGAAGAAAAAAAAAATCACAGCATGGGAAAGAGAAGGGCGGGAAGGGACTGGGACATACAAGGGGGGCGACAGGGCCCCGAGGGCCCGGGACTCACCGCGGCTCTCGCTCCCGGCACTGCCGGGAGAACTGGACAGGTCAGATGCTTCTTTCTCCTTCCTTCCTCCTGCCCCTCCTCTTCTTCTGAAACTCCACTCGCCCGGCTGACCTCCCCCTAAAAGAATACGCGGGTGTCTCTCGGCTCTTACAAGACGTGGCTTCCGACACACGCAGCCTCGCTCGCTCGCTCCGCGGCCGTTCCGCGCCTGGGTCCGGCCCGCTGCGGACTGTGCAGAGGGCTCCTCGCTCACCCGGAGAGGCAGGCGCTCTCCCCCTGCAGGGCGAGGCGGCTGCTGCCCACATGCCCTTGACGTTCTCCTTCCTTCCCTTTCTCCGGCCCCTCCAGCTCCAGCCGCGGCGGCTCCCGCCCCGCTGCCCACGGCCGGGAAGGCTCGGCTCCGCCCGTCCCTTCTGGCCCCCGAGCCGTGAGAAGCGCCAGGCCGGGCAGAGACACCCCACGCCAGCCCGAGCTGGGCGCAGCCGGCGGCATCCCCGGGGCAGGAACGGACACGCGCGGCCCCAGCGCGGCCTCGGGAGGGGGCACGGAGGCGGCAGGGACCCTTATTGCCGCGGACCGGCCCGGCCGCAGCCCCAACGCTCACCTCCGCCGCGCACGCGCACTCCCGGGAGACGCCGCGGCCGCGCATGCGCACCCCCGGGCCGGGGGGCACACCGCGTCTCGGGGAGCCGCGGGCAGCCCGCGGGAAACCGCCACAAAACCGCGTCTCGGGCCGCGCCGGTACCGAGGGCTGTGCCGTGCCGCGCGCGCCCGCCAGCGCCGCAGCTGCGGGGAACCGAGAGCGCAGAAACTGCAGCTCCCGGCGTGCCCCGGGGAGCCAACATGGCCGACCGGAAGCCCCCTGCACGTGACTACGGCTCCCGCCGCACCGCCCGCGCACCCGGAAGCCCGGCCGAGCGCAGCCCCGCGCGGCTCCGGGCAGCGCCGCCGCCGCCCGGCCCCGACGCGGAGCGGCCTCCGCCCCCGGTCCCGCCGCACCTTTCCCCGCAGCCGCCCGGCCCCGCTCCTGCCTCGGCTCGCACCGGCTCCTCCTCCAGCACCGGCCCCGGACAGGGAGGGGTCGCTGCCTGCAGCCTCCCTGCCCGCCCCTGCGGCTCCTCCGGCCCGGCCCACGCTCCCCCCCCCCCCCCCCCCCCCGGTAACTATAGCGACCAACACCGTTAATAAACGCCGGAGATGCCCGTCACTCCTCCGAGCTCGCGCTCTATGGGCCGCCGGTCCTCCGGTCGCGGGGCCGCCGCCGCGCACGCGCACTCCGGGGGCCGCCCGGCGCAGCCGCACGCCGCAGGTCGCCTCTCCCCGCCGGGGGAACCTTCCCCGGCCAGCGGGAGCAGCCGCTGGGCGAGACCGCTCCGGTGCGCGGGCCGACGGGACCGACGCTGCCAAATCTTATAACCCCCCGGAGAGGGAGGAGCTCCGGCACGGCCGCAGCGCAGGGCAGCGCAGTCTCGCCTTGTGACCCAGAACTCAGCGGGGTGACCGAAGTGTCGGTCAGAGCAGCCTCAGGGCTCTTTGGACGGGTGGAAGGGGGAGGAAAGCCTGTGACAACGCGACACGGGAGCGCAGAGTTGTTTTAAGGACGAAACAGCGTAACTTCGGTCCCTGGGAGACCAGTACAGTAACTATTAAAAGCACACGTATTGTTAGATATTTTTCCTAAACTCACATTTATCCAATTTAGTTTTTCAAATCCTGGTGATAGCAGAAATAGTTTTTTAAAAAAACCCAGATAAATCCAGGAACATTTCTGCCCGCGTTCAGCCGCTCTTCTGGAGCGTACGCTAGGAGCTGGAGAACCCGAGCAAGCTGTCTGATTATATTTACGGCAGCTCTGGCCCCGACAGCTCCCCCGTCCGTCCCCTTGCCAGGAACTAGCGCCGCGGCGGCTACAGCTCAGCCCAAAGCCAAACCGACACCGACCTCGGCTCTGGAAAGCGCCACCTCATCTCCCCCCGTTTTGCTGATTAGGGATATCAATTCAACTCAGACACCGGAGTGAAAGGAGCAGGCGTATTTTATTAGAAATAACTAAATAACAGAAGAATATGGAAAACACGCAGTCAGGAAAGACGGAAGAGTGCACTCACACAGATAGGAAAATACAGGGTAACGCATCAAATCCTGACTGCCTGAGAGAGAGGGAACAGCGATTAAAAAAGATCCCTCAGCACCTGCACCCGTTGCCATCACCCAGACCCGCAGGCAGCCCCGGTTACAGCGAGGGTTTGCAGAGCCTTTCCCGGCAAGTGGGAAACCCTACGCGGTGCGTCCACCCGTAGGTGAGGCCTCCAAAGTCGCTGTGAGCGGGTCCACCCTTCTATACCCCAAAATCGGCAAGCCAGAAGAGCTGGCACCTTGGTTTGGAGCGGAAATATCTGGTTTCAATCTCACATTAGATTCCCCCGGAGCCTGGCCAGGGCTCAGGGGAGAAGCTAAGGGAGCTCCTCTGCTTACCCAGGCAGACTAGGTGCAAGGGCTCACGTCAGGCCACAGGGCCAGACTACGGTCTCCACGACCCGGTTATTTCATCCCCACACAAAGAAAGATAAATGTACATTCAAGAGAGCCACGTCTTCCACACCTCTTTCACTAACGATGACATACTGAGTGAGCAGCTTCGGCTCAGGGCCTGTTGTTCAGGCTTCAATACTTCCACTTTTTACATCGGAATAGGTGGTTGGTTATCACTTAGTAAAATACCTGTTAGCACAATGGTTAACAGTTATAAAATACACAGGACTCGTCTACAAGTCAACTCTGGCTTGGCCCTATTGTCCAAGCCTTAGCGCTTCACCCCGAGAGTCCCCTTGCAAGCAGCCAGGACCAACACACGCCGCAAACATTCCAGCGGCTGCCAAAGGTTAAAATCCCACGCGCAGCGCCACGTGGCAGGCAGCGGTTAAAGCCGAGTTGGGCAGAAAAGGAGCTAAATGGGGAACACGCAGTTGGAGAAAGCATCTGATTGAGCACCCCCGGCACTGAACAGATGGGGAAAGGGTGGGCACAAACGCCCTTTTGGGGCAGGGAAGAGGAACGTGCTCCTCCAGAGGCTGAGATCCAGCCGCTTCCTTCCCCGTACAGGTGCGGAAAGAGAAGCACTCAGAGCAGGGGAATCCACCTCCAAAACCCTGCTCCCGACTGCTCTTCCCCCGGCATCCCACGCAGCCTCAAAGGGCGCTGCGGGTGGCTGCAGAGCCCTCCCGCTCCCCACGGCTGGTGCAGCCACATCCAAGTACAGAAAGGAGTTTTGAGAAAACTTCAGGAAGTTGGGTCATCGTCAGGTGGAATGGGAGCAGGTTCTAAAACTGGAGAACTACCAAGAGCCGAGTACTTGCTCACGAGGCAAAGAAAACATCCCCAAAGGGGCAGGGACGCTTGAGGCGACCACAGCCCAGGTGACAGGGAGATCCCCTGCCCAGGAAGGCTTTCTCTCGCCTCTTTGGCGGACCGCTGCCGCTACTCCTCCCGCTCGCTCTTGCCTCGCAGGTCCTTCTGCACGCGGTGGATGTCTCTCCCTTCTTCTCCACGAACAACTGCTGCAAGAGCAGGAGAATGCCATCAGGTCTGAGAGCGACGACGGTCCTGGGTGAGAGCTGGCCACAGCACCACCTGAACACCGGCCGCCCTCACACAGCCCTATACCCCCGCCCCCCCGAAAAAACCTCACAGATCGGCTTTTCTTACCCAATCGGTGCTCCGGTGCTGCCACACGTGGAGTCGAGGCGGGCGCTGGAGCTGGGCTCGGAGTCGGGCACTCTGGGCAAACGGAGCTGGGCATGCAGAGCGGCGGCCACCGAGGCTGCGCCCCTGCTTACAGGGGGCTCGAGCCGCTGCCGGGACTGCAAAGTGCCCGGGACTGCAGGGCACGGGCCAGGCCCCGACTTACAGGGCAGCCCCGGTCCCAAAGGCCCACGAGGCCCCTCCTCTCCGCTACAGGGGCGCCCTGACCCGCACCCCGCTAACAGGGCCGCCACCCCACACAAGGCGCCAGCCAAGCACTATCGAGAGTGCTGGGCGCTGTCTGCCCTGAAGGCAGGTGAATCGGCAGCAGCGGCCCTTTCCCAAGAGGTTCTGGGGGCTGGGGAAGCAGAACTTCCCGAGGGGGGTTCCTCATCGCTTGGGAGAAGCTGCCGCGTCACTGCGGAGCAGCTGGTTGCAAGGGGCTGGCGGCTGAGGCCCACCCGTGCTGCCTGTCCCCCTAAATCTCCCCCTGCCCTGCCGTACCCCTGTCCCCTCTCCCTCTATGCTTTAAGCCCCCAGGCCGCCGGGCACCACCAGGTGAGAAAATGGGGTCTGAGGCGGCTCAGGCCGGGGCAGGGGGCAGGAGGGAGGAGGGAGGGCCGGGGGCCAGAGCACGCTGAGGGAAGGTCCCTCAGGCGGCCGGCTTCCCCGTCGTCCAGGCAGAGGAGCTGGCGCCCGACCGCGCCGTCCTTCCAGGCACCTGCTCCCGGAGAAGGAAGAAGCATCCGTGGCCTGTGGAAGAAACTACGAGGCGAGGGCAAGCGAGAGGAGGAGCGGCACGCTGAAACCGGGGAAAGAGAAAGGGGCTGCGGGCAAAGGGCCCTCCCTGTCACCACGGCTGCTGTGGGACAAGAGCATCCTGGGCGCTTTTGGGAGGGTCTCGAGGACTCTGGGGCAGGTACTTGGCTCAGGGCCGTTCCCTGCGTTTCTAGAGGCTACCGCGGTTCTCGGTGAAGGGGACACAACTGCCGAGCCTTTGCCCTCGAAGGCCGGGGGCCGCAGACGCCCGCTCGCTACCCGCTCCTCCTGCCGAGGGCGGGGGACGGGCACAACCCTGCTTACAGGGCCGTCGGGTCAGAGGGCTCCACGGCTCGTGGCACTCGCCCCGAGTACGGGGCCGGCACGCTGGCAGGTCGCCAGCAGGACAGGCAGCCACCCAGGCCCAGAGAGCGGGCGGGTCACGCGTCGGCCGTGCTACGACCGCGCGGCTTGGCTCCGTCCTTGGAAAGGAGGGGCCAGCCGGGACTCGCCCTCCGCTCGCGGGCTCAGCGGGGACCGACCCCCTGTTGCTGCACAGAGCCCCTCTTTCCCTCCCGGGAAGTTTAAGCTAAGTATGCTGCAGCGATTTCAACAGGGGCCTAAACAAGAAGCTCCTTCACTCGCTCACTCGCACCGACGCGGACACAGGCAGGCACACGGACACGGACAGGGGGAAAGAAAACTTCCCAGGAGAGAGAGCGAGCTCTGTGCAGCCAATGTCTGGGGAGCCGTCCCCTCCCGCGAGCAAGAGAGCAGAGCCTCGGACCTGCCCCCCCGGACGCACGGAGCCCAGAGGGACTCAACGTGCCACGGGCCTTCGCGGGGGACCAAGGGACAAGTGCCGCGACGCGCCCCGACTCCAGGGGGTCACGCTGGCCAGGCCGCCAGCAGGCAGAAAGCCGCCAGGGCCGGGGAAACAGCCCTCCCCTGCCTACAGGGCGGGCTTGGGGGCCAGAGAGCCCCATTTGCCCCTCGGTGCGGGGACGGTGCCGCTCTCTCCTTACAGGGTCGCCCCTCTCTCCGGGCAGCCAAACCGTCGGGGCAAGGGGGCAAAAGGCCAGAGACCCGAGCCCTGCTTACAGGGAGGTCACCCGGCGCAGCGCCGGCCAGGACACCAAAGGTGCCGGCAACGGTGCCGTGGGGAGGCCCCTTTGCCCTGAGCTCCCGCCTCTCCCCCCAGCCCTCTCTTCAGCCCGCCGCTCCTCCTCTCCCTCGCTCTGGCCTCGCAGCTCCTTCACGATGCCTTGTCTTGCTTCTCGAGGAGCTGGTGCTCGGAAGGAAGGCGCTGCCAGGCGCCACCTCCCCCACCCGGAGGACAGAGCAGAGACCCCGGCCCCGCTGCCAGGCCCCCCCCCGTGCCCAAGTTACAGGCCGGCCGGCCTGGCTGCGGCTCACCACCACGGCGCGCTTTAGGAGCTCCGCTTCCCGCCCCGGCCGCAGAGACGGCGCCGCTCACCCCCCTTAGAGGGTTGCCACCTGCCCGGCAGCCTGACCACGGGGTGACGTGGCAAAAGGCCGGCAAAAACCCAAAGACCCGAGCCCTGCTTACAGGGGGGTCACCCGGCACAAAGCCGGCCAGGGCACCGAAGGTCCTGGCGACACGCTGGTGCGACCACAGCCCCGGTGACGGGGAGGTCCCTTTGCCCAGAGCGCCCTTCTCCTGCCTCCTCTTGCTGCCCAGACTTCCTCTGCTCTTGGCCTGCAGCGGTACAGGACGGAGACCTCCACGCTGCTCCGCCGCCTGCTGCAAGGGCAGGAGGATGCCGTCAGGTCCGAGAGCGATGCTGGTCCCCGGCGAGAGCTGGCCACAGCACCACCCGAACCCCGGCCGCCCTCCCACCATCCACCCCGCGAAAAAACCTCGCAGATCGGCTTTCCTCACCCAGTCGGTGCTCCAGTGCTTCGTGCAGGGACCGTGACAGGCTCTCATCTGCAATGGGCTCCTGGCAGCGTCTGGCGGCTCCTGGCAGCGTCCGTCAGGGCCTGGACCCTCCTCAGCCCCTGAGGTGATGGCGGTCCCTCCTCATGCAGCTCCAGTCCCCCCCCATGCGCCCTGACGCAGGTCTGCTGCCCCTCCTAGGCGACGGCACTGGCCCCCCACCCTGCAGCAGCTTTGATCCCCTGCCAAGGTGGCTCCAATCCCTCGGCCCCGAGTCGATCCATTTCTTGCTGAGGCAGCGCCGACTTGCGCTCCCCTTTCCCTCAGGCGGCCGCTCTGCCCCTCACAGCGGCGCTTTGCCCAGAGCGCGCTTCTCTTTCTTCCGCTTGCTGCCCAGACTTCCTTCGCTGCTCCTCCTGCTAACCCTTGCCTTGCACGGCCTTCCGCATGCGGTGGATGTCTCTCCCTTCTCCACCACCAAGTGCTGCAAGAGCAGGAGGGTGCCGTCAGGCCTGAGAGGGACGACGGTCCCCGGCGAGAGCCTGACACGGCACCACCCGAACCCTGGCCGCCCTCCCACACCACTATTCCTCTATACCCCCCCCCCAAAAAAAACCCTCACAGATCGGCTTTTCTTACCCAATCGGTGCTCCGGTGCTGCCACACGTGGAGTCGCGGCGGGCGCTGGAGCTGGGCTCGGAGTCGGGCACTCTGGGCAAATGGAGCTGGGCATGCAAAACGGCGGCCACCGAGGCTGCGCCCCTGCTTACAGGGGGCTCGAGCCGCTGCCGGGACTGCAAAGTGCCCGGGACTGCAGGGCACGGGCCAGGCCCCGACTTACAGGGCAGCCCCGGTCCCAAAGGCCCACGAGGCCCCTCCTCTCCGCTACAGGGGCGCCCTGACCCGCACCCCGCTAACAGGGCCGCCGCCCCACACAAGGCGCCAGCCAAGCACTATCGAGAGTGCTGGGCGCTGTCTGCCCTGAAGGCAGGTGAATCGGCAGCAGCGGCCCTTTCCCAAGAGGTTCTGGGGGCTGGGGAAGCAGAACTTCCCGAGGGGGGTTCCTCATCGCTTGGGAGAAGCTGCCGCGTCACTGCGGAGCAGCTGGTTGCAAGGGGCTGGCGGCTGAGGCCCACCCGTGCTGCCTGTCCCCCTAAATCTCCCCCTGCCCTGCCGTACCCCTGTCCCCTCTCCCTCTATGCTTTAAGCCCCCAGGCCGCCGGGCACCACCAGGTGAGAAAATGGGGCCTGAGGCGGCTCAGGCCGGGGCAGGGGGCAGGAGGGAGGAGGGAGGGCCGGGGGCCAGAGCACGCTGAGGGAAGGTCCCTCAGGCGGCCAGCTTCCCCGTCGTCCAGGCAGAGGAGCTGGCGCCCGACCGCGCCGTCCTTCCAGGCACCTGCTCCCGGAGAAGGAAGAAGGAAGAGGCATCTGTGGCCTGCGGAAGAAACTACGAGGCGAGGGCAAGCGAGAGGAGGAGCGGCACGCTGAAACTGGGGAAAGAGAAAGGGGCTGCGGGCAAAGGGCCCTCCCTGTCACCACGGCTGCTGTGGGACAAGAGCGTCCTGGGCAACTCTGGGAGGGTCTCGAGGACTCTGGGGCAGGTACTTGGCTCAGGGCCATTCCCTGCGTTTCTAGAGGCTACCGCGGTTCTCGGTGAAGGGGACACAACTGCCGAGCCTTTGCCCTCGAAGGCCGGGGGCCGCAGACGCCCGCTCGCTACCCGCTCCTCCTGCCGAGGGCGGGGGACGGGCACAACCCTGCTTACAGGGCCGTCGGGTCAGAGGGCTCCACGGCTCGTGGCACTCGCCCCGAGTACGGGGCCGGCACGCTGGCAGGTCGCCAGCAGGACAGGCAGCCACCCAGGCCCAGAGAGCGGGCGGGTCACGCGTCGGCCGTGCTACGACCGCGCGGCTTGGCTCTGTCCTTGGAAAGGAGGGGCCAGCCGGGACTCGCCCTCCGCTCGCGGGCTCAGCGGGGACCGACCCCCTGTTGCTGCACAGAGCCCCTCTTTCCCTCCCGGGAAGTTTAAGCTAAGTACGCTGCAGCGATTTCAACAGGGGCCTAAACAAGAAGCTCCTTCACTCGCTCACTCGCACCGACGCGGACACAGGCAGGCACACGGACACGGACAGGGGGAAAGAAAACTTCCCAGGAGAGAGAGCGAGCTCTGTGCAGCCAATGTCTGGGGAGCCGTCCCCTCCCGCGAGCAAGAGAGCAGAGCCTCGGACCTGCCCCCCCGGACGCACGGAGCCCAGAGGGACTCAACGTGCCACGGGGCTTCGCGGGGGACCAAGGGACAAGTGCCGCGACGCGCCCCGACTCCAGGGGGTCACGCTGGCCAGGCCGCCAGCAGGCAGAAAGCCGCCAGGGCCGGGGAAACAGCCCTCCCCTGCCTACAGGGCGGGCTTGGGGGCCAGAGAGCCCCATTTGCCCCTCGGTGCGGGGACGGTGCCGCTCTCTCCTTACAGGGTCACCCCTCTCTCCGGGCAGCCAAACCGTCGGGGCAAGGGGGCAAAAGGCCAGAGACCCGAGCCCTGCTTACAGGGAGGTCACCCGGCGCAGCGCCGGCCAGGACACCAAAGGTGCCGGCAACGGTGCCGTGGGGAGGCCCCTTTGCCCTGAGCTCCCGCCTCTCCCCCCAGCCCTCTCTTCAGCCCGCCGCTCCTCCTCTCCCTCGCTCCGGCCTCGCAGCTCCTTCACGATGCCTTGTCTTGCTTCTCGAGGAGCTGGTGCTCGGAAGGAAGGCGCAGCCAGGCGCCAGCTCCCCCACCCGGAGGACAGAGCAGAGGCCCCGGCCCCGCTGCCAGGCCCCCCCCCGCGCCCAAGTTACAGGCCGGCCGGCCTGGCTGCGGCTCACCACCACGGCGCGCTTCAGGAGCTCCGCTTCCCGCCCCGGCCGCAGAGACGGCGCCGCTCACCCCCCTTAGAGGGTTGCCACCTGCCCGGCAGCCTGACCACGGGGTGACGTGGCAAAAGGCCAGCAAAAACCCAAAGACCCGAGCCCTGCTTACAGGGGGGTCACCCGGCACAAAGCCGGCCAGGGCACCAAAGGTCCTGGCGACACGCTGGTGCGACCACAGCCCCGGTGACAGGGAGGTCCCTTTGCCCAGAGCGCCCTTCTCCTTCCTCCTCTTGCTGCCCAGACTTCCTCCGCGCCTCGTCCCACTCCCTCTTGGCCTGCAGCGGTACAGGACGGAGACCTCCACGCCGCTCCGCCGCCTGCTGCAAGGGCAGGAGGATGCCGTCAGGTCCGAGAGCGATGCTGGTCCCCGGCGAGAGCTGGCCACAGCACCACCCGAACCCCGGCCGCCCTCCCAACACCACCACCATCCCCCCTCCTTGCGAAAAAGACTCACAGATTGGCTTTCCTCACCCAGTCCATGCTCCAGCACTTCCTGCAGGGATGTCTACGACGGGCGCTTTTCTCCTCCGGGCTCCTGGCCGCGTTCAGCGAGGCTTGGACCCTCCACCGCCCCTGAGGCGATGGCCGTCCCTCCTCAGGCAGCTCCAGTCCCCTCTCACCGGTCCTGAGGAAGCTCCGCTCCCCCACCCCCCGCCGTTGACGACACTCCCCCCCCCAGGGTGATGACACCACCCCACTTCCCCCCACCAGGCGACGACACTGCTCCCCCCCCCCACACAGACACAGAGGCGACGACACTGCTCTCCCCCCCCCCCCCCCCCGCCGAGGCGACGACACTGCTCCCCCCCCCTCCCCCGCCGAGGCGACGACACTGCTCCCCCCCCTCCCCCGCCGAGGCGACGACACTGCTCCCCCCCCCCTCCCCCGCCGAGGCGACGACACTGCTCCCCCCCCCCTCCCCCGCCGAGGCGACGACACTGCTCCCCCCCCCTCCCCCGCCGAGGCGACGACACTGCTCCCCCCCCCTCCCCCGCCGAGGCGACGACACTGCTTCCCCCCCCCCCCCCCGCCGAGGCGACGACACTGCTCCCCCCCCCCGCCGAGGCGACGACACCGACCCCCTCCCCAAGGCGGCTCCCGTCCCGTCCCCCCCCCCCCGTTCCCAAGTCGATCCGGTACTTCCCCAGGCAGGTTCGACTCCTGCTCGCCCCTTCCCCGGGCAGGTTCCCCTCAGGCGACCGCTCCGCCCCTCACAGCGGCGCTTTGTTCAGAGCGCCCTTCTCTTTCCTCTTGCTGCCCAGACTTCCTCCGCTGCTCCTCCCGCTCGCTCTTGCCTCGCAGGTCCTTCCACACGCAGTGGACATCTCTCCCTTCTCCGCCACCAGCTGCTGCAAGGGCAGGAGTGTGCCGTCAGGTCTGAGAAGGACGCCGGTCCCCGGCGAGAAGTGCCCACAGCACCACCCGAACCCCGGCCGCCCTCCAACCCCCCCTTCCCCCCCGAAAAAAACCTCACAGATCGGCTTTTCTCACCAGAGCCGCTGCTCCAGCACTTCCTGCAGGGACGACCGCGCCGGGCACTCGTCTGCTCCAGGCACCTTGCCGCGCCTGGCGGGTCCAGGACTCTCCTGAGCCCCTCAGACAATGGCGCTCGCCCCCCCACAGGCGACTCGGGTCCACCCCCGCCCGCCCCGAGCCGAGCCGAGCCGATGAGGTCCCCGCCGAGGCGGCGCCGATCGCCGAGCAGCCTTTTCCGGGGGCGCCGCTCCCGCTCCTCTCAGGCGGCCGCGCGGCGCCTCACTGCTGCGCGCGCCGTTCCCGCCCTTCGCCTCAGGCGAAAGCTCCGCCCCTCACGTCGGCGCGCGGCGTTCCCGCCCGCCGAAAGCGTCGGGGGCGTGCCGAAAGCGTCGGGGGCGCGCCGAAAGCGTCGGGGGCGCGCCGAAAGCGTCGGGGGCGCGCCGAAAGCGTCGGGGGCGCGCCGAAAGCGCCGGGGGCGCGCCGAAAGCGCCGGGGGCGCGCCGAAAGCGCCGGGGGCGCGCCGAAAGCGCCGGGGGCGCGCCGAAAGCGCCGGGGGCGCGCCGAAAGCGCCGGGGGCGTGCCGAAAGCGCCGGGGGCGTGCCGAAAGCGTCGGGGGCGTGCCGAAAGCCGAGATACAGGAGCAGGGGCGGCCTGAGCTCGGGCACAGCGTAGAGGCGGGATTACCAGGAGGGAGGGAAATGGGCAGGCAGGCACATGGAGCGGCAGACAGGCTCGCCGAGGATAACAATGCCTGGGAACTGGCCAGAGAAAGCTGTGGGCAAAAAGAGACCCCAAAGCCGATCTGAAACAAGAACTGAACAAGGAAAATAACAGCGTTAGGTTACAGGAGAGAAAGGGAGGATGAAACAAAGGAAGGAGAGAGAGCAGGACCAAGCATCTGGAAGAAAGAAAAAGGGAGAGCTAGAAGAAGACACAAGAGGGAGTGGGAGCAGGAACGAACGAGAGCAGAAGTACAGGGAAGAAAAAAACAACAAAAATCATAGCAGCATGGGATAGAGAGGGGGCCAGGGGACAGCCCAAAACGTCCAAGAGGGGCAACAGGGCCCGAGGGTCCGCGACTCACCGCAGCTGTCGCTCTCAGCGCTGCCAGGAAAAATTTGCCGATTCAGACCCTTCTTTCTCCTTCTCTCCTCCCTTCCTTTTCTGGAGGTGCAGTCGCTCAGCTGCCCTCCACCTCAAAGAACACGCGGGTGTCTCTCGGCTCTTACAAAACGCAGCTTCCTGCACGTGTGGCCTCGCTCGCACGCTGCGCTGCCGTACCGCGCTCTGGGTGACGCGCACGGACCCTGATCGCACGCTGGCGGTCCGGCCCGCTGCGGACTGTACAGAGGGCTCCTGCCTCGCCCAGAGAGGCAGGCTCTCTCTTCCTGCAGTGGAAGGCAGCTGCTGCCCACATGCCCTTGATTTTCTTCTTTCCCTTTCTCAGGCCTCTCCAGCTTCAGCTGTGACAGCTCCTGTCCACAGCCAGAAAACGTCCCAGGGGCCTGTCCCTTCTCACCTCTCTGCTGCGAGGAGCACAAGGGCAGGCAGAGAACCCCACACAGTTCTGAAGTGGGTCCAGTCGACAGCATCCCCAGGGAAGGAACAGGCAAGCGCGGCCCCGGTGAGGCCTCCGGGAGAAGGTGAAGCGACTGCCGTTATTACCGTAGATCGCCCCTGGCCGGAGCCCCCCTTCCACAGGGGCTCCTGCGGAGGCGCCAAGGGCCGGCTTGCCGCCATCCCCGCGGGGCTCGGGGGTGACCTGGGGCTACGGGACGGGCTTCAGGGTGAGGTGCGAGACCTGGGGCCAGGACACGGTGCGGGCGAGGCCAGTGCCAGCTCAAGGGGAGCTCTGGCAAGCTGGGGAGGCACCCGGCACCAACCCCCGGGGGACACCCATCTTCTTCCCCTCTGCCTTTGTCCCAGCTCTCGGGTAACTCCCTGGGGCTCCCCCGGCCCGGATCACCTCCAGGAGAGCCGAGGCCTGACACAGCAGGCGGTGTGAAGCTTCCTGCCCCACCGCTGCCGTGTGGCCAGCGGGCAGGAGGGGCCCCCACACCTGCCAAAGGGGCGGGCCGGCCTCACCGGCGGCCTCGGCCCTCGCCCACCCCCAGGAATCACGCCCAGCAAGCCTCACGCTGCGGCAGCAGGAAGGCGGCTCTGGCGGTGCCGCACACCTGTGCGGGGCCGGCGCTGCAGTCCTGCCCTTCGCGCACCGAGCGCCCGCCGGCAGCGTGACGTGGGGCGGCGGCAGCATTTCCTTACCAGGAGGGGGCACCGAGCGTGGCCGCACCCCCCCACGGGCATCGGAGCATCGCACTGACGTTGCTGGCGGGCGGCAGCGTGGGGCACGGGGCCACCTCTGTGTCGCCCACCGACAGCACCGTGTGGCGTTTGCCAGGCAGCGGCGGTTAGCGCGGGCGAGCGCCACCCCCCGCGCGAGCGGCGGCCGAGCGGCACGTCACTGCGCACACGCTCTCGAGGAACGGGCACGACGCTTGGTGGGGAGCAGCTGGAAGCCCCCGGGAATCCACGTGAAAGCGGCAACAAAACTATCCCTCGTGCTGCGCCACAGGGGCCGCGGCGGTAGCGAGGACTGCGCCGCGCTACGGGCGCCCACGAGCGGTGCAGCTGCCTGGCAGCCGAGTCTGCAGAACCTACAGCTCCTGGCACGCGCTGGCCAACGCGGCACGGCCGCCTGCACGCCAAGCGCTGTAAGACACCGCATCCCAGCGTGACCCAGGGAACCAACGCGGCTGGCCAGAAACCCCACACGCCAGGACCACAGCTCCCGCTGGGTTGCGAGAGGCAGTTTTCTCTGCTTTCTGACCCTGCAGCAACACCGTTGCTCACCCCTCCGAACCCCCACCAATGCACCCAGAAGCCTCACCACCGGCTCGGGGCAGCCCCTGCCACCACCTCCAACACTGCCACCCTGCAGGCACCGCCATCCTCCCCAGGAGCTGCCAGCTGATGGCACGGCTCCACTCACCTTCTCCCTCGGTGCAGCCAGGGCCCAGCAATGCTCAGCGACTGCTCTGCTCCTCCCTTGGTTGACACCGACCCCTCCGACGGCTGCCTTGCTCTTAACAGCAGCACCCGCCCCTCCACCCGGAGCAAGCCCTTTACAGGGAGGGGCCGCTGCCATCAGCCTCACTGCCCACACCTGGGGCCCCTCCAGCCCCAGCCCACAGCTGGAGGCCATCACCCACCCCCACAGAGCATCATCACCCCTCCCAGCCCCTCACCTGGGGCAAAGGAAGCACAAAAGGCAGCCGGCAGCCAGCAAGTGTTTATTCAGTCACACACAGAACAAGTCCCAGAAGGGAGTGAGTCTGCTCCGGGGCTCAGGGCCCCTAATGCTGCCCCTGCCCCTGGCACACCTTGGCGCTTGTTCCCGGAGCCACGCTCCTCAGTCCAGCCAGGAACAGTCAGTCGGTTCCTGGAGCAACAAGCTGCAGGGCAGAGCTGGAAACTGCCAAACATGAGGAGAAAGATGCAGGACACAAGAAGACAGAAGAAAGGTGGCAGCTAGCTGACTAGTACAGGGGTAGAGAGAAAACAAGAGATGAGCAATGGGGCGGTGAGAGGATGGGGACAGGGAACCCAGCGTGGATATGCAGAAAAAAAAGCAGCAGGGAGAGAAGAAAACAGGCAGCAGAAAGAAGGAGGAGGAGCAGGACAGAAACCAACAAAGAAGGACGAGGAGCAGCATAGAGATGCAGAAAAAAAAAAGCTGGGATGGGTGGCACAACAGACATGGAGGGGGAAAAAAAAAAAGGGGGGGAGCAGGGAGCTAGACCAAGCAAGATGGAAGAAAGACCAAAAAGCTCCAGAGAACAGGGCACAGAGGGAGGAAAAAGCAACAGCGATGGGGAGTCAGGACAGCAAACCATGGGAAGGAACACAAAACAAATCACATCGCTACATGTGACAGGGCAGAGAAGGAAGAATTAGGAAACAGGGACAGAGACACAGAAAAAAAGAGACCTGGAGCCAAAAACTAATCCTGATGCATACAGAAAGAAGGGGGGTGGGGGTGGGGGGGTGTATTCTAAAACAGGGGAAACAGAGACAGAGAGATGGAGAAAAGACAAAAGCAACAGACGACAAGGCATCGAGAGAGGAATTACTGAATAGTAACAGAGCGCCAGCCAGAAACAGGCCACAAAGCAGCAAAGATCACAGGGGGTACGGGGCACAGAGGAAGGAATTCGCAAACCCGGCACAAGGAGCCAGACAGAGAGAGAGCGAGGCAAAAATTAAATGGTGAAAAGAGACAGACCGCAGGGCAGAGGGAGGAACTGATAAACAGGGACAGGGCACCCGACAGAGCATGATGGAGAACAGGGAAAAAAAAAATAGCAGCAAGCTACAGGGAAGAGGGAGGAATTAAAGAACAGTGACTGGAAGACAGACAGCGACACATGGAGAGAGAGAAGACAAAAGAGCGATGGGCAACAAGATGGATAGGGAGGAAATGAAAAACAGCAGAAGGGAGTCAGCCAGAGAGAAAGACACCGAGGAAAAAGGCCAGACAGTCTATGAGGGACGGAGGTAGGAATGAAAAACGGGGGACAGGGAGCAGGAAAGAGAGAGATGGAGATCGCAGGGAATAGCAGCGGGTGCAGGAAGAAGAAAGGGGCATCAATAGGAACAGGGAGCTGGACAGAGAGGGATGGAGAAAGGCAACAAGAGCGGCAGGGTACAGGGCAGAGAAAGGGAAGACCTACAAGATGGGGACAGGGAGATGCTCCAAGCAAGACGGAAGATACAGGTGAGCAAAAAAAGTTGAGCAGCACCAGAAAGAGAGGAGTCTAGGAGAAAGACAGGGAGGGACCAGGCCACACAAGAGGGATGAGAGGGGCCCAAGAGCTCGGGACTTACTGCAGTTCTCCGCGCTGCCAGGAGAATTTGACAGGTCAGACTCCTCCTTCTGTTTGCCTTCTCCCTTCCTCTTCTACAGCTCCAGGTGCCTGGCTGTCCTCCACTTATGAGAAGATGTAGGTGTCTCACAGCTCTTACGAGATGAGGCCTGCTAGACACAGAACCTCATTCAATCACACACTACGTGCAGGAGTAGGACAGAGGAAAGAGAGAGAAACCGAGAAGTGAGGAGCAGAACGGAAGGATCGAGAGAGAAATGGACTGAGGAGTGATGCAAAAGGTACAGAACAAGCAGTCAGAAGTGCAGACAGAAAAAGAAAAGGGAGCAGCAAGACAAGAGAGAGAAAGCGAGAGAGGAAGGGGGAGCAAGGCAGAAGAAAAGAAAGAAAAGATATAGAGAAGAAGAAAAAAAAAATCACAGCATGGGAAAGAGAAGGGCGGGAAGGGACTGGGACATACAAGGGGGGCGACAGGGCCCCGAGGGCCCGGGACTCACCGCGGCTCTCGCTCCCGGCACTGCCGGGAGAACTGGACAGGTCAGATGCTTCTTTCTCCTTCCTTCCTCCTGCCCCTCCTCTTCTTCTGAAACTCCACTCGCCCGGCTGACCTCCCCCTAAAAGAATACGCGGGTGTCTCTCGGCTCTTACAAGACGTGGCTTCCGACACACGCAGCCTCGCTCGCTCGCTCGCTCGCTCCGCGGCCGTTCCGCGCCTGGGTCCGGCCCGCTGCGGACTGTGCAGAGGGCTCCTCGCTCACCCGGAGAGGCAGGCGCTCTCCCCCTGCAGGGCGAGGCGGCTGCTGCCCACATGCCCTTGACGTTCTCCTTCCTTCCCTTTCTCCGGCCCCTCCAGCTCCAGCCGCGGCGGCTCCCGCCCCGCTGCCCACGGCCGGGAAGGCTCGGCTCCGCCCGTCCCTTCTGGCCCCCGAGCCGTGAGAAGCGCCAGGCCGGGCAGAGACACCCCACGCCAGCCCGAGCTGGGCGCAGCCGGCGGCATCCCCGGGGCAGGAACGGACACGCGCGGCCCCAGCGCGGCCTCGGGAGGGGGCACGGAGGCGGCAGGGACCCTTATTGCCGCGGACCGGCCCGGCCGCAGCCCCAACGCTCACCTCCGCCGCGCACGCGCACTCCCGGGAGACGCCGCGGCCGCGCATGCGCACCCCCGGGCCGGGGGGCACACCGCGTCTCGGGGAGCCGCGGGCAGCCCGCGGGAAACCGCCACAAAACCGCGTCTCGGGCCGCGCCGGTACCGAGGGCTGTGCCGTGCCGCGCGCGCCCGCCAGCGCCGCAGCTGCGGGGAACCGAGAGCGCAGAAACTGCAGCTCCCGGCGTGCCCCGGGGAGCCAACATGGCCGACCGGAAGCCCCCTGCACGTGACTACGGCTCCCGCCGCGCCGCCCGCGCACCCGGAATCCCGGCCGAGCGCAGCCCCGCGCGGCTCCGGGCAGCGCCGCCGCCGCCCGGCCCCGACGCGGAGCGGCCTCCGCCCCCGGTCCCGCCGCACCTTTCCCCGCAGCCGCCCGGCCCCGCTCCTGCCTCGGCTCGCACCGGCTCCTCCTCCAGCACCGGCCCCGGACAGGGAGGGGTCGCTGCCTGCAGCCTCCCTGCCCGCCCCTGCGGCTCCTCCGGCCCGGCCCACGCTCCCCCCCCCCCCCCCCCCCCCGGTAACTATAGCGACCAACACCGTTAATAAACGCCGGAGATGCCCGTCACTCCTCCGAGCTCGCGCTCTATGGGCCGCCGGTCCTCCGGTCGCGGGGCCGCCGCCGCGCACGCGCACTCCGGGGGCCGCCCGGCGCAGCCGCACGCCGCAGGTCGCCTCTCCCCGCCGGGGGAACCTTCCCCGGGCAGCGGGAGCAGCCGCTGGGCGAGACCGCTCCGGTGCGCGGGCCGACGGGACCGACGCTGCCAAATCTTATAACCCCCCGGAGAGGGAGGAGCTCCGGCACGGCCGCAGCGCAGGGCAGCGCAGTCTCGCCTTGTGACCCAGAACTCAGCGGGGTGACCGAAGTGTCGGTCAGAGCAGCCTCAGGGCTCTTTGGACGGGTGGAAGGGGGAGGAAAGCCTGTGACAACGCGACACGGGAGCGCAGAGTTGTTTTAAGGACGAAACAGCGTAACTTCGGTCCCTGGGAGACCAGTACAGTAACTATTAAAAGCACACGTATTGTTAGATATTTTTCCTAAACTCACATTTATCCAATTTAGTTTTTCAAATCCTGGTGATAGCAGAAATAGTTTTTTAAAAAAACCCAGATAAATCCAGGAACATTTCTGCCCGCGTTCAGCCGCTCTTCTGGAGCGTACGCTAGGAGCTGGAGAACCCGAGCAAGCTGTCTGATTATATTTACGGCAGCTCTGGCCCCGACAGCTCCCCCGTCCGTCCCCTTGCCAGGAACTAGCGCCGCGGCGGCTACAGCTCAGCCCAAAGCCAAACCGACACCGACCTCGGCTCTGGAAAGCGCCACCTCATCTCCCCCCGTTTTGCTGATTAGGGATATCAATTCAACTCAGACACCGGAGTGAAAGGAGCAGGCGTATTTTATTAGAAATAACTAAATAACAGAAGAATATGGAAAACACGCAGTCAGGAAAGACGGAAGAGTGCACTCACACAGATAGGAAAATACAGGGTAACGCATCAAATCCTGACTGCCTGAGAGAGAGGGAACAGCGATTAAAAAAGATCCCTCAGCACCTGCACCCGTTGCCATCACCCAGACCCGCAGGCAGCCCCGGTTACAGCGAGGGTTTGCAGAGCCTTTCCCGGCAAGTGGGAAACCCTACGCGGTGCGTCCACCCGTAGGTGAGGCCTCCAAAGTCGCTGTGAGCGGGTCCACCCTTCTATACCCCAAAATCGGCAAGCCAGAAGAGCTGGCACCTTGGTTTGGAGCGGAAATATCTGGTTTCAATCTCACATTAGATTCCCCCGGAGCCTGGCCAGGGCTCAGGGGAGAAGCTAAGGGAGCTCCTCTGCTTACCCAGGCAGACTAGGTGCAAGGGCTCACGTCAGGCCACAGGGCCAGACTACGGTCTCCACGACCCGGTTATTTCATCCCCACACAAAGAAAGATAAATGTACATTCAAGAGAGCCACGTCTTCCACACCTCTTTCACTAACGATGACATACTGAGTGAGCAGCTTCGGCTCAGGGCCTGTTGTTCAGGCTTCAATACTTCCACTTTTTACATCGGAATAGGTGGTTGGTTATCACTTAGTAAAATACCTGTTAGCACAATGGTTAACAGTTATAAAATACACAGGACTCGTCTACAAGTCAACTCTGGCTTGGCCCTATTGTCCAAGCCTTAGCGCTTCACCCCGAGAGTCCCCTTGCAAGCAGCCAGGACCAACACACGCCGCAAACATTCCAGCGGCTGCCAAAGGTTAAAATCCCACGCGCAGCGCCACGTGGCAGGCAGCGGTTAAAGCCGAGTTGGGCAGAAAAGGAGCTAAATGGGGAACACGCAGTTGGAGAAAGCATCTGATTGAGCACCCCCGGCACTGAACAGATGGGGAAAGGGTGGGCACAAACGCCCTTTTGGGGCAGGGAAGAGGAACGTGCTCCTCCAGAGGCTGAGATCCAGCCGCTTCCTTCCCCGTACAGGTGCGGAAAGAGAAGCACTCAGAGCAGGGGAATCCACCTCCAAAACCCTGCTCCCGACTGCTCTTCCCCCGGCATCCCACGCAGCCTCAAAGGGCGCTGCGGGTGGCTGCAGAGCCCTCCCGCTCCCCACGGCTGGTGCAGCCACATCCAAGTACAGAAAGGAGTTTTGAGAAAACTTCAGGAAGTTGGGTCATCGTCAGGTGGAATGGGAGCAGGTTCTAAAACTGGAGAACTACCAAGAGCCGAGTACTTGCTCACGAGGCAAAGAAAACATCCCCAAAGGGGCAGGGACGCTTGAGGCGACCACAGCCCAGGTGACAGGGAGATCCCCTGCCCAGGAAGGCTTTCTCTCGCCTCTTTGGCGGACCGCTGCCGCTACTCCTCCCGCTCGCTCTTGCCTCGAAGGTCCTTCTGCACGCGGTGGATGTCTCTCCCTTCTTCTCCACGAACAACTGCTGCAAGAGCAGGAGAATGCCATCAGGTCTGAGAGCGACGACGGTCCTGGGTGAGAGCTGGCCACAGCACCACCTGAACACCGGCCGCCCTCACACAGCCCTATACCCCCGCCCCCCCGAAAAAACCTCACAGATCGGCTTTTCTTACCCAATCGGTGCTCCGGTGCTGCCACACGTGGAGTCGAGGCGGGCGCTGGAGCTGGGCTCGGAGTCGGGCACTCTGGGCAAACGGAGCTGGGCATGCAGAGCGGCGGCCACCGAGGCTGCGCCCCTGCTTACAGGGGGCTCGAGCCGCTGCCGGGACTGCAAAGTGCCCGGGACTGCAGGGCACGGGCCAGGCCCCGACTTACAGGGCAGCCCCGGTCCCAAAGGCCCACGAGGCCCCTCCTCTCCGCTACAGGGGCGCCCTGACCCGCACCCCGCTAACAGGGCCGCCACCCCACACAAGGCGCCAGCCAAGCACTATCGAGAGTGCTGGGCGCTGTCTGCCCTGAAGGCAGGTGAATCGGCAGCAGCGGCCCTTTCCCAAGAGGTTCTGGGGGCTGGGGAAGCAGAACTTCCCGAGGGGGGTTCCTCATCGCTTGGGAGAAGCTGCCGCGTCACTGCGGAGCAGCTGGTTGCAAGGGGCTGGCGGCTGAGGCCCACCCGTGCTGCCTGTCCCCCTAAATCTCCCCCTGCCCTGCCGTACCCCTGTCCCCTCTCCCTCTATGCTTTAAGCCCCCAGGCCGCCGGGCACCACCAGGTGAGAAAATGGGGTCTGAGGCGGCTCAGGCCGGGGCAGGGGGCAGGAGGGAGGAGGGAGGGCCGGGGGCCAGAGCACGCTGAGGGAAGGTCCCTCAGGCGGCCAGCTTCCCCGTCGTCCAGGCAGAGGAGCTGGCGCCCGACCGCGCCGTCCTTCCAGGCACCTGCTCCCGGAGAAGGAAGAAGCATCCGTGGCCTGCGGAAGAAACTACGAGGCGAGGGCAAGCGAGAGGAGGAGCGGCACGCTGAAACCGGGGAAAGAGAAAGGGGCTGCGGGCAAAGGGCCCTCCCTGTCACCACGGCTGCTGTGGGACAAGAGCGTCCTGGGCAACTCTGGGAGGGTCTCGAGGACTCTGGGGCAGGTACTTGGCTCAGGGCCATTCCCTGCGTTTCTAGAGGCTACCGCGGTTCTCGGTGAAGGGGACACAACTGCCGAGCCTTTGCCCTCGAAGGCCGGGGGCCGCAGACGCCCGCTCGCTACCCGCTCCTCCTGCCGAGGGCGGGGGACGGGCACAACCCTGCTTACAGGGCCGTCGGGTCAGAGGGCTCCACGGCTCGTGGCACTCGCCCCGAGTACGGGGCCGGCACGCTGGCAGGTCGCCAGCAGGACAGGCAGCCACCCAGGCCCAGAGAGCGGGCGGGTCACGCGTCGGCCGTGCTACGACCGCGCGGCTTGGCTCCGTCCTTGGAAAGGAGGGGCCAGCCGGGACTCGCCCTCCGCTCGCGGGCTCAGCGGGGACCGACCCCCTGTTGCTGCACAGAGCCCCTCTTTCCCTCCCGGGAAGTTTAAGCTAAGTACGCTGCAGCGATTTCAACAGGGGCCTAAACAAGAAGCTCCTTCACTCGCTCACTCGCACCGACGCGGACACAGGCAGGCACACGGACACGGACAGGGGGAAAGAAAACTTCCCAGGAGAGAGAGCGAGCTCTGTGCAGCCAATGTCTGGGGAGCCGTCCCCTCCCGCGAGCAAGAGAGCAGAGCCTCGGACCTGTCCCCCCGGACGCACGGAGCCCAGAGGGACTCAACGTGCCACGGGGCTTCGCGGGGGACCAAGGGACAAGTGCCGCGACGCGCCCCGACTCCAGGGGGTCACGCTGGCCAGGCCGCCAGCAGGCAGAAAGCCGCCAGGGCCGGGGAAACAGCCCTCCCCTGCCTACAGGGCGGGCTTGGGGGCCAGAGAGCCCCATTTGCCCCTCGGTGCGGGGACGGTGCCGCTCTCTCCTTACAGGGTCACCCCTCTCTCCGGGCAGCCAAACCGTCGGGGCAAGGGGGCAAAAGGCCAGAGACCCGAGCCCTGCTTACAGGGAGGTCACCCGGCGCAGCGCCGGCCAGGACACCAAAGGTGCCGGCAACGGTGCCGTGGGGAGGCCCCTTTGCCCTGAGCTCCCGCCTCTCCCCCCAGCCCTCTCTTCAGCCCGCCGCTCCTCCTCTCCCTCGCTCCGGCCTCGCAGCTCCTTCACGATGCCTTGTCTTGCTTCTCGAGGAGCTGGTGCTCGGAAGGAAGGCGCAGCCAGGCGCCAGCTCCCCCACCCGGAGGACAGAGCAGAGGCCCCGGCCCCGCTGCCAGGCCCCCCCCCGCGCCCAAGTTACAGGCCGGCCGGCCTGGCTGCGGCTCACCACCACGGCGCGCTTCAGGAGCTCCGCTTCCCGCCCCGGCCGCAGAGACGGCGCCGCTCACCCCCCTTAGAGGGTTGCCACCTGCCCGGCAGCCTGACCACGGGGTGACGTGGCAAAAGGCCAGCAAAAACCCAAAGACCCGAGCCCTGCTTACAGGGGGGTCACCCGGCACAAAGCCGGCCAGGGCACCAAAGGTCCTGGCGACACGCTGGTGCGACCACAGCCCCGGTGACAGGGAGGTCCCTTTGCCCAGAGCGCCCTTCTCCTGCCTCCTCTTGCTGCCCAGACTTCCTCCGCGCCTCGTCCCACTCCCTCTTGGCCTGCAGCGGTACAGGACGGAGACCTCCACGCCGCTCCGCCGCCTGCTGCAAGGGCAGGAGGATGCCGTCAGGTCCGAGAGCGATGCTGGTCCCCGGCGAGAGCTGGCCACAGCACCACCCGAACCCCGGCCGCCCTCCCAACACCACCACCATCCCCCCTCCTTGCGAAAAAGACTCACAGATTGGCTTTCCTCACCCAGTCCATGCTCCAGCACTTCCTGCAGGGATGTCTACGACGGGCGCTTTTCTCCTCCGGGCTCCTGGCCGCGTTCAGCGAGGCTTGGACCCTCCACCGCCCCTGAGGCGATGGCCGTCCCTCCTCAGGCAGCTCCAGTCCCCTCTCACCGGTCCTGAGGAAGCTCCGCTCCCCCACCCCCCGCCGTTGACGACACTCCCCCCCCCAGGGTGATGACACCACCCCACTTCCCCCCACCAGGCGACGACACTGCTCCCCCCCCCCACACAGACACAGAGGCGACGACACTGCTCTCCCCCCCCCCCCCCCCCCGCCGAGGCGACGACACTGCTCCCCCCCCCTCCCCCGCCGAGGCGACGACACTGCTCCCCCCCCTCCCCCGCCGAGGCGACGACACTGCTCCCCCCCCCCTCCCCCGCCGAGGCGACGACACTGCTCCCCCCCCCCTCCCCCGCCGAGGCGACGACACTGCTCCCCCCCCCCTCCCCCGCCGAGGCGACGACACTGCTCCCCCCCCCCTCCCCCGCCGAGGCGACGACACTGCTCCCCCCCCCTCCCCCGCCGAGGCGACGACACTGCTTCCCCCCCCCCCCCCCGCCGAGGCGACGACACTGCTCCCCCCCCCCGCCGAGGCGACGACACCGACCCCCTCCCCAAGGCGGCTCCCGTCCCGTCCCCCCCCCCCCGTTCCCAAGTCGATCCGGTACTTCCCCAGGCAGGTTCGACTCCTGCTCGCCCCTTCCCCGGGCAGGTTCCCCTCAGGCGACCGCTCCGCCCCTCACAGCGGCGCTTTGTTCAGAGCGCCCTTCTCTTTCCTCTTGCTGCCCAGACTTCCTCCGCTGCTCCTCCCGCTCGCTCTTGCCTCGCAGGTCCTTCCACACGCAGTGGACATCTCTCCCTTCTCCGCCACCAGCTGCTGCAAGGGCAGGAGTGTGCCGTCAGGTCTGAGAAGGACGCCGGTCCCCGGCGAGAAGTGCCCACAGCACCACCCGAACCCCGGCCGCCCTCCAACCCCCCCTTCCCCCCCGAAAAAAACCTCACAGATCGGCTTTTCTCACCAGAGCCGCTGCTCCAGCACTTCCTGCAGGGACGACCGCGCCGGGCACTCGTCTGCTCCAGGCACCTTGCCGCGCCTGGCGGGTCCAGGACTCTCCTGAGCCCCTCAGACAATGGCGCTCGCCCCCCCACAGGCGACTCGGGTCCACCCCCGCCCGCCCCGAGCCGAGCCGAGCCGATGAGGTCCCCGCCGAGGCGGCGCCGATCGCCGAGCAGCCTTTTCCGGGGGCGCCGCTCCCGCTCCTCTCAGGCGGCCGCGCGGCGCCTCACTGCTGCGCGCGCCGTTCCCGCCCTTCGCCTCAGGCGAAAGCTCCGCCCCTCACGTCGGCGCGCGGCGTTCCCGCCCGCCGAAAGCGTCGGGGGCGTGCCGAAAGCGTCGGGGGCGTGCCGAAAGCGTCGGGGGCGTGCCGAAAGCGTCGGGGGCGCGCCGAAAGCGTCGGGGGCGCGCCGAAAGCGTCGGGGGCGCGCCGAAAGCGTCGGGGGCGCGCCGAAAGCGTCGGGGGCGCGCCGAAAGCGTCGGGGGCGCGCCGAAAGCGTCGGGGGCGCGCCGAAAGCGCCGGGGGCGCGCCGAAAGCGCCGGGGGCGTGCCGAAAGCGCCGGGGGCGTGCCGAAAGCGCCGGGGGCGTGCCGAAAGCGCCGGGGGCGTGCCGAAAGCCGAGATACAGGAGCAGGGGCGGCCTGAGCTCGGGCACAGCGTAGAGGCGGGATTACCAGGAGGGAGGGAAATGGGCAGGCAGGCACATGGAGCGGCAGACAGGCTCGCCGAGGATAACAATGCCTGGGAACTGGCCAGAGAAAGCTGTGGGCAAAAAGAGACCCCAAAGCCGATCTGAAACAAGAACTGAACAAGGAAAATAACAGCGTTAGGTTACAGGAGAGAAAGGGAGGATGAAACAAAGGAAGGAGAGAGAGCAGGACCAAGCATCTGGAAGAAAGAAAAAGGGAGAGCTAGAAGAAGACACAAGAGGGAGTGGGATAAGGAACGAACGAGAGCAGAAGTACAGGGAAGAAAAAAACAACAAAAATCATAGCAGCATGGGATAGAGAGGGGGCCAGGGGACAGCCCAAAACGTCCAAGAGGGGCAACAGGGCCCGAGGGTCCGCGACTCACCGCAGCTGTCGCTCTCAGCGCTGCCAGGAAAAATTTGCCGATTCAGACCCTTCTTTCTCCTTCTCTCCTCCCTTCCTTTTCTGGAGGTGCAGTCGCTCAGCTGCCCTCCACCTCAAAGAACACGCGGGTGTCTCTCGGCTCTTACAAAACGCAGCTTCCTGCACGTGTGGCCTCGCTCGCACGCTGCGCTGCCGTACCGCGCTCTGGGTGACGCGCACGGACCCTGATCGCACGCTGGCGGTCCGGCCCGCTGCGGACTGTACAGAGGGCTCCTGCCTCGCCCAGAGAGGCAGGCTCTCTCTTCCTGCAGTGGAAGGCAGCTGCTGCCCACATGCCCTTGATTTTCTTCTTTCCCTTTCTCAGGCCTCTCCAGCTTCAGCTGTGACAGCTCCTGTCCACAGCCAGAAAACGTCCCAGGGGCCTGTCCCTTCTCACCTCTCTGCTGCGAGGAGCACAAGGGCAGGCAGAGAACCCCACACAGTTCTGAAGTGGGTCCAGTCGACAGCATCCCCAGGGAAGGAACAGGCAAGCGCGGCCCCGGTGAGGCCTCTGGGAGAAGGTGAAGCGACTGCCGTTATTACCGTAGATCGCCCCTGGCCGGAGCCCCCCTTCCACAGGGGCTCCTGCGGAGGCGCCAAGGGCCGGCTTGCCGCCATCCCCGCGGGGCTCGGGGGTGACCTGGGGCTACGGGACGGGCTTCAGGGTGAGGTGCGAGACCTGGGGCCAGGACACGGTGCGGGCGAGGCCAGTGCCAGCTCAAGGGGAGCTCTGGCAAGCTGGGGAGGCACCCGGCACCAACCCCCGGGGGACACCCATCTTCTTCCCCTCTGCCTTTGTCCCAGCTCTCGGGTAACTCCCTGGGGCTCCCCCGGCCCGGATCACCTCCAGGAGAGCCGAGGCCTGACACAGCAGGCGGTGTGAAGCTTCCTGCCCCACCGCTGCCGTGTGGCCAGCGGGCAGGAGGGGCCCCCACACCTGCCAAAGGGGCGGGCCGGCCTCACCGGCGGCCTCGGCCCTCGCCCACCCCCAGGAATCACGCCCAGCAAGCCTCACGCTGCGGCAGCAGGAAGGCGGCTCTGGCGGTGCCGCACACCTGTGCGGGGCCGGCGCTGCAGTCCTGCCCTTCGCGCACCGAGCGCCCGCCGGCAGCGTGACGTGGGGCGGCGGCAGCATTTCCTTACCAGGAGGGGGCACCGAGCGTGGCCGCACCCCCCCACGGGCATCGGAGCATCGCACTGACGTTGCTGGCGGGCGGCAGCGTGGGGCACGGGGCCACCTCTGTGTCGCCCACCGACAGCACCGTGTGGCGTTTGCCAGGCAGCGGCGGTTAGCGCGGGCGAGCGCCACCCCCCGCGCGAGCGGCGGCCGAGCGGCACGTCACTGCGCACACGCTCTCGAGGAACGGGCACGACGCTTGGTGGGGAGCAGCTGGAAGCCCCCGGGAATCCACGTGAAAGCGGCAACAAAACTATCCCTCGTGCTGCGCCACAGGGGCCGCGGCGGTAGCGAGGACTGCGCCGCGCTACGGGCGCCCACGAGCGGTGCAGCTGCCTGGCAGCCGAGTCTGCAGAACCTACAGCTCCTGGCACGCGCTGGCCAACGCGGCACGGCCGCCTGCACGCCAAGCGCTGTAAGACACCGCATCCCAGCGTGACCCAGGGAACCAACGCGGCTGGCCAGAAACCCCACACGCCAGGACCACAGCTCCCGCTGGGTTGCGAGAGGCAGTTTTCTCTGCTTTCTGACCCTGCAGCAACACCGTTGCTCACCCCTCCGAACCCCCACCAATGCACCCAGAAGCCTCACCACCGGCTCGGGGCAGCCCCTGCCACCACCTCCAACACTGCCACCCTGCAGGCACCGCCATCCTCCCCAGGAGCTGCCAGCTGATGGCACGGCTCCACTCACCTTCTCCCTCGGTGCAGCCAGGGCCCAGCAATGCTCAGCGACTGCTCTGCTCCTCCCTTGGTTGACACCGACCCCTCCGACGGCTGCCTTGCTCTTAACAGCAGCACCCGCCCCTCCACCCGGAGCAAGCCCTTTACAGGGAGGGGCCGCTGCCATCAGCCTCACTGCCCACACCTGGGGCCCCTCCAGCCCCAGCCCACAGCTGGAGGCCATCACCCACCCCCACAGAGCATCATCACCCCTCCCAGCCCCTCACCTGGGGCAAAGGAAGCACAAAAGGCAGCCGGCAGCCAGCAAGTGTTTATTCAGTCACACACAGAACAAGTCCCAGAAGGGAGTGAGTCTGCTCCGGGGCTCAGGGCCCCTAATGCTGCCCCTGCCCCTGGCACACCTTGGCGCTTGTTCCCGGAGCCACGCTCCTCAGTCCAGCCGGGAACAGTCAGTCGGTTCCTGGAGCAACAAGCTGCAGGGCAGAGCTGGAAACTGCCAAACATGAGGAGAAAGATGCAGGACACAAGAAGACAGAAGAAAGGTGGCAGCTAGCTGACTAGTACAGGGGTAGAGAGAAAACAAGAGATGAGCAATGGGGCGGTGAGAGGATGGGGACAGGGAACCCAGCGTGGATATGCAGAAAAAAAAGCAGCAGGGAGAGAAGAAAACAGGCAGCAGAAAGAAGGAGGAGGAGCAGGACAGAAACCAACAAAGAAGGACGAGGAGCAGCATAGAGATGCAGAAAAAAAAAAGCTGGGATGGGTGGCACAACAGACATGGAGGGGGAAAAAAAAAAAGGGGGGGAGCAGGGAGCTAGACCAAGCAAGATGGAAGAAAGACCAAAAAGCTCCAGAGAACAGGGCACAGAGGGAGGAAAAAGCAACAGCGATGGGGAGTCAGGACAGCAAACCATGGGAAGGAACACAAAACAAATCACATCGCTACATGTGACAGGGCAGAGAAGGAAGAATTAGGAAACAGGGACAGAGACACAGAAAAAAAGAGACCTGGAGCCAAAAACTAATCCTGATGCATACAGAAAGAAGGGGGGTGGGGGTGGGGGGGTGTATTCTAAAACAGGGGAAACAGAGACAGAGAGATGGAGAAAAGACAAAAGCAACAGACGACAAGGCATCGAGAGAGGAATTACTGAATAGTAACAGAGCGCCAGCCAGAAACAGGCCACAAAGCAGCAAAGATCACAGGGGGTACGGGGCACAGAGGAAGGAATTCGCAAACCCGGCACAAGGAGCCAGACAGAGAGAGAGCGAGGCAAAAATTAAATGGTGAAAAGAGACAGACCGCAGGGCAGAGGGAGGAACTGATAAACAGGGACAGGGCACCCGACAGAGCATGATGGAGAACAGGGAAAAAAAAAATAGCAGCAAGCTACAGGGAAGAGGGAGGAATTAAAGAACAGTGACTGGAAGACAGACAGCGACACATGGAGAGAGAGAAGACAAAAGAGCGATGGGCAACAAGATGGATAGGGAGGAAATGAAAAACAGCAGAAGGGAGTCAGCCAGAGAGAAAGACACCGAGGAAAAAGGCCAGACAGTCTATGAGGGACGGAGGTAGGAATGAAAAACGGGGGACAGGGAGCAGGAAAGAGAGAGATGGAGATCGCAGGGAATAGCAGCGGGTGCAGGAAGAAGAAAGGGGCATCAATAGGAACAGGGAGCTGGACAGAGAGGGATGGAGAAAGGCAACAAGAGCGGCAGGGTACAGGGCAGAGAAAGGGAAGACCTACAAGATGGGGACAGGGAGATGCTCCAAGCAAGACGGAAGATACAGGTGAGCAAAAAAAGTTGAGCAGCACCAGAAAGAGAGGAGTCTAGGAGAAAGACAGGGAGGGACCAGGCCACACAAGAGGGATGAGAGGGGCCCAAGAGCTCGGGACTTACTGCAGTTCTCCGCGCTGCCAGGAGAATTTGACAGGTCAGACTCCTCCTTCTGTTTGCCTTCTCCCTTCCTCTTCTACAGCTCCAGGTGCCTGGCTGTCCTCCACTTATGAGAAGATGTAGGTGTCTCACAGCTCTTACGAGATGAGGCCTGCTAGACACAGAACCTCATTCAATCACACACTACGTGCAGGAGTAGGACAGAGGAAAGAGAGAGAAACCGAGAAGTGAGGAGCAGAACGGAAGGATCGAGAGAGAAATGGACTGAGGAGTGATGCAAAAGGTACAGAACAAGCAGTCAGAAGTGCAGACAGAAAAAGAAAAGGGAGCAGCAAGACAAGAGAGAGAAAGCGAGAGAGGAAGGGGGAGCAAGGCAGAAGAAAAGAAAGAAAAGATATAGAGAAGAAGAAAAAAAAAATCACAGCATGGGAAAGAGAAGGGCGGGAAGGGACTGGGACATACAAGGGGGGCGACAGGGCCCCGAGGGCCCGGGACTCACCGCGGCTCTCGCTCCCGGCACTGCCGGGAGAACTGGACAGGTCAGATGCTTCTTTCTCCTTCCTTCCTCCTGCCCCTCCTCTTCTTCTGAAACTCCACTCGCCCGGCTGACCTCCCCCTAAAAGAATACGCGGGTGTCTCTCGGCTCTTACAAGACGTGGCTTCCGACACACGCAGCCTCGCTCGCTCGCTCGCTCGCTCCGCGGCCGTTCCGCGCCTGGGTCCGGCCCGCTGCGGACTGTGCAGAGGGCTCCTCGCTCACCCGGAGAGGCAGGCGCTCTCCCCCTGCAGGGCGAGGCGGCTGCTGCCCACATGCCCTTGACGTTCTCCTTCCTTCCCTTTCTCCGGCCCCTCCAGCTCCAGCCGCGGCGGCTCCCGCCCCGCTGCCCACGGCCGGGAAGGCTCGGCTCCGCCCGTCCCTTCTGGCCCCCGAGCCGTGAGAAGCGCCAGGCCGGGCAGAGACACCCCACGCCAGCCCGAGCTGGGCGCAGCCGGCGGCATCCCCGGGGCAGGAACGGACACGCGCGGCCCCAGCGCGGCCTCGGGAGGGGGCACGGAGGCGGCAGGGACCCTTATTGCCGCGGACCGGCCCGGCCGCAGCCCCAACGCTCACCTCCGCCGCGCACGCGCACTCCCGGGAGACGCCGCGGCCGCGCATGCGCACCCCCGGGCCGGGGGGCACACCGCGTCTCGGGGAGCCGCGGGCAGCCCGCGGGAAACCGCCACAAAACCGCGTCTCGGGCCGCGCCGGTACCGAGGGCTGTGCCGTGCCGCGCGCGCCCGCCAGCGCCGCAGCTGCGGGGAACCGAGAGCGCAGAAACTGCAGCTCCCGGCGTGCCCCGGGGAGCCAACATGGCCGACCGGAAGCCCCCTGCACGTGACTACGGCTCCCGCCGCGCCGCCCGCGCACCCGGAATCCCGGCCGAGCGCAGCCCCGCGCGGCTCCGGGCAGCGCCGCCGCCGCCCGGCCCCGACGCGGAGCGGCCTCCGCCCCCGGTCCCGCCGCACCTTTCCCCGCAGCCGCCCGGCCCCGCTCCTGCCTCGGCTCGCACCGGCTCCTCCTCCAGCACCGGCCCCGGACAGGGAGGGGTCGCTGCCTGCAGCCTCCCTGCCCGCCCCTGCGGCTCCTCCGGCCCGGCCCACGCTCCCCCCCCCCCCCCCCCCCCGGTAACTATAGCGACCAACACCGTTAATAAACGCCGGAGATGCCCGTCACTCCTCCGAGCTCGCGCTCTATGGGCCGCCGGTCCTCCGGTCGCGGGGCCGCCGCCGCGCACGCGCACTCCGGGGGCCGCCCGGCGCAGCCGCACGCCGCAGGTCGCCTCTCCCCGCCGGGGGAACCTTCCCCGGCCAGCGGGAGCAGCCGCTGGGCGAGACCGCTCCGGTGCGCGGGCCGACGGGACCGACGCTGCCAAATCTTATAACCCCCCGGAGAGGGAGGAGCTCCGGCACGGCCGCAGCGCAGGGCAGCGCAGTCTCGCCTTGTGACCCAGAACTCAGCGGGGTGACCGAAGTGTCGGTCAGAGCAGCCTCAGGGCTCTTTGGACGGGTGGAAGGGGGAGGAAAGCCTGTGACAACGCGACACGGGAGCGCAGAGTTGTTTTAAGGACGAAACAGCGTAACTTCGGTCCCTGGGAGACCAGTACAGTAACTATTAAAAGCACACGTATTGTTAGATATTTTTCCTAAACTCACATTTATCCAATTTAGTTTTTCAAATCCTGGTGATAGCAGAAATAGTTTTTTAAAAAAACCCAGATAAATCCAGGAACATTTCTGCCCGCGTTCAGCCGCTCTTCTGGAGCGTACGCTAGGAGCTGGAGAACCCGAGCAAGCTGTCTGATTATATTTACGGCAGCTCTGGCCCCGACAGCTCCCCCGTCCGTCCCCTTGCCAGGAACTAGCGCCGCGGCGGCTACAGCTCAGCCCAAAGCCAAACCGACACCGACCTCGGCTCTGGAAAGCGCCACCTCATCTCCCCCCGTTTTGCTGATTAGGGATATCAATTCAACTCAGACACCGGAGTGAAAGGAGCAGGCGTATTTTATTAGAAATAACTAAATAACAGAAGAATATGGAAAACACGCAGTCAGGAAAGACGGAAGAGTGCACTCACACAGATAGGAAAATACAGGGTAACGCATCAAATCCTGACTGCCTGAGAGAGAGGGAACAGCGATTAAAAAAGATCCCTCAGCACCTGCACCCGTTGCCATCACCCAGACCCGCAGGCAGCCCCGGTTACAGCGAGGGTTTGCAGAGCCTTTCCCGGCAAGTGGGAAACCCTACGCGGTGCGTCCACCCGTAGGTGAGGCCTCCAAAGTCGCTGTGAGCGGGTCCACCCTTCTATACCCCAAAATCGGCAAGCCAGAAGAGCTGGCACCTTGGTTTGGAGCGGAAATATCTGGTTTCAATCTCACATTAGATTCCCCCGGAGCCTGGCCAGGGCTCAGGGGAGAAGCTAAGGGAGCTCCTCTGCTTACCCAGGCAGACTAGGTGCAAGGGCTCACGTCAGGCCACAGGGCCAGACTACGGTCTCCACGACCCGGTTATTTCATCCCCACACAAAGAAAGATAAATGTACATTCAAGAGAGCCACGTCTTCCACACCTCTTTCACTAACGATGACATACTGAGTGAGCAGCTTCGGCTCAGGGCCTGTTGTTCAGGCTTCAATACTTCCACTTTTTACATCGGAATAGGTGGTTGGTTATCACTTAGTAAAATACCTGTTAGCACAATGGTTAACAGTTATAAAATACACAGGACTCGTCTACAAGTCAACTCTGGCTTGGCCCTATTGTCCAAGCCTTAGCGCTTCACCCCGAGAGTCCCCTTGCAAGCAGCCAGGACCAACACACGCCGCAAACATTCCAGCGGCTGCCAAAGGTTAAAATCCCACGCGCAGCGCCACGTGGCAGGCAGCGGTTAAAGCCGAGTTGGGCAGAAAAGGAGCTAAATGGGGAACACGCAGTTGGAGAAAGCATCTGATTGAGCACCCCCGGCACTGAACAGATGGGGAAAGGGTGGGCACAAACGCCCTTTTGGGGCAGGGAAGAGGAACGTGCTCCTCCAGAGGCTGAGATCCAGCCGCTTCCTTCCCCGTACAGGTGCGGAAAGAGAAGCACTCAGAGCAGGGGAATCCACCTCCAAAACCCTGCTCCCGACTGCTCTTCCCCCGGCATCCCACGCAGCCTCAAAGGGCGCTGCGGGTGGCTGCAGAGCCCTCCCGCTCCCCACGGCTGGTGCAGCCACATCCAAGTACAGAAAGGAGTTTTGAGAAAACTTCAGGAAGTTGGGTCATCGTCAGGTGGAATGGGAGCAGGTTCTAAAACTGGAGAACTACCAAGAGCCGAGTACTTGCTCACGAGGCAAAGAAAACATCCCCAAAGGGGCAGGGACGCTTGAGGCGACCACAGCCCAGGTGACAGGGAGATCCCCTGCCCAGGAAGGCTTTCTCTCGCCTCTTTGGCGGACCGCTGCCGCTACTCCTCCCGCTCGCTCTTGCCTCGAAGGTCCTTCTGCACGCGGTGGATGTCTCTCCCTTCTTCTCCACGAACAACTGCTGCAAGAGCAGGAGAATGCCATCAGGTCTGAGAGCGACGACGGTCCTGGGTGAGAGCTGGCCACAGCACCACCTGAACACCGGCCGCCCTCACACAGCCCTATACCCCCGCCCCCCCGAAAAAACCTCACAGATCGGCTTTTCTTACCCAATCGGTGCTCCGGTGCTGCCACACGTGGAGTCGAGGCGGGCGCTGGAGCTGGGCTCGGAGTCGGGCACTCTGGGCAAACGGAGCTGGGCATGCAGAGCGGCGGCCACCGAGGCTGCGCCCCTGCTTACAGGGGGCTCGAGCCGCTGCCGGGACTGCAAAGTGCCCGGGACTGCAGGGCACGGGCCAGGCCCCGACTTACAGGGCAGCCCCGGTCCCAAAGGCCCACGAGGCCCCTCCTCTCCGCTACAGGGGCGCCCTGACCCGCACCCCGCTAACAGGGCCGCCACCCCACACAAGGCGCCAGCCAAGCACTATCGAGAGTGCTGGGCGCTGTCTGCCCTGAAGGCAGGTGAATCGGCAGCAGCGGCCCTTTCCCAAGAGGTTCTGGGGGCTGGGGAAGCAGAACTTCCCGAGGGGGGTTCCTCATCGCTTGGGAGAAGCTGCCGCGTCACTGCGGAGCAGCTGGTTGCAAGGGGCTGGCGGCTGAGGCCCACCCGTGCTGCCTGTCCCCCTAAATCTCCCCCTGCCCTGCCGTACCCCTGTCCCCTCTCCCTCTATGCTTTAAGCCCCCAGGCCGCCGGGCACCACCAGGTGAGAAAATGGGGTCTGAGGCGGCTCAGGCCGGGGCAGGGGGCAGGAGGGAGGAGGGAGGGCCGGGGGCCAGAGCACGCTGAGGGAAGGTCCCTCAGGCGGCCAGCTTCCCCGTCGTCCAGGCAGAGGAGCTGGCGCCCGACCGCGCCGTCCTTCCAGGCACCTGCTCCCGGAGAAGGAAGAAGCATCCGTGGCCTGCGGAAGAAACTACGAGGCGAGGGCAAGCGAGAGGAGGAGCGGCACGCTGAAACCGGGGAAAGAGAAAGGGGCTGCGGGCAAAGGGCCCTCCCTGTCACCACGGCTGCTGTGGGACAAGAGCGTCCTGGGCAACTCTGGGAGGGTCTCGAGGACTCTGGGGCAGGTACTTGGCTCAGGGCCATTCCCTGCGTTTCTAGAGGCTACCGCGGTTCTCGGTGAAGGGGACACAACTGCCGAGCCTTTGCCCTCGAAGGCCGGGGGCCGCAGACGCCCGCTCGCTACCCGCTCCTCCTGCCGAGGGCGGGGGACGGGCACAACCCTGCTTACAGGGCCGTCGGGTCAGAGGGCTCCACGGCTCGTGGCACTCGCCCCGAGTACGGGGCCGGCACGCTGGCAGGTCGCCAGCAGGACAGGCAGCCACCCAGGCCCAGAGAGCGGGCGGGTCACGCGTCGGCCGTGCTACGACCGCGCGGCTTGGCTCCGTCCTTGGAAAGGAGGGGCCAGCCGGGACTCGCCCTCCGCTCGCGGGCTCAGCGGGGACCGACCCCCTGTTGCTGCACAGAGCCCCTCTTTCCCTCCCGGGAAGTTTAAGCTAAGTACGCTGCAGCGATTTCAACAGGGGCCTAAACAAGAAGCTCCTTCACTCGCTCACTCGCACCGACGCGGACACAGGCAGGCACACGGACACGGACAGGGGGAAAGAAAACTTCCCAGGAGAGAGAGCGAGCTCTGTGCAGCCAATGTCTGGGGAGCCGTCCCCTCCCGCGAGCAAGAGAGCAGAGCCTCGGACCTGTCCCCCCGGACGCACGGAGCCCAGAGGGACTCAACGTGCCACGGGGCTTCGCGGGGGACCAAGGGACAAGTGCCGCGACGCGCCCCGACTCCAGGGGGTCACGCTGGCCAGGCCGCCAGCAGGCAGAAAGCCGCCAGGGCCGGGGAAACAGCCCTCCCCTGCCTACAGGGCGGGCTTGGGGGCCAGAGAGCCCCATTTGCCCCTCGGTGCGGGGACGGTGCCGCTCTCTCCTTACAGGGTCACCCCTCTCTCCGGGCAGCCAAACCGTCGGGGCAAGGGGGCAAAAGGCCAGAGACCCGAGCCCTGCTTACAGGGAGGTCACCCGGCGCAGCGCCAGCCAGGACACCAAAGGTGCCGGCAACGGTGCCGTGGGGAGGCCCCTTTGCCCTGAGCTCCCGCCTCTCCCCCCAGCCCTCTCTTCAGCCCGCCGCTCCTCCTCTCCCTCGCTCCGGCCTCGCAGCTCCTTCACGATGCCTTGTCTTGCTTCTCGAGGAGCTGGTGCTCGGAAGGAAGGCGCAGCCAGGCGCCAGCTCCCCCACCCGGAGGACAGAGCAGAGGCCCCGGCCCCGCTGCCAGGCCCCCCCCCGCGCCCAAGTTACAGGCCGGCCGGCCTGGCTGCGGCTCACCACCACGGCGCGCTTCAGGAGCTCCGCTTCCCGCCCCGGCCGCAGAGACGGCGCCGCTCACCCCCCTTAGAGGGTTGCCACCTGCCCGGCAGCCTGACCACGGGGTGACGTGGCAAAAGGCCAGCAAAAACCCAAAGACCCGAGCCCTGCTTACAGGGGGGTCACCCGGCACAAAGCCGGCCAGGGCACCGAAGGTCCTGGCGACACGCTGGTGCGACCACAGCCCCGGTGACAGGGAGGTCCCTTTGCCCAGAGCGCCCTTCTCCTTCCTCCTCTTGCTGCCCAGACTTCCTCCGCGCCTCGTCCCACTCCCTCTTGGCCTGCAGCGGTACAGGACGGAGACCTCCACGCCGCTCCGCCGCCTGCTGCAAGGGCAGGAGGATGCCGTCAGGTCCGAGAGCGATGCTGGTCCCCGGCGAGAGCTGGCCACAGCACCACCCGAACCCCGGCCGCCCTCCCAACACCACCACCATCCCCCCTCCTTGCGAAAAAGACTCACAGATTGGCTTTCCTCACCCAGTCCATGCTCCAGCACTTCCTGCAGGGATGTCTACGACGGGCGCTTTTCTCCTCCGGGCTCCTGGCCGCGTTCAGCGAGGCTTGGACCCTCCACCGCCCCTGAGGCGATGGCCGTCCCTCCTCAGGCAGCTCCAGTCCCCTCTCACCGGTCCTGAGGAAGCTCCGCTCCCCCACCCCCCGCCGTTGACGACACTCCCCCCCCCAGGGTGATGACACCACCCCACTTCCCCCCACCAGGCGACGACACTGCTCCCCCCCCCCACACAGACACAGAGGCGACGACACTGCTCTCCCCCCCCCCCCCCCCCGCCGAGGCGACGACACTGCTCCCCCCCCCTCCCCCGCCGAGGCGACGACACTGCTCCCCCCCCTCCCCCGCCGAGGCGACGACACTGCTCCCCCCCCCCTCCCCCGCCGAGGCGACGACACTGCTCCCCCCCCCCTCCCCCGCCGAGGCGACGACACTGCTCCCCCCCCCCTCCCCCGCCGAGGCGACGACACTGCTCCCCCCCCCTCCCCCGCCGAGGCGACGACACTGCTTCCCCCCCCCTCCCCCGCCGAGGCGACGACACTGCTCCCCCCCCCCGCCGAGGCGACGACACCGACCCCCTCCCCAAGGCGGCTCCCGTCCCGTCCCCCCCCCCCCGTTCCCAAGTCGATCCGGTACTTCCCCAGGCAGGTTCGACTCCTGCTCGCCCCTTCCCCGGGCAGGTTCCCCTCAGGCGACCGCTCCGCCCCTCACAGCGGCGCTTTGTTCAGAGCGCCCTTCTCTTTCCTCTTGCTGCCCAGACTTCCTCCGCTGCTCCTCCCGCTCGCTCTTGCCTCGCAGGTCCTTCCACACGCAGTGGACATCTCTCCCTTCTCCGCCACCAGCTGCTGCAAGGGCAGGAGTGTGCCGTCAGGTCTGAGAAGGACGCCGGTCCCCGGCGAGAAGTGCCCACAGCACCACCCGAACCCCGGCCGCCCTCCAACCCCCCCTTCCCCCCCGAAAAAAACCTCACAGATCGGCTTTTCTCACCAGAGCCGCTGCTCCAGCACTTCCTGCAGGGACGACCGCGCCGGGCACTCGTCTGCTCCAGGCACCTTGCCGCGCCTGGCGGGTCCAGGACTCTCCTGAGCCCCTCAGACAATGGCGCTCGCCCCCCCACAGGCGACTCGGGTCCACCCCCGCCCGCCCCGAGCCGAGCCGAGCCGATGAGGTCCCCGCCGAGGCGGCGCCGATCGCCGAGCAGCCTTTTCCGGGGGCGCCGCTCCCGCTCCTCTCAGGCGGCCGCGCGGCGCCTCACTGCTGCGCGCGCCGTTCCCGCCCTTCGCCTCAGGCGAAAGCTCCGCCCCTCACGTCGGCGCGCGGCGTTCCCGCCCGCCGAAAGCGTCGGGGGCGTGCCGAAAGCGTCGGGGGCGTGCCGAAAGCGTCGGGGGCGTGCCGAAAGCGTCGGGGGCGCGCCGAAAGCGTCGGGGGCGCGCCGAAAGCGCCGGGGGCGCGCCGAAAGCGCCGGGGGCGCGCCGAAAGCGCCGGGGGCGCGCCGAAAGCGCCGGGGGCGCGCCGAAAGCGCCGGGGGCGTGCCGAAAGCCGAGATACAGGAGCAGGGGCGGCCTGAGCTCGGGCACAGCGTAGAGGCGGGATTACCAGGAGGGAGGGAAATGGGCAGGCAGGCACATGGAGCGGCAGACAGGCTCGCCGAGGATAACAATGCCTGGGAACTGGCCAGAGAAAGCTGTGGGCAAAAAGAGACCCCAAAGCCGATCTGAAACAAGAACTGAACAAGGAAAATAACAGCGTTAGGTTACAGGAGAGAAAGGGAGGATGAAACAAAGGAAGGAGAGAGAGCAGGACCAAGCATCTGGAAGAAAGAAAAAGGGAGAGCTAGAAGAAGACACAAGAGGGAGTGGGAGCAGGAACGAACGAGAGCAGAAGTACAGGGAAGAAAAAAACAACAAAAATCATAGCAGCATGGGATAGAGAGGGGGCCAGGGGACAGCCCAAAACGTCCAAGAGGGGCAACAGGGCCCGAGGGTCCGCGACTCACCGCAGCTGTCGCTCTCAGCGCTGCCAGGAAAAATTTGCCGATTCAGACCCTTCTTTCTCCTTCTCTCCTCCCTTCCTTTTCTGGAGGTGCAGTCGCTCAGCTGCCCTCCACCTCAAAGAACACGCGGGTGTCTCTCGGCTCTTACAAAACGCAGCTTCCTGCACGTGTGGCCTCGCTCGCACGCTGCGCTGCCGTACCGCGCTCTGGGTGACGCGCACGGACCCTGATCGCACGCTGGCGGTCCGGCCCGCTGCGGACTGTACAGAGGGCTCCTGCCTCGCCCAGAGAGGCAGGCTCTCTCTTCCTGCAGTGGAAGGCAGCTGCTGCCCACATGCCCTTGATTTTCTTCTTTCCCTTTCTCAGGCCTCTCCAGCTTCAGCTGTGACAGCTCCTGTCCACAGCCAGAAAACGTCCCAGGGGCCTGTCCCTTCTCACCTCTCTGCTGCGAGGAGCACAAGGGCAGGCAGAGAACCCCACACAGTTCTGAAGTGGGTCCAGTCGACAGCATCCCCAGGGAAGGAACAGGCAAGCGCGGCCCCGGTGAGGCCTCTGGGAGAAGGTGAAGCGACTGCCGTTATTACCGTAGATCGCCCCTGGCCGGAGCCCCCCTTCCACAGGGGCTCCTGCGGAGGCGCCAAGGGCCGGCTTGCCGCCATCCCCGCGGGGCTCGGGGGTGACCTGGGGCTACGGGACGGGCTTCAGGGTGAGGTGCGAGACCTGGGGCCAGGACACGGTGCGGGCGAGGCCAGTGCCAGCTCAAGGGGAGCTCTGGCAAGCTGGGGAGGCACCCGGCACCAACCCCCGGGGGACACCCATCTTCTTCCCCTCTGCCTTTGTCCCAGCTCTCGGGTAACTCCCTGGGGCTCCCCCGGCCCGGATCACCTCCAGGAGAGCCGAGGCCTGACACAGCAGGCGGTGTGAAGCTTCCTGCCCCACCGCTGCCGTGTGGCCAGCGGGCAGGAGGGGCCCCCACACCTGCCAAAGGGGCGGGCCGGCCTCACCGGCGGCCTCGGCCCTCGCCCACCCCCAGGAATCACGCCCAGCAAGCCTCACGCTGCGGCAGCAGGAAGGCGGCTCTGGCGGTGCCGCACACCTGTGCGGGGCCGGCGCTGCAGTCCTGCCCTTCGCGCACCGAGCGCCCGCCGGCAGCGTGACGTGGGGCGGCGGCAGCATTTCCTTACCAGGAGGGGGCACCGAGCGTGGCCGCACCCCCCCACGGGCATCGGAGCATCGCACTGACGTTGCTGGCGGGCGGCAGCGTGGGGCACGGGGCCACCTCTGTGTCGCCCACCGACAGCACCGTGTGGCGTTTGCCAGGCAGCGGCGGTTAGCGCGGGCGAGCGCCACCCCCCGCGCGAGCGGCGGCCGAGCGGCACGTCACTGCGCACACGCTCTCGAGGAACGGGCACGACGCTTGGTGGGGAGCAGCTGGAAGCCCCCGGGAATCCACGTGAAAGCGGCAACAAAACTATCCCTCGTGCTGCGCCACAGGGGCCGCGGCGGTAGCGAGGACTGCGCCGCGCTACGGGCGCCCACGAGCGGTGCAGCTGCCTGGCAGCCGAGTCTGCAGAACCTACAGCTCCTGGCACGCGCTGGCCAACGCGGCACGGCCGCCTGCACGCCAAGCGCTGTAAGACACCGCATCCCAGCGTGACCCAGGGAACCAACGCGGCTGGCCAGAAACCCCACACGCCAGGACCACAGCTCCCGCTGGGTTGCGAGAGGCAGTTTTCTCTGCTTTCTGACCCTGCAGCAACACCGTTGCTCACCCCTCCGAACCCCCACCAATGCACCCAGAAGCCTCACCACCGGCTCGGGGCAGCCCCTGCCACCACCTCCAACACTGCCACCCTGCAGGCACCGCCATCCTCCCCAGGAGCTGCCAGCTGATGGCACGGCTCCACTCACCTTCTCCCTCGGTGCAGCCAGGGCCCAGCAATGCTCAGCGACTGCTCTGCTCCTCCCTTGGTTGACACCGACCCCTCCGACGGCTGCCTTGCTCTTAACAGCAGCACCCGCCCCTCCACCCGGAGCAAGCCCTTTACAGGGAGGGGCCGCTGCCATCAGCCTCACTGCCCACACCTGGGGCCCCTCCAGCCCCAGCCCACAGCTGGAGGCCATCACCCACCCCCACAGAGCATCATCACCCCTCCCAGCCCCTCACCTGGGGCAAAGGAAGCACAAAAGGCAGCCGGCAGCCAGCAAGTGTTTATTCAGTCACACACAGAACAAGTCCCAGAAGGGAGTGAGTCTGCTCCGGGGCTCAGGGCCCCTAATGCTGCCCCTGCCCCTGGCACACCTTGGCGCTTGTTCCCGGAGCCACGCTCCTCAGTCCAGCCGGGAACAGTCAGTCGGTTCCTGGAGCAACAAGCTGCAGGGCAGAGCTGGAAACTGCCAAACATGAGGAGAAAGATGCAGGACACAAGAAGACAGAAGAAAGGTGGCAGCTAGCTGACTAGTACAGGGGTAGAGAGAAAACAAGAGATGAGCAATGGGGCGGTGAGAGGATGGGGACAGGGAACCCAGCGTGGATATGCAGAAAAAAAAGCAGCAGGGAGAGAAGAAAACAGGCAGCAGAAAGAAGGAGGAGGAGCAGGACAGAAACCAACAAAGAAGGACGAGGAGCAGCATAGAGATGCAGAAAAAAAAAAGCTGGGATGGGTGGCACAACAGACATGGAGGGGGAAAAAAAAAAAGGGGGGGAGCAGGGAGCTAGACCAAGCAAGATGGAAGAAAGACCAAAAAGCTCCAGAGAACAGGGCACAGAGGGAGGAAAAAGCAACAGCGATGGGGAGTCAGGACAGCAAACCATGGGAAGGAACACAAAACAAATCACATCGCTACATGTGACAGGGCAGAGAAGGAAGAATTAGGAAACAGGGACAGAGACACAGAAAAAAAGAGACCTGGAGCCAAAAACTAATCCTGATGCATACAGAAAGAAGGGGGGTGGGGGTGGGGGGGTGTATTCTAAAACAGGGGAAACAGAGACAGAGAGATGGAGAAAAGACAAAAGCAACAGACTACAAGGCATCGAGAGAGGAATTACTGAATAGTAACAGAGCGCCAGCCAGAAACAGGCCACAAAGCAGCAAAGATCACAGGGGGTACGGGGCACAGAGGAAGGAATTCGCAAACCCGGCACAAGGAGCCAGACAGAGAGAGAGCGAGGCAAAAATTAAATGGTGAAAAGAGACAGACCGCAGGGCAGAGGGAGGAATTGATAAACAGGGACAGGGCACCCGACAGAGCATGATGGAGAACAGGGAAAAAAAAAATAGCAGCAAGCTACAGGGAAGAGGGAGGAATTAAAGACCAGTGACTGGAAGACAGACAGCGACACATGGAGAGAGAGAAGACAAAAGAGCGATGGGCAACAAGATGGATAGGGAGGAAATGAAAAACAGCAGAAGGGAGTCAGCCAGAGAGAAAGACACCGAGGAAAAAGGCCAGACAGTCTATGAGGGACGGAGGTAGGAATGAAAAACGGGGGACAGGGAGCAGGAAAGAGAGAGATGGAGATCGCAGGGAATAGCAGCGGGTGCAGGAAGAAGAAAGGGGCATCAATAGGAACAGGGAGCTGGACAGAGAGGGATGGAGAAAGGCAACAAGAGCGGCAGGGTACAGGGCAGAGAAAGGGAAGACCTACAAGATGGGGACAGGGAGATGCTCCAAGCAAGACGGAAGATACAGGTGAGCAAAAAAAGTTGAGCAGCACCAGAAAGAGAGGAGTCTAGGAGAAAGACAGGGAGGGACCAGGCCACACAAGAGGGATGAGAGGGGCCCAAGAGCTCGGGACTTACTGCAGTTCTCCGCGCTGCCAGGAGAATTTGACAGGTCAGACTCCTCCTTCTGTTTGCCTTCTCCCTTCCTCTTCTACAGCTCCAGGTGCCTGGCTGTCCTCCACTTATGAGAAGATGTAGGTGTCTCACAGCTCTTACGAGATGAGGCCTGCTAGACACAGAACCTCATTCAATCACACACTACGTGCAGGAGTAGGACAGAGGAAAGAGAGAGAAACCGAGAAGTGAGGAGCAGAACGGAAGGATCGAGAGAGAAATGGACTGAGGAGTGATGCAAAAGGTACAGAACAAGCAGTCAGAAGTGCAGACAGAAAAAGAAAAGGGAGCAGCAAGACAAGAGAGAGAAAGCGAGAGAGGAAGGGGGAGCAAGGCAGAAGAAAAGAAAGAAAAGATATAGAGAAGAAGAAAAAAAAAATCACAGCATGGGAAAGAGAAGGGCGGGAAGGGACTGGGACATACAAGGGGGGCGACAGGGCCCCGAGGGCCCGGGACTCACCGCGGCTCTCGCTCCCGGCACTGCCGGGAGAACTGGACAGGTCAGATGCTTCTTTCTCCTTCCTTCCTCCTGCCCCTCCTCTTCTTCTGAAACTCCACTCGCCCGGCTGACCTCCCCCTAAAAGAATACGCGGGTGTCTCTCGGCTCTTACAAGACGTGGCTTCCGACACACGCAGCCTCGCTCGCTCGCTCGCTCGCTCCGCGGCCGTTCCGCGCCTGGGTCCGGCCCGCTGCGGACTGTGCAGAGGGCTCCTCGCTCACCCGGAGAGGCAGGCGCTCTCCCCCTGCAGGGCTCGGCGGCTGCTGCCCACATGCCCTTGACGTTCTCCTTCCTTCCCTTTCTCCGGCCCCTCCAGCTCCAGCCGCGGCGGCTCCCGCCCCGCTGCCCACGGCCGGGAAGGCTCGGCTCCGCCCGTCCCTTCTGGCCCCCGAGCCGTGAGAAGCGCCAGGCCGGGCAGAGACACCCCACGCCAGCCCGAGCTGGGCGCAGCCGGCGGCATCCCCGGGGCAGGAACGGACACGCGCGGCCCCAGCGCGGCCTCGGGAGGGGGCACGGAGGCGGCAGGGACCCTTATTGCCGCGGACCGGCCCGGCCGCAGCCCCAACGCTCACCTCCGCCGCGCACGCGCACTCCCGGGAGACGCCGCGGCCGCGCATGCGCACCCCCGGGCCGGGGGGCACACCGCGTCTCGGGGAGCCGCGGGCAGCCCGCGGGAAACCGCCACAAAACCGCGTCTCGGGCCGCGCCGGTACCGAGGGCTGTGCCGTGCCGCGCGCGCCCGCCAGCGCCGCAGCTGCGGGGAACCGAGAGCGCAGAAACTGCAGCTCCCGGCGTGCCCCGGGGAGCCAACATGGCCGACCGGAAGCCCCCTGCACGTGACTACGGCTCCCGCCGCGCCGCCCGCGCACCCGGAATCCCGGCCGAGCGCAGCCCCGCGCGGCTCCGGGCAGCGCCGCCGCCGCCCGGCCCCGACGCGGAGCGGCCTCCGCCCCCGGTCCCGCCGCACCTTTCCCCGCAGCCGCCCGGCCCCGCTCCTGCCTCGGCTCGCACCGGCTCCTCCTCCAGCACCGGCCCCGGACAGGGAGGGGTCGCTGCCTGCAGCCTCCCTGCCCGCCCCTGCGGCTCCTCCGGCCCGGCCCACGCTCCCCCCCCCCCCCCCCCCCGGTAACTATAGCGACCAACACCGTTAATAAACGCCGGAGATGCCCGTCACTCCTCCGAGCTCGCGCTCTATGGGCCGCCGGTCCTCCGGTCGCGGGGCCGCCGCCGCGCACGCGCACTCCGGGGGCCGCCCGGCGCAGCCGCACGCCGCAGGTCGCCTCTCCCCGCCGGGGGAACCTTCCCCGGCCAGCGGGAGCAGCCGCTGGGCGAGACCGCTCCGGTGCGCGGGCCGACGGGACCGACGCTGCCAAATCTTATAACCCCCCGGAGAGGGAGGAGCTCCGGCACGGCCGCAGCGCAGGGCAGCGCAGTCTCGCCTTGTGACCCAGAACTCAGCGGGGTGACCGAAGTGTCGGTCAGAGCAGCCTCAGGGCTCTTTGGACGGGTGGAAGGGGGAGGAAAGCCTGTGACAACGCGACACGGGAGCGCAGAGTTGTTTTAAGGACGAAACAGCGTAACTTCGGTCCCTGGGAGACCAGTACAGTAACTATTAAAAGCACACGTATTGTTAGATATTTTTCCTAAACTCACATTTATCCAATTTAGTTTTTCAAATCCTGGTGATAGCAGAAATAGTTTTTTAAAAAAACCCAGATAAATCCAGGAACATTTCTGCCCGCGTTCAGCCGCTCTTCTGGAGCGTACGCTAGGAGCTGGAGAACCCGAGCAAGCTGTCTGATTATATTTACGGCAGCTCTGGCCCCGACAGCTCCCCCGTCCGTCCCCTTGCCAGGAACTAGCGCCGCGGCGGCTACAGCTCAGCCCAAAGCCAAACCGACACCGACCTCGGCTCTGGAAAGCGCCACCTCATCTCCCCCCGTTTTGCTGATTAGGGATATCAATTCAACTCAGACACCGGAGTGAAAGGAGCAGGCGTATTTTATTAGAAATAACTAAATAACAGAAGAATATGGAAAACACGCAGTCAGGAAAGACGGAAGAGTGCACTCACACAGATAGGAAAATACAGGGTAACGCATCAAATCCTGACTGCCTGAGAGAGAGGGAACAGCGATTAAAAAAGATCCCTCAGCACCTGCACCCGTTGCCATCACCCAGACCCGCAGGCAGCCCCGGTTACAGCGAGGGTTTGCAGAGCCTTTCCCGGCAAGTGGGAAACCCTACGCGGTGCGTCCACCCGTAGGTGAGGCCTCCAAAGTCGCTGTGAGCGGGTCCACCCTTCTATACCCCAAAATCGGCAAGCCAGAAGAGCTGGCACCTTGGTTTGGAGCGGAAATATCTGGTTTCAATCTCACATTAGATTCCCCCGGAGCCTGGCCAGGGCTCAGGGGAGAAGCTAAGGGAGCTCCTCTGCTTACCCAGGCAGACTAGGTGCAAGGGCTCACGTCAGGCCACAGGGCCAGACTACGGTCTCCACGACCCGGTTATTTCATCCCCACACAAAGAAAGATAAATGTACATTCAAGAGAGCCACGTCTTCCACACCTCTTTCACTAACGATGACATACTGAGTGAGCAGCTTCGGCTCAGGGCCTGTTGTTCAGGCTTCAATACTTCCACTTTTTACATCGGAATAGGTGGTTGGTTATCACTTAGTAAAATACCTGTTAGCACAATGGTTAACAGTTATAAAATACACAGGACTCGTCTACAAGTCAACTCTGGCTTGGCCCTATTGTCCAAGCCTTAGCGCTTCACCCCGAGAGTCCCCTTGCAAGCAGCCAGGACCAACACACGCCGCAAACATTCCAGCGGCTGCCAAAGGTTAAAATCCCACGCGCAGCGCCACGTGGCAGGCAGCGGTTAAAGCCGAGTTGGGCAGAAAAGGAGCTAAATGGGGAACACGCAGTTGGAGAAAGCATCTGATTGAGCACCCCCGGCACTGAACAGATGGGGAAAGGGTGGGCACAAACGCCCTTTTGGGGCAGGGAAGAGGAACGTGCTCCTCCAGAGGCTGAGATCCAGCCGCTTCCTTCCCCGTACAGGTGCGGAAAGAGAAGCACTCAGAGCAGGGGAATCCACCTCCAAAACCCTGCTCCCGACTGCTCTTCCCCCGGCATCCCACGCAGCCTCAAAGGGCGCTGCGGGTGGCTGCAGAGCCCTCCCGCTCCCCACGGCTGGTGCAGCCACATCCAAGTACAGAAAGGAGTTTTGAGAAAACTTCAGGAAGTTGGGTCATCGTCAGGTGGAATGGGAGCAGGTTCTAAAACTGGAGAACTACCAAGAGCCGCGTACTTGCTCACGAGGCAAAGAAAACATCCCCAAAGGGGCAGGGACGCTTGAGGCGACCACAGCCCAGGTGACAGGGAGATCCCCTGCCCAGGAAGGCTTTCTCTCGCCTCTTTGGCGGACCGCTGCCGCTACTCCTCCCGCTCGCTCTTGCCTCGAAGGTCCTTCTGCACGCGGTGGATGTCTCTCCCTTCTTCTCCACGAACAACTGCTGCAAGAGCAGGAGAATGCCATCAGGTCTGAGAGCGACGACGGTCCTGGGTGAGAGCTGGCCACAGCACCACCTGAACACCGGCCGCCCTCACACAGCCCTATACCCCCGCCCCCCCGAAAAAACCTCACAGATCGGCTTTTCTTACCCAATCGGTGCTCCGGTGCTGCCACACGTGGAGTCGAGGCGGGCGCTGGAGCTGGGCTCGGAGTCGGGCACTCTGGGCAAACGGAGCTGGGCATGCAGAGCGGCGGCCACCGAGGCTGCGCCCCTGCTTACAGGGGGCTCGAGCCGCTGCCGGGACTGCAAAGTGCCCGGGACTGCAGGGCACGGGCCAGGCCCCGACTTACAGGGCAGCCCCGGTCCCAAAGGCCCACGAGGCCCCTCCTCTCCGCTACAGGGGCGCCCTGACCCGCACCCCGCTAACAGGGCCGCCACCCCACACAAGGCGCCAGCCAAGCACTATCGAGAGTGCTGGGCGCTGTCTGCCCTGAAGGCAGGTGAATCGGCAGCAGCGGCCCTTTCCCAAGAGGTTCTGGGGGCTGGGGAAGCAGAACTTCCCGAGGGGGGTTCCTCATCGCTTGGGAGAAGCTGCCGCGTCACTGCGGAGCAGCTGGTTGCAAGGGGCTGGCGGCTGAGGCCCACCCGTGCTGCCTGTCCCCCTAAATCTCCCCCTGCCCTGCCGTACCCCTGTCCCCTCTCCCTCTATGCTTTAAGCCCCCAGGCCGCCGGGCACCACCAGGTGAGAAAATGGGGTCTGAGGCGGCTCAGGCCGGGGCAGGGGGCAGGAGGGAGGAGGGAGGGCCGGGGGCCAGAGCACGCTGAGGGAAGGTCCCTCAGGCGGCCAGCTTCCCCGTCGTCCAGGCAGAGGAGCTGGCGCCCGACCGCGCCGTCCTTCCAGGCACCTGCTCCCGGAGAAGGAAGAAGCATCCGTGGCCTGCGGAAGAAACTACGAGGCGAGGGCAAGCGAGAGGAGGAGCGGCACGCTGAAACCGGGGAAAGAGAAAGGGGCTGCGGGCAAAGGGCCCTCCCTGTCACCACGGCTGCTGTGGGACAAGAGCGTCCTGGGCAACTCTGGGAGGGTCTCGAGGACTCTGGGGCAGGTACTTGGCTCAGGGCCATTCCCTGCGTTTCTAGAGGCTACCGCGGTTCTCGGTGAAGGGGACACAACTGCCGAGCCTTTGCCCTCGAAGGCCGGGGGCCGCAGACGCCCGCTCGCTACCCGCTCCTCCTGCCGAGGGCGGGGGACGGGCACAACCCTGCTTACAGGGCCGTCGGGTCAGAGGGCTCCACGGCTCGTGGCACTCGCCCCGAGTACGGGGCCGGCACGCTGGCAGGTCGCCAGCAGGACAGGCAGCCACCCAGGCCCAGAGAGCGGGCGGGTCACGCGTCGGCCGTGCTACGACCGCGCGGCTTGGCTCCGTCCTTGGAAAGGAGGGGCCAGCCGGGACTCGCCCTCCGCTCGCGGGCTCAGCGGGGACCGACCCCCTGTTGCTGCACAGAGCCCCTCTTTCCCTCCCGGGAAGTTTAAGCTAAGTACGCTGCAGCGATTTCAACAGGGGCCTAAACAAGAAGCTCCTTCACTCGCTCACTCGCACCGACGCGGACACAGGCAGGCACACGGACACGGACAGGGGGAAAGAAAACTTCCCAGGAGAGAGAGCGAGCTCTGTGCAGCCAATGTCTGGGGAGCCGTCCCCTCCCGCGAGCAAGAGAGCAGAGCCTCGGACCTGTCCCCCCGGACGCACGGAGCCCAGAGGGACTCAACGTGCCACGGGGCTTCGCGGGGGACCAAGGGACAAGTGCCGCGACGCGCCCCGACTCCAGGGGGTCACGCTGGCCAGGCCGCCAGCAGGCAGAAAGCCGCCAGGGCCGGGGAAACAGCCCTCCCCTGCCTACAGGGCGGGCTTGGGGGCCAGAGAGCCCCATTTGCCCCTCGGTGCGGGGACGGTGCCGCTCTCTCCTTACAGGGTCACCCCTCTCTCCGGGCAGCCAAACCGTCGGGGCAAGGGGGCAAAAGGCCAGAGACCCGAGCCCTGCTTACAGGGAGGTCACCCGGCGCAGCGCCAGCCAGGACACCAAAGGTGCCGGCAACGGTGCCGTGGGGAGGCCCCTTTGCCCTGAGCTCCCGCCTCTCCCCCCAGCCCTCTCTTCAGCCCGCCGCTCCTCCTCTCCCTCGCTCCGGCCTCGCAGCTCCTTCACGATGCCTTGTCTTGCTTCTCGAGGAGCTGGTGCTCGGAAGGAAGGCGCAGCCAGGCGCCAGCTCCCCCACCCGGAGGACAGAGCAGAGGCCCCGGCCCCGCTGCCAGGCCCCCCCCCGCGCCCAAGTTACAGGCCGGCCGGCCTGGCTGCGGCTCACCACCACGGCGCGCTTCAGGAGCTCCGCTTCCCGCCCCGGCCGCAGAGACGGCGCCGCTCACCCCCCTTAGAGGGTTGCCACCTGCCCGGCAGCCTGACCACGGGGTGACGTGGCAAAAGGCCAGCAAAAACCCAAAGACCCGAGCCCTGCTTACAGGGGGGTCACCCGGCACAAAGCCGGCCAGGGCACCGAAGGTCCTGGCGACACGCTGGTGCGACCACAGCCCCGGTGACAGGGAGGTCCCTTTGCCCAGAGCGCCCTTCTCCTTCCTCCTCTTGCTGCCCAGACTTCCTCCGCGCCTCGTCCCACTCCCTCTTGGCCTGCAGCGGTACAGGACGGAGACCTCCACGCCGCTCCGCCGCCTGCTGCAAGGGCAGGAGGATGCCGTCAGGTCCGAGAGCGATGCTGGTCCCCGGCGAGAGCTGGCCACAGCACCACCCGAACCCCGGCCGCCCTCCCAACACCACCACCATCCCCCCTCCTTGCGAAAAAGACTCACAGATTGGCTTTCCTCACCCAGTCCATGCTCCAGCACTTCCTGCAGGGATGTCTACGACGGGCGCTTTTCTCCTCCGGGCTCCTGGCCGCGTTCAGCGAGGCTTGGACCCTCCACCGCCCCTGAGGCGATGGCCGTCCCTCCTCAGGCAGCTCCAGTCCCCTCTCACCGGTCCTGAGGAAGCTCCGCTCCCCCACCCCCCGCCGTTGACGACACTCCCCCCCCCAGGGTGATGACACCACCCCACTTCCCCCCACCAGGCGACGACACTGCTCCCCCCCCCCACACAGACACAGAGGCGACGACACTGCTCTCCCCCCCCCCCCCCCCGCCGAGGCGACGACACTGCTCCCCCCCCCTCCCCCGCCGAGGCGACGACACTGCTCCCCCCCCTCCCCCGCCGAGGCGACGACACTGCTCCCCCCCCCCTCCCCCGCCGAGGCGACGACACTGCTCCCCCCCCCCTCCCCCGCCGAGGCGACGACACTGCTCCCCCCCCCCTCCCCCGCCGAGGCGACGACACTGCTCCCCCCCCCTCCCCCGCCGAGGCGACGACACTGCTTCCCCCCCCCTCCCCCGCCGAGGCGACGACACTGCTCCCCCCCCCCGCCGAGGCGACGACACCGACCCCCTCCCCAAGGCGGCTCCCGTCCCGTCCCCCCCCCCCCGTTCCCAAGTCGATCCGGTACTTCCCCAGGCAGGTTCGACTCCTGCTCGCCCCTTCCCCGGGCAGGTTCCCCTCAGGCGACCGCTCCGCCCCTCACAGCGGCGCTTTGTTCAGAGCGCCCTTCTCTTTCCTCTTGCTGCCCAGACTTCCTCCGCTGCTCCTCCCGCTCGCTCTTGCCTCGCAGGTCCTTCCACACGCAGTGGACATCTCTCCCTTCTCCGCCACCAGCTGCTGCAAGGGCAGGAGTGTGCCGTCAGGTCTGAGAAGGACGCCGGTCCCCGGCGAGAAGTGCCCACAGCACCACCCGAACCCCGGCCGCCCTCCAACCCCCCCTTCCCCCCCGAAAAAAACCTCACAGATCGGCTTTTCTCACCAGAGCCGCTGCTCCAGCACTTCCTGCAGGGACGACCGCGCCGGGCACTCGTCTGCTCCAGGCACCTTGCCGCGCCTGGCGGGTCCAGGACTCTCCTGAGCCCCTCAGACAATGGCGCTCGCCCCCCCACAGGCGACTCGGGTCCACCCCCGCCCGCCCCGAGCCGAGCCGAGCCGATGAGGTCCCCGCCGAGGCGGCGCCGATCGCCGAGCAGCCTTTTCCGGGGGCGCCGCTCCCGCTCCTCTCAGGCGGCCGCGCGGCGCCTCACTGCTGCGCGCGCCGTTCCCGCCCTTCGCCTCAGGCGAAAGCTCCGCCCCTCACGTCGGCGCGCGGCGTTCCCGCCCGCCGAAAGCGTCGGGGGCGTGCCGAAAGCGTCGGGGGCGTGCCGAAAGCGTCGGGGGCGTGCCGAAAGCGTCGGGGGCGTGCCGAAAGCGTCGGGGGCGTGCCGAAAGCGTCGGGGGCGTGCCGAAAGCGTCGGGGGCGTGCCGAAAGCGTCGGGGGCGTGCCGAAAGCGTCGGGGGCGTGCCGAAAGCGTCGGGGGCGTGCCGAAAGCGTCGGGGGCGTGCCGAAAGCGTCGGGGGCGTGCCGAAAGCGTCGGGGGCGTGCCGAAAGCGTCGGGGGCGTGCCGAAAGCGTCGGGGGCGTGCCGAAAGCGTCGGGGGCGTGCCGAAAGCGTCGGGGGCGTGCCGAAAGCGTCGGGGGCGTGCCGAAAGCGTCGGGGGCGTGCCGAAAGCGTCGGGGGCGTGCCGAAAGCGTCGGGGGCGTGCCGAAAGCGTCGGGGGCGTGCCGAAAGCGTCGGGGGCGTGCCGAAAGCGTCGGGGGCGTGCCGAAAGCGTCGGGGGCGTGCCGAAAGCGTCGGGGGCGTGCCGAAAGCGTCGGGGGCGTGCCGAAAGCGTCGGGGGCGTGCCGAAAGCGTCGGGGGCGTGCCGAAAGCGTCGGGGGCGTGCCGAAAGCGTCGGGGGCGTGCCGAAAGCGTCGGGGGCGTGCCGAAAGCGTCGGGGGCGTGCCGAAAGCGTCGGGGGCGTGCCGAAAGCGTCGGGGGCGTGCCGAAAGCGTCGGGGGCGTGCCGAAAGCGTCGGGGGCGTGCCGAAAGCGTCGGGGGCGTGCCGAAAGCGTCGGGGGCGTGCCGAAAGCGTCGGGGGCGTGCCGAAAGCGTCGGGGGCGTGCCGAAAGCGTCGGGGGCGTGCCGAAAGCGTCGGGGGCGTGCCGAAAGCGTCGGGGGCGTGCCGAAAGCGTCGGGGGCGTGCCGAAAGCGTCGGGGGCGTGCCGAAAGCGTCGGGGGCGTGCCGAAAGCGTCGGGGGCGTGCCGAAAGCGTCGGGGGCGTGCCGAAAGCGTCGGGGGCGTGCCGAAAGCGTCGGGGGCGTGCCGAAAGCGTCGGGGGCGTGCCGAAAGCGTCGGGGGCGTGCCGAAAGCGTCGGGGGCGTGCCGAAAGCGTCGGGGGCGTGCCGAAAGCGTCGGGGGCGTGCCGAAAGCGTCGGGGGCGTGCCGAAAGCGTCGGGGGCGTGCCGAAAGCGTCGGGGGCGTGCCGAAAGCGTCGGGGGCGTGCCGAAAGCGTCGGGGGCGTGCCGAAAGCGTCGGGGGCGTGCCGAAAGCGTCGGGGGCGTGCCGAAAGCGTCGGGGGCGTGCCGAAAGCGTCGGGGGCGTGCCGAAAGCGTCGGGGGCGTGCCGAAAGCGTCGGGGGCGTGCCGAAAGCGTCGGGGGCGTGCCGAAAGCGTCGGGGGCGTGCCGAAAGCGTCGGGGGCGTGCCGAAAGCGTCGGGGGCGTGCCGAAAGCGTCGGGGGCGTGCCGAAAGCGTCGGGGGCGTGCCGAAAGCGTCGGGGGCGTGCCGAAAGCGTCGGGGGCGTGCCGAAAGCGTCGGGGGCGTGCCGAAAGCGTCGGGGGCGTGCCGAAAGCGTCGGGGGCGTGCCGAAAGCGTCGGGGGCGTGCCGAAAGCGTCGGGGGCGTGCCGAAAGCGTCGGGGGCGTGCCGAAAGCGTCGGGGGCGTGCCGAAAGCGTCGGGGGCGTGCCGAAAGCGTCGGGGGCGTGCCGAAAGCGTCGGGGGCGTGCCGAAAGCGTCGGGGGCGTGCCGAAAGCGTCGGGGGCGTGCCGAAAGCGTCGGGGGCGTGCCGAAAGCGTCGGGGGCGTGCCGAAAGCGTCGGGGGCGTGCCGAAAGCGTCGGGGGCGTGCCGAAAGCGTCGGGGGCGTGCCGAAAGCGTCGGGGGCGTGCCGAAAGCGTCGGGGGCGTGCCGAAAGCGTCGGGGGCGTGCCGAAAGCGTCGGGGGCGTGCCGAAAGCGTCGGGGGCGTGCCGAAAGCGTCGGGGGCGTGCCGAAAGCGTCGGGGGCGTGCCGAAAGCGTCGGGGGCGTGCCGAAAGCGTCGGGGGCGTGCCGAAAGCGTCGGGGGCGTGCCGAAAGCGTCGGGGGCGTGCCGAAAGCGTCGGGGGCGTGCCGAAAGCGTCGGGGGCGTGCCGAAAGCGTCGGGGGCGTGCCGAAAGCGTCGGGGGCGTGCCGAAAGCGTCGGGGGCGTGCCGAAAGCGTCGGGGGCGTGCCGAAAGCGTCGGGGGCGTGCCGAAAGCGTCGGGGGCGTGCCGAAAGCGTCGGGGGCGTGCCGAAAGCGTCGGGGGCGTGCCGAAAGCGTCGGGGGCGTGCCGAAAGCGTCGGGGGCGTGCCGAAAGCGTCGGGGGCGTGCCGAAAGCGTCGGGGGCGTGCCGAAAGCGTCGGGGGCGTGCCGAAAGCGTCGGGGGCGTGCCGAAAGCGTCGGGGGCGTGCCGAAAGCGTCGGGGGCGTGCCGAAAGCGTCGGGGGCGTGCCGAAAGCGTCGGGGGCGTGCCGAAAGCGTCGGGGGCGTGCCGAAAGCGTCGGGGGCGTGCCGAAAGCGTCGGGGGCGTGCCGAAAGCGTCGGGGGCGTGCCGAAAGCCGAGATACAGGAGCAGGGGCGGCCTGAGCTCGGGCACAGCGTAGAGGCGGGATTACCAGGAGGGAGGGAAATGGGCAGGCAGGCACATGGGGCGGCAGACAGGCTCGCCGAGGATAACAATGCCTGGGAACTGGCCAGAGAAAGCTGTGGGCAAAAAGAGACCCCAAAGCCGATCTGAAACAAGAACTGAACAAGGAAAATAACAGCGCTAGGTTACAGAAGAGAAAGGGAGGATGAAACAAAGGAAGGAGAGAGAGCAGGACCAAGCATCTGGAAGAAAGAAAAAGGGAGAGCTAGAAGAAGACACAAGAGGGAGTGGGAGCAGGAACGAACGAGAGCAGAAGTACAGGGAAGAAAAAAACAACAAAAATCATAGCAGCATGGGATAGAGAGGGGGCCAGGGGACAGCCCAAAACGTCCAAGAGGGGCAACAGGGCCCGAGGGTCCGCGACTCACCGCAGGTGTCGCTCTCAGCGCTGCCAGGAAAAATTTGCCGATTCAGACCCTTCTTTCTCCTTCTCTCCTCCCTTCCTTTTCTGGAGGTGCAGTCGCTCAGCTGCCCTCCACCTCAAAGAACACGCGGGTGTCTCTCGGCTCTTACAAAACGCAGCTTCCTGCACGTGTGGCCTCGCTCGCACGCTGCGCGGCCGTACCGCGCTCTGGGTGACGCGCACGGACCCTGATCGCACGCTGGCGGTCCGGCCCGCTGCGGACTGTACAGAGGGCTCCTGCCTCGCCCAGAGAGGCAGGCTCTCTCTTCCTGCAGTGGAAGGCAGCTGCTGCCCACATGCCCTTGATTTTCTTCTTTCCCTTTCTCAGGCCTCTGCAGCTTCAGCTGTGACAGCTCCTGTCCACAGCCAGAAAACGTCCCAGGGGCCTGTCCCTTCTCACCTCTCTGCTGCGAGGAGCACAAGGGCAGGCAGAGAACCCCACACAGTTCTGAAGTGGGTCCAGTCGACAGCATCCCCAGGGAAGGAACAGGCAAGCGCGGCCCCGGTGAGGCCTCTGGGAGAAGGTGAAGCGACTGCCGTTATTACCATAGATCGCCCCTGGCCGGAGCCCCCCTTCCACAGGGGCTCCTGCGGAGGCGCCAAGGGCCGGCTTGCCGCCATCCCCGCGGGGCTCGGGGGTGACCTGGGGCTACGGGACGGGCTTCAGGGTGAGATGCGAGACCTGGGGCCAGGACACGGTGCGGGCGAGGCCAGTGCCAGCTCAAGGGGAGCTCTGGCAAGCTGGGGAGGCACCCAGCACCAACCCCCGCGAGGCACCCATCTTCTTCCCCTCTGCCTTTGTCCCAGCTCTCGGGTAACTCCCTGGGGCTCCCCCGGCCTGGATCACCTCCAGGAGAGCCGAGGCCTGACACAGCGGGTGGTGTGAAGCTTCCTGCCCCACCGCTGCCGTGTGGCCAGCGGGCAGGAGGGGCCCCCACACCTGCCAAAGGGGCGGGCCGGCCTCACCGGCGGCCTCGGCCCTCGCCCACCCCCAGGAATCACGCCCAGCAAGCCTCATGCTGCGGCAGCAGGAAGGCGGCTCTGGCGGTGCCGCACACCTGTGCGGGGCCGGCGCTGCAGTCCTGCCCTTCGCGCACCGAGCGCCCGCCGGCAGCGTGACGTGGGGCGGCGGCAGCATTTCCTTACCAGGAGGGGGCACCGAGCGTGGCCGCACCCCCCCACGGGCATCGGAGCATCGCACTGACGTTGCTGGCGGGTGGCAGCGTGGGGCACGGGGCCACCTCTGTGTCGCCCACCGACAGCACCGTGTGGCGTTTGCCAGGCAGCGGCGGTTAGCGCAGGCGAGCGCCACCCCCCGCGCGAGCGGCACGTCACTGCGCACACGCTCTCGAGGAACGGGCACGATGCTTGGTGGGGAGCAGCTGGAAGCCCCCGGGAATCCACGTGAAAGCGGCAACAAAACTATCCCTCGTGCTGCACCACAGGGGCCGCGGCGGTAGCGAGGACTGCGCCGCCCTACGGGCGCCCACGAGCGGTGCAGCTGCCTGGCAGCCGAGTCTGCAGAACCTACAGCTCCTGGCACGCGCTGGCCAACGCGGCACGGCCGCCTGCACGCCAAGCGCTGTAAGACCCCGCATCCCAGCGTGACCCAGGGAACCAACGCGGCTGGCCAGAAACCCCACACGCCAGGACCACAGCTCCCGCTGGGTTGCGAGAGGCAGTTTTCTCTGCTTTCTGACCCTGCAGCAACACCGTTGCTCACCCCTCCGAACCCCCACCAGTGCACCCAGAAGCCTCACCACCGGCTCGGGGCAGCCCCTGCCACCACCTCCAACACTGCCACCCTGCAGGCACCGCCATCCTCCCCAGGAGCTGCCAGCTGATGGCACGGCTCCACTCACCTTCTCCCTCGGTGCAGCCAGGGCCCAGCAATGCTCAGCGACTGCTCTGCTCCTCCCTTGGTTGACACCGACCCCTCCGACGGCTGCCTTGCTCTTAACAGCAGCACCCGCCCCTCCACCCGGAGCAAGCCCTTTACAGGGAGGGGCCGCTGCCATCAGCCTCACTGCCCACACCTGGGGCCCCTCCAGCCCCAGCCCACAGCTGGAGGCCATCACCCACCCCCACAGAGCATCATCACCCCTCCCAGCCCCTCACCTGGGGCAAAGGAAGCACAAAAGGCAGCCGGCAGCCAGCAAGTGTTTATTCAGTCACACACAGAACAAGTCCCAGAAGGGAGTGAGTCTGCTCCGGGGCTCAGGGCCCCTAATGCTGCCCCTGCCCCTGGCACACCTTGGCGCTTGTTCCCGGAGCCACGCTCCTCAGTCCAGCCGGGAACAGTCAGTCGGTTCCTGGAGCAACAAGCTGCAGGGCAGAGCTGGAAACTGCCAAACATGAGGAGCAAGATGCAGGACACAAGAAGACAGAAGAAAGGTGGCAGCTAGCTGACTAGTACAGGGGTAGAGAGAACACAAGAGATGAGCAATGGGGCGGTGAGAGGATGGGGACAGGGAACCCAACGTGGATATGCAGAAAAAAAAGCAGCAGGGAGAGAAGAAAACAGGCAGCAGAAAGAAGGAGGAGGAGCAGGACAGAAACCAACAAAGAAGGACGAGGAGCAGCATAGAGATGCAGAAAAAAAAAAGCTGGGATGGGTGGCACAACAGACATGGAGGGGAAAAAAAAAAAAGGGGGGGAGCAGGGAGCTAGACCAAGCAAGATGGAAGAAAGACCAAAAAGCTCCAGAGAACAGGGCACAGAGGGAGGAAAAAGCAACAGCGATGGGGAGTCAGGACAGCAAACCATGGGAAGGAACACAAAACAAATCACATCGCTACATGTGACAGGGCAGAGAAGGAAGAATTAGGAAACAGGGACAGAGACACAGAAAAAAAGAGACCTGGAGCCAAAAACTAATCCTGATGCATACAGAAAGAAGGGGGGTGGGGGTGGGGGGGTGTATTCTAAAACAGGGGAAACAGAGACAGAGAGATGGAGAAAAGACAAAAGCAACAGACGACAAGGCATCGAGAGAGGAATTACTGAATAGTAACAGAGCGCCAGCCAGAAACAGGCCACAAAGCAGCAAAGATCACAGGGGGTACGGGGCACAGAGGAAGGAATTCGCAAACCCGGCACAAGGAGCCAGACAGAGAGAGAGCGAGGCAAAAATTAAATGGTGAAAAGAGACAGACCGCAGGGCAGAGGGAGGAATTGATAAACAGGGACAGGGCACCCGACAGAGCATGATGGAGAACAGGGAAAAAAAAAATAGCAGCAAGCTACAGGGAAGAGGAAGGAATTAAAGAACAGTGACTGGAAGACAGACAGCGACACACGGAGAGAGAGAAGACAAAAGAGCGATGGGCAACAAGATGGATAGGGAGGAAATGAAAAACAGCAGAAGGGAGTCAGCCAGAGAGAAAGACACCGAGGAAAAAGGCCAGACAGTCTATGAGGGACGGAGGTAGGAATGAAAAACGGGGGACAGGGAGCAGGAAAGAGAGAGATGGAGATCGCAGGGAATAGCAGCGGGTGCAGGAAGAAGAAAGGGGCATCAACAGGAACAGGGAGCTGGACAGAGAGGGATGGAGAAAGGCAACAAGAGCGGCAGGGTACAGGGCAGAGAAAGGGAAGACCTACAAGATGGGGACAGGGAGATGCTCCAAGCAAGACGGAAGATACAGGTGAGCAAAAAAAGTTGAGCAGCACCAGAAAGAGAGGAGTCTAGGAGAAAGACAGGGAGGGACCAGGCCACACAAGAGGGATGAGAGGGGCCCAAGAGCTCGGGACTTACTGCAGTTCTCCGCGCTGCCAGGAGAATTTGACAGGTCAGACTCCTCCTTCTGTTTGCCTTCTCCCTTCCTCTTCTACAGCTCCAGGTGCCTGGCTGTCCTCCACTTATGAGAAGATGTAGGTGTCTCACAGCTCTTACGAGATGAGGCCTGCTAGACACAGAACCTCATTCAATCACACACTACGTGCAGGAGTAGGACAGAGGAAAGAGAGAGAAACCGAGAAGTGAGGAGCAGAACGGAAGGATCGAGAGAGAAATGGACTGAGGAGTGATGCAAAAGGTACAGAACAAGCAGTCAGAAGTGCAGACAGAAAAAGAAAAGGGAGCAGCAAGACAAGAGAGAGAAAGTGAGAGAGGAAGGGGGAGCAAGGCAGAAGAAAATAAAGAAAAGATATAGAGAAGAAGAAAAAAAAATCACAGCGTGGGAAAGAGAAGGGCGGGAAGGGACTGGGACATACAAGGGGGGCGACAGGGCCCCGAGGGCCCGGGACTCACCGCGGCTCTCGCTCCCGGCACTGCCGGGAGAACTGGACAGGTCAGATGCTTCTTTCTCCTTCCTTCCTCCTGCCCCTCCTCTTCTTCTGAAACTCCACTCGCCCGGCTGACCTCCCCCTAAAAGAATACGCGGGTGTCTCTCGGCTCTTACAAGACGTGGCTTCCGACACACGCAGCCTCGCTCGCTCGCTCCGCGGCCGTTCCGCGCCTGGGTCCGGCCCGCTGCGGACTGTGCAGAGGGCTCCTCGCTCACCCGGAGAGGCAGGCGCTCTCCCCCTGCAGGGCGAGGCGGCTGCTGCCCACATGCCCTTGACGTTCTCCTTCCTTCCCTTTCTCCGGCCCCTCCAGCTCCAGCCGCGGCGGCTCCCGCCCCGCTGCCCACGGCCGGGAAGGCTCGGCTCCGCCCGTCCCTTCTGGCCCCCGAGTCGTGAGGAGCGCCAGGCCGGGCAGAGACACCCCACGCCAGCCCGAGCTGGGCGCAGCCGGCGGCATCCCCGGGGCAGGAACGGACACGCGCGGCCTCGGGAGGGGGCACGGAGGCGGCAGGGACCCTTATTGCCGCGGACCGGCCCGGCCGCAGCCCCAACACTCACCTCCGCCGCGCACGCGCACTCCCGGGAGACGCCGCGGCCGCGCATGCGCACCCCCGGGCCGGGGGGCACACCGCGTCTCGGGGAGCCGCGGGCAGCCCGCGGGAAACCGCCACAAAACCGCGTCTCGGGCCGCGCCGGTACCGAGGGCTGTGCCGTGCCGCGCGCGCCCGCCAGCGCCGCGGCTGCGGGGAACCGAGAGCGCAGAAACTGCAGCTCCCGGCGTGCCCCGGGGAGCCAACATGGCCGACCGGAAGCCCCCTGCACGTGACTACGGCTCCCGCCGCACCGCCCGCGCACCCGGAAGCCCGGCCGAGCGCAGCCCCGCGCGGCTCCGGGCAGCGCCGCCGCCGCCCGGCCCCGACGCGGAGCGGCCTCCGCCCCCGGTCCCGCCGCACCTTTCCCCGCAGCCGCCCGGCCGCGCGGCCCCGCTCCTGCCTCGGCTCGCACCGGCCCCTCCTCCAGCACCGGCCCCGGACAGGGAGGGGTCGCTGCCTGCAGCCTCCCTGCCCGCCCCTGCGGCTCCTCCGGCCCGGCCCACGCTCCCCCCCCCCCCCCGGTAACTATAGCGACCAGCACCGTTAATAAACGCCGGAGATGCCCGTCACTCCTCCGAGCTCGCGCTCTACGGGCCGCCGGTCCTCCGGTCGCGGGGCCGCCGCCGCGCACGCGCACTCCGGGGGCCGCCCGGCGCAGCCGCACGCCGCAGGTCGCCTCTCCCCGCCGGGGGAACCTTCCCCGGGCAGCGGGAGCAGCCGCTGGACGAGACCGCTCCGGTGCGCGGGCCGACGGGACCGACGCTGCCAAATCTTATAACCCCCCGGAGAGGGAGGAGCTCCGGCACGGCCGCAGCGCAGGGCAGCGCAGTCTCGCCTTGTGACCCAGAACTCAGCGGGGTGACCGAAGTGTCGGTCAGAGCAGCCTCAGGGCTCTTTGGACGGGTGGAAGGGGGAGGAAAGCCTGTGACAACGCGACACGGGAGCGCAGAGTTGTTTTAAGGACGAAACAGCGTAACTTCGGTCCCTGGGAGACCAGTACAGTAACTATTAAAAGCACACGTATTGTTAGATATTTTTCCTAAACTCACATTTTCCAATTTAGTTTTTCAAATCCTGGTGATAGCAGAAATAGTTTTTTAAAAAAACCCAGATAGATCCAGGAACATTTCTGCCCGCGTTCAGCCGCTCTTCTGGAGCGTACGCTAGGAGCTGGAGAACCCGAGCAAGCTGTCTGATTATATTTACGGCAGCTCTGGCCCCGACAGCTCCCCCGTCCGTCCCCTTGCCAGGAACTAGCGCCGCGGCGGCTACAGCTCAGCCCAAAGCCAAACCGACACCGACCTCGGCTCTGGAAAGCGCCCCCTCATCTCCCCCCGTTTTGCTGATTAGGGATATCAATTCAACTCAGACACCGGAGTGAAAGGAGCAGGCGTATTTTATTAGAAATAACTAAATAACAGAAGAATATGGAAAACACGCAGTCAGGAAAGACGGAATAGTGCACTCACACAGACAGGAAAATACAGGGTAACGCATCAAATCCTGACTGCCTGAGAGAGAGGGAACAGCGATTAAAAAAAGATCCCTCAGCACCTGCACCCGTTGCCATCACCCAGACCCGCAGGCAGCCCCGGTTACAGCGAGGGTTTGCAGAGCCTTTCCCGGCAAGTGGGAAACCCTACGCGGTGCGTCCACCCGTAGCTGAGGCCTCCAAAGTCGCTGTGAGCGGGTCCACCCTTCTATACCCCAAAATCGGCAAGCCAGAAGAGCTGGCACCTTGGTTTGGAGCGGAAATATCTGGTTTCAATCTCACATTAGATTCCCCCGGAGCCTGGCCAGGGCTCAGGGGAGAAGCTAAGGGAGCTCCTCTGCTTACCCAGGCAGACTAGGTGCAAGGGCTCACGTCAGGCCACAGGGCCAGACTACGGTCTCCACGACCCGGTTATTTTATCCCCACGCAAAGAAAGATAAATGTACATTCAAGAGAGCCACGTCTTCCACACCTGTTTCACTAACGATGACATACTGAGTGAGCAGCTTCGGCTCAGGGCCTGTTGTTCAGGCTTCAATACTTCCACTTTTTACATCGGAATAGGTGGTTGGTTATCACTTAGTAAAATACCTGTTAGCACAATGGTTAACAGTTATAAAATACACAGGACTCGTCTACAGGTCAACTCTGGCTTGGCCCTATTGTCCAAGCCTTAGCGCTTCACCCCGAGAGTCCCCTTGCAAGCAGCCAGGACCAACACACGCCGCAAACATTCCAGCGGCTGCCAAAGGTTCAAATCCCACGCGCAGCGCCACGTGGCAGGCAGCGGTTAAAGCCGAGTTGGGCAGAAAAGGAGCTAAATGGGGAACACGCAGTTGGAGAAAGCATCTGACTGAGCACCCCCGGCACTGAACAGATGGGGAAAGGGTGGGCACAAACGCCCTTTTGGGGCAGGGAAGAGGAACGTGCTCCTCCAGAGGCTGAGATCCAGCCGCTTCCTTCCCCGTACAGGTGCGGAAAGAGAAGCACTCAGAGCAGGGGAATCCACCTCCAAAACCCTGCTCCCGACTGCTCTTCCCCCGGCATCCCACGCAGCCTCAAAGGGCGCTGCGGGTGGCTGCAGAGCCCTCCCGCTCCCCACGGCTGGTGCAGCCACATCCAAGTACAGAAAGGAGTTTTGAGAAAACTTCAGGAAGTTGGGTCATCGTCAGGTGGAATGGGAGCAGGTTCTAAAACTGGAGAACTACCAAGAGCCGAGTACTTGCTCACGAGGCAAAGAAAACATCCCCAAAGGGGCAGGGACGCTGGAGGCGACCACAGCCCAGGTGACAGGGAGATCCCCTGCCCAGGAAGGCTTTCTCTCGCCTCTTTGCCGGACCGCTGCCGCTACTCCTCCCGCTCGCTCTTGCCTCGCAGGTCCTTCTGCACGCGGTGGATGTCTCTCCCTTCTTCTCCACGACCAACTGCTGCAAGAGCAGGAGAATGCCATCAGGTCTGAGAGCGACGACGGTCCTGGGTGAGAGCTGGCCACAGCACCACCTGAACACCGGCCGCCCTCACACAGCCCTATACCCCCGCCCCCCCGAAAAAACCTCACAGATCGGCTTTTCTTACCCAATCGGTGCTCCGGTGCTGCCACACGTGGAGTCGCGGCGGGCGCTGGAGCTGGGCTCGGAGTCGGGCACTCTGGGCAAACGGAGCTGGGCATGCAGAGCGGCGGCCACCGAGGCTGCGCCCCTGCTTACAGGGGGCTCGAGCCGCTGCCGGGACTGCAAAGTGCCCGGGACTGCAGGGCACGGGCCAGGCCCCGACTTACAGGGCAGCCCCGGTCCCAAAGGCCCACGAGGCCCCTCCTCTCCGCTACAGGGGCGCCCTGACCCGCACCCCGCTAACAGGGCCGCCACCCCACACAAGGCGCCAGCCAAGCACTATCGAGAGTGCTGGGCGCTGTCTGCCCTGAAGGCAGGTGAATCGGCAGCAGCGGCCCTTTCCCAAGAGGTTCTGGGGGCTGGGGAAGCAGAACTTCCCGAGGGGGGTTCCTCATCGCTTGGGAGAAGCTGCCGCGTCACTGCGGAGCAGCTGGTTGCAAGGGGCTGGCGGCTGAGGCCCACCCGTGCTGCCTGTCCCCCTAAATCTCCCCCTGCCCTGCCGTACCCCTGTCCCCTCTCCCTCTATGCTTTAAGCCCCCAGGCCGCCGGGCACCACCAGGTGAGAAAATGGGGCCTGAGGCGGCTCAGGCCGGGGCAGGGGGCAGGAGGGAGGAGGGAGGGCCGGGGGCCAGAGCACGCTGAGGGAAGGTCCCTCAGGCGGCCAGCTTCCCCGTCGTCCAGGCAGAGGAGCTGGCGCCCGACCGCGCCGTCCTTCCAGGCACCTGCTGCCGGAGAAGGAAGAAGGAAGAGGCATCCGTGGCCTGCGGAAGAAACTACGAGGCGAGGGCAAGCGAGAGGAGGAGCGGCACGCTGAAACCGGGGAAAGAGAAAGGGGCTGCGGGCAAAGGGCCCTCCCTGTCACCACGGCTGCTGTGGGACAAGAGCGTCCTGGGCAACTCTGGGAGGGTCTCGAGGACTCTGGGGCAGGTACTTGGCTCAGGGCCGTTCCCTGCGTTTCTAGAGGCTACCGCGGTTCTCGGTGAAGGGGACACAACTGCCGAGCCTTTGCCCTCGAAGGCCGGGGGCCGCAGACGCCCGCTCGCTACCCGCTCCTCCTGCCGAGGGCGGGGGACGGGCACAACCCTGCTTACAGGGCCGTCGGGTCAGAGGGCTCCACGGCTCGTGGCACTCGCCCCGAGTACGGGGCCGGCACGCTGGCAGGTCGCCAGCAGGACAGGCAGCCACCCAGGCCCAGAGAGCGGGCGGGTCACGCGTCGGCCGTGCTACGACCGCGCGGCTTGGCTCCGTCCTTGGAAAGGAGGGGCCAGCCGGGACTCGCCCTCCGCTCGCGGGCTCAGCGGGGACCGACCCCCTGTTGCTGCACAGAGCCCCTCTTTCCCTCCCGGGAAGTTTAAGCTAAGTACGCTGCAGCGATTTCAACAGGGGCCTAAACAAGAAGCTCCTTCACTCGCTCACTCGCACCGACGCGGACACAGGCAGGCACACGGACACGGACAGGGGGAAAGAAAACTTCCCAGGAGAGAGAGCGAGCTCTGTGCAGCCAATGTCTGGGGAGCCGTCCCCTCCCGCGAGCAAGAGAGCAGAGCCTCGGACCTGTCCCCCCGGACGCACGGAGCCCAGAGGGACTCAACGTGCCACGGGCCTTCGCGGGGGACCAAGGGACAAGTGCCGCGACGCGCCCCGACTCCAGGGGGTCACGCTGGCCAGGCCGCCAGCAGGCAGAAAGCCGCCAGGGCCGGGGAAACAGCCCTCCCCTGCCTACAGGGCGGGCTTGGGGGCCAGAGAGCCCCATTTGCCCCTCGGTGCGGGGACGGTGCCGCTCTCTCCTTACAGGGTCACCCCTCTCTCCGGGCAGCCAAACCGTCGGGGCAAGGGGGCAAAAGGCCAGAGACCCGAGCCCTGCTTACAGGGAGGTCACCCGGCGCAGCGCCAGCCAGGACACCAAAGGTGCCGGCAACGGTGCCGTGGGGAGGCCCCTTTGCCCTGAGCTCCCGCCTCTCCCCCCAGCCCTCTCTTCAGCCCGCCGCTCCTCCTCTCCCTCGCTCCGGCCTCGCAGCTCCTTCACGATGCCTTGTCTTGCTTCTCGAGGAGCTGGTGCTCGGAAGGAAGGCGCAGCCAGGCGCCAGCTCCCCCACCCGGAGGACAGAGCAGAGGCCCCGGCCCCGCTGCCAGGCCCCCCCCCGTGCCCAAGTTACAGGCCGGCCAGCCTGGCTGCGGCTCACCACCACGGCGCGCTTCAGGAGCTCCGCTTCCCGCCCCGGCCGCAGAGACGGCGCCGCTCACCCCCCTTAGAGGGTTGCCACCTGCCCGGCAGCCTGACCACGGGGTGACGTGGCAAAAGGCCAGCAAAAACCCAAAGACCCGAGCCCTGCTTACAGGGGGGTCACCCGGCACAAAGCCGGCCAGGGCACCGAAGGTCCTGGCGACACGCTGGTGCGACCACAGCCCCGGTGACGGGGAGGTCCCTTTGCCCAGAGCGCCCTTCTCCTTCCTCCTCTTGCTGCCCAGACTTCCTCCGCGCCTCGTCCCACTCCCTCTTGGCCTGCAGCGGTACAGGACGGAGACCTCCACGCCGCTCCGCCGCCTGCTGCAAGGGCAGGAGGATGCCGTCAGGTCCGAGAGCGATGCTGGTCCCCGGCGAGAGCTGGCCACAGCACCACCCGAACCCCGGCCGCCCTCCCAACACCACCACCATCCCCCCTCCTTGCGAAAAAGACTCACAGATTGGCTTTCCTCACCCAGTCCATGCTCCAGCACTTCCTGCAGGGATGTCTACGACGGGCGCTTTTCTCCTCCGGGCTCCTGGCCGCGTTCAGCGAGGCTTGGACCCTCCACCGCCCCTGAGGCGATGGCCGTCCCTCCTCAGGCAGCTCCAGTCCCCTCTCACCGGTCCTGAGGAAGCTCCGCTCCCCCACCCCCCGCCGTTGACGACACTCCCCCCCCCAGGGTGATGACACCACCCCACTTCCCCCCACCAGGCGACGACACTGCTCCCCCCCCCCACACAGACACAGAGGCGACGACACTGCTCTCCCCCCCCCCCCCCCCGCCGAGGCGACGACACTGCTCCCCCCCCCTCCCCCGCCGAGGCGACGACACTGCTCCCCCCCCTCCCCCGCCGAGGCGACGACACTGCTCCCCCCCCCCTCCCCCGCCGAGGCGACGACACTGCTCCCCCCCCCCTCCCCCGCCGAGGCGACGACACTGCTCCCCCCCCCTCCCCCGCCGAGGCGACGACACTGCTCCCCCCCCCTCCCCCGCCGAGGCGACGACACTGCTTCCCCCCCCCCCCCCCCGCCGAGGCGACGACACTGCTCCCCCCCCCCGCCGAGGCGACGACACCGACCCCCTCTCCAAGGCGGCTCCCGTCCCGTCCCCCCTCCCCCGTTCCCAAGTCGATCCGGTACTTCCCCAGGCAGGTTCGACTCCTGCTCGCCCCTTCCCCGGGCAGGTTCCCCTCAGGCGACCGCTCCGCCCCTCACAGCGGCGCTTTGTTCAGAGCGCCCTTCTCTTTCCTCTTGCTGCCCAGACTTCCTCCGCTGCTCCTCCCGCTCGCTCTTGCCTCGCAGGTCCTTCCACACGCAGTGGACATCTCTCCCTTCTCCGCCACCAGCTGCTGCAAGGGCAGGAGTGTGCCGTCAGGTCTGAGAAGGACGCCGGTCCCCGGCGAGAAGTGCCCACAGCACCACCCGAACCCCGGCCGCCCTCCAACCCCCCCTTCCCCCCCGAAAAAAACCTCACAGATCGGCTTTTCTCACCAGAGCCGCTGCTCCAGCACTTCCTGCAGGGACGACCGCGCCGGGCACTCGTCTGCTCCAGGCACCTTGCCGCGCCTGGCGGGTCCAGGACTCTCCTGAGCCCCTCAGACAATGGCGCTCGCCCCCCCACAGGCGACTCGGGTCCACCCCCGCCCGCCCCGAGCCGAGCCGAGCCGATGAGGTCCCCGCCGAGGCGGCGCCGATCGCCGAGCAGCCTTTTCCGGGGGCGCCGCTCCCGCTCCTCTCAGGCGGCCGCGCGGCGCCTCACTGCTGCGCGCGCCGTTCCCGCCCTTCGCCTCAGGCGAAAGCTCCGCCCCTCACGTCGGCGCGCGGCGTTCCCGCCCGCCGAAAGCGTCGGGGGCGTGCCGAAAGCGTCGGGGGCGTGCCGAAAGCGTCGGGGGCGTGCCGAAAGCGTCGGGGGCGTGCCGAAAGCGTCGGGGGCGTGCCGAAAGCGTCGGGGGCGTGCCGAAAGCGTCGGGGGCGTGCCGAAAGCGTCGGGGGCGTGCCGAAAGCGTCGGGGGCGTGCCGAAAGCGTCGGGGGCGTGCCGAAAGCGTCGGGGGCGTGCCGAAAGCGTCGGGGGCGTGCCGAAAGCGTCGGGGGCGTGCCGAAAGCGTCGGGGGCGTGCCGAAAGCGTCGGGGGCGTGCCGAAAGCGTCGGGGGCGTGCCGAAAGCGTCGGGGGCGTGCCGAAAGCGTCGGGGGCGTGCCGAAAGCGTCGGGGGCGTGCCGAAAGCGTCGGGGGCGTGCCGAAAGCGTCGGGGGCGTGCCGAAAGCGTCGGGGGCGTGCCGAAAGCGTCGGGGGCGTGCCGAAAGCGTCGGGGGCGTGCCGAAAGCGTCGGGGGCGTGCCGAAAGCGTCGGGGGCGTGCCGAAAGCGTCGGGGGCGTGCCGAAAGCGTCGGGGGCGTGCCGAAAGCGTCGGGGGCGTGCCGAAAGCGTCGGGGGCGTGCCGAAAGCGTCGGGGGCGTGCCGAAAGCGTCGGGGGCGTGCCGAAAGCGTCGGGGGCGTGCCGAAAGCGTCGGGGGCGTGCCGAAAGCGTCGGGGGCGTGCCGAAAGCGTCGGGGGCGTGCCGAAAGCGTCGGGGGCGTGCCGAAAGCGTCGGGGGCGTGCCGAAAGCGTCGGGGGCGTGCCGAAAGCGTCGGGGGCGTGCCGAAAGCGTCGGGGGCGTGCCGAAAGCGTCGGGGGCGTGCCGAAAGCGTCGGGGGCGTGCCGAAAGCGTCGGGGGCGTGCCGAAAGCGTCGGGGGCGTGCCGAAAGCGTCGGGGGCGTGCCGAAAGCGTCGGGGGCGTGCCGAAAGCGTCGGGGGCGTGCCGAAAGCGTCGGGGGCGTGCCGAAAGCGTCGGGGGCGTGCCGAAAGCGTCGGGGGCGTGCCGAAAGCGTCGGGGGCGTGCCGAAAGCGTCGGGGGCGTGCCGAAAGCGTCGGGGGCGTGCCGAAAGCGTCGGGGGCGTGCCGAAAGCGTCGGGGGCGTGCCGAAAGCGTCGGGGGCGTGCCGAAAGCGTCGGGGGCGTGCCGAAAGCGTCGGGGGCGTGCCGAAAGCGTCGGGGGCGTGCCGAAAGCGTCGGGGGCGTGCCGAAAGCGTCGGGGGCGTGCCGAAAGCGTCGGGGGCGTGCCGAAAGCGTCGGGGGCGTGCCGAAAGCGTCGGGGGCGTGCCGAAAGCGTCGGGGGCGTGCCGAAAGCGTCGGGGGCGTGCCGAAAGCGTCGGGGGCGTGCCGAAAGCGTCGGGGGCGTGCCGAAAGCGTCGGGGGCGTGCCGAAAGCGTCGGGGGCGTGCCGAAAGCGTCGGGGGCGTGCCGAAAGCGTCGGGGGCGTGCCGAAAGCGTCGGGGGCGTGCCGAAAGCGTCGGGGGCGTGCCGAAAGCGTCGGGGGCGTGCCGAAAGCGTCGGGGGCGTGCCGAAAGCGTCGGGGGCGTGCCGAAAGCGTCGGGGGCGTGCCGAAAGCGTCGGGGGCGTGCCGAAAGCGTCGGGGGCGTGCCGAAAGCGTCGGGGGCGTGCCGAAAGCGTCGGGGGCGTGCCGAAAGCGTCGGGGGCGTGCCGAAAGCGTCGGGGGCGTGCCGAAAGCGTCGGGGGCGTGCCGAAAGCGTCGGGGGCGTGCCGAAAGCGTCGGGGGCGTGCCGAAAGCGTCGGGGGCGTGCCGAAAGCGTCGGGGGCGTGCCGAAAGCGTCGGGGGCGTGCCGAAAGCGTCGGGGGCGTGCCGAAAGCGTCGGGGGCGTGCCGAAAGCGTCGGGGGCGTGCCGAAAGCGTCGGGGGCGTGCCGAAAGCGTCGGGGGCGTGCCGAAAGCGTCGGGGGCGTGCCGAAAGCGTCGGGGGCGTGCCGAAAGCGTCGGGGGCGTGCCGAAAGCGTCGGGGGCGTGCCGAAAGCGTCGGGGGCGTGCCGAAAGCGTCGGGGGCGTGCCGAAAGCGTCGGGGGCGTGCCGAAAGCGTCGGGGGCGTGCCGAAAGCGTCGGGGGCGTGCCGAAAGCGTCGGGGGCGTGCCGAAAGCGTCGGGGGCGTGCCGAAAGCGTCGGGGGCGTGCCGAAAGCGTCGGGGGCGTGCCGAAAGCGTCGGGGGCGTGCCGAAAGCGTCGGGGGCGTGCCGAAAGCGTCGGGGGCGTGCCGAAAGCGTCGGGGGCGTGCCGAAAGCGTCGGGGGCGTGCCGAAAGCGTCGGGGGCGTGCCGAAAGCGTCGGGGGCGTGCCGAAAGCGTCGGGGGCGTGCCGAAAGCGTCGGGGGCGTGCCGAAAGCGTCGGGGGCGTGCCGAAAGCGTCGGGGGCGTGCCGAAAGCGTCGGGGGCGTGCCGAAAGCGTCGGGGGCGTGCCGAAAGCGTCGGGGGCGTGCCGAAAGCGTCGGGGGCGTGCCGAAAGCGTCGGGGGCGTGCCGAAAGCGTCGGGGGCGTGCCGAAAGCGTCGGGGGCGTGCCGAAAGCGTCGGGGGCGTGCCGAAAGCGTCGGGGGCGTGCCGAAAGCGTCGGGGGCGTGCCGAAAGCGTCGGGGGCGTGCCGAAAGCGTCGGGGGCGTGCCGAAAGCGTCGGGGGCGTGCCGAAAGCGTCGGGGGCGTGCCGAAAGCGTCGGGGGCGTGCCGAAAGCGTCGGGGGCGTGCCGAAAGCGTCGGGGGCGTGCCGAAAGCGTCGGGGGCGTGCCGAAAGCGTCGGGGGCGTGCCGAAAGCCGAGATACAGGAGCAGGGGCGGCCTGAGCTCGGGCACAGCGTAGAGGCGGGATTACCAGGAGGGAGGGAAATGGGCAGGCAGGCACATGGGGCGGCAGACAGGCTCGCCGAGGATAACAATGCCTGGGAACTGGCCAGAGAAAGCTGTGGGCAAAAAGAGACCCCAAAGCCGATCTGAAACAAGAACTGAACAAGGAAAATAACAGCGCTAGGTTACAGAAGAGAAAGGGAGGATGAAACAAAGGAAGGAGAGAGAGCAGGACCAAGCATCTGGAAGAAAGAAAAAGGGAGAGCTAGAAGAAGACACAAGAGGGAGTGGGAGCAGGAACGAACGAGAGCAGAAGTACAGGGAAGAAAAAAACAACAAAAATCATAGCAGCATGGGATAGAGAGGGGGCCAGGGGACAGCCCAAAACGTCCAAGAGGGGCAACAGGGCCCGAGGGTCCGCGACTCACCGCAGGTGTCGCTCTCAGCGCTGCCAGGAAAAATTTGCCGATTCAGACCCTTCTTTCTCCTTCTCTCCTCCCTTCCTTTTCTGGAGGTGCAGTCGCTCAGCTGCCCTCCACCTCAAAGAACACGCGGGTGTCTCTCGGCTCTTACAAAACGCAGCTTCCTGCACGTGTGGCCTCGCTCGCACGCTGCGCGGCCGTACCGCGCTCTGGGTGACGCGCACGGACCCTGATCGCACGCTGGCGGTCCGGCCCGCTGCGGACTGTACAGAGGGCTCCTGCCTCGCCCAGAGAGGCAGGCTCTCTCTTCCTGCAGTGGAAGGCAGCTGCTGCCCACATGCCCTTGATTTTCTTCTTTCCCTTTCTCAGGCCTCTGCAGCTTCAGCTGTGACAGCTCCTGTCCACAGCCAGAAAACGTCCCAGGGGCCTGTCCCTTCTCACCTCTCTGCTGCGAGGAGCACAAGGGCAGGCAGAGAACCCCACACAGTTCTGAAGTGGGTCCAGTCGACAGCATCCCCAGGGAAGGAACAGGCAAGCGCGGCCCCGGTGAGGCCTCTGGGAGAAGGTGAAGCGACTGCCGTTATTACCATAGATCGCCCCTGGCCGGAGCCCCCCTTCCACAGGGGCTCCTGCGGAGGCGCCAAGGGCCGGCTTGCCGCCATCCCCGCGGGGCTCGGGGGTGACCTGGGGCTACAGGACGGGCTTCAGGGTGAGATGCGAGACCTGGGGCCAGGACACGGTGCGGGCGAGGCCAGTGCCAGCTCAAGGGGAGCTCTGGCAAGCTGGGGAGGCACCCAGCACCAACCCCCGCGAGGCACCCATCTTCTTCCCCTCTGCCTTTGTCCCAGCTCTCGGGTAACTCCCTGGGGCTCCCCCGGCCTGGATCACCTCCAGGAGAGCCGAGGCCTGACACAGCGGGTGGTGTGAAGCTTCCTGCCCCACCGCTGCCGTGTGGCCAGCGGGCAGGAGGGGCCCCCACACCTGCCAAAGGGGCGGGCCGGCCTCACCGGCGGCCTCGGCCCTCGCCCACCCCCAGGAATCACGCCCAGCAAGCCTCATGCTGCGGCAGCAGGAAGGCGGCTCTGGCGGTGCCGCACACCTGTGCGGGGCCGGCGCTGCAGTCCTGCCCTTCGCGCACCGAGCGCCCGCCGGCAGCGTGACGTGGGGCGGCGGCAGCATTTCCTTACCAGGAGGGGGCACCGAGCGTGGCCGCACCCCCCCACGGGCATCGGAGCATCGCACTGACGTTGCTGGCGGGTGGCAGCGTGGGGCACGGGGCCACCTCTGTGTCGCCCACCGACAGCACCGTGTGGCGTTTGCCAGGCAGCGGCGGTTAGCGCAGGCGAGCGCCACCCCCCGCGCGAGCGGCACGTCACTGCGCACACGCTCTCGAGGAACGGGCACGATGCTTGGTGGGGAGCAGCTGGAAGCCCCCGGGAATCCACGTGAAAGCGGCAACAAAACTATCCCTCGTGCTGCACCACAGGGGCCGCGGCGGTAGCGAGGACTGCGCCGCCCTACGGGCGCCCACGAGCGGTGCAGCTGCCTGGCAGCCGAGTCTGCAGAACCTACAGCTCCTGGCACGCGCTGGCCAACGCGGCACGGCCGCCTGCACGCCAAGCGCTGTAAGACCCCGCATCCCAGCGTGACCCAGGGAACCAACGCGGCTGGCCAGAAACCCCACACGCCAGGACCACAGCTCCCGCTGGGTTGCGAGAGGCAGTTTTCTCTGCTTTCTGACCCTGCAGCAACACCGTTGCTCACCCCTCCGAACCCCCACCAGTGCACCCAGAAGCCTCACCACCGGCTCGGGGCAGCCCCTGCCACCACCTCCAACACTGCCACCCTGCAGGCACCGCCATCCTCCCCAGGAGCTGCCAGCTGATGGCACGGCTCCACTCACCTTCTCCCTCGGTGCAGCCAGGGCCCAGCAATGCTCAGCGACTGCTCTGCTCCTCCCTTGGTTGACACCGACCCCTCCGACGGCTGCCTTGCTCTTAACAGCAGCACCCGCCCCTCCACCCGGAGCAAGCCCTTTACAGGGAGGGGCCGCTGCCATCAGCCTCACTGCCCACACCTGGGGCCCCTCCAGCCCCAGCCCACAGCTGGAGGCCATCACCCACCCCCACAGAGCATCATCACCCCTCCCAGCCCCTCACCTGGGGCAAAGGAAGCACAAAAGGCAGCCGGCAGCCAGCAAGTGTTTATTCAGTCACACACAGAACAAGTCCCAGAAGGGAGTGAGTCTGCTCCGGGGCTCAGGGCCCCTAATGCTGCCCCTGCCCCTGGCACACCTTGGCGCTTGTTCCCGGAGCCACGCTCCTCAGTCCAGCCGGGAACAGTCAGTCGGTTCCTGGAGCAACAAGCTGCAGGGCAGAGCTGGAAACTGCCAAACATGAGGAGCAAGATGCAGGACACAAGAAGACAGAAGAAAGGTGGCAGCTAGCTGACTAGTACAGGGGTAGAGAGAACACAAGAGATGAGCAATGGGGCGGTGAGAGGATGGGGACAGGGAACCCAACGTGGATATGCAGAAAAAAAAGCAGCAGGGAGAGAAGAAAACAGGCAGCAGAAAGAAGGAGGAGGAGCAGGACAGAAACCAACAAAGAAGGACGAGGAGCAGCATAGAGATGCAGAAAAAAAAAAGCTGGGATGGGTGGCACAACAGACATGGAGGGGAAAAAAAAAAAAGGGGGGGAGCAGGGAGCTAGACCAAGCAAGATGGAAGAAAGACCAAAAAGCTCCAGAGAACAGGGCACAGAGGGAGGAAAAAGCAACAGCGATGGGGAGTCAGGACAGCAAACCATGGGAAGGAACACAAAACAAATCACATCGCTACATGTGACAGGGCAGAGAAGGAAGAATTAGGAAACAGGGACAGAGACACAGAAAAAAAGAGACCTGGAGCCAAAAACTAATCCTGATGCATACAGAAAGAAGGGGGGTGGGGGTGGGGGGGTGTATTCTAAAACAGGGGAAACAGAGACAGAGAGATGGAGAAAAGACAAAAGCAACAGACGACAAGGCATCGAGAGAGGAATTACTGAATAGTAACAGAGCGCCAGCCAGAAACAGGCCACAAAGCAGCAAAGATCACAGGGGGTACGGGGCACAGAGGAAGGAATTCGCAAACCCGGCACAAGGAGCCAGACAGAGAGAGAGCGAGGCAAAAATTAAATGGTGAAAAGAGACAGACCGCAGGGCAGAGGGAGGAATTGATAAACAGGGACAGGGCACCCGACAGAGCATGATGGAGAACAGGGAAAAAAAAAATAGCAGCAAGCTACAGGGAAGAGGAAGGAATTAAAGAACAGTGACTGGAAGACAGACAGCGACACACGGAGAGAGAGAAGACAAAAGAGCGATGGGCAACAAGATGGATAGGGAGGAAATGAAAAACAGCAGAAGGGAGTCAGCCAGAGAGAAAGACACCGAGGAAAAAGGCCAGACAGTCTATGAGGGACGGAGGTAGGAATGAAAAACGGGGGACAGGGAGCAGGAAAGAGAGAGATGGAGATCGCAGGGAATAGCAGCGGGTGCAGGAAGAAGAAAGGGGCATCAACAGGAACAGGGAGCTGGACAGAGAGGGATGGAGAAAGGCAACAAGAGCGGCAGGGTACAGGGCAGAGAAAGGGAAGACCTACAAGATGGGGACAGGGAGATGCTCCAAGCAAGACGGAAGATACAGGTGAGCAAAAAAAGTTGAGCAGCACCAGAAAGAGAGGAGTCTAGGAGAAAGACAGGGAGGGACCAGGCCACACAAGAGGGATGAGAGGGGCCCAAGAGCTCGGGACTTACTGCAGTTCTCCGCGCTGCCAGGAGAATTTGACAGGTCAGACTCCTCCTTCTGTTTGCCTTCTCCCTTCCTCTTCTACAGCTCCAGGTGCCTGGCTGTCCTCCACTTATGAGAAGATGTAGGTGTCTCACAGCTCTTACGAGATGAGGCCTGCTAGACACAGAACCTCATTCAATCACACACTACGTGCAGGAGTAGGACAGAGGAAAGAGAGAGAAACCGAGAAGTGAGGAGCAGAACGGAAGGATCGAGAGAGAAATGGACTGAGGAGTGATGCAAAAGGTACAGAACAAGCAGTCAGAAGTGCAGACAGAAAAAGAAAAGGGAGCAGCAAGACAAGAGAGAGAAAGTGAGAGAGGAAGGGGGAGCAAGGCAGAAGAAAATAAAGAAAAGATATAGAGAAGAAGAAAAAAAAATCACAGCGTGGGAAAGAGAAGGGCGGGAAGGGACTGGGACATACAAGGGGGGCGACAGGGCCCCGAGGGCCCGGGACTCACCGCGGCTCTCGCTCCCGGCACTGCCGGGAGAACTGGACAGGTCAGATGCTTCTTTCTCCTTCCTTCCTCCTGCCCCTCCTCTTCTTCTGAAACTCCACTCGCCCGGCTGACCTCCCCCTAAAAGAATACGCGGGTGTCTCTCGGCTCTTACAAGACGTGGCTTCCGACACACGCAGCCTCGCTCGCTCGCTCCGCGGCCGTTCCGCGCCTGGGTCCGGCCCGCTGCGGACTGTGCAGAGGGCTCCTCGCTCACCCGGAGAGGCAGGCGCTCTCCCCCTGCAGGGCGAGGCGGCTGCTGCCCACATGCCCTTGACGTTCTCCTTCCTTCCCTTTCTCCGGCCCCTCCAGCTCCAGCCGCGGCGGCTCCCGCCCCGCTGCCCACGGCCGGGAAGGCTCGGCTCCGCCCGTCCCTTCTGGCCCCCGAGTCGTGAGGAGCGCCAGGCCGGGCAGAGACACCCCACGCCAGCCCGAGCTGGGCGCAGCCGGCGGCATCCCCGGGGCAGGAACGGACACGCGCGGCCTCGGGAGGGGGCACGGAGGCGGCAGGGACCCTTATTGCCGCGGACCGGCCCGGCCGCAGCCCCAACACTCACCTCCGCCGCGCACGCGCACTCCCGGGAGACGCCGCGGCCGCGCATGCGCACCCCCGGGCCGGGGGGCACACCGCGTCTCGGGGAGCCGCGGGCAGCCCGCGGGAAACCGCCACAAAACCGCGTCTCGGGCCGCGCCGGTACCGAGGGCTGTGCCGTGCCGCGCGCGCCCGCCAGCGCCGCGGCTGCGGGGAACCGAGAGCGCAGAAACTGCAGCTCCCGGCGTGCCCCGGGGAGCCAACATGGCCGACCGGAAGCCCCCTGCACGTGACTACGGCTCCCGCCGCACCGCCCGCGCACCCGGAAGCCCGGCCGAGCGCAGCCCCGCGCGGCTCCGGGCAGCGCCGCCGCCGCCCGGCCCCGACGCGGAGCGGCCTCCGCCCCCGGTCCCGCCGCACCTTTCCCCGCAGCCGCCCGGCCGCGCGGCCCCGCTCCTGCCTCGGCTCGCACCGGCCCCTCCTCCAGCACCGGCCCCGGACAGGGAGGGGTCGCTGCCTGCAGCCTCCCTGCCCGCCCCTGCGGCTCCTCCGGCCCGGCCCACGCTCCCCCCCCCCCCCCGGTAACTATAGCGACCAGCACCGTTAATAAACGCCGGAGATGCCCGTCACTCCTCCGAGCTCGCGCTCTACGGGCCGCCGGTCCTCCGGTCGCGGGGCCGCCGCCGCGCACGCGCACTCCGGGGGCCGCCCGGCGCAGCCGCACGCCGCAGGTCGCCTCTCCCCGCCGGGGGAACCTTCCCCGGGCAGCGGGAGCAGCCGCTGGACGAGACCGCTCCGGTGCGCGGGCCGACGGGACCGACGCTGCCAAATCTTATAACCCCCCGGAGAGGGAGGAGCTCCGGCACGGCCGCAGCGCAGGGCAGCGCAGTCTCGCCTTGTGACCCAGAACTCAGCGGGGTGACCGAAGTGTCGGTCAGAGCAGCCTCAGGGCTCTTTGGACGGGTGGAAGGGGGAGGAAAGCCTGTGACAACGCGACACGGGAGCGCAGAGTTGTTTTAAGGACGAAACAGCGTAACTTCGGTCCCTGGGAGACCAGTACAGTAACTATTAAAAGCACACGTATTGTTAGATATTTTTCCTAAACTCACATTTTCCAATTTAGTTTTTCAAATCCTGGTGATAGCAGAAATAGTTTTTTAAAAAAACCCAGATAGATCCAGGAACATTTCTGCCCGCGTTCAGCCGCTCTTCTGGAGCGTACGCTAGGAGCTGGAGAACCCGAGCAAGCTGTCTGATTATATTTACGGCAGCTCTGGCCCCGACAGCTCCCCCGTCCGTCCCCTTGCCAGGAACTAGCGCCGCGGCGGCTACAGCTCAGCCCAAAGCCAAACCGACACCGACCTCGGCTCTGGAAAGCGCCCCCTCATCTCCCCCCGTTTTGCTGATTAGGGATATCAATTCAACTCAGACACCGGAGTGAAAGGAGCAGGCGTATTTTATTAGAAATAACTAAATAACAGAAGAATATGGAAAACACGCAGTCAGGAAAGACGGAATAGTGCACTCACACAGACAGGAAAATACAGGGTAACGCATCAAATCCTGACTGCCTGAGAGAGAGGGAACAGCGATTAAAAAAAGATCCCTCAGCACCTGCACCCGTTGCCATCACCCAGACCCGCAGGCAGCCCCGGTTACAGCGAGGGTTTGCAGAGCCTTTCCCGGCAAGTGGGAAACCCTACGCGGTGCGTCCACCCGTAGCTGAGGCCTCCAAAGTCGCTGTGAGCGGGTCCACCCTTCTATACCCCAAAATCGGCAAGCCAGAAGAGCTGGCACCTTGGTTTGGAGCGGAAATATCTGGTTTCAATCTCACATTAGATTCCCCCGGAGCCTGGCCAGGGCTCAGGGGAGAAGCTAAGGGAGCTCCTCTGCTTACCCAGGCAGACTAGGTGCAAGGGCTCACGTCAGGCCACAGGGCCAGACTACGGTCTCCACGACCCGGTTATTTTATCCCCACGCAAAGAAAGATAAATGTACATTCAAGAGAGCCACGTCTTCCACACCTGTTTCACTAACGATGACATACTGAGTGAGCAGCTTCGGCTCAGGGCCTGTTGTTCAGGCTTCAATACTTCCACTTTTTACATCGGAATAGGTGGTTGGTTATCACTTAGTAAAATACCTGTTAGCACAATGGTTAACAGTTATAAAATACACAGGACTCGTCTACAGGTCAACTCTGGCTTGGCCCTATTGTCCAAGCCTTAGCGCTTCACCCCGAGAGTCCCCTTGCAAGCAGCCAGGACCAACACACGCCGCAAACATTCCAGCGGCTGCCAAAGGTTCAAATCCCACGCGCAGCGCCACGTGGCAGGCAGCGGTTAAAGCCGAGTTGGGCAGAAAAGGAGCTAAATGGGGAACACGCAGTTGGAGAAAGCATCTGACTGAGCACCCCCGGCACTGAACAGATGGGGAAAGGGTGGGCACAAACGCCCTTTTGGGGCAGGGAAGAGGAACGTGCTCCTCCAGAGGCTGAGATCCAGCCGCTTCCTTCCCCGTACAGGTGCGGAAAGAGAAGCACTCAGAGCAGGGGAATCCACCTCCAAAACCCTGCTCCCGACTGCTCTTCCCCCGGCATCCCACGCAGCCTCAAAGGGCGCTGCGGGTGGCTGCAGAGCCCTCCCGCTCCCCACGGCTGGTGCAGCCACATCCAAGTACAGAAAGGAGTTTTGAGAAAACTTCAGGAAGTTGGGTCATCGTCAGGTGGAATGGGAGCAGGTTCTAAAACTGGAGAACTACCAAGAGCCGAGTACTTGCTCACGAGGCAAAGAAAACATCCCCAAAGGGGCAGGGACGCTGGAGGCGACCACAGCCCAGGTGACAGGGAGATCCCCTGCCCAGGAAGGCTTTCTCTCGCCTCTTTGCCGGACCGCTGCCGCTACTCCTCCCGCTCGCTCTTGCCTCGCAGGTCCTTCTGCACGCGGTGGATGTCTCTCCCTTCTTCTCCACGACCAACTGCTGCAAGAGCAGGAGAATGCCATCAGGTCTGAGAGCGACGACGGTCCTGGGTGAGAGCTGGCCACAGCACCACCTGAACACCGGCCGCCCTCACACAGCCCTATACCCCCGCCCCCCCGAAAAAACCTCACAGATCGGCTTTTCTTACCCAATCGGTGCTCCGGTGCTGCCACACGTGGAGTCGCGGCGGGCGCTGGAGCTGGGCTCGGAGTCGGGCACTCTGGGCAAACGGAGCTGGGCATGCAGAGCGGCGGCCACCGAGGCTGCGCCCCTGCTTACAGGGGGCTCGAGCCGCTGCCGGGACTGCAAAGTGCCCGGGACTGCAGGGCACGGGCCAGGCCCCGACTTACAGGGCAGCCCCGGTCCCAAAGGCCCACGAGGCCCCTCCTCTCCGCTACAGGGGCGCCCTGACCCGCACCCCGCTAACAGGGCCGCCACCCCACACAAGGCGCCAGCCAAGCACTATCGAGAGTGCTGGGCGCTGTCTGCCCTGAAGGCAGGTGAATCGGCAGCAGCGGCCCTTTCCCAAGAGGTTCTGGGGGCTGGGGAAGCAGAACTTCCCGAGGGGGGTTCCTCATCGCTTGGGAGAAGCTGCCGCGTCACTGCGGAGCAGCTGGTTGCAAGGGGCTGGCGGCTGAGGCCCACCCGTGCTGCCTGTCCCCCTAAATCTCCCCCTGCCCTGCCGTACCCCTGTCCCCTCTCCCTCTATGCTTTAAGCCCCCAGGCCGCCGGGCACCACCAGGTGAGAAAATGGGGTCTGAGGCGGCTCAGGCCGGGGCAGGGGGCAGGAGGGAGGGCCGGGGGCCAGAGCACGCTGAGGGAAGGTCCCTCAGGCGGCCGGCTTCCCCGTCGTCCAGGCAGAGGAGCTGGCGCCCGACCGCGCCATCCTTCCAGGCACCAGCTCCCGGAGAAGACAGAAGGAAGAGGCATCCGTGGCCTGCGGAAGAAACTACGAGGCGAGGGCAAGCGAGAGGAGGAGCGGCACGCTGAAACCGGGGAAAGAGAAAGGGGCTGCGGGCAAAGGGCCCTCCCTGTCACCACGGCTGCTGTGGGACAAGAGCGTCCTGGGCAACTCTGGGAGGGTCTCGAGGACTCTGGGGCAGGTACTTGGCTCAGGGCCGTTCCCTGCGTTTCTAGAGGCTACCGCGGTTCTCGGTGAAGGGGACACAACTGCCGAGCCTTTGCCCTCGAAGGCCGGGGGCCGCAGACGCCCGCTCGCTACCCGCTCCTCCTGCCGAGGGCGGGGGACGGGCACAACCCTGCTTACAGGGCCGTCGGGTCAGAGGGCTCCACGGCTCGTGGCACTCGCCCCGAGTACGGGGCCGGCACGCTGGCAGGTCGCCAGCAGGACAGGCAGCCACCCAGGCCCAGAGAGCGGGCGGGTCACGCGTCGGCCGTGCTACGACCGCGCGGCTTGGCTCCGTCCTTGGAAAGGAGGGGCCAGCCGGGACTCGCCCTCCGCTCGCGGGCTCAGCGGGGACCGACCCCCTGTTGCTGCACAGAGCCCCTCTTTCCCTCCCGGGAAGTTTAAGCTAAGTACGCTGCAGCGATTTCAACAGGGGCCTAAACAAGAAGCTCCTTCACTCGCTCACTCGCACCGACGCGGACACAGGCAGGCACACGGACACGGACTGGGGAAAGAAAACTTCCCAGGAGAGAGAGCGAGCTCTGTGCAGCCAATGTCTGGGGAGCCGTCCCCTCCCGCGAGCAAGAGAGCAGAGCCTCGGACCTGACCCCCCGGACGCACGGAGCCCAGAGGGACTCAACGTGCCACGGGGCTTCGCGGGGGACCAAGGGACAAGTGCCGCGACGCACCCCGACTCCAGGGGGTCACGCTGGCCAGGCCGCCAGCAGGCAGAAAGCCGCCAGGGCCGGGGAAACAGCCCTCCCCTGCCTACAGGGCGGGCTTGGGGGCCAGAGAGCCCCATTTGCCCCTCGGTGCGGGGACGGTGCCGCTCTCTCCTTACAGGCTCGCCCCTCTCTCCGGGCAGCCAAACCGTCGGGGCAAGGGGGCAAAAGGCCAGAGACCCGAGCCCTGCTTACAGGGAGGTCACCCGGCGCAGCGCCGGCCAGGACACCAAAGGTGCCGGCAACGGTGCCGTGGGGAGGCCCCTTTGCCCTGAGCTCCCGCCTCTCCCCCCAGCCCTCTCTTCAGCCCGCCGCTCCTCCTCTCCCTCGCTCTGGCCTCGCAGCTCCTTCACGATGCCTTGTCTTGCTTCTCGAGGAGCTGGTGCTCGGAAGGAAGGCGCAGCCAGGCGCCAGCTCCCCCACCCGGAGGACAGAGCAGAGGCCCCGGCCCCGCTGCCAGGCCCCCCCCCGCGCCCAAGTTACAGGCCGGCCGGCCTGGCTGCGGCTCACCACCACGGCGCGCTTCAGGAGCTCCGCTTCCCGCCCCGGCCGCAGAGACGGCGCCGCTCACCCCCCTTAGAGGGTTGCCACCTGCCCGGCAGCCTGACCACGGGGTGACGTGGCAAAAGGCCGGCAAAAACCCAAAGACCCGAGCCCTGCTTACAGGGGGGTCACCCGGCACAAAGCCGGCCAGGGCACCGAAGGTCCTGGCGACACGCTGGTGCGACCACAGCCCCGGTGACAGGGAGGTCCCTTTGCCCAGAGCGCCCTTCTCCTTCCTCCTCTTGCTGCCCAGACTTCCTCCGCGCCTCGTCCCACTCCCTCTTGGCCTGCAGCGGTACAGGACGGAGACCTCCACGCCGCTCCGCCGCCTGCTGCAAGGGCAGGAGGATGCCGTCAGGTCCGAGAGCGATGCTGGTCCCCGGCGAGAGCTGGCCACAGCACCACCCGAACCCCGGCCGCCCTCCCACCACCACCACCATCCCCCCTCCTTGCGAAAAAAACTCACAGATTGGCTTTCCTCACCCAGTCCATGCTCCAGCACTTCCTGCAGGGATGTCTACGACGGGCGCTTTTCTCCTCCGGGCTCCTGGCCGCGTTCAGCGAGGCTTGGACCCTCCACCGCCCCTGAGGCGATGGCCGTCCCTCCTCAGGCAGCTCCAGTCCCCTCTCACCGGTCCTGAGGAAGCTCCGCTCCCCCACCCCCCGCCGTTGACGACACTCCCCCCCCCAGGTGATGACACCACCCCACTTCCCCCCACCAGGCGACGACACTGCTCCCCCCCCCCCCCGCCGAGGCGACGACACTGCTCCCCCCCCCTGCCCCGCCGAGGCGACGACACTGCTCCCCCCCCCTGCCCCGCCGAGGCGACGACACTGCTCCCCCCCCTCCCCCGCGCCGAGGCGACGACACTGCTCCCCCCCCCTCCCCCGCCGAGGCGACGACACTGCTCCACCCCCCCCCCCCCGCCGAGGCGACGACACTGCTCCCCCCCCCTGCCCCGCCGAGGCGACGACACTGCTCCCCCCCCTCCCCCGCGCCGAGGCGACGACACTGCTCCCCCCCCTCCCCCGCCGAGGCGACGACACTGCTCCACCCCCCCCCCCCCGCCGAGGCGACGACACTGCTCCCCCCCCCTCCCCCGCCGAGGCGACGACATTGCACCCCCCCCCCTCCCCAGCCGAGGCGACGACACTGCTCCCCCCCCGCCGAGGCGACGACACCGACCCCCTCTCCAAGGCGGCTCCCGTCCCGTCCCCCCCCCCCGTTCCCAAGTCGATCCGGTACTTCCCCAGGCAGGTTCGACTCCTGCTCGCCCCTTCCCCGGGCAGGTCCCCCTCAGGCGACCGCTCCGCCCCTCACAGCGGCGCTTTGTTCAGAGCGCCCTTCTCTTTCCTCTTGCTGCCCAGACTTCCTCCGCTGCTCCTCCCGCTCGCTCTTGCCTCGCAGGTCCTTCCACACGCAGTGGACATCTCTCCCTTCTCCGCCACCAGCTGCTGCAAGGGCAGGAGTGTGCCGTCAGGTCTGAGAAGGACGCCGGTCCCCGGCGAGAAGTGTCCACAGCACCACCCGAACCCCGGCCGCCCTCCAACCCCCCCTTCCCCCCCGAAAAAAACCTCACAGATCGGCTTTTCTCACCAGAGCCGCTGCTCCAGCACTTCCTGCAGGGACGACCGCGCCGGGCACTCGTCTGCTCCAGGCACCTTGCCGCGCCTGGCGGGTCCAGGACTCTCCTGAGCCCCTCAGACAATGGCGCTCGCCCCCCCACAGGCGACTCGGGTCCACCCCCGCCCGCCCCGAGCCGAGCCGAGCCGATGAGGTCCCCGCCGAGGCGGCGCCGATCGCCGAGCAGCCTTTTCCGGGGGCGCCGCTCCCGCTCCTCTCAGGCGGCCGCGCGGCGCCTCACTGCTGCGCGCGCCGTTCCCGCCCTTCGCCTCAGGCGAAAGCTCCGCCCCTCACGTCGGCGCGCGCCGTTCCCGCCCTGGTCCCGCCCCCTCGCCCTCCCCGGCGCGGCGGCCGCCCGCCCGCACCCTTCACTTCCTCACTCCGCGGGGCTCGGACCCGCAGGCACCGAGGGCGAACGGGAGAAACCGGTCCCTCCCGTAAAGCAAAACGGTGAAGGGACTCGGCTCCTCACCCTAAGAAAAGCTGCCAAGCTCGGGGTCGGTCCCCATCCGTCAACTCGAGTGTCCTCATTGTCCTCTCCGCGTGGGGGGTGTGCCGAAAGCGGAGGGACGCAGGCTGCCGGAGGCAGGCAGGGAGGGAGGCAGGCAGGCAGGGAGGGAGGCAGGCAGGGAGGGAGGGAGGCAGGGAGGGAGGGAGGGAGGGAGGCAGGGAGGCAGGCAGGCAGGGAGGGAGGCAGGCAGGAAGGCAGGGAGGGAGGCAGGCAGGCAGGCAGGCAGGCAGGCAGGGAGGCTGCTGGAGGGAGGGAGAGTTGGGGTAAGTGAAGGGCAGGAAAAAGTAGAGGCCAAAATGTGGTGGAATGAACAAAATGACTGGCAGGCTGCAGGAAAGTGGAGGCCTAGACGCCACAGGGCAAATTTCTGCCAGGAAAGCGGAGATGCCGGAAGGAGGTGCACGCTCTGATGGGCATTAGTGTTTGAAAAGGGCTGGATAGCCAAAAAGGGATGAGAGGCCCTGGTGGAATTAGAGACGGTGAAATCACTTAGAAAAGGAAGGGGGGGGATCTACAGGCATATGTTGGAAGCAAAACAGGATCACGGAGCAAGACAGAGGAAGAGAGGTAATGATGGGTCGAGACTAGAAAGACAGAGAGAAATCACCTGTGGGGGGAAAGGAAGGTGGGAAGGAGGGAGAGCAAGGGACGGTCAAGAAGACAGAGGGATTGAAGGCATGAGAGAGCAAGAGATTGAGAAAGGGAGAGGGATCGGGACGGGCTACAAGCTGAAAGGGAAAGGCCCACGGAGCAGAAGGGAAGGGCACGGGAGCTGGGCACGAGTTTGTACTAGGAAAGTGAGATGGTGCGGCGGGCGGAGGAAGCAAGCAGCCGATTCGATGTGAATGATAGAGCAAGCTTCAGCTTTACTGAAAGAAATCACCCCTTATATAAGCACTCTACAATAATCATGCACACTACTCACAAATCTACTGGATACATGTGAAAAGCTACATTATAATATCCCAGCCCCCTGTGGCATCTCAGACATGTCACAACATCTTCCCTCTTCTGGCCTGCCTCCTTTCCCAAGGTTGTTTTTACCATCAAGGCCATTGTGTACCTCAGTTTCTCTCTTTGTTAACATAACAGTCTGTTGTTTGGCATAACTGTACCCTGGGTTTTTTCCTTTGTTTACCTCAGATGGCTGCAATCAGCTTCTGCAGGGACCCATGGCCTTGCTCTCTGCAAGCCGTTCTCCAACAATTCCCCCTTTTTCTTTTTGTGCAGGCTGCACAAGCATAAATTTACTAATATTTGTCATTATACAACTATATGCTATTTTAATAATTACTACAATCAATAGTACTATTCCTAATCACCGCAATCCTTCTTGTAACAGACCTTGTAGCCATAGGGACAGACCAAAAACAGATTGTAACCATTTGTCTCAAGGATTGACAACCACTTGTGTTTTTTGTAAACGTTGCTTCATCCATTGTAATTGGTTTTGCATTAATTGACTGTGGTCGGATAGATTAAAACAACACATCCCATCAAAATCTTTACATCCATGCCCCTGGGCAAGCAAAAGAAAGTGTATGGCAGCTCGACTCTGTAATACAGCACACCTTAAACTGTCGAAGGTACCTTATCGAGTACAAAGCATCCCACATACTATCGAAGAGCAATCACATGAAAGCAAACAAACTAGGATTGGTTCTATACCACTGTCCACAAGCCTTCACGCCCTCTATGGTTGGTCCCGTTATGGTGTTCACACGTAGTTCTTCTGTTAGGCAAACATTTTATTTCCCACAGTCCGGCATCCTTATTTCTTTGCTACTCACGCAGTTTCTCATCCTCTTGGCCTTGCCGGTGTTCTTCCCAACAGCTACAGCCTGATGACAGTGATGCCACTCAGTCTGGATCACTCATAACATGTCCGCTGTTTCCCAGGCATTCCACAGATCCCCCTTTTTGTTTTTGAGTGATCCAGACCCCTTTTATTGTTCAGTCCATCGTTCTCATAAAACACTTCCACACACAGGTTAATATCATTAAAAGGATTACAATGACAATTTAAACTGTTATTCCATGTAAAAACAAAACATTTTTTAACCATCTAATAATTGGTAACCTTTTAGTCAAATCATTATTAAACCCTCTTCCTTCTTCAAGATGTAAATTCATTGTATAAACATCACTACAAAACCTAGTGCTATTCACCGGTACTGCTGAAGGAGTCACACCTTGCCATCTCAGCCAGATTGTCTGATTTTACCAACCATAATGACCAGTACAAATGGCATACCAAACAGGTCTGGGATGGGTCGGCAGCAGTTGCTAAGCCCAGGCAAAATGCCTACTGTCCTGATTGATCTTTCCCTGCCACCTTGGCACAACTCTGCAGTTTCTTATCTATCTTACGAGGCCTGTTCTTCATCAAAGCTTCGCTGTTTGTCAAAAGTTGTGTGAGGGCGATGCCTTCCAGCCCTCCCCTTTCTTTGTTTTGCTGTGGCACCTGCAAGACTTGTTTGAGAGCTGTATCAATTAAGGGTTAGACAAACTTCAAAACACAGCATACTTAGAATAGTTCTAATTAAAAAGAGAAGACTAATTTTACTATCCATATTTAAGGGATATGACTAAATAGTACAAAAATAAACAGTAAGGAAAGTACGGTACTAACATTCAGATCCGCAATTGCTAGGGAACCCTGGATACAGCGATAATTTAGAGTGCCCTTCCTCACAAACTGGAAACCCTACGTGATGCGTCCATCCGTAGGTGAGGCATCCAAAGTCGATGCAAGCAGGTCCAGCCTCTAAATCAACAGGCCAAAATAACCGGCAACTTCCTTTGAGCGGAAACATCTGATTTCATCCTCCTGTTGGGTTCCACCTGGAGCTTGGCCATTACTCCAGGGGGAAAACCAAGGGAGTTTCTAAATAAGGTTAAATACTTGAGCTCTCAACTCTTAATATTACTAAACAAAGAAAGTGGAATACGTACATTCTTACAGCATCTTATCCTTATTAATAACTATATTTTATCTAAACTACATCTTGCACAAGTGACTAGTAAGCCTATATATTTCATTAAGGAGTTGCAGTTACTGTTAGCATTTTCTCTTAAAAGAATTGGCAACTGTAGTGTAGTTTGTCCTGTTGCAGTAGCAAACATTACTCAGACATTCTGCTTAAAAGATCAGTCGAAGAGACCGCAGACTGTCCGCACAGGGGCACTCACAGCACCCACAGCTGGATCCTGAGTGCTGGCTGCCTCTCACCCTCAGCTGTGGTTGCACACACCTTGTCGGTGACCATTGGAGACTGAGACCTGTGGAGACACAAGCATAACCTCTTCCTCAGGTTATTAAAGAAAATGGTCCTTCCCAGTTACCCCTTTCTAGGTTTTTGTTAACACTTGAGCTTTGCTCTGGACTTCTTGTCGATCTGGTATCTGTGATGAAAAATGACACAATACCGGTGACACCTGTAACACAGGGGAGATGTTTAAAAGGTTTGAAGAGATGGAGTCTTTCTGGTATTCAGGGCAAGTTGCAGTGATGTTTTTAGCTGGATGCCTTGATAAAGAAAACTGGTTTTGTGTTGCTCTGACATTCTGGTGGAAGAAATGCATGCGTTTTACAGCAGAGCAAACGGTTGACCTGGAGCCAAGATCTCTCCCCCCTTTTGTTTTTGCAAAAGCACTTTCAAGGTCTGGTGCGCTCTTTCTACGATGGTTTGTCCTGTGGGGGAATGCAGTATACCTGCGATGGTTGTTAGCTATACGGGGAAGATCTTGTTTTGCTTTCTCTGTAAGTACTTTGGGTGATGTCAGTGAAGGATCTTTTCACAAAATATCAAATAAGCTATGCAGATCAACATCAGTTAGGCCCACGGCTGTATCTAATTTATGGTTCCTAACAGTGTCTGTAAAACTTTTAAAGTCTTAATAACAGTTTTAAGTTGTTGCAGGACAATACACACAGGTGATTCGGTTCACAAGGTTAGTGTCAGGGTGGGTTTCAGGGTGGGTTGTGCTACAGTGGTTATTAAGACAAATCTGATGCAATTTGAGTTCCTCATTGAGTCATACAGTTACGACCCCAAAATGCAATAGGGGTTTTCCAATATAAATGGATTAATATTTGCTACCCAATTTTCTGGGCCCCTTACATGAATGAGATCCTTGCTTTAAATTGTTACAGCATGACATCAACCCTGAAAAGCATTTGAGGTACCAGGGCTAACAGCCAATCTGCTCACAGATATTATGGTCACATCTGCACCAGTATCTAAAATGCCTGTCAGCTCGACAGACTTTTTAGCTTCAACGAGAGTACATTTTACCAGAAGTTAACCTTGTGTTACTGTTTTAGTCCAAAAATATTTAAGGGGTACCTGCCGATCCAAATCCTGAGTAATTGCAGCTTCTTTAACAAGCTGAACAATTTTTTACTTTTTTTTTTGTTACAGAACACAGGGGTACAGACCATGATTTTGATTTTTCTCTTCATAATCAGCATCTACAACCCCTGGTAAAACAAACAACCCCTGTGAGGTTGCAGATGATTTTTTAACAATATTTCCATTAGGCAGATGGTTCAGAGGTGCACTCTCCCCGCAGAGTATGCGCCTAAATTCAAAACAGCAATCAACACAGAATGACTGCCTCCTGCTAGAGGAGGTATTTCACCTGTGACACTGAGAGCACTGAGCCCAAACCAACCGCAGCACCGATGCCCCAGCGGGCGGGCACTAGGACCCTGCAGTTCCTCGCCGGCCGCTTCCCTGGCCGGAGAACTCCGCGGCTGCAGCGGCCGCGGCACACTCGCACACTCGCGCACTCTCGCACTCTCGCACTCTCGCACTCTCGCACTCTCGCACTCTCGCACTCTCGCACTCACGCACTCACGCACTCACGCACTCACGCACTCACACGCACTCACACGCACTCACACGCACTCACACGCACTCACACGCACTCACACGCACTCACACGCACTCACACGCACTCACACACTCACACACTCACACACTCACACACTCACACACTCACACACTCACACACTCACACACTCACACACTCACACACTCACACACTCACACACTCACACACTCACACACTCACACACACACACACACACACACTCACACACACACTCACACACACACTCACACACACACTCACACACACACTCACACACACACTCACACACACACTCACACACACACTCACACACACACTCACACACACTCACACACACACTCACACACACACTCACACACACACTCACACACACACTCACACACACACTCACACACACACTCTCACACACACTCTCACACACACTCTCACACACACTCACACACACTCACACACACTCACACACACTCACACACACTCACACACACTCACACACACACTCACACACACACTCACACACACACTCACACACACACTCACACACACACTCACACACACACTCACACACACACACACTCACACACACTCACACACACTCACACACACTCACACACACTCACACACACTCACACACACTCACACACACTCACACAACTACACAGAGGAGCTCCTGACACTCATTACTCACAACGTAAAATGACAAATATTACAAATACGAAGATTCCATTAAGCACATCTAAAGCCTGTGCTGCATAACCCTGCCGCTTTTGGCGGGGGGGGTGGGGGGGTGGGGGGTGCTGAGCGCGCGGGATCGGGCTCAGCCGCAGGCGGCCGCTCCGCGGTGTGGGGTCGGGGAGGCCCCGGGCCGCCGCCGCCAGCTCCGAACGCTGAGCACGGAGATCCACACGCTCGGTTTTCCAGGTAGAGTGCTGTGCCGGCGTGAATGCCGGTTTTTCTTCTTAAAAGCGTTAGCCAATTTTTATGGGGCCAATCGATATCCCTGAGCCGTCGCCTCCAGTACAGCTGGTGTAGTCTGAGGTTTTGCAGCCCGTTCTTATTAATGCTTAAATCTTTAATAACAGAAAAAAGCCGTTCTTCCCAACGTGGCTGATGACTCGGCTCATAGCTTACAGGAGTAAGAATTTTTCTGGCAATGTCCATATTCCCTTGCGCCAAAGTTTTTTTTTCGCCTCACTTTCACGGTTTTTTCGCCTCAGTTTTATCTATGGATCATCCCCAATTAAAGGAGGATACAGACCAGACAGTCCAGATTCTTTTTCAGGATTTACAGCATCAGGGTCTAAAAGATTATCACACCATTCTGCTTCTTCAAACAATAAATTTGGCTCTTTAAAGTGTCCCTTAGCCTTGCCCAGACCAATCAGCGCGGCTAAGTCTTTTAACGGACCTACTCCCCGCTTTTCTAAAAAGCGCTGTAAAAGTTGAATGGCTACCTCTCGTTCCACGTTCCTGCCCGGGCAGCAATTCCTCAAATTCCACAAATTCCACAAATTCCTGGTGCAGCTCGACGACCTTCCTCAAAGTCCGATCAAGTAGCCAGACACCAGTGAAGGCTTTTCCTGGGTAACAAATCCCTATTCAGCCTTTAATTCCTCTGGCCTTTCCTGGGTCTCACCCCTATTCGGCCAATTCCGGGGTAGCCATCCACGGACACCAAAATCTCCTGAAGCCGGACCAGCTGCCCCGATGTCAGACTTACGAATCCCGACGCTTTAGGAGATGGCACACGTCTACTGCCGTCAGCAGCGACCTTATCGCCTTCCAGCTCCGAAAAATCCGTTCCGCCGCTTCCCGGGTTCCGTTAGGTGGAAAAGCAGGGTTCGGGTAACCCTGTTCGGTGCGCCACTTGTGGCGGGCGGAGGAAGCAAGCAGCCGATTCAATGTGAATGATAGAGCAAGCTTCAGCTTTACTGAAAAAAATCACCCCTTATATAAGCACTCTACAATAATCATGCACACTACTCACAAATCTACTGGATACATGTGAAAAGCTACATTATAATATCCCAGCCCCCTGTGGCATCTCAGACATGTCACAACATCTTCCCTCTTCTGGCCTGCCTCCTTTCCCAAGGTTGTTTTTACCATCAAGGCCATTGTGTACCTCAGTTTCTCTCTTTGTTAACATAACAGTCTGTTGTTTGGCATAACTGTACCCTGGGTTTTTTCCTTTGTTTACCTCAGATGGCTGCAATCAGCTTCTGCAGGGACCCATGGCCTTGCTCTCTGCAAGCCGTTCTCCAACAAGATGGGGAGTCTAAATAATCTTAAGATTGATGGTGCAAGACTTGTGCAAAAACAAAAGGAGGCGTATGGGGCTGTTTGCAAAGACATACCAGGTGCTGATCACATCGCTAGGCTGCAATCTCCTAGCCTGAAGAGGAGTTTCTTCTGGTCCTTGAAGTTGTATGTTCCAGCAACAAATCACCCGAGATTCCAGCACAAACTGGCCTGGCGGTCTGGGCAGGGCCCAGGGAACAACTGAGGCTGCGCAGAGGAACAGGGTGAAAAGTTCATCCGCGAGGAAGAAGAGGTGCTTCATCTATAGAACCCTTGCCCAGAAATTTGCAACCCCTGCCCGGAACTTGAAGAGCTCATGGCGCAGGCACAAGGGGAGGAGACCTGATTGCCGTGAGGAGCGAGGGGAGGCGGGGGTAGGCTATGTGTATGTACAGGCGTTCTGTGAACGTGCACTATTCTGCGACAGATCAGCCGGGCGGGAGCTGCAAACCACGCGCATGCTTGTGGTGGAGCGATCCCCCATGCGCCCGGCGCTGGATGAACATACCCGCCTTGTGACTCCACAGTTACAGAGCGATTCCTCCGCAAAACAGAGAGACTGAGCCTTCAGCAGGTTCAAAACCGTCATTCCGTGTGATTGTGCAAAGAGCACATCAAGGCACGAATAAAGGGAGTGCGGAAAAGCTGCAAGAGACGGGAACAAAGCGGAGGCCAGAAAAAAAAGCGGAGGCCAGAAAAAAAAGCGGAGGCCAGAAAAAAAAGCGGAGGCCAGAAAAAAAAGCGGAGGCCAGAAAAAAAAGCGGAAATTAAGAGTAATTGGAGGCCAAATCAGGGCAGAAGCACCAAAATGTTTGAAAGACTGCAGGGAAGCAGACCTTAGAAGTATCTTATTTTGTGAGGTGTGGGGGGAAGATGTATTTAGCAGGCCGTGGTGGAGTGGTATTTCGCAGGAGCGCAGCATTATCTTGCTTCATCTCAAAGGTAATTTGTATATTGGGGGGGGAGTGTTATACCAGGGGGGAGGCATTTTGTGCAGACAGGGGTAAACCGTATTTCTGGGGGGCAGAGAGTTTTATAATGGGGGGGAGGGTGGAGTACGGGTGGGGGAATATTATTGGGGGTAGCATTACATCAGTCTGTGTGTGTGGGAGTACTGGGTGAGTATTATTTTGCAGGGCGATAGCAACATTTCACATGATGGGAGAAGAGTCATTTTGCTTGGGGGGGCGAGCCTTACTTCAGCAGGGGGCAGAGAGAGCATTATGGGGGGGGAAAGGAGTACATTATTTCACTGGGAGAGGTAGTAGTATTCCACGGGGGGGTGGGTGTAATATTTCTGGGGGTATTATTGGGCGAGTATTATTTGGAAGGGTGTATTATTCTACCGGGTGGGCGGGGGAAGGAAGGGCGGCGTGAGGGGTGGGGATTTTTCACAGCAGTATCATTTCAGTGGCGGAGCTGTATTTCACAGGCGGAAGTATTGTTATTTTGCAGGGGTGGGGGAGTATTATTGGGGGACAATCATTTCGGGGGGGGGGGGAAATATTATTTCGCTGGGGGTGCAGGGGCAGCAGGAGTATTATTTTGCAGGGGTATATTTTGAGGTCAGAGCATTTCCACGTGATTATTTGCTGGGGGACTTTTTAGAGGGGACTATTTTACAGGAAGTGTTTCAGGGTAGGGTATTTGAGGGGATCATTTCTGTGGGGAGCCTGGGGGGGGGCAGTATTGGTGGGGTCGGCATTTACAGGGCGAGTATTTTAGGGCAGGAGTGGTGTGGTGAAAGAGCGCCAAGGCAGCGATGGGGAGCAGGGCGGGGGGATCAGCAAGGAGAGGAGGCAGCACGGAGGCATTTAGAAGAGAGGTGAGCGACAGGGAGCTGGACAGCAGGAGACGACTGCGGAAGAGAGAGACAGGCAGTAGGATGCTGGCCTGGAACCAACAAGAGGAACAGAGAGGACAGAGGTGGAACATGAGAGAAGGCAGGAAGAGAGAACAAGAGAGAGAGATGAAGCCATCAACAGTCGAGACAGGGAGCAGCACAGAAGGTCTGAGAGAGGGCGAGGTGAACAGGGTGGAGGACGGGGACAGGGAGATACAGGAGCAGGGGAGGCATGAGCGAGGTCACAGCATAGAGGCAGGAAGACAAGGAGGGAGGGAAATAGGGAGGCAGGGATATGGAGCGGCAGACAGGCACGGCGAGGATAAGAATGCCAGGGAACAGGCCAGAGAAAGCTGTGGGCAAAAAGAGACCCCAAAGCTGATCTGGACCAAGAATTGCAAAGGAAAAAAATAGCACTAGGCTACAGGAGAGAAACAGAGGATGACAAAAAGGAAGGAGAGGGAGCAGGACCAAGGCATATAGAAAAAAGAAAAAGGGAAAGCCTGAAGAAGACACAAGAGGGAGTGGGAGCAGGGAAGAAGGAGAGCAGAAGTACAGGGGGAAAAAAAAAAAAAAAAAAAAATCATCACAGCACCATGGGATAGAGAGGGGGCCAGGGGAGATCCCAAAACATACAAGACGGACAACAAGGCCCCGAGGGTCCGCGACTCACCGCAGCTGTCGCTCTCGGCGCGGCCAAGAAAAATTTGCCAATTCAGACCCTTCTTTCTCCTTCTCTCCTCCCTTCCTCTTCTGGAGGTGCAGTCGCTCAGCTGCCCTCCACCTCAAAGAACACGCGGGTGTCTCTCAGCTCTTACAAGACACAGCTTCCTGCACACGAAGCCTCGCTCCCTCCCTGCATGGCCGTACCACACTCCGGGTGATGCGCACAGACCCTGGGCCCATGCTGGTGGTCCGGCCCTGCGGACTGTGCAGAGGGCTCCTTCCTCGCCCAGAGAGGCAGGCTCTCTCTTCCTGCAGTGGAAGGCAGCTGCTGCCCACATGCCCTTGATTTTCTTCTTTCCCTTTCTCAGGCCTCTCCAGCTTCAGCTGTGACAGCTCCTGTCCACAGCCAGAAAACGTCCCAGGGACCTGTCCCTTCTCACCTCTCTGCTGCGAGGAGCACAAGGGCAGGCAGAGAACCCCACACAGTTCTGAAGTGGGTCCAGTCGACAGCATCCCCAGGGAAGGAACAGGCAAGCGCGGCCCCGGTGAGGCCTCTGGGAGAAGGTGAAGCGACTGCCGTTATTCCCATAGATCGCCCCTGGCCGGAGCCCCCCTTCCACAGGGGCTCCTGCGGAGGCGCCAAGGGCCGGCTTGCCGCCATCCCCGCGGGGCTCGGGGGTGACCCGGGGCTACGGGACGGGCTTCAGGGTGAGGTGCGAGACCTGGGGCCAGGACACGGTGCGGGCGAGGCCAGTGCCAGCTCAAGGGGAGCTCTGGCAAGCTGGGGAGGCACCCAGCACCAACCCCCGGGGGACACCCATCTTCTTCCCCTCTGCCTCTGTCCCAGCCCTCGGGTAACTCCCTGGGGCTCCCCCGGCCCGGATCACCTCCAGGAGAGCCGAGGCCTGACACAGCAGGCGGTGTGAAGCTTCCTGCCCCACCGCTGCCGTGTGGCCAGCGGGCAGGAGGGGCCCCCACACCTGCCAAAGGGGCGGGCCGGCCTCACCGGCGGCCTCGGCCCTCGCCCACCCCCAGGAATCACGCCCAGCAAGCCTCACGCTGCGGCAGCAGGAAGGCGGCTCTGGCGGTGCCGCACACCTGTGCGGGGCCGGCGCTGCAGTCCTGCCCTTCGCGCACCGAGCGCCCGCCGGCAGCGTGACGTGGGGCGGCGGCGGCATTTCCTTACCAGGAGGGGGCACCGAGCGTGGCCGCACCCCCCCACGGGCATCGGAGCATCGCCCTGACGTTGCTGGCGGGCGGCAGCGTGGGGCACGGGGCCACCTCTGTGTCGCCCACCGACAGCACCGTGTGGCGTTTGCCAGGCAGTGGCGGTGAGCGCGGGCGAGCGCCACCCCCCGCGCGAGCGGCGGCCGAGCGGCACGTCACTGCGCACACGCTCTCGAGGAACGGGCACGACGCTTGGTGGGGAGCGGCTGGAAGCCCCCGGGAATCCACGTGAAAGCGGCAACAAAACTATCCCTCGTGCTGCGCCACAAGGGCCGCGGCGGTAGCGAGGACTGCGCCGCGCTACGGGCGCCCACGAGCGGTGCGGCTGCCTGGCAGCCGAGTCTGCAGAACCTACAGCTCCTGGCACGCGCTGGCCAACGCGGCACGGCCGCCTGCACGCCAAGCGCTGTAAGACCCCGCATCCCAGCGTGACCCAGGGAACCAACGCGGCTGGCCAGAAACCCCACACGCCAGGACCACAGCTCCCGCTGGGTTGCGAGAGGCAGTTTTCTCTGCTTTCTGACCCTGCAGCAACACCGTTGCTCACCCCTCCGAACCCCCACCAATGCACCCAGAAGCCTCACCACCGGCTCGGGGCAGCCCCTGCCACCACCTCCAACACTGCCACCCTGCAGGCACCGCCATCCTCCCCAGGAGCTGCCAGCTGATGGCACGGCTCCACTCACCTTCTCCCTCGGTGCAGCCGGGGCCCAGCAATGCTCAGCGACTGCTCTGCTCCTCCCTTGGTTGACACCGACCCCTCCGACGGCTGCCTTGCTCTTAACAGCAGCACCCGCCCCTCCACCCGGAGCAAGCCCTTTACAGGGAGGGGCCGCTGCCATCAGCCTCACTGCCCACACCTGGGGCCCCTCCAGCCCCAGCCCACAGCTGGAGGCCATCACCCACCCCCACAGAGCATCATCACCCCTCCCAGCCCCTCACCTGGGGCAAAGGAAGCACAAAAGGCAGCCGGCAGCCAGCAAGTGTTTATTCAGTCACACACAGAACAAGTCCCAGAAGGGAGTGAGTCTGCTCCGGGGCTCAGGGCCCCTAATGCTGCCCCTGCCCCTGGCACACCTTGGCGCTTGTTCCCGGAGCCACGCTCCTCAGTCCAGCCGGGAACAGTCAGTCGGTTCCTGGAGCAACAAGCTGCAGGGCAGAGCTGGAAACTGCCAAACATGAGGAGCAAGATGCAGGACACAAGAAGACAGAAGAAAGGTGGCAGCTAGCTGACTAGTACAGGGGTAGAGAGAAAACAAGAGATGAGCAATGGGGCGGTGAGAGGATGGGGACAGGGAACCCAACGTGGATATGCAGAAAAAAAAGCAGCAGGGAGAGAAGAAAACAGGCAGCAGAAAGAAGGAGGAGGAGCAGGACAGAAACCAACAAAGAAGGACGAGGAGCAGCATAGAGATGCAGAAAAAAAAAAAAGCTGGGATGGGTGGCACAACAGACATGGAGGGGAAAAAAAAAAAGGGGGGGAGCAGGGAGCTAGACCAAGCAAGATGGAAGAAAGACCAAAAAGCTCCAGAGAACAGGGCACAGAGGGAGGAAAAAGCAACAGCGATGGGGAGTCAGGACAGCAAACCATGGGAAGGAACACAAAACAAATCACATCGCTACATGTGACAGGGCAGAGAAGGAAGAATTAGGAAACAGGGACAGAGACACAGAAAAAAAGAGACCTGGAGCCAAAAACTAATCCTGATGCATACAGAAAGAAGGGGGGTGGGGGTGGGGGTGGGGGGGTGTATTCTAAAACAGGGGAGACAGAGAGATGGAGAAAAGACAAAAGCAACAGACTACAAGGCATCGAGAGAGGAATTACTGAATAGTAACAGAGCGCCAGCCAGAAACAGGCCACAAAGCAGCAAAGATCACAGGGGGTACGGGGCACAGAGGAAGGAATTCGCAAACCCGGCACAAGGAGCCAGACAGAGAGAGAGCGAGGCAAAAATTAAATGGTGAAAAGAGACAGACCGCAGGGCAGAGGGAGGAATTGATAAACAGGGACAGGGCACCCGACAGAGCATGATGGAGAACAGGGAAAAAAAAAATAGCAGCAAGCTACAGGGAAGAGGGAGGAATTAAAGAACAGTGACTGGAAGACAGACAGCGACACATGGAGAGAGAGAAGACAAAAGAGCGATGGGCAACAAGATGGATAGGGAGGAAATGAAAAACAGCAGAAGGGAGTCAGCCAGAGAGAAAGACACCGAGGAAAAAGGCCAGACAGTCTATGAGGGACGGAGGTAGGAATGAAAAACGGGGGACAGGGAGCAGGAAAGAGAGAGATGGAGATCGCAGGGAATAGCAGCGGGTGCAGGAAGAAGAAAGGGGCATCAATAGGAACAGGGAGCTGGACAGAGAGGGATGGAGAAAGGCAACAAGAGCGGCAGGGTACAGGGCAGAGAAAGGGAAGACCTACAAGATGGGGACAGGGAGATGCTCCAAGCAAGACGGAAGATACAGGTGAGCAAAAAAAGTTGAGCAGCACCAGAAAGAGAGGAGTCTAGGAGAAAGACAGGGAGGGACCAGGCCACACAAGAGGGATGAGAGGGGCCCAAGAGCTCGGGACTTACTGCAGTTCTCCGCGCTGCCAGGAGAATTTGACAGGTCAGACTCCTCCTTCTGTTTGCCTTCTCCCTTCCTCTTCTACAGCTCCAGGTGCCTGGCTGTCCTCCACTTATGAGAAGATGTAGGTGTCTCACAGCTCTTACGAGATGAGGCCTGCTAGACACAGAACCTCATTCAATCACACACTACGTGCAGGAGTAGGACAGAGGAAAGAGAGAGAAACCGAGAAGTGAGGAGCAGAACGGAAGGATCGAGAGAGAAATGGACTGAGGAGTGATGCAAAAGGTACAGAACAAGCAGTCAGAAGTGCAGACAGAAAAAGAAAAGGGAGCAGCAAGACAAGAGAGAGAAAGTGAGAGAGGAAGGGGGAGCAAGGCAGAAGAAAAGAAAGAAAAGATATAGAGAAGAAGAAAAAAAAATCACAGCATGGGAAAGAGAAGGGCGGGAAGGGACTGGGACATACAAGGGGGGCGACAGGGCCCCGAGGGCCCGGGACTCACCGCGGCTCTCGCTCCCGGCACTGCCGGGAGAACTGGACAGGTCAGATGCTTCTTTCTCCTTCCTTCCTCCTGCCCCTCCTCTTCTTCTGAAACTCCACTCGCCCGGCTGACCTCCCCCTAAAAGAATACGCGGGTGTCTCTCGGCTCTTACAAGACGTGGCTTCCGACACACGCAGCCTCGCTCGCTCGCTCCGCGGCCGTTCCGCGCCTGGGTCCGGCCCGCTGCGGACTGTGCAGAGGGCTCCTCGCTCACCCGGAGAGGCAGGCGCTCTCCCCCTGCAGGGCGAGGCGGCTGCTGCCCACATGCCCTTGACGTTCTCCTTCCTTCCCTTTCTCCGGCCCCTCCAGCTCCAGCCGCGGCGGCTCCCGCCCCGCTGCCCACGGCCGGGAAGGCTCGGCTCCGCCCGTCCCTTCCGGCCCCCGAGCCGTGAGGAGCGCCAGGCCGGGCAGAGACACCCCACGCCAGCCCGAGCTGGGCGCAGCCGGCGGCATCCCCGGGGCAGGAACGGACACGCGCGGCCCCAGCGCGGCCTCGGGAGGGGGCACGGAGGCGGCAGGGACCCTTATTGCCGCGGACCGGCCCGGCCGCAGCCCCAACACTCACCTCCGCCGCGCACGCGCACTCCCGGGAGACGCCGCGGCCGCGCATGCGCACCCCCGGGCCGGGGGGCACACCGCGTCTCGGGGAGCCGCGGGCAGCCCGCGGGAAACCGCCACAAAACCGCGTCTCGGGCCGCGCCGCGGGGCCGCGCCGGTACCGAGGGCTGTGCCGTGCCGCGCGCGCCCGCCAGCGCCGCGGCTGCGGGGAACCGAGAGCGCAGAAACTGCAGCTCCCGGCGTGCCCCGGGGAGCCAACATGGCCGACCGGAAGCCCCCTGCACGTGACTACGGCTCCCGCCGCGCCGCCCGCGCACCCGGAAGCCCGGCCGAGCGCAGCCCCGCGCGGCTCCGGGCAGCGCCGCCGCCGCCCGGCCCCGACGCGGAGCGGCCTCCGCCCCCGGTCCCGCCGCACCTTTCCCCGCAGCCGCCCGGCCGCGCGGCCCCGCTCCTGCCTCGGCTCGCACCGGCTCCTCCTCCAGCACCGGCCCCGGACAGGGAGGGGTCGCTGCCTGCAGCCTCCCTGCCCGCCCCTGCGGCTCCTCCGGCCCGGCCCACGCTCCCCCACCCCCCCCCGGTAACTATAGCGACCAGCACCGTTAATAAACGCCGGAGATGCCCGTCACTCCTCCGAGCTCACGCTCTATGGGCCGCCGGTCCTCCGGTCGCGGGGCCGCCGCCGCGCACGCGCACTCCGGGGGCCGCCCGGCGCAGCCGCACGCCGCAGGTCGCCTCTCCCCACCGGGGGAACCTTCCCCGGCCAGCGGGAGCAGCCGCTGGGCGAGACCGCTCCGGTGCGCGGGCCGACGGGACCGACGCTGCCAAATCTTATAACCCCCCGGAGAGGGAGGAGCTCCGGCACGGCCGCAGCGCAGGGCAGCGCAGTCTCGCCTTGTGACCCAGAACTCAGCGGGGTGACCGAAGTGTCGGTCAGAGCAGCCTCAGGGCTCTTTGGACGGGTGGAAGGGGGAGGAAAGCCTGTGACAACGCGACACGGGAGCGCAGAGTTGTTTTAAGGACGAAACAGCGTAACTTCGGTCCCTGGGAGACCAGTACAGTAACTATTAAAAGCACACGTATTGTTAGATATTTTTCCTAAACTCACATTTATCCAATTTAGTTTTTCAAATCCTGGTGATAGCAGAAATAGTTTTTTAAAAAAACCCAGATAAATCCAGGAACATTTCTGCCCGCGTTCAGCCGCTCTTCTGGAGCGTACGCTAGGAGCTGGAGAACCCGAGCAAGCTGTCTGATTATATTTACGGCAGCTCTGGCCCCGACAGCTCCCCCGTCCGTCCCCTTGCCAGGAACTAGCGCCGCGGCGGCTACAGCTCAGCCCAAAGCCAAACCGACACCGACCTCGGCTCTGGAAAGCGCCACCTCATCTCCCCCCGTTTTGCTGATTAGGGATATCAATTCAACTCAGACACCGGAGTGAAAGGAGCAGGCGTATTTTATTAGAAATAACTAAATAACAGAAGAATATGGAAAACACGCAGTCAGGAAAGACGGAATAGTGCACTCACACAGATAGGAAAATACAGGGTAACGCATCAAATCCTGACTGCCTGAGAGAGAGGGAACAGCGATTAAAAAAGATCCCTCAGCACCTGCACCCGTTGCCATCACCCAGACCCGCAGGCAGCCCCGGTTACAGCGAGGGTTTGCAGAGCCTTTCCCGGCAAGTGGGAAACCCTACGCGGTGCGTCCACCCGTAGCTGAGGCCTCCAAAGTCGCTGTGAGCGGGTCCACCCTTCCATACCCCAAAATCGGCAAGCCAGAAGAGCTGGCACCTTGGTTTGGAGCGGAAATATCTGGTTTCAATCTCACATTAGATTCCCCCGGAGCCTGGCCAGGGCTCAGGGGAGAAGCTAAGGGAGCTCCTCTGCTTACCCAGGCAGACTAGGTGCAAGGGCTCACGTCAGGCCACAGGGCCAGACTACGGTCTCCACGACCTGGTTATTTTATCCCCACACAAAGAAAGATAAATGTACAGTCAAGAGAGCCACGTCTTCCACACCTGTTTCACTAACGATGACATACTGAGTGAGCAGCTTCGGCTCAGGGCCTGTTGTTCAGGCTTCGATACTTCCACTTTTTACATCGGAATAGGTGGTTGGTTATCACTTAGTAAAATACCTGTTAGCACAATGGTTAACAGTTACAAAATACACAGGACTCGTCTACAAGTCAACTCTGGCTTGGCCCTATTGTCCAAGCCTTAGCGCTTCACCCCGAGTCCCCTTGCAAGCAGCCAGGACCAACACACGCCGCAAACATTCCAGCGGCTGCCAAAGGTTCAAATCCCACGCGCAGCGCCACGTGGCAGGCAGCGGTTAAAGCCGAGTTGGGCAGAAAAGGAGCTAAATGGGGAACACGCAGTTGGAGAAAGCATCTGACTGAGCACCCCCGGCACTCAACAGATGGGGAAAGGGTGGGCACAAACGCCCTTTTGGGGCAGGGAAGAGGAACGTGCTCCTCCAGAGGCTGAGATCCAGCCGCTTCCTTCCCCGTACAGGTGCGGAAAGAGAAGCACTCAGAGCAGGGGAATCCACCTCCAAAACCCTGCTCCCGACTGCTCTTCCCCCGGCATCCCACGCAGCCTCAAAGGGCGCTGCGGGTGGCTGCAGAGCCCTCCCGCTCCCCACGGCTGGTGCAACCACATCCAAGTACAGGAAGGAGTTTTGAGAAAACTTCAGGAAGTTGGGTCATCGTCAGGTGGAATGGGAGCAGGTTCTAAAACTGGAGAACTACCAAGAGCCGAGTACTTGCTCACGAGGCAAAGAAAACATCCCCAAAGGGGCAGGGACGCTTGAGGCGACCACAGCCCAGGTGACAGGGAGATCCCCTGCCCAGGAAGGCTTTCTCTCGCCTCTTTGCCGGACCGCTGCCGCTACTCCTCCCGCTCGCTCTTGCCTCGCAGGTCCTTCTGCACGCGGTGGATGTCTCTCCCTTCTTCTCCACGACCAACTGCTGCAAGAGCAGGAGAATGCCATCAGGTCTGAGAGCGACGACGGTCCTGGGTGAGAGCTGGCCACAGCACCACCTGAACACCGGCCGCCCTCACACAGCCCTATACCCCCGCCCCCCCGAAAAAACCTCACAGATCGGCTTTTCTTACCCAATCGGTGCTCCGGTGCTGCCACACGTGGAGTCGCGGCGGGCGCTGGAGCTGGGCTCGGAGTCGGGCACTCTGGGCAAACGGAGCTGGGCATGCAGAGCGGCGGCCACCGAGGCTGCGCCCCTGCTTACAGGGGGCTCGAGCCGCTGCCGGGACTGCAAAGTGCCCGGGACTGCAGGGCACGGGCCAGGCCCCGACTTACAGGGCATCCCCGGTCCCAAAGGCCCACGAGGCCCCTCCTCTCCGCTACAGGGGCACCCTGACCCGCACCCCGCTAACAGGGCCGCCACCCCACACAAGGCGCCAGCCAAGCACTATCGAGAGTGCTGGGCGCTGTCTGCCCTGAAGGCAGGTGAATCGGCAGCAGCGGCCCTTTCCCAAGAGGTTCTGGGGGCTGGGGAAGCAGAACTTCCCGAGGGGGGTTCCTCATCGCTTGGGAGAAGCTGCCGCGTCACTGCAGAGCAGCTGGTTGCAAGGGGCTGGCGGCTGAGGCCCACCAAGTGCTGCCTGTCCCCCTAAATCTCCCCCTGCCCTGCCGTACCCCTGTCCCCTCTCCCTCTATGCTTTAAGCCCCCAGGCCGCCGGGCACCACCAGGTGAGAAAATGGGGTCTGAGGCGGCTCAGGCCGGGGCAGGGGGCAGGAGGGAGGAGGGAGGGCCGGGGGCCAGAGCACGCTGAGGGAAGGTCCCTCAGGCGGCCGGCTTCCCCGTCGTCCAGGCAGAGGAGCTGGCGCCCGACCGCGCCGTCCTTCCAGGCACCAGCTCCCGGAGAAGACAGAAGGAAGAGGCATCCGTGGCCTGCGGAAGAAACTACGAGGCGAGGGCAAGCGAGAGGAGGAGCGGCACGCTGAAACCGGGGAAAGAGAAAGGGGCTGCGGGCAAAGGGCCCTCCCTGTCACCACGGCTGCTGTGGGACAAGAGCGTCCTGGGCAACTCTGGGAGGGTCTCGAGGACTCTGGGGCAGGTACTTGGCTCAGGGCCGTTCCCTGCGTTTCTAGAGGCTACCGCGGTTCTCGGTGAAGGGGACACAACTGCCGAGCCTTTGCCCTCGAAGGCCGGGGGCCGCAGACGCCCGCTCGCTACCCGCTCCTCCTGCCGAGGGCGGGGGACGGGCACAACCCTGCTTACAGGGCCGTCGGGTCAGAGGGCTCCACGGCTCGTGGCACTCGCCCCGAGTACGGGGCCGGCACGCTGGCAGGTCGCCAGCAGGACAGGCAGCCACCCAGGCCCAGAGAGCGGGCGGGTCACGCGTCGGCCGTGCTACGACCGCGCGGCTTGGCTCCGTCCTTGGAAAGGAGGGGCCAGCCGGGACTCGCCCTCCGCTCGCGGGCTCAGCGGGGACCGACCCCCTGTTGCTGCACAGAGCCCCTCTTTCCCTCCCGGGAAGTTTAAGCTAAGTACGCTGCAGCGATTTCAACAGGGGCCTAAACAAGAAGCTCCTTCACTCGCTCACTCGCACCGACGCGGACACAGGCAGGCACACGGACACGGACAGGGGGAAAGAAAACTTCCCAGGAGAGAGAGCGAGCTCTGTGCAGCCAATGTCTGGGGAGCCGTCCCCTCCCGCGAGCAAGAGAGCAGAGCCTCGGACCTGACCCCCCGGACGCACGGAGCCCAGAGGGACTCAACGTGCCACGGGGCTTCGCGGGGGACCAAGGGACAAGTGCCGCGACGCACCCCGACTCCAGGGGGTCACGCTGGCCAGGCCGCCAGCAGGCAGAAAGCCGCCAGGGCCGGGGAAACAGCCCTCCCCTGCCTACAGGGCGGGCTTGGGGGCCAGAGAGCCCCATTTGCCCCTCGGTGCGGGGACGGTGCCGCTCTCTCCTTACAGGCTCGCCCCTCTCTCCGGGCAGCCAAACCGTCGGGGCAAGGGGGCAAAAGGCCAGAGACCCGAGCCCTGCTTACAGGGAGGTCACCCGGCGCAGCGCCGGCCAGGACACCAAAGGTGCCGGCAACGGTGCCGTGGGGAGGCCCCTTTGCCCTGAGCTCCCGCCTCTCCCCCCAGCCCTCTCTTCAGCCCGCCGCTCCTCCTCTCCCTCGCTCTGGCCTCGCAGCTCCTTCACGATGCCTTGTCTTGCTTCTCGAGGAGCTGGTGCTCGGAAGGAAGGCGCAGCCAGGCGCCAGCTCCCCCACCCGGAGGACAGAGCAGAGGCCCCGGCCCCGCTGCCAGGCCCCCCCCCGCGCCCAAGTTACAGGCCAGCCGGCCTGGCTGCGGCTCACCACCACGGCGCGCTTTAGGAGCTCCGCTTCCCGCCCCGGCCGCAGAGACGGCGCCGCTCACCCCCCTTAGAGGGTTGCCACCTGCCCGGCAGCCTGACCACGGGGTGACGTGGCAAAAGGCCGGCAAAAACCCAAAGACCCGAGCCCTGCTTACAGGGGGGTCACCCGGCACAAAGCCGGCCAGGGCACCGAAGGTCCTGGCGACACGCTGGTGCGACCACAGCCCCGGTAACAGGGAGGTCCCTTTGCCCAGAGCGCCCTTCTCCTGCCTCCTCTTGCTGCCCAGACTTCCTCCACTCTTGGCCTGCAGCGGTACAGGACGGAGACCTCCACGCCGCTCCGCCGCCTGCTGCAAGGGCAGGAGGATGCCGTCAGGTCCGAGAGCGATGCTGGTCCCCGGCGAGAGCTGGCCACAGCACCACCCGAACCCCGGCCGCCCTCCCACCACCCACCCCGCGAAAAAACCTCGCAGATCGGCTTTCCTCACCCAGTCGGTGCTCCAGTGCTTCGTGCAGGGACCGTGACGGGCTCTCATCTGCAATGGGCTCCTGGCAGCGTCCGGCGGCTCCTGGCAGCGTCCGTCAGGGCCTGGACCCTCCTCAGCCCCTGAGGTGATGGCGGTCCCTCCTCATGCAGCTCCAGTCCCCCCCCATGCGCCCTGACGCAGGTCTGCTGCCCCTCCTAGGCGACGGCACTGGCCCCCCACCCTGCAGCAGCTTTGATCCCCCGCCAAGGCGGCTCCAATCCCTCGGCCCCGAGTCGATCCATTTCTTGCTGAGGCAGCGCCGACTTGCGCTCCCCTTTCCCTCAGGCGGCCGCTCCGCCCCTCGCAGCGGCGCTTTGCCCAGAGCGCGCTTCTCTTTCTTCCGCTTGCTGCCCAGACTTCCTTCGCTGCTCCTCCTGCTAACCCTTGCCTTGCACGGCCTTCCGCATGCGGTGGATGTCTCTCCCTTCTCCACCACCAAGTGCTGCAAGAGCAGGAGGGTGCCGTCAGGCCTGAGAGGGACGACGGTCCCCGGCGAGAGCCTGACACGGCACCACCCGAACACCGGCCGCCCTCCCACACCACTATTCCTCTATACCCCCCCCCCCAAAAAAAAACCTCACAGATCGGCTTTTCTTACCCAATCGGTGCTCCGGTGCTGCCACACGTGGAGTCGCGGCTGGCGCTGGAGCTGGGCTCGGAATCGGGCACTCTGGGCAAATGGAGCTGGGCATGCAAAACGGCGGCCACCGAGGCTGCGCCCCTGCTTACAGGGGGCTCGAGCCGCTGCCGGGACTGCAAAGTGCCCGGGACTGCAGGGCACGGGCCAGGCCCCGACTTACAGGGCAGCCCCGGTCCCAAAGGCCCACGAGGCCCCTCCTCTCCGCTACAGGGGCGCCCTGACCCGCACCCCGCTAACAGGGCCGCCACCCCACACAAGGCGCCAGCCAAGCACTATCGAGAGTGCTGGGCGCTGTCTGCCCTGAAGGCAGGTGAATCGGCAGCAGCGGCCCTTTCCCAAGAGGTTCTGGGGGCTGGGGAAGCAGAACTTCCCGAGGGGGGTTCCTCATCGCTTGGGAGAAGCTGCCGCGTCACTGCAGAGCAGCTGGTTGCAAGGGGCTGGCGGCTGAGGCCCACCCGTGCTGCCTGTCCCCCTAAATCTCCCTCTGCCCTGCCGTACCCCTGTCCCCTCTCCCTCTATGCTTTAAGCCCCCAGGCCGCCGGGCACCACCAGGTGAGAAAATGGGGTCTGAGGCGGCTCAGGCCGGGGCAGGGGGCAGGAGGGAGGAGGGAGGGCCGGGGGCCAGAGCACGCTGAGGGAAGGTCCCTCAGGCGGCCGGCTTCCCCGTCGTCCAGGCAGAGGAGCTGGCGCCCGACCGCGCCGTCCTTCCAGGCACCAGCTCCCGGAGAAGGAAGAGGCATCCGTGGCCTGCGGAAGAAACTACAAGGTGAGGGCAAGCGAGAGGAGGAGCGGCACGCTGAAACCGGGGAAAGAGAAAGGGGCTGCGGGCAAAGGGCCCTCCCTGTCACCACGGCTGCTGTGGGACAAGAGCGTCCTGGGCAACTCTGGGAGGGTCTCGAGGACTCTGGGGCAGGTACTTGGCTCAGGGCCGTTCCCTGCGTTTCTAGAGGCTACCGCGGTTCTCGGTGAAGGGGACACAACTGCCGAGCCTTTGCCCTCGAAGGCCGGGGGCCGCAGATGCCCGCTCGCTACCCGCTCCTCCTGCCGAGGGCGGGGGACGGGCACAACCCTGCTTACAGGGCCGTCGGGTCAGAGGGCTCCACGGCTCGTGGCACTCGCCCCGAGTACGGGGCCGGCACGCTGGCAGGTCGCCAGCAGGACAGGCAGCCACCCAGGCCCAGGGAGCGGGCGGGTCACGCGGCTTGGCTCCGTCCTTGGAAAGGAGGGGCCAGCCGGGACTCGCCCTCCGCTCGCGGGCTCAGCGGGGACCGACCCCCTGTTGCTGCACAGAGCCCCTCTTTCCCTCCCGGGAAGTTTAAGCTAAGTACGCTGCAGCGATTTCAACAGGGGCCTAAACAAGAAGCTCCTTCACTCGCTCACTCACACCGACGCGGACACAGGCAGGCACACGGACACGGACGGGGGGAAAGAAAACTTCCCAGGAGAGAGAGCGAGCTCTGTGCAGCCAATGTCTGGGGAGCCGTCCCCTCCCGCGAGCAAGAGAGCAGAGCCTCGGACCTGACCCCCCGGACGCACGGAGCCCAGAGGGACTCAACGTGCCACGGGGCTTCGCGGGGGACCAAGGGACAAGTGCCGCGACGCGCCCCGACTCCAGGGGGTCACGCTGGCCAGGCCGCCAGCAGGCAGAAAGCCGCCAGGGCCGGGGAAACAGCCCTCCCCTGCCTACAGGGCGGGCTTGGGGGCCAGAGAGCCCCATTTGCCCCTCGGTGCGGGGACGGTGCCGCTCTCTCCTTACAGGCTCGCCCCTCTCTCCGGGCAGCCAAACCGTCGGGGCAAGGGGGCAAAAGGCCAGAGACCCGAGCCCTGCTTACAGGGAGGTCACCTGGCGCAGCGCCAGCCAGGACACCAAAGGTGCCGGCAACGGTGCCGTGGGGAGGCCCCTTTGCCCTGAGCTCCCGCCTCTCCCCCCAGCCCTCTCTTCAGCCCGCCGCTCCTCCTCTCCCTCGCTCTGGCCTCGCAGCTCCTTCACGATGCCTTGTCTTGCTTCTCGAGGAGCTGGTGCTCGGAAGGAAGGCGCAGCCAGGCGCCAGCTCCCCCACCCGGAGGACAGAGCAGAGGCCCCGGCCCCGCTGCCAGGCCCCCCCCGCACCCAAGTTACAGGCCGGCCGGCCTGGCTGCGGCTCCCCACCACGGCGCGCTTCAGGAGCTCCGCTTCCCGCCCCGGCCGCAGAGACGGCGCCGCTCACCCCCCTTGAAGGGTTGCCACCTGCCCGGCAGCCTGACCACGGGGTGACGTGGCAAAAGGCCAGCAAAAACCCAAAGACCCGAGCCCTGCTTACAGGGGGGTCACCCGGCACAAAGCCGGCCAGGGCACCGAAGGTCCTGGCGACACGCTGGTGCGACCACAGCCCCGGTGACAGGGAGGTCCCTTTGCCCAGAGCGCCCTTCTCCTGCCTCCTCTTGCTGCCCAGACTTCCTCCACTCTTGGCCTGCAGCGGTACAGGACGGAGACCTCCACGCCGCTCCGCCGCCTGCTGCAAGGGCAGGAGGATGCCGTCAGGTCCGAGAGCGATGCTGGTCCCCGGCGAGAGCTGGCCACAGCACCACCCGAACCCCGGCCGCCCTCCCACCACCACCACCATCCCCCCTCCTTGCGAAAAAAACTCACAGATTGGCTTTCCTCACCCAGTCCATGCTCCAGCACTTCCTGCAGGGATGTCTACGACGGGCGCTTTTCTCCTCCGGGCTCCTGGCCGCGTTCAGCGAGGCTTGGACCCTCCACCGCCCCTGAGGCGATGGCCGTCCCTCCTCAGGCAGCTCCAGTCCCCTCTCACCGGTCCTGAGGAAGCTCCGCTCCCCCACCCCCCGCCGTTGACGACACTCCCCCCCCCCAGGTGATGACACCACCCCACTTCCCCCCACCAGGCGACGACACTGCTCCCCCCCCCCCCCCGCCGAGGCGACGACACTGCTCCCCCCCCTCCCCCGCCGAGGCGACGACACTGCTCCCCCCCCCTGCCCCGCCGAGGCGACGACACTGCTCCCCCCCCTCCCCCGCGCCGAGGCGACGACACTGCTCCCCCCCCTCCCCCGCCGAGGCGACGACACTGCTCCACCCCCCCCCCCCCGCCGAGGCGACGACACTGCTCCCCCCCCTCCCCCGCCGAGGCGACGACACTGCTCCCCCCCCCTGCCCCGCCGAGGCGACGACACTGCTCCCCCCCCCCCCCCCGCCGAGGCGACGACACTGCTCCACCCCCCCCCCCCCGCCGAGGCGACGACATTGCACCCCCCCCCCTCCCCAGCCGAGGCGACGACACTGCTCCCCCCCCCGCCGAGGCGACGACACCGACCCCCTCTCCAAGGCGGCTCCCGTCCCGTCCCCCCCCCCCGTTCCCAAGTCGATCCGGTACTTCCCCAGGCAGGTTCGACTCCTGCTCGCCCCTTCCCCGGGCAGGTCCCCCTCAGGCGACCGCTCCGCCCCTCACAGCGGCGCTTTGTTCAGAGCGCCCTTCTCTTTCCTCTTGCTGCCCAGACTTCCTCCGCTGCTCCTCCCGCTCGCTCTTGCCTCGCAGGTCCTTCCACACGCAGTGGACATCTCTCCCTTCTCCGCCACCAGCTGCTGCAAGGGCAGGAGTGTGCCGTCAGGTCTGAGAAGGACGCCGGTCCCCGGCGAGAAGTGTCCACAGCACCACCCGAACCCCGGCCGCCCTCCAACCCCCCCTTCCCCCCCGGAAAAAACCTCACAGATCGGCTTTTCTCACCAGAGCCGCTGCTCCAGCACTTCCTGCAGGGACGACCGCGCCGGGCACTCGTCTGCTCCAGGCACCTTGCCGCGCCTGGCGGGTCCAGGACTCTCCTGAGCCCCTCAGACAATGGCGCTCGCCCCCCCACAGGCGACTCGGGTCCACCCCCGCCCGCCCCGAGCCGAGCCGAGCCGATGAGGTCCCCGCCGAGGCGGCGCCGATCGCCGAGCAGCCTTTTCCGGGGGCGCCGCTCCCGCTCCTCTCAGGCGGCCGCGCGGCGCCTCACTGCTGCGCGCGCCGTTCCCGCCCTTCGCCTCAGGCGAAAGCTCCGCCCCTCACGTCGGCGCGCGCCGTTCCCGCCCTGGTCCCGCCCCCTCGCCCTCCCCGGCGCGGCGGCCGCCCGCCCGCACCCTTCACTTCCTCACTCCGCGGGGCTCGGACCCGCAGGCACCGAGGGCGAACGGGAGAAACCGGTCCCTCCCGTAAAGCAAAACGGTGAAGGGACTCGGCTCCTCACCCTAAGAAAAGCTGCCAAGCTCGGGGTCGGTCCCCATCCGTCAACTCGAGTGTCCTCATTGTCCTCTCCGCGTGGGGGGTGTGCCGAAAGCGGAGGGACGCAGGCTGCCGGAGGCAGGCAGGGAGGGAGGCAGGCAGGCAGGGAGGGAGGCAGGCAGGCAGGGAGGGAGGGAGGGAGGGAGGCAGGGAGGCAGGCAGGCAGGGAGGGAGGCAGGCAGGAAGGCAGGGAGGGAGGCAGGCAGGCAGGCAGGCAGGCAGGCAGGGAGGCTGCTGGAGGGAGGGAGAGTTGGGGTAAGTGAAGGGCAGGAAAAAGTAGAGGCCAAAATGTGGTGGAATGAACAAAATGACTGGCAGGCTGCAGGAAAGTGGAGGCCTAGACGCCACAGGGCAAATTTCTGCCAGGAAAGCGGAGATGCCGGAAGGAGGTGCACGCTCTGATGGGCATTAGTGTTTGAAAAGGGCTGGATAGCCAAAAAGGGATGAGAGGCCCTGGTGGAATTAGAGACGGTGAAATCACTTAGAAAAGGAAGGGGGGGGATCTACAGGCATATGTTGGAAGCAAAACAGGATCACGGAGCAAGACAGAGGAAGAGAGGTAATGATGGGTCGAGACTAGAAAGACAGAGAGAAATCACCTGTGGGGGGAAAGGAAGGTGGGAAGGAGGGAGAGCAAGGGACGGTCAAGAAGACAGAGGGATTGAAGGCATGAGAGAGCAAGAGATTGAGAAAGGGAGAGGGATCGGGACGGGCTACAAGCTGAAAGGGAAAGGCCCACGGAGCAGAAGGGAAGGGCACGGGAGCTGGGCACGAGTTTGTACTAGGAAAGTGAGATGGTGCGGCGGGCGGAGGAAGCAAGCAGCCGATTCGATGTGAATGATAGAGCAAGCTTCAGCTTTACTGAAAGAAATCACCCCTTATATAAGCACTCTACAATAATCATGCACACTACTCACAAATCTACTGGATACATGTGAAAAGCTACATTATAATATCCCAGCCCCCTGTGGCATCTCAGACATGTCACAACATCTTCCCTCTTCTGGCCTGCCTCCTTTCCCAAGGTTGTTTTTACCATCAAGGCCATTGTGTACCTCAGTTTCTCTCTTTGTTAACATAACAGTCTGTTGTTTGGCATAACTGTACCCTGGGTTTTTTCCTTTGTTTACCTCAGATGGCTGCAATCAGCTTCTGCAGGGACCCATGGCCTTGCTCTCTGCAAGCCGTTCTCCAACAATTCCCCCTTTTTCTTTTTGTGCAGGCTGCACAAGCATAAATTTACTAATATTTGTCATTATACAACTATATGCTATTTTAATAATTACTACAATCAATAGTACTATTCCTAATCACCGCAATCCTTCTTGTAACAGACCTTGTAGCCATAGGGACAGACCAAAAACAGATTGTAACCATTTGTCTCAAGGATTGACAACCACTTGTGTTTTTTGTAAACGTTGCTTCATCCATTGTAATTGGTTTTGCATTAATTGACTGTGGTCGGATAGATTAAAACAACACATCCCATCAAAATCTTTACATCCATGCCCCTGGGCAAGCAAAAGAAAGTGTATGGCAGCTCGACTCTGTAATACAGCACACCTTAAACTGTCGAAGGTACCTTATCGAGTACAAAGCATCCCACATACTATCGAAGAGCAATCACATGAAAGCAAACAAACTAGGATTGGTTCTATACCACTGTCCACAAGCCTTCACGCCCTCTATGGTTGGTCCCGTTATGGTGTTCACACGTAGTTCTTCTGTTAGGCAAACATTTTATTTCCCACAGTCCGGCATCCTTATTTCTTTGCTACTCACGCAGTTTCTCATCCTCTTGGCCTTGCCGGTGTTCTTCCCAACAGCTACAGCCTGATGACAGTGATGCCACTCAGTCTGGATCACTCATAACATGTCCGCTGTTTCCCAGGCATTCCACAGATCCCCCTTTTTGTTTTTGAGTGATCCAGACCCCTTTTATTGTTCAGTCCATCGTTCTCATAAAACACTTCCACACACAGGTTAATATCATTAAAAGGATTACAATGACAATTTAAACTGTTATTCCATGTAAAAACAAAACATTTTTTAACCATCTAATAATTGGTAACCTTTTAGTCAAATCATTATTAAACCCTCTTCCTTCTTCAAGATGTAAATTCATTGTATAAACATCACTACAAAACCTAGTGCTATTCACCGGTACTGCTGAAGGAGTCACACCTTGCCATCTCAGCCAGATTGTCTGATTTTACCAACCATAATGACCAGTACAAATGGCATACCAAACAGGTCTGGGATGGGTCGGCAGCAGTTGCTAAGCCCAGGCAAAATGCCTACTGTCCTGATTGATCTTTCCCTGCCACCTTGGCACAACTCTGCAGTTTCTTATCTATCTTACGAGGCCTGTTCTTCATCAAAGCTTCGCTGTTTGTCAAAAGTTGTGTGAGGGCGATGCCTTCCAGCCCTCCCCTTTCTTTGTTTTGCTGTGGCACCTGCAAGACTTGTTTGAGAGCTGTATCAATTAAGGGTTAGACAAACTTCAAAACACAGCATACTTAGAATAGTTCTAATTAAAAAGAGAAGACTAATTTTACTATCCATATTTAAGGGATATGACTAAATAGTACAAAAATAAACAGTAAGGAAAGTACGGTACTAACATTCAGATCCGCAATTGCTAGGGAACCCTGGATACAGCGATAATTTAGAGTGCCCTTCCTCACAAACTGGAAACCCTACGTGATGCGTCCATCCGTAGGTGAGGCATCCAAAGTCGATGCAAGCAGGTCCAGCCTCTAAATCAACAGGCCAAAATAACCGGCAACTTCCTTTGAGCGGAAACATCTGATTTCATCCTCCTGTTGGGTTCCACCTGGAGCTTGGCCATTACTCCAGGGGGAAAACCAAGGGAGTTTCTAAATAAGGTTAAATACTTGAGCTCTCAACTCTTAATATTACTAAACAAAGAAAGTGGAATACGTACATTCTTACAGCATCTTATCCTTATTAATAACTATATTTTATCTAAACTACATCTTGCACAAGTGACTAGTAAGCCTATATATTTCATTAAGGAGTTGCAGTTACTGTTAGCATTTTCTCTTAAAAGAATTGGCAACTGTAGTGTAGTTTGTCCTGTTGCAGTAGCAAACATTACTCAGACATTCTGCTTAAAAGATCAGTCGAAGAGACCGCAGACTGTCCGCACAGGGGCACTCACAGCACCCACAGCTGGATCCTGAGTGCTGGCTGCCTCTCACCCTCAGCTGTGGTTGCACACACCTTGTCGGTGACCATTGGAGACTGAGACCTGTGGAGACACAAGCATAACCTCTTCCTCAGGTTATTAAAGAAAATGGTCCTTCCCAGTTACCCCTTTCTAGGTTTTTGTTAACACTTGAGCTTTGCTCTGGACTTCTTGTCGATCTGGTATCTGTGATGAAAAATGACACAATACCGGTGACACCTGTAACACAGGGGAGATGTTTAAAAGGTTTGAAGAGATGGAGTCTTTCTGGTATTCAGGGCAAGTTGCAGTGATGTTTTTAGCTGGATGCCTTGATAAAGAAAACTGGTTTTGTGTTGCTCTGACATTCTGGTGGAAGAAATGCATGCGTTTTACAGCAGAGCAAACGGTTGACCTGGAGCCAAGATCTCTCCCCCCTTTTGTTTTTGCAAAAGCACTTTCAAGGTCTGGTGCGCTCTTTCTACGATGGTTTGTCCTGTGGGGGAATGCAGTATACCTGCGATGGTTGTTAGCTATACGGGGAAGATCTTGTTTTGCTTTCTCTGTAAGTACTTTGGGTGATGTCAGTGAAGGATCTTTTCACAAAATATCAAATAAGCTATGCAGATCAACATCAGTTAGGCCCACGGCTGTATCTAATTTATGGTTCCTAACAGTGTCTGTAAAACTTTTAAAGTCTTAATAACAGTTTTAAGTTGTTGCAGGACAATACACACAGGTGATTCGGTTCACAAGGTTAGTGTCAGGGTGGGTTTCAGGGTGGGTTGTGCTACAGTGGTTATTAAGACAAATCTGATGCAATTTGAGTTCCTCATTGAGTCATACAGTTACGACCCCAAAATGCAATAGGGGTTTTCCAATATAAATGGATTAATATTTGCTACCCAATTTTCTGGGCCCCTTACATGAATGAGATCCTTGCTTTAAATTGTTACAGCATGACATCAACCCTGAAAAGCATTTGAGGTACCAGGGCTAACAGCCAATCTGCTCACAGATATTATGGTCACATCTGCACCAGTATCTAAAATGCCTGTCAGCTCGACAGACTTTTTAGCTTCAACGAGAGTACATTTTACCAGAAGTTAACCTTGTGTTACTGTTTTAGTCCAAAAATATTTAAGGGGTACCTGCCGATCCAAATCCTGAGTAATTGCAGCTTCTTTAACAAGCTGAACAATTTTTTACTTTTTTTTTTGTTACAGAACACAGGGGTACAGACCATGATTTTGATTTTTCTCTTCATAATCAGCATCTACAACCCCTGGTAAAACAAACAACCCCTGTGAGGTTGCAGATGATTTTTTAACAATATTTCCATTAGGCAGATGGTTCAGAGGTGCACTCTCCCCGCAGAGTATGCGCCTAAATTCAAAACAGCAATCAACACAGAATGACTGCCTCCTGCTAGAGGAGGTATTTCACCTGTGACACTGAGAGCACTGAGCCCAAACCAACCGCAGCACCGATGCCCCAGCGGGCGGGCACTAGGACCCTGCAGTTCCTCGCCGGCCGCTTCCCTGGCCGGAGAACTCCGCGGCTGCAGCGGCCGCGGCACACTCGCACACTCGCGCACTCTCGCACTCTCGCACTCTCGCACTCTCGCACTCTCGCACTCTCGCACTCTCGCACTCTCGCACTCACGCACTCTCGCACTCTCGCACTCTCGCACTCACGCACTCTCGCACTCACGCACTCACGCACTCACGCACTCACACGCACTCACACGCACTCACACGCACTCACACGCACTCACACGCACTCACACGCACTCACACGCACTCACACACTCACACACTCACACACTCACACACTCACACACTCACACACTCACACACTCACACACTCACACACTCACACACTCACACACTCACACACTCACACACTCACACACTCACACACACACACACTCACACACTCACACACTCACACACACACACACACACACACTCACACACACACTCACACACACACTCACACACACACTCACACACACACTCACACACACACTCACACACACACTCACACACACACTCACACACACACTCACACACACACTCACACACACACTCACACACACTCACACACACACTCACACACACACTCACACACACACTCTCACACACACTCACACACACACTCACACACACACTCTCACACACACTCTCACACACACTCACACACACACTCACACACACTCACACACACTCACACACACTCACACACACTCACACACACTCACACACACACTCACACACACACTCACACACACACTCACACACACACTCACACACACACTCACACACACACTCACACACACACTCACACACTCACACACACTCACACACACTCACACACACTCACACACACTCACACACACTCACACACACTCACACACACTCACACACACTCACACAACTACACAGAGGAGCTCCTGACACTCATTACTCACAACGTAAAATGACAAATATTACAAATACGAAGATTCCATTAAGCACATCTAAAGCCTGTGCTGCATAACCCTGCCGCTTTTGGCGGGGGGGGTGGGGGGGTGGGGGGTGCTGAGCGCGCGGGATCGGGCTCAGCCGCAGGCGGCCGCTCCGCGGTGTGGGGTCGGGGAGGCCCCGGGCCGCCGCCGCCAGCTCCGAACGCTGAGCACGGAGATCCACACGCTCGGTTTTCCAGGTAGAGTGCTGTGCCGGCGTGAATGCCGGTTTTTCTTCTTAAAAGCGTTAGCCAATTTTTATGGGGCCAATCGATATCCCTGAGCCGTTGCCTCCAGTATAGCTGGTGTAGTCTGAGGTTTTGCAGCCCGTTCTTATTAATGCTTAAATCTTTAATAACAGAAAAAAGCCGTTCTTCCCAACGTGGCTGATGACTCGGCTCATAGCTTACAGGAGTAAGAATTTTTCTGGCAATGTCCATATTCCCTTGCGCCAAAGTTTTTTTTTCGCCTCACTTTCACGGTTTTTTCGCCTCAGTTTTATCTATGGATCATCCCCAATTAAAGGAGGATACAGACCAGACAGTCCAGATTCTTTTTCAGGATTTACAGCATCAGGGTCTAAAAGATTATCACACCATTCTGCTTCTTCAAACAATAAATTTGGCTCTTTAAAGTGTCCCTTAGCCTTGCCCAGACCAATCAGCGCGGCTAAGTCTTTTAACGGACCTACTCCCCGCTTTTCTAAAAAGCGCTGTAAAAGTTGAATGGCTACCTCTCGTTCCACGTTCCTGCCCGGGCAGCAATTCCTCAAATTCCACAAATTCCACAAATTCCTGGTGCAGCTCGACGACCTTCCTCAAAGTCCGATCAAGTAGCCAGACACCAGTGAAGGCTTTTCCTGGGTAACAAATCCCTATTCAGCCTTTAATTCCTCTGGCCTTTCCTGGGTCTCACCCCTATTCGGCCAATTCCGGGGTAGCCATCCACGGACACCAAAATCTCCTGAAGCCGGACCAGCTGCCCCGATGTCAGACTTACGAATCCCGACGCTTTAGGAGATGGCACACGTCTACTGCCGTCAGCAGCGACCTTATCGCCTTCCAGCTCCGAAAAATCCGTTCCGCCGCTTCCCGGGTTCCGTTAGGTGGAAAAGCAGGGTTCGGGTAACCCTGTTCGGTGCGCCACTTGTGGCGGGCGGAGGAAGCAAGCAGCCGATTCAATGTGAATGATAGAGCAAGCTTCAGCTTTACTGAAAAAAATCACCCCTTATATAAGCACTCTACAATAATCATGCACACTACTCACAAATCTACTGGATACATGTGAAAAGCTACATTATAATATCCCAGCCCCCTGTGGCATCTCAGACATGTCACAACATCTTCCCTCTTCTGGCCTGCCTCCTTTCCCAAGGTTGTTTTTACCATCAAGGCCATTGTGTACCTCAGTTTCTCTCTTTGTTAACATAACAGTCTGTTGTTTGGCATAACTGTACCCTGGGTTTTTTCCTTTGTTTACCTCAGATGGCTGCAATCAGCTTCTGCAGGGACCCATGGCCTTGCTCTCTGCAAGCCGTTCTCCAACAAGATGGGGAGTCTAAATAATCTTAAGATTGATGGTGCAAGACTTGTGCAAAAACAAAAGGAGGCGTATGGGGCTGTTTGCAAAGACATACCAGGTGCTGATCACATCGCTAGGCTGCAATCTCCTAGCCTGAAGAGGAGTTTCTTCTGGTCCTTGAAGTTGTATGTTCCAGCAACAAATCACCCGAGATTCCAGCACAAACTGGCCTGGCGGTCTGGGCAGGGCCCAGGGAACAACTGAGGCTGCGCAGAGGAACAGGGTGAAAAGTTCATCCGCGAGGAAGAAGAGGTGCTTCATCTATAGAACCCTTGCCCAGAAATTTGCAACCCCTGCCCGGAACTTGAAGAGCTCATGGCGCAGGCACAAGGGGAGGAGACCTGATTGCCGTGAGGAGCGAGGGGAGGCGGGGGTAGGCTATGTGTATGTACAGGCGTTCTGTGAACGTGCACTATTCTGCGACAGATCAGCCGGGCGGGAGCTGCAAACCACGCGCATGCTTGTGGTGGAGCGATCCCCCATGCGCCCGGCGCTGGATGAACATACCCGCCTTGTGACTCCACAGTTACAGAGCGATTCCTCCGCAAAACAGAGAGACTGAGCCTTCAGCAGGTTCAAAACCGTCATTCCGTGTGATTGTGCAAAGAGCACATCAAGGCACGAATAAAGGGAGTGCGGAAAAGCTGCAAGAGACGGGAACAAAGCGGAGGCCAGAAAAAAAAGCGGAGGCCAGAAAAAAAAGCGGAGGCCAGAAAAAAAAGCGGAAATTAAGAGTAATTGGAGGCCAAATCAGGGCAGAAGCACCAAAATGTTTGAAAGACTGCAGGGAAGCAGACCTTAGAAGTATCTTATTTTGTGAGGTGTGGGGGGAAGATGTATTTAGCAGGCCGTGGTGGAGTGGTATTTCGCAGGAGCGCAGCATTATCTTGCTTCATCTCAAAGGTAATTTGTATATTGGGGGGGGAGTGTTATACCAGGGGGGAGGCATTTTGTGCAGACAGGGGTAAACCGTATTTCTGGGGGGCAGAGAGTTTTATAATGGGGGGGAGGGTGGAGTACGGGTGGGGGAATATTATTGGGGGTAGCATTACATCAGTCTGTGTGTGTGGGAGTACTGGGTATTATTTTGCAGGGCGATAGCAACATTTCACATGATGGGAGAAGAGTCATTTTGCTTGGGGGGGCGAGCCTTACTTCAGCAGGGGGCACAGAGAGCATTATGGGGGGGGAAAGGAGTACATTATTTCACTGGGAGAGGTAGTAGTATTCCACGGGGGGGGGGTGTGTAACATTTCTGGGGGTATTATTGGGCGAGTATTATTTGGAAGGGTGTATTATTCTACCGGGTGGGCGGGGGAAGGAAGGGCGGCGTGAGGGGCGGGGATTTTTCACAGCAGTATCATTTCAGTGGCGGAGCTGTATTTCACAGGCGGAAGTATTGTTATTTTGCAGGGGTGGGGGAGTATTATTGGGGGACAATCATTTCGGGGGGGGGGGGAATATTATTTCGCTGGGGGTGCAGGGGCAGCAGGAGTATTATTTTGCAGGGGTATATTTTGAGGTCAGAGCATTTCCACGTGATTATTTGCTGGGGGACTTTTTAGAGGGGACTATTTTACAGGAAGTGTTTCAGGGTAGGGTATTTGAGGGGATCATTTCTGTGGGGAGCCTGGGGGGGGGCAGTATTGGTGGGGTCGGCATTTACAGGGCGAGTATTTTAGGGCAGGAGTGGTGTGGTGAAAGAGCGCCAAGGCAGCGATGGGGAGCAGGGCAGGGGGATCAGCAAGGAGAGGAGGCAGCACGGAGGCATTTAGAAGAGAGGTGAGCCACAGGGAGCTGGACAGCAGGAGACGACTGCGGAAGAGAGAGACAGGCAGTAGGATGCTGGCCTGGAACCAACAAGAGGAACAGAGAGGACAGAGGTGGAACATGAGAGAAGGCAGGAAGAGAGAACAAGAGAGAGAGATGAAGCCATCAACAGTCGAGACAGGGAGCAGCACAGAAGGTCTGAGAGAGGGCGAGGTGAACAGGGTGGAGGACGGGGACAGGGAGATACAGGAGCAGGGGAGGCATGAGCGAGGTCACAGCATAGAGGCAGGAAGACAAGGAGGGAGGGAAATAGGGAGGCAGGGATATGGAGCGGCAGACAGGCACGGCGAGGATAAGAATGCCAGGGAACAGGCCAGAGAAAGCTGTGGGCAAAAAGAGACCCCAAAGCTGATCTGGACCAAGAATTGCAAAGGAAAAAAATAGCACTAGGCTACAGGAGAGAAACAGAGGATGACAAAAAGGAAGGAGAGGGAGCAGGACCAAGGCATATAGAAAAAAGAAAAAGGGAAAGCCTGAAGAAGACACAAGAGGGAGTGGGAGCAGGGAAGAAGGAGAGCAGAAGTACAGGGAAAAAAAAAAAAAAAAAAAAATCATCACAGCACCATGGGATAGAGAGGGGGCCAGGGGAGATCCCAAAACATACAAGACGGACAACAAGGCCCCGAGGGTCCGCGACTCACCGCAGCTGTCGCTCTCGGCGCGGCCAAGAAAAATTTGCCAATTCAGACCCTTCTTTCTCCTTCTCTCCTCCCTTCCTCTTCTGGAGGTGCAGTCGCTCAGCTGCCCTCCACCTCAAAGAACACGCGGGTGTCTCTCAGCTCTTACAAGACACAGCTTCCTGCACACGAAGCCTCGCTCCCTCCCTGCATGGCCGTACCACACTCCGGGTGATGCGCACAGACCCTGGGCCCATGCTGGTGGTCCGGCCCTGCGGACTGTGCAGAGGGCTCCTTCCTCGCCCAGAGAGGCAGGCTCTCTCTTCCTGCAGTGGAAGGCAGCTGCTGCCCACATGCCCTTGATTTTCTTCTTTCCCTTTCTCAGGCCTCTCCAGCTTCAGCTGTGACAGCTCCTGTCCACAGCCAGAAAACGTCCCAGGGGCCTGTCCCTTCTCACCTCTCTGCTGCGAGGAGCACAAGGGCAGGCAGAGAACCCCACACAGTTCTGAAGTGGGTCCAGTCGACAGCATCCCCAGGGAAGGAACAGGCAAGCGCGGCCCCGGTGAGGCCTCTGGGAGAAGGTGAAGCGACTGCCGTTATTACCATAGATCGCCCCTGGCCGGAGCCCCCCTTCCACAGGGGCTCCTGCGGAGGCGCCAAGGGCCGGCTTGCCGCCATCCCCGCGGGGCTCGGGGGTGACCCGGGGCTACGGGACGGGCTTCAGGGTGAGGTGCGAGACCTGGGGCCAGGACACGGTGCGGGCGAGGCCAGTGCCAGCTCAAGGGGAGCTCTGGCAAGCTGGGGAGGCACCCGGCACCAAGCCCCGGGGGACACCCATCTTCTTCCCCTCTGCCTCTGTCCCAGCCCTCGGGTAACTCCCTGGGGCTCCCCCGGCCCGGATCACCTCCAGGAGAGCCGAGGCCTGACACAGCAGGCGGTGTGAAGCTTCCTGCCCCACCGCTGCCGTGTGGCCAGCGGGCAGGAGGGGCCCCCACACCTGCCAAAGGGGCGGGCTGGCCTCACCGGCGGCCTCGGCCCTCGCCCACCCCCAGGAATCACGCCCAGCAAGCCTTACGCTGCGGCAGCAGGAAGGCGGCTCTGGCGGTGCCGCACACCTGTGCGGGGCCGGCGCTGCAGTCCTGCCCTTCGCGCACCGAGCGCCCGCCGGCAGCGTGACGTGGGGTGGCGGCGGCATTTCCTTACCAGGAGGGGGCACCGAGCGTGGCCGCACCCCCCCACGGGCATCGGAGCATCGCCCTGACGTTGCTGGTGGGCGGCAGCGTGGGGCACGGGGCCACCTCTGTGTCGCCCACCGACAGCACCGTGTGGCGTTTGCCAGGCAGCGGCGGTGAGCGCGGGCGAGCGCCACCCCCCGCGCGAGCGGCGGCCGAGCGGCACGTCACTGCGCACACGCTCTCGAGGAACGGGCACGACGCTTGGTGGGGAGCAGCTGGAAGCCCCCGGGAATCCACGTGAAAGCGGCAACAAAACTATCCCTCGTGCTGCGCCACAAGGGCCGCGGCGGTAGCGAGGACTGCGCCGCGCTACGGGCGCCCACGAGCGGTGCGGCTGCCTGGCAGCCGAGTCTGCAGAACCTACAGCTCCTGGCACGCGCTGGCCAACGCGGCACGGCCGCCTGCACGCCAAGCGCTGTAAGACCCCGCATCCCAGCGTGACCCAGGGAACCAACGCGGCTGGCCAGAAACCCCACACGCCAGGACCACAGCTCCCGCTGGGTTGCGAGAGGCAGTTTTCTCTGCTTTCTGACCCTGCAGCAACACCGTTGCTCACCCCTCCGAACCCCCACCAATGCACCCAGAAGCCTCACCACCGGCTCGGGGCAGCCCCTGCCACCACCTCCAACACTGCCACCCTGCAGGCACCGCCATCCTCCCCAGGAGCTGCCAGCTGATGGCACGGCTCCACTCACCTTCTCCCTCGGTGCAGCCGGGGCCCAGCAATGCTCAGCGACTGCTCTGCTCCTCCCTTGGTTGACACCGACCCCTCCGACGGCTGCCTTGCTCTTAACAGCAGCACCCGCCCCTCCACCCGGAGCAAGCCCTTTACAGGGAGGGGCCGCTGCCATCAGCCTCACTGCCCACACCTGGGGCCCCTCCAGCCCCAGCCCACAGCTGGAGGCCATCACCCACCCCCACAGAGCATCATCACCCCTCCCAGCCCCTCACCTGGGGCAAAGGAAGCACAAAAGGCAGCCGGCAGCCAGCAAGTGTTTATTCAGTCACACACAGAACAAGTCCCAGAAGGGAGTGAGTCTGCTCCGGGGCTCAGGGCCCCTAATGCTGCCCCTGCCCCTGGCACACCTTGGCGCTTGTTCCCGGAGCCACGCTCCTCAGTCCAGCCGGGAACAGTCAGTCGGTTCCTGGAGCAACAAGCTGCAGGGCAGAGCTGGAAACTGCCAAACATGAGGAGCAAGATGCAGGACACAAGAAGACAGAAGAAAGGTGGCAGCTAGCTGACTAGTACAGGGGTAGAGAGAAAACAAGAGATGAGCAATGGGGCGGTGAGAGGATGGGGACAGGGAACCCAACGTGGATATGCAGAAAAAAAAGCAGCAGGGAGAGAAGAAAACAGGCAGCAGAAAGAAGGAGGAGGAGCAGGACAGAAACCAACAAAGAAGGACGAGGAGCAGCATAGAGATGCAGAAAAAAAAAAAGCTGGGATGGGTGGCACAACAGACATGGAGGGGAAAAAAAAAAAGGGGGGGAGCAGGGAGCTAGACCAAGCAAGATGGAAGAAAGACCAAAAAGCTCCAGAGAACAGGGCACAGAGGGAGGAAAAAGCAACAGCGATGGGGAGTCAGGACAGCAAACCATGGGAAGGAACACAAAACAAATCACGTCGCTACATGTGACAGGGCAGAGAAGGAAGAATTAGGAAACAGGGACAGAGACACAGAAAAAAAGAGACCTGGAGCCAAAAACTAATCCTGATGCATACAGAAAGAAGGGGGGTGGGGGTGGGGGGGTGTATTCTAAAACAGGGGAAACAGAGACAGAGAGATGGAGAAAAGACAAAAGCAACAGACTACAAGGCATCGTGAGAGGAATTACTGAATAGTAACAGAGCGCCAGCCAGAAACAGGCCACAAAGCAGCAAAGATCACAGGGGGTACGGGGCACAGAGGAAGGAATTCGCAAACCCGGCACAAGGAGCCAGACAAAGAGAGAGCGAGGCAAAAATTAAATGGTGAAAAGAGACAGACCGCAGGGCAGAGGGAGGAATTGATAAACAGGGACAGGGCACCCGACAGAGCATGATGGAGAACAGGGAAAAAAAAAATAGCAGCAAGCTACAGGGAAGAGGGAGGAATTAAAGAACAGTGACTGGAAGACAGACAGCGACACATGGAGAGAGAGAAGACAAAAGAGCGATGGGCAACAAGATGGATAGGGAGGAAATGAAAAACAGCAGAAGGGAGTCAGCCAGAGAGAAAGACACCGAGGAAAAAGGCCAGACAGTCTATGAGGGACGGAGGTAGGAATGAAAAACGGGGGACAGGGAGCAGGAAAGAGAGAGATGGAGATCGCAGGGAATAGCAGCGGGTGCAGGAAGAAGAAAGGGGCATCAATAGGAACAGGGAGCTGGACAGAGAGGGATGGAGAAAGGCAACAAGAGCGGCAGGGTACAGGGCAGAGAAAGGGAAGACCTACAAGATGGGGACAGGGAGATGCTCCAAGCAAGACGGAAGATACAGGTGAGCAAAAAAAGTTGAGCAGCACCAGAAAGAGAGGAGTCTAGGAGAAAGACAGGGAGGGACCAGGCCACACAAGAGGGATGAGAGGGGCCCAAGAGCTCGGGACTTACTGCAGTTCTCCGCGCTGCCAGGAGAATTTGACAGGTCAGACTCCTCCTTCTGTTTGCCTTCTCCCTTCCTCTTCTACAGCTCCAGGTGCCTGGCTGTCCTCCACTTATGAGAAGATGTAGGTGTCTCACAGCTCTTACGAGATGAGGCCTGCTAGACACAGAACCTCATTCAATCACACACTACGTGCAGGAGTAGGACAGAGGAAAGAGAGAGAAACCGAGAAGTGAGGAGCAGAACGGAAGGATCGAGAGAGAAATGGACTGAGGAGTGATGCAAAAGGTACAGAACAAGCAGTCAGAAGTGCAGACAGAAAAAGAAAAGGGAGCAGCAAGACAAGAGAGAGAAAGTGAGAGAGGAAGGGGGAGCAAGGCAGAAGAAAAGAAAGAAAAGATATAGAGAAGAAGAAAAAAAAATCACAGCATGGGAAAGGGCGGGAAGGGACTGGGACATACAAGGGGGGCGACAGGGCCCCGAGGGCCCGGGACTCACCGCGGCTCTCGCTCCCGGCACTGCCGGGAGAACTGGACAGGTCAGATGCTTCTTTCTCCTTCCTTCCTCCTGCCCCTCCTCTTCTTCTGAAACTCCACTCGCCCGGCTGACCTCCCCCTAAAAGAATACGCGGGTGTCTCTCGGCTCTTACAAGACGTGGCTTCCGACACACGCAGCCTCGCTCGCTCGCTCCGCGGCCGTTCCGCGCCTGGGTCCGGCCCGCTGCGGGCTGTGCAGAGGGCTCCTCGCTCACCCGGAGAGGCAGGCGCTCTCCCCCTGCAGGGCGAGGCGGCTGCTGCCCACATGCCCTTGACGTTCTCCTTCCTTCCCTTTCTCCGGCCCCTCCAGCTCCAGCCGCGGCGGCTCCCGCCCCGCTGCCCACGGCCGGGAAGGCTCGGCTCCGCCCGTCCCTTCCGGCCCCCGAGCCGTGAGGAGCGCCAGGCCGGGCAGAGACACCCCACGCCAGCCCGAGCTGGGCGCAGCCGGCGGCATCCCCGGGGCAGGAACGGACACGCGCGGCCCCAGCGCGGCCTCGGGAGGGGGCACGGAGGCGGCAGGGACCCTTATTGCCGCGGACCGGCCCGGCCGCAGCCCCAACACTCACCTCCGCCGCGCACGCGCACTCCCGGGAGACGCCGCGGCCGCGCATGCGCACCCCCGGGCCGGGGGGCACACCGCGTCTCGGGGAGCCGCGGGCAGCCCGCGGGAAACCGCCACAAAACCGCGTCTCGGGCCGCGCCGCGGGGCCGCGCCGGTACCGAGGGCTGTGCCGTGCCGCGCGCGCCCGCCAGCGCCGCGGCTGCGGGGAACCGAGAGCGCAGAAACTGCAGCTCCCGGCGTGCCCCGGGGAGCCAACATGGCCGACCGGAAGCCCCCTGCACGTGACTACGGCTCCCGCCGCGCCGCCCGCGCACCCGGAAGCCCGGCCGAGCGCAGCCCCGCGCGGCTCCGGGCAGCGCCGCCGCCGCCCGGCCCCGACGCGGAGCGGCCTCCGCCCCCGGTCCCGCCGCACCTTTCCCCGCGGCCGCGCGGCCCCGCTCCTGCCTCGGCTCGCACCGGCTCCTCCTCCAGCACCGGCCCCGGACAGGGAGGGGTCGCTGCCTGCAGCCTCCCTGCCCGCCCCTGCGGCTCCTCCGGCCCGGCCCGCGGCTGAAGCCCAGCAGGAACAGGGGGCCATCCCTCACCCCCACAGAGCATCATCACCCCTCCCAGCCCCTCACCTGGGGCAAAGGAAGCACAAAAGGCAGCCGGCAGCCAGCAAGTGTTTATTCAGTCACACACAGAACAAGTCCCAGAAGGGAGTGAGTCTGCTCCGGGGCTCAGGGCCCCTAATGCTGCCCCTGCCCCTGGCACACCTTGGCGCTTGTTCCCGGAGCCACGCTCCTCAGTCCAGCCGGGAACAGTCAGTCGGTTCCTGGAGCAACGGGCTGCTGGGCAGAGCTGGAGACTGCCAAAAGTGATCACGGCGCAGGACACTAGAAGACAGGAGAAAAGGGGCAGCCGGCTGGACAGCGGTGAGGGGGGCAGTGAGACAACATCTGGCAGGGACAGCTAGCAAAAGACAGTAAAGACAGAGAAAAGGAAAAGGACACAGGCACAGAGGTGGGAGGGGAAAGGAAAAAGCAGGAGCAGTGTCAGAGGAAGGAGGAGGGAGTGGGAGCAAGACAATGGAAAATAAGGATAGGGAGCAGGAGGAAGATAAACTGGGAAGGGCAGCATGACAGAGAACGATTCAAAAATTATAGGGGCAGGGAGCAGGGCAGAGGGATACGGTGAGAAACAATGGGACAGGGAGCAGGATAGAGCAACAGAATAAAAAAGGGAAAGGGAGCATAAGAGAAACTAGGGGGGGCAGAGAGAAGAACAGATACACAGAGCAACAAAGGGAAAGAGGGTCAGGGAGCCAGACACTGGGACAAAGAAGGACTGACAGAGACAGATGCAGATTGGGACAAAGATGGAGAAAGTAAAACCAGTGATGGGTTGGAGAACCTGCTTCTGACAATCTGTAACTCCTAATGTCAGTTCCATGGCCTCGAGTGCAACATAGCACAAGACAGGGGAACAGGGGAGTGAAAGAAAAGGCACAGAGAACTTTTAAACAAGAAAAAACGAGAAAGAGCAAAACACTTGTAAGGAATGAGATAATGATGTTGTGAGAAACGCTCAGTTACCAATTATCAACGGCTCAGACAGGACGCCGTGTGAAGCACTCTTTATTACGTTCTTGCAAGACCAGGCGCCCCACCAGGTGGACGCACCTAACAGTCATCATGCAATGGTTTATATCCCTTTCTCCCAACCGCGAGTTCCCTGCCCGATTCCTCATTGGGTGAGGAGTACAGGGTGTACAGACTTCCCAAACTGTCTACCGATACGCCCCTTCATGTATGTGTTCATATGTCGCATGTTCATGGAAATGAACCTTGGCTTTCTCCAGGGTGCAGAAGTTAATATGCATGAGCTCATCAGTATTAAGACAGAAAAAGTTCAAAATTCAAGTTCCCCAAGTCGGTATCTGCATCCATCTAAAGCCATTTCTAAGTACTGGTCATCACAGCTGACAAATGGGCTACCTGTCTCCTCACCCCAGGCCAGGAATTTCAATAGTTTGCTCTTTCAATGAATTGTTCTCGTTAATTGCTTTGGTGAAAGGTCCTGCCCTTCCCGTCAGGCTGAATATGCGAAAATAACATTCTTTCCCTTACAATGTGGAGCAGACAGCAAGGAGAGCACGAGGACAATGGACAGACAGTGGGAGACAAAAAGGGACAGAAAGCTGGATATAAGGATGGAAGAAAACCAGGAACCCAGTATTAATTACACAGTGAGGCTAATTAAAATTGAAATAATCTACCACCTTGAACAGAATGGCTCACTATAGCAGCTTAGCCTGTATCTTGTCTAAATTAGCATCTGTTTCTTGGCAGGGTGTGCAGGACTATAAAACTCGTGATAAAACACGGAGGGAGAAACATGTTTACAGGAGCAAGCTAAATGGATTAGGTGCGCAAAATCTGATACTACTTAGTCTTAATCCTAGCTTGTACAATCAAATAATACTCTGATCTTTGAATTTCCTTTCTGCAAATTCCCTTTATCCATGCTTCTCCTTTAAAAGAAATAAATTGCATTATCTCAGTGTCAGATATATGGTTGTTTGAAGATACTGTGAACATAAGGAGAGACTTCTCTTTTGCAGGTTCTTTGGAAATCCTACAATGACCTTGAAATTGAGCAAGAAGAGTATGAGAAAACAAAAAATCTTTACCATAGATTATTTCAGCAGATGCAGCATGTTAACACAGAATTTGTCCTGAATCTGGTCCACAGTGCAGAGAAAGCCTCAAGTGCTTTAGCTGTCCCTATTTTTCAAGTCAACAGCAAACCTAATGTCAGTCCTGTGCCATGATGACATTTCTACATTATAACAGGTTTATCTTCTATGCAAGTATTAATACACTGCCTTCCCCTGCTGTGTTTTCTGGGTATTGTGCAGTATTTTCATTGGTCACGAATAAATGCAGTTGAAGAGTTTTTACTGTGAGTGACTTCAGTTATTTTTGGTTTGAAAGAAAACAGCATACATGAGGTAATTCATTTTAATAGCCTCTGAATTTCCAATATTTGTAAGGAAAAATAATGGGTAAGTGCAGGAGTATGCAGCCATTACCAACAGACACAGTATTAGTAAGCTTCTCAATACTGCTTTTTGGTATTTTATGGGGAAAAACACTGAACCTAAGTTTTCCCATCCATAAGTTCTTGGGGGCTGGGGGGTGAAGGAACTTGATGCTCTTAGTAAGATGACTGAAAAAATTCACAGCTTACAGTTACTCAATGTCTTCTGGCCTCACAGGATGAGGCAGAGGTATGATTGATTTCTTCTCCATATCTCTAGAAAGAGCTTTTCTCATATCTGTGGCAAAAGGAAAAAAGACTATTACAGTAAGACAGTCATTTCACAAAGCCATATTTAGTGAATTCTGTATTACAATAAGATCATCTTAAATCAAGATTTCAGAGTATCTCCAAGTTGGAAGGGACCCATAAGGATCAAGTCCCACTCCCTGCTCCTCACAGAACTACTTAAAACTAAACCATATGACTAAGAGCATCATCCAGATGCTCCTTGAACTCTGACAGGCTTCGTGGCGTGGCGACCTCCCTGGGGAGCCTGTTCCAGGGACTGACCATCCTCTCAGTGAAGAGCCTTTTCCTAATGTCTGGTCTGAACTTCCCCTGACACAGCTTCATTCCATTCCCTCATCTTCTGTTGCTGGTCACCAGAGAAAGGAGCTCAGCATCTCCCCCTCCACATCCCCCCTTGAGGAAATTGTAGACTGGGATGACGTCCCCCCTCAGCCTTCTCTTCTCCAAGCTGAACAAGCCAAGTGACCTCAGCCCCTCCTCCTAAATCTTGCCCTTAAGACCATTCACCATCTTGGTTGCCCTCCTCTGGACACACTCCAATAGTTTCACACAATCACTGAGTGGTTTCAGTTGGAAGGAATGTAAAGCCCATCCACTCCGACCCCCTGCCCCGGGCAGGGCCACCTTCCACCAGCCCAGGTTGCCCAAAGCCCCGTCCAACCTGGCCTTGAGCCCTGCCAGGGAGGGGGCAGCCACAGCTGCTCTGGGCAGCCTGGGCCAGGGCCTCACCCCCCTCACAGGGAACAATTTCTTCCTGATCTCTCATCTAAATCTACCGCTCTCCACTCGGACATGGAGCCATTGACCACAACTCTGAGTGCCACCATCCAGCCAAATCCTCGTCCACTGAGTGCTCCATCTGCCAAATCCATCTCTCTCCAATTCAGAGACAAGGATGTTGTGTGGGACAGTGTCGAACGCTTTGCACAGGGCCAGGTGGATGACATCAGTTGCTCTTCCCATATCCACCAGCGCTGTAACCCCACCATAGAAGGCCACCAGATTTGTCAGGCACGATCTGCCCTTAGTGGAGCCATGTTGGCTGTCACCAATCACCTTATTTTCCATGTGCCCTTGCATATTTTCCAGGAGGATCCACCCCATGATCTTGCCTGCCACAGAGGTGAGACTGACTGGCCTATAGTTCCCCAGGTCTTTTTTCCCTTTTTAAAAATGATGTCCTGAATGTCATTCAGCAGCAATGTTATCAATTGGAATATAACACCACATGAAACTCAACTGAATGGAAAGGAAATGCCAAGCTAAAAGGACAAATAGATGACTTAAGGCATCTGCAACAATAGTAGATGTCTGTCCATAGCTCTTGTGTTTCACAGTACTCACGCATATCAAAGGAATAGTGCAAGAACAGAAAAGATATGTAGCATAGCCACATAACCCTTCAGTGAGTATACTTAAAGGAAAGAAGGTCTAGAAAGAGGAAGCAGCAGCTCATATTTCAGTTTTGATAACAGAATTAACATTAATGTACTTTAATTTCCACGTTCCCTCCCTTTTACACTGAAAAGGCCACCCAATTCTCTGCCACTGTTGACCACTGACACCTGTAAATTTGTAGTTAGACATCTGAGAAAAACAAAGTTTCAAGTCCCCGTTATGGGAAGAAACAAGGGAAGTACTGCAATTGCTTCCCCCAATAACATTAGCAAGAAGCCCAGCCACTAGGTGTGAGCCTTCCTCAAAAAGAAACATTATATAAGAAACTGCATTTTTATTTTCACATTACCCACGATAAATGTCTTTGTACGTACTAATTTATTCTTGTTTCTTATTTTGTCACAGATGCTACAAAACATGTAAACTGCAAGATTAAGTTTTCTAACTGATGTAATCTTCAGTAGGAAAAGCTATCTAAAGGAGTGTACAAAATCCCATTCATCAACAGCTATCTAAACTTGTTTCATTTAAAAAAAAAAAAAAAAAACAAAACCAACCAGACAAACCAACCCAGGAACCCTCAACATCAGAAACTTGCCATTCAACCTGAGGCAGAACAAGTACTTACCATAAGCATCTTCGTCTGGTTCTCCATTGCTAGCAGAGTAGTACTCTAATACTGTCCGGTACACGCTGTAGCCCAGTTGCTTATACATATTTACTGCAACCTGATTTGACACTCTCACAAAGAGATCAACGAAAAAGCCACCCTTTCTTTGAAAAAATAAAAAGCCAAAAGACCACAGTAAGTATAGCAGGTGAATGTATTTCTAATAATAACCCATAACTTGTAATCAGACCTGCTTTGGGTCTGATCATGTGGTATGCTTATCAAACCTCTTTCACACTGTAATAACAGATGCACTCCTTTACCAAGGGACAAATCCAGAATAGGCACAAATTTAATTTTATTTTTGTCACATGACTATTCTTTTACACCAGCCAGTGGTTTCAGAATTATGAACAGAAGGAACAGGACAAGCTAAACACCCACACAAGCCTCATATCCATGATAAATTATTTAATCCACATTTTAGATTGCATTGGTTTCGGGACTGCCTCCTTCAAAGTAGATGGCAGGGGAGAGTGGTGGAGTCAAGTCACAAAATTCAGTTGCCTGAGACAGCCCTTCTCCTCACAAGGCAAGTTTTTCAAATCATAGTATTTTCCTATTTTACCATCTACAGTGGGGTTGCTCTACCAGCATGAGTTGAGGATGTTTCCCTGTGGGTTCATCTGACACTAAATTTTCAGCAGGTACAAGCAACCAATTACAGGATAGAAAGTAAGCTAAGATACTGTCTGCTATCCAAGATTTGTTCAAGATTGTGCCTACGGGAATCACACAAAGCCCATGATTACTGAATGAGTATGTTGGGGGCCCTACAGGAAATTGTGCTGATGTTTCAATTTTCCTGCCAAGGAAAGGACTTTTTATACAGTATCGCTATTGGAATTCAGGCTACTTCCGATGCATTCTGGCAAGTTAGCTTTCATAGAACCTTGAGATCAAACCGCCATGCAACATTTTTAATTCTTGTTCTCCAACTATGGGGAATTTCAGCAAATCAGAACACTACTTAAAGCAAAATTCTGGGTCTGTTTTGTGCAAATCGAATATCTAAGCCATGGACAGGTGGGGATAGAAAGATTACTTTAAAAGATACATTTAAAGATAAGCATAGTACTCACTTCTCTGAAATTTCTTCCAGTAGTTCCATCAATTTAGCAGCCAGACCCAGCCGCCGAAATTCTGGTGCCACAGAGAGCGCAGTAACGTGTCCATGCCATTCTTCCCTAGCCACAGAGCCTTCTGCTTTACCCATTACTGTGAACATACAGAGCATCAGAGCAGTAGCACCTTTGGAATAATGAACCACCTACAGCCACACATCTTCACAAAAGAACCAAGCAGTATATAAACAAACACTGCAACGATTGTGGTAAAGGCTCAAACAGGGATGTCTATGGTATTACTCTGTGATTCAGCAACCACTAAAAATGTAATTTTGCTCAAGTACTGCAGTATTTTCCTAACTACTGTAAAAACCAAAAAAAGCCACTTTTCCAAATTCATTGCTGAAGGCATACTTTCCAAATACAAATTTGAAGCAACTCTCATGACTCTTTGAATGGAATTCGGGATCTGACTAAAATAAAGGAAGGAATGGAAGGCTAGAAGCCCCAGACTAACTCACCATCCTGGCAACTACTGAAGATTTTTGATGACTATGGGGAAAAAGAGCTTGGGAAGCTCTGCCAATCTTGCAATAGAAAGCTAAGGCCCTGCAAATATGCTATGTTTAAGGGGATAAAAAAAAAAAAAAAGTTGTTTTGGGGAGGCTCCTTTGTAGTTCTTACCCTTTCTACACAGAGCCAAACCAGTGTTAGTTCACTAATAAATATTCACACTTCCACATGGTACTCTTGTAAACATCAGTCACTGCTAATAAGCAACTGATGTGGTGAATATGGAGAAACCTTCTGTACAGTAAATGCTTTAAGCTTTACTATATTAAATACTTTATTTTCCAAGTCTCTGCAAAGACACTTATTCTGCCCTGTTCTCCCCCCCACCCCTCCCAAAAGAAGGGAAAAAAACCTGGCAGGAATAAACAAACCAAGAGTTCTACTTGGAACGGTTTCTAAAGACACAAATTTTGCACAGCAAATAAGCAAATGACATCTAGACCCAGCTCATTCATTCCCTTACATGACAATGCCAAACCCAAGCCCAGCACTTCTACTTACAGATGAGTGAGTGTGTGAGATCAGACCTGAGTACAGAGACTTAATTCCGGGATAAAAGAAATGCTTGTACACATACAGTCACCTGTATAAAACCTGGGAGGACGTTACCACAGTCAAGAGTCCTTGCCCTGCCAGGAACATCAAACTGAAAACTACTGCTGTGAGGTCTGTGCAATACCCTTTGGCACCTATGAAACGGGAAAATGATACATAACGTTCCTCTCCCCTGTTGGGTGTTTGGAAAACAAAAAAAGAGTAAGAAAAGCTCCCGCGTTCTACTATGACCACGCAACACATTATAAACACGAGATGCCGAGACGGCAACAGCCGGTGCCGCGGGGCCCGGCACACTCACTGTAACCCATCAGCTCCCCGCCGGGCGCCTCCGCGACAATGAAATACTCGGGCCAGTGCGCCAGGTACTGCAGGTAGAAGGGGATCCCGTACTGCGGCCGTGGGTTAAGGACCAAGCTGTCACCGCCGCGGCCACCCGCGCCAAGCTCCGCGCCTCGGCCCCGGCCTCCGCGGCAGCGGGAAGGATACGGTCTCCGTCAGCGGGTCCAGGTTGCTGCGGGGGAGAGCAACGCTCACCGCGGGCCCGGGCCTCGCCGGCCGAGGGTGCCCCGAGAGCCCCGAGGGAGGGGGCGGCGGCGCCAGGGGGAAGGGGGAGCCCCTCGCGGGCGTCCGCGGGCCGAGCGCGGCAGAGAGGGGACGGGGGGCGAGGGACGGGCGGGCGGCGCTCACATGTTGTTGAAGCGGAAGAGGTCGTCGCAGGTGAAGGCGCGGAGCGTCGTCATCCCGGCCCCGGTCCCGGTCCCTGGCGCTGCCACCGCCCCGGACGCGCTCCCGCCGCTCACGGGCGTCTTCCGCCACCGGGACCCGGCAGCGGAAGCCGCGCGCTCCGGCCCGCCCCGGCCCCGCCCCCGCCGCTCGCCTCCTCCATCGCCCTGGGACACCCGGTTCGTCTCTCTGCGCCTGCAAAAAAGGTACATCAAGTGACCTGGACGCTGACCCAATAGCTTCACAGCTCCGAACCGTCTTCTCTCCTTTTACAAATACCAAATAAGTTCCAACTACAGCCTGCAATAACAAAATAGAGAACGTTAAGCCCCGCACAGAAAAGCTCAGGCACATCCAAGATCCAAACCCGCTCGACCCCCGTGCAACCAGTCATTCCCAAAGGGCTCAGGTCCCCACTTCGACACCTGAGAAAAAACAAACACAGTGGGACCAACTCTGCACGACAGCTGCCAATAGCGACTGGTCACGAGATGGCCCCTATGGTCCCTGCCAAAACTAAGCAGATCTGCGGTAGCTGATCAGCCTGTTACTGCACCACCGTACCGCTACATTACCCCGACTGCACCATTGCTACACCCCCACGCAGGATAGCTCCAACCCAAACACGCACGCAGGCTGATGTGCACAGACACTACAAACAACATGACTGAAAGATGCGAGAAGATCACGTGTGAAAATGAAGGCTCCTGAAGGGAAGGCACTGCCGATCAGTGTACTAGTTTGAAAACAAACTAGTGGGAGACACCAAGTCAGAATAACAATTTAACAGGGAAATAAAAAGAGGGAAAAAAAATTATAAAGGCAGATAACACTGGGTTAAACTGACAGTCAGGATACAACCTGACACCCTGTTAATCGGGCTGGTGGTAGCAGTCCGGTGGAATGGTGGCTGCAGTCCCCCTGAAGCGTGATCCTGTAGAAAGAAGATCTGCTCTTCCTCAGATAGTCCAGTGGTGGCTGAGTAGCTCCTGTCCTCTGGAAATCCAGTGGAAAAGGAGAGTCTTTGGTATTCATAATCTGGATTATAACCAGGATGAAATGCTTGGTTCCTCCCTCTGGGTGGAGCATCTCACAATGGGATAATGAGTCATGAGGCCAAATGTTGATTAAGCTCAATAACAGAAGATGGTCCAGAGGGAGTTACCTCTGAGTTATGCTGCCTGGCATTGATGGGCCATTAACAGAAAGATAGTCTGGGGGGAGGAGGCAAGGAAACACTGCCCCACCTGATTTCAACAGCTCATGAGGCTGGTAATAGAATACCCTGCAACCCAGGACAATCAGGAAACCCTATGGTACTGCAATGGCATGGATGTTCCACAGCCACCCCAGAGAAAAATCTAATGCTACCGCACATGCAAGGAAGCCATTGTCAAAACAGGGGCCACAAATGTGAAGAGAGACAGGCTCTAAGACCCAAGACTATAAGGATATAAGGAAGAAACTCCTGTGAAAACAGAATTCTCAAGTGAAGAGCTGCTGACACAGCCTGGATTGCTGCCAAAGATAACTGTCCAGAAACATCTACAATGCAAAAGACACAAGACAGATCCACACTTTAAACGTCAAATGTAAGACAAAAAGTGGTTGATGGCCACATGGCAATGAGGCATTTGAGACCCTTGGGATGGCTACAGAGGTGCATGCTATGCTCCTTGAGCACAAAGAGCTACAGGGCTGCAAGACCTAGGGAAGGTGTAGGACACAGAACACAGATGTGCTAGGACACAGACACAGGCTGGAGCTGCTCACAACCATCTGTCCCCACTACTTCTACACCTCTTGAGTCATGGACGCCATCTCAAGCTTCCAGGGCAGCTGTTTCTCATCCACATGTTCTTTCATATCCTGCCCCCCAGTACCCCTCCTATTTGTCCTATACCAGGTAGCCAAGACATGTCATCCTAGTTTTCAGCAGCACACCCATTCTGACCTGCTCAGGCAGAGCAGAAGGCAGCGAAAAGGGTGTATTTCAACACAGAACATCAGGACACAGAGCACGACAGAAGCAGCAAGAAGAGACCCTGTGTCTGTGAAGAAAATCAAAGTGGCTTCAGTACGTGCTTGGAGGTGATCTGTGACTCTCTGTGCCCATGCCTGGTGCTCCTGCAGGAGAAGGTGCCTGAAGATGGTCATGTTGGGAGGTTGTTCCACAGAGTCTGTGGGGCTGCTGCAGGGAGTGAAGGGCTGTTCCAGGGTCTCTTGTACCATTGTAGGGTCCTTGGAGAACCACAGTGTTGTTCACGTTTCTCTGGAGACTTCCCCTTCTGCTCCTATAACAGGAAAGCTCAGCACAGTCCTCCTTGTAGCACCACTTCTTGCAGTGGCTGCCTTCCCAGCCCCAACCCAGGCAAAGCTACTGCTGCTAGGAGCACTCACAGCATTTCACATGCTCCCTGCGTGCCTTAACCCCACCCCTGTTGTTGATTTGGGACAGCCCCAGCCCCTGGTGACAATCGTGCCTGGTCCTACTAGAGATGGGAAAAAATGCTATCAAAGTAGACTCCGAAACATAAATTTCATTTGAGAATTTACTGTTTATTGAGAATGTATGTTCAGGAAGAGGTGCCAAGGCTAAATCATGCCTCATCTTTAGGTTTACATGCTTTTATACATAAGGACAAAGAAACCATACATGCTCTAGATAAGTGCAAAGTCATCGTTATTGGACTGGAGAACATCAACCTTGGAATAACATCAATATTGGAAAACATCAGTCTTGGTTAGTTGGTAACTAAGGATACTGCTCAGCATTAGTTTTGTAAGTGTACACATACTTCAGGTTACGATATGTCTTTGTGTGCTCTGCTTCCTGTCAGTTGTGTGGTCACCAAAATCGGGCATAAACCTCTCAACACCAACGTAGCATTGAGAAGCAGGCGTTTCTTTATTCAGTGGCGGGTGCAATGGGGGATGATTCCTCCTAACATGCACACACTAAACCAAAAGTTCATCCTTCATATACCTTAAAGACACAAATATTCATACATTTTCCAAGAAGTCTCTGCCTTTCTGCCTATCTACATTTACATCATGCTGGCATTGCAAAACTACACTACGCATGCGCGGGGGTCTCGGGTGGTTGGTGGTGGTGGTTCAGGGAGTTAGCCCCCTACTCCTTTTTCTCTTTTATGGTCACAAGTGTTACTGATTTTATTATCAATTGAAATGAAATTGTGTTTGATTTTAATATAAGTATAGAATTAATAAATATTTTAGTAAAAATAATTTATTTTATTGTATTTTGAATCTAGCAACCAACTGCTACTCTAAAATTCCCTGTACAGCCCCGTACCAAGGCCGAAGGGATTGGTCATAATCATTTGGTAGGAATGGTTAGAATCTAGGTAACAAAACACAGGATGGTTTGTAAACTGATTTATAATACATGTATAGGACTAGAAGAATGCAAGTAGTTGTCAAGGTCCAGGATTAATGGGAACTGAGGGAAGTAACTGTAACAGCTTGCAGGTACCTGCCAAGAAAACCGTGTCCTTTAGCAGAAGGTAATTCCGGCAGGGGGAGATCACGACCGCTGACCCACGGACCACCTGCTCCCATTACACCCCAGAGCCATTTCTAGACATTTCTAACCTCTACTGAGCAGAATCGGAAACAGGAGGAGAATATGTTAATGATTTCTTGGAAGTTGTGTGCTTATGTATGAAGACTTAATGAATACGTATGAGTAAGTTCTATAGAAGGTGTATGATTCTGGTGCCTGGCACGTGTTGTTGGTGAGAGCACTCCCCTACACGTCCGGCCGTCAGTAAAGAAGTGTCTGCTTATCTACATCAAATCGGTGTCAATAAGTTATTTTTATCCCGGATTTCGGTGACACAAGTGTTTTGAGGACAGTTTCTTCTCCCTGGATGTTTCCCAGCTCTGTTGCCCAGCCACGCTGTTCTTTCTTACCCACCTTGTCTGGGCAGTTCTGCCAGGATGCATCTGCTCTCAAGGTTAGGATGCCTTTGTGCACTTTAATCACTCAGGCCTCGTTAACTACAAGTTAAATATTGTTTGGTAAAAGAATTTCTCAACAACGTTGTCTGCCAACCCGGGAAGAGGAAGCTCTGCTGTTCCTGCCAAGGGTCGGGGCCACCCCCCGCTGGAAGCTGCCCCTCCCGGCAGGTGCCGGGGCGCAGCACGGCCGCCCCGGGGCCCGGACACTGCGGCCCCGCCGGGGCGGACGCTGCCCCGCGGCCGGCCCGGGCAGGGCCCCGAGGCGTCCCTTCCCCGCCGCCTTTCCCGCGGGCTCCCGGCCCGCCGCCCCGCGGGTGCCGCCGCGCTCGGGACGTTCCCAGGCGCGGGGCCCGCCCCGGCCCCCCCCGGCCGCTCCCAGCGCACCCCGGCCCCGTCTCCCCGACCGCGGGCAGCCGGCCCCGCTCCGCCCTGCAGCCCCGGGACACGGGGGCCGCCGCCGTCGGCCACCCGCACCCTCCTGCCCTGGCCCTGGCCCGCAGCAGCAGCCCCGGGGAACACGGGGCCGTGGCCGCCACCCAAAAGAGACACCCCGGTGTGCTGGGGCGGCAGAGGTGCCCCCAGATCCTGCCAGCAGCTTGCTGAACGCTAAAAGAGCCCGGGGGTGCACCGACAGGCAGAGTATTAAGGGGAGAAGAAAACAAATGCAGTGCTCTTGGGATGAAATAAACGGAAAACCAAGAAAATAGCAGGGGATGACAAGGGTAAGTAGAAGACCCTGGGTGCACAAGGCAAAGGGAAAGATGCACGGAAGGAGAAACGGCTGATCTTGAAGCACACCATAAAAACATCAGGAAAACTCGGAGACAGGAGAAAGCAGGAAACTTTGTGGCATGGTGCAAGACAAATGCACAGCTGGGGCACAGAGGAAGGCACTTGGAGGACTCTGGAACAACTCAAAATGTGAACTGAGGCACTCAGAGGGCAAATGGAGGGCTTTTGGGTACATCAAACTACAAATGAAGGACCAGGGCAATCCCCTGCAGCCCTGTGAACAACACTGGGGGTCTCCCAGAACCCCCAGGGACCCAAAGGCATCTGAGACACTTGGGGACCAGCCCCCATCCCCCTCAGACACAACGGGCATCCCCTTACCCTGCGCACTGTCCTCAGGCACTTTTTACTGAGTGCAGAGACTGCAGGAACTACAGCAAAGTGGTAGAGTGCAAAGAATAAGACAACTTTTAAATTAATGCACATAAGCACCACTCGGGAGTGACTGCCACAGCCCTCCAAATGCCAGCACCCTCTCCCTTCCCCTGACACCTTCAGAGCCATTACTGCAGTATCATTCCTCAGTTGCGTGGGTTCTTCAGCTCCTGCTGCTGCTCTTCATGTGACAACTCACCGAGTAACTTCGAGCCTCTCCTCTGCTTTTTCCTTCATGGAGAGGATTCAGTTCTGCTATCTGAGCAGAAAAAAGAAAACCCCTCTGATCATGCCTGTCTGCACTTCTGCGCTACCCCTAGAGCCCTGCAATAAACTTCCACAGTTCTCACCTCCCCACAACAGCCTGTCTCTGTGCACCACGGCTGCACTGCATCAAACCGAGCCACTGGATCCGAGCTCACAGCTGAATGCTGGGGCACAGGGGGAGGTTACGGCCAATATTCTGAACAGAAAAGTCACGTACAGTGAGGAGTTAGCAGTCAGCATAACCGTTTACCTCAAAAGGCGGAGGCCGGTGCTGTGCTAGGGCCTACGCTGGAAGTGCAGCAGAGCGGAACACACACACCAGAAACACTCTACGGTTGCTGACACAGGCTGGGTTTCGGCCGCCAGTCCTAAGTGACCGCATGCAGATGGCCCACGTCAAACAGACCTTGCTAGGAAGACCTATGACACAACAGCATTTCAGAAAGCAGAGGCAGATGCAGGCGAGTGCTGTGCACAGGTGAAAGAGGAGCAGAATGGGGCTAATGATACCAGTTTGTATTAAGAGAGAAATGTGGCTCAGTGACAGCATCACAATCACAATTCAAGACAAACTGGGTGGCAGTCCTGCCTAGGGGACAGAGGTCCAGGAAGCCTGGCAGAGGAATGTAAAGAGAAAAAGTGATGCAGAGCTAGACGAACACAGAGATGGATGAAGGGCTAGAAAAAGATAAGAATGTATAGCCAGACAGATGGACAGGGATACAGGTACACAAAGAAAGGGATGGAGGGCCAGAAAGATGAATGGAAGACCAGACAGAGGGACAGGGAGTGGAAAAGGGGAAAAGAGGGATGTAGAGGTGGACAGACAGATATAGGTCGAAAAAGATGGATGGAGAGCCGGGCAGGGGGTCAGGGAACTGGACAGACAAACTTGAGTGAGACAGAGAGGCGTACTGAGAGATGGGCAGAGAAAGGAAGGAATGGATTGCCTAACAGGAGACAGCAGGGACTGGGTGTGACAGCAAAGCATGAGGAGCTGACATAGGGACAGGGAATGGAAGAGAGGACAAGAGGGATAGCAAAGCAGAGGGATGGAGTGAGAAACAGATGAGGAGCTGAACAGAGGAATGGGAAGCATATTGTAAAATACGGAACTGAGTAGAGCTCCTATTCTGGTGCTAAGAACTGGTTTGACTAAATAAAACACGCAAGATTAAGTTGTGCTTGGAAGCAAAGATGGGCAAAATGTTGCTACAGAAAAAAATTAATGAAATTCTTGAGAATGAGGCAAGGGAAAATAACAGAAGACTCTGGAGGAGGATTGTAAACATGCCCAAGTAACTTGCAGCTAGTGTGCAGAAGATCACATACATCCTACTAATTGTTTAGTCTTGTGTGTTTGACAAGTAGAACATTTGTGTCTAGAGAACATATCCCTTGACAGACCCAGAGGCACTCTACTGACCGCGTTTGAGATTCCTGCCCTGCTGTGGGAAAGGTCAAAGCACAGTGGTGAGCTACGCCTGCGTGACTCCTTGGCATGCAGGCAGCCCCAGCAGGGCCAGGGATCCTCTAGCAAGGACCCAGCTCTGCAGTGCCTGTGTCCCCGCGTGTGTACCTCTGCCCAGGTGCTGCTCTGGGGATCCCCTGGTCACGAGGCAATGAAAGGAAATTTACTCTTTGCATTTCATCCATGGTTTTGAGGTTGTTCCTGCGTCCTGCCTGTGCCAGCTCACACAGACCTGGATGGCTTTCTGGTGATTCTGAAGGAAGATTTGCTCAGTTTGAGGTGATACTGTGGGTTCGAGTTTTGTCTTTGAAAATTCTGGATGGGATGCAGTGGAATGGGTTTAGATACATGTTTCGGGATAGTGAAAGATGCCTCTCTTGACCTGGAATTTGGAATCAGGAGATGCTGGCAAGGCTCAGGCAAACAGTGCATGGCAATGTGAGATATGTCAGATTTGTGATAATTCAAGGGACAGGGTTTTGGTAGGAGAAAGTAGATTCAAAGTTTGTCATGGCAGTGGAACTGTGATAAGGATTTCAGAGTTGCCAGGAGCAGGGTGCTTTTCAGGATGGTGGTGAAGCTGTGATGGGGGATATGAAAGTTGTTGGGGACAGGAACAGACCACTTTCAGGCTGGTGGTTCTCAGTCCTTTGAGGTGTTAGTAAATGGGGTATAAAGTTACACCAGTCTTCCATTTGAGATGTTCTTTTCCTGCAGACTCACAAGGATTATTTAATGACACACCCTTAAGAGGAGAAGCTCAGCTGCTCATTTGAATGCTGTGGTTATGACAGACTCTCCAACCAAACTGGACTTTGGACTGTTTTGCTGCAAGATCAAGCCTTTATTTCTGAAGTGCTAGACTAAAGGCACTTCTGTTACTGTGAGCAAAGTTGGTTCAAAAACTGGTTATGGTTACAGTAGGCCTTACTATGTATCAGATTAATTGCCAGTATTGTAGCCTAAGGCAGTATTGTCTATTCAGTAAGGTGTTTTTTTAATGATTACACATCAATACATAGTTCTCTTAGTATTAAAACTGTGAAGGTCAAGTCTTGGGTGGCCATCTCTGCTGACTGAAATACAGCTTGAAAATGTGTAGCCAAGTGGAAAGCAAATTTCAGAAGTAAATTTAGCCTTGGTCTTTCAGACCCAAGGGGGTGACAGTGAATTCTAGTGTCTTTTTGGTTTATGAGATTTTTGCTTTTTCTGCTTATCAATTGCTTTGTCCTTTTGCAGGCCTGTCCCTGCCAGAAATTTTGTGGAGGAAGAAATAAAGACCTTAGAAAGTGAGTGTATGTCTGTCTGTGTTGGCTTGGGACTCTCAATTCACACTCCAAATAACATTTCTTCTGTCAGGCAGCCTTGTCTCATAGACAGGTGGTGATAGCAGCCTTGGTTCTGGGGAAAGTCTGCATTGAAAAGCTGAAGTTAGTGCAGACAGTAAATGCACTGCATACTTTTCTAGGACAAAACGTCTACAGACTGTGCAAAATAGGAATCTTGTCAGAGAGGTGAGTGGTCTGTTGAAGTGTCGGGGCTTTGTCTGACAATGTTGCACACCTTTTGACTTCTACTGTCAGCTGCTGACCAGGCTTAGTTTAAAAGCTCGCTCTTTGTGTTTGTCACCGAGACTGGCACCTTGAGTGAGGAACTGCAGGAGCAAGAGAAGGGCATCTAAAAAACCAGCAATCTGACTTGCTACTCATCAAGTTGTGGAGAGGGGACAGGAAAAGACAAGCCTTCTGTCGCCCTCTGAGCTTTCTGCTTCCCTGCAATTCCCCCACTGTAAACTTCCTGAGACCCCCTTTGCTTCAACCAGCATTCTCAGATTGGCAGTGAAGCTCACTGTACAGCCCTCGGAGGTTTTTTCTTTTTTTTTTTTCTTTCTCCATGGAGTTCTGGACAGTGCTAGCAAAGACCCTAAAATTAAAGCCAATTTGTCTACTGAGGACTGTTTACAGGTGATGCAAAAATGAGTCTGAAAGTACCTGTATTATCTTTTTGTGTTCTGGTCCTGCTCCTTGGCATCCAGCTGTCATTAAAAGAAAAAAAAAAAAAAGCCTCCATATTTAAAATCTGTTTCAGGAGAGCAGTATGCAGAGCATTTGCACACACAGTCCTTCCTGACAGACTGACTGGAAGCAACCCAAAGTCTCTGAAATAAAGTGTGCAAAAGAGGGGAACAGTTCTGACAGGGTCAAACTACTCCAGACTCCCTGGCACGAGCCCCTAGCAGGGTCCTGCTGGGTGCTGTGGTGGCTGAGCCCAGGAGGGAGACACACAGCCTGTCCGGGCACTGCCCGAAATGTGCATCCCTTGCTGCCCGGCTCCTCTTAAGAAACCTGAATGCAAAATACTTTTTTCTGCCATGATCCTTACTGGGGTAGACAACAAATATGGTATTTTACTGATGGATATGAGTGATACAACTGGCAGCATTTAAGGCCTGAAGAGAGGGGAATTGTGGTTAATAGCTTAAATCAATAAAAAAGTAAAAAACCACAATGCACCCACTACAAATGTTATTCTGTTGCAGTGGTATGTTTACAAAGGTAGATACATTAAAAGGAAATATATATTATAACTATATATAAAAATCTATCTGTTGTTACAGATATTGCACTGTTGTGCATTACCCATTTTAAGATATATGCATAATAAACTATACACACATAATTTTTACAGATAAAATAAATATATAAGAACTCTTGGTCAAAGTTGATTAGTAGGAAGTGAGGAAAGAATTCCTTCAAGCTGGACTACATGGCTGTAGCCACTCAGTTAAGTTGTACTTAAAAAAAAAAAATCAAGGAAGGAGGATATTCAATTTTATTGATTTCCTGTTACTCACTTTCTAAACAAAAACTGACCAACAGTGTCAACACTACAGTAATTTGCTGTTACTGTGTTACAAAAAAAGCTATGGCTGCCCAGTTCTGGAGAAGCAGCAGTCCGGGACTGCCTACATTGTGCTGGATTAAATGTAATGACTGAGAGAGCCAGAGCCCTCCCTGAGCAGGGAACAGCAGGACTCAGGGATGCCCGCTCCCGAGTGCGAGAACAGCTCGCCTATGCAAGGCGGGCGGGAGGACTATCTGCTTCAAGGACTGCTTTTTGTTAAGCAAGATCTTCAGTACCAGATGTAAGAGCTGTAATACTGATACATCGCCTAGAAAATACTAAACATTACACAACTTTTTTGTCTCTAATCAGACATATAGTTCATTATCAGAAAGAACTGTGTTCCTTAGACAAAGTAAATGCTTTTATTTCAGGTATGTTTTGGGGTGAAAAACCACGAAGGATGTGGTCTTTCAGTAGTGAGTATAATTTAGATTAAGAATTTTAAAACATCAAAAATCGGTGTTTTCTAATACTAAGAAAAAAAATACAATAGTCTTTCAGTCACAAAAATCTGAGCAACAGCCTATGTTACACATCACTGTTGCTCATCATTTTGGCCAGGTGCAGGACAACTGGCTTCATACTTTTTCTTCAAGCCTTTCAAATATATACGTAAACTGTCGGGATCCAATCGAGAATTTCTGGCAGTCTGAACCAATCTCATTGCTAAATGGTATACAGCTCTCTGTTTCATCATCTCAGGAGTACTCTTCTGTCTGTGCTGTTCTTGAAAACATACACATGCATTAAAATATGAAATCAATTATGTTCTATTACTAAAACACTAGCATTAGCTATTTTCTAGCCTATTTCTGATCTCCTGATTCTTGGTTTGTACACCAACATTACAGCCAATACTCCTTAACCCTAAGAAATGCTTCGTGTTGTCAACGAACTGTGACTTTCAGTACAATCTTTTAGAAATGGTTCCAGAAATACCAATTTTAATTAAATCTATTTTCATAAAACCATAGGCAGTGCTTATCCTGTATCTTTTCAGAAACTGAAAATATGAGTTTTATAAAAACTGTGAATTACAACAGTATAATTTTCTACTACATACCAAAATTTGTTTTGTAATACGATTTGTGATTTCCTTTGCATCCAAAATTACAGATGATGGTAGGGAGGAAACTTCTGCAGCTTTTAATCCTAAACACATAAAACACAAATCAGAATTTCTGATGTAATTTTATTTTCCTGCCTTCCACACTATGTTTACCAGAATTAACTTAGTCTATTTTTTTAAAGGGTGAAGTTTTAATTTTTATTAAAATAACTTTGATATAGATTTTCTCTTTGTGTCTTTTTTTATTATTTTTTTCTTCTAATAATAAACAACATGGTTTTGAGAGTTACCAAATAAAATGTCTACTTTGTTGCAATGCTACATCTAAGATACACTTCCATACGGAGTTACTGCTGGTGCTAATACTGTAACTGGCCAGGATGAGACACATTAGAGGGTAGATGAAAAAAATGGCACAAAGGTGTTAACAGCCTTCTCTGTTTAGTTTTTTTAATTTGACAGGCTGGAAAATACTGAGGTTGTTCTAAATATGCTCTCCATTAAATTCTGACACCCAGCGGGTATGGATGTCATGTTCCAACTTCCACTCTGCTGCCAGTAGCCAAGCTGCCATATATTCAGGGCAAGAAAGAGATGTAAAATATTTTTTTCTGCCCTAACATTTTTTTTTTTTACTTCTTCCTTTGCCTGTGGCCCTGGCTGTCCTGAGGAGATTCTGTGCTTCATCATGTGCTTTAATACTGTAGGGTTAAAAATGAAAAAGGGTTAAGAAACACCCTTGCACTCTTTCTTAGAATCTAGCTCTGCTCAAGTAAAGTAAAGCCAAGACACCAAGTTACTAAAGGTCTCCTCTGAGAATACTCTCTAAACATACAGTTTTTCTGAGTTAATGGTGTTGTAGCATCTGAAATTGAGCTTGTGCTGCCAAAGGTAAAGAAACTTATTCTGAAATTCTGATAAAGACACATCTTAAATCCAGTTAATTGAAGCTTGACTGGGATAATTGGAGTCCTCAGTTACCACTAGCTTGCGAATGTCACGTGTAGCTAATTTCCTATTGATTAGATGTCACCTAACTCAAGGATCCAACTTCAGAATCCAGTATCTGGAAACATGGATTTCAGTAACTCTTTAAAACATGCAGCTATACCTTACTGTCACTCACCCATTTCTTTATTGACCCATAATCCATCAATCTGTACAGTCTTCAGTGTGATTTATTCTGAAGTTAGAGGATAAGTAAACCCACTTTCTAGAGAACACCGATTTGTTAGTGGAACCTCTCACAGCAGCCTTAGTCTGATACACAGTAAAATTCCTGTCCTTTTTTAGAGAAACTTGATTCATTTTTGCTAATCAAAAAGGACCAAGCTGCCATGTAACTGATACATCCTTACTTATGGCAGACACGTAAGAGTTTACATAACACAAACCTCAGAATTCACAGTTTTAAGTCTCTTCGAACTTTCACTCACTTCCGTAAGAGGAGATTAAATCAACTCAAGAACTGTGTGCTCAGAACGGCTCATCTCCTTCAAACAGAGGTGAATCAAGTATCTACTGGCATTACTAAAATCTTTTTTACTATGAAATTTCATATAAGTTCTTCATACTACCCCAAACTACTATCCCACTGCATGGTTACTTAAAACACACAAGAGGTTGGAACATGTTACAGATCAGCAGTTGTTACTCTATGAGAGAGATACAAACTCACCAGAAATCTGTCATCAGAAAAATATAGTTAGATGCCTAATAACTGAAATAATATCTTATACAATCTTTACTAAGTTGAAGTCATAGTCATAGTGGAATCCATTACCATAGTTCTTTTCCTCTGTATATCCTCTAGAGAGTGTGTAAGTGTAAGCAATTTTCTCCCTATTTCCAGCACTGCTTCTCACATGTTGCACTTCAAAATGGTGATTTTCCACATTGGGATACAAAGCATCTATATGACACAATTCCAGGAAATGTGTAGCAAACAATGTAAATGCCTAAATAAGGAAACAAGAAAGAAAATTTATTTTGGAAATGAACCTGGAATAAATGACAATAAATAAGAAAATTAAAAGTGATCTCACAGATGTCCAAGTTTTTCTCCAAAACATTGAAAAGCTGTCTTTAAATTACTAAAGCAAATTAAAATCTTTAAGTGGTAAGTTCTACCACTGGCAAGGATATTTCTCCCAACTGGGAATTCTCCCACTCCTTTATCAACAGAAGGAAAAGAATATCAGAAGTAACAGGAAATCCATGATGCTCACAAAATTTGACTAGGGTTAATTTGAATGACTGTCCAATGGTTGCATTAATACTCTGAAGGACTGTTTTGCCAAAAGTACAGGCTACAGAAAATATCTGAACTTTTCAAACCAAACCACAGAAGTACTCTGAATAAACTCTGATGAGAAACTGATCACCTAAACACTTATCTCAAAAAGCTGACAACAACTTGAGGTTGATCACATAACTAACAACAGAGGTGAAACTTCCAATCCATCTAAACCCATCTTCCACTCTTCTAAACAAGCCTCTACCCTCTGTGAGCAATTCCTAAGTTGTGTGACACCACCACTGTACTTTGGGAAGGTAACAGCCAGGTAAAGACATTCACCTTCAGCATTCAGGCATACAGAGCTGTGCTAAGCAAAACTAAAGAGACCCGGTTATTCTCTTTCCAGACAGAAACACAAGCTTGCAAGCAAGTTGGAAAGAGACTGGCTGGGATAGTCTTAATTTTCTTCTTAGCAGCTTGTGAGGTGCTAGGTTCTGGATTTGTCACCAAATCAGTGCTGGTAACACAGGGGTGTTCCCTTACTGCTTGCACAGCGCCAAGGCCTGTGCTGCTCCTCGCCCTGCCCTGCCAGCGAGGGGGCTGGGGGGGCGCAGCCCGGACGGCCGACCCCAGGGACATCCCACACCACACCGCGCAGCAGTAAGAGCTGCGGAGAAGGAGAAAGAAGAGACGTTCAGAAGGACAGTGTTTGTCTTCCCAAGTAATCACTTTGCGTGACGGAGCCCTGCTTTCCTGGGAATGGCTGAACACTCGCCTGCTGATGGGAAGGAGTGAATGAATTCCTTCTTTTGCTTTGCTTGTGTGGGTAGCTTTGCTTTACCTATTAAACTGGCTTTATCTCAGCCCACACATTTTTACACTTTTACCCTTCTAATTCTCTCCCCCATCCCACTGTGGGGGAAACGAGTGAGCAGCTGGGTGGTATTCAGCTGCCCACTGGGGTTAAACCACAACCACCAGTGAACAGAAGCGCAGGTTAGGCAGCATTTTTTTCTCTATCATTGTGATTTTTACTATTCACTAGTTATGAAAAAATACCATATTTAGGCAAGAAATATCTACAAAACTGAAGTTAAATTATGTAAAATACTGTATGACAAACTAATTATGAGGTTTCTTTTTTTTCAAAATAGAATTACCTTTAAATTCAACAGATATTCACAAGCAGCGTAACAAATGCCAATACCTTCTTCAGCACTGGTACCTCTACCCAGTTCATCAATTATGATGAGTGATTTGTCATTAGCATTTTGTATGATGTATGTTATCTAGGAAAATATTTAATATGTGTTATCAGTCCTATAAATACATTTTTTAAAAACCCAAATAGGAATACTGTTACTAATAGGAATACCTTGTGTTATGAAACAATGCATAAATTAAAAATCTTTGTCACATCCACAAATTTTACCTTTTCACAGCTTTCAAACAACTGTCATCTCTAATCAGGCAAAAAAATCACACTACAGCACTCTTTCTCTTTCCCATTGAACATATATCCCTTTCTCTCAAAATCGTAAGAGTTTGGGAGAGGCAACTGACAGGGCTTAGGCTCCTACAAATAATCATTTAAGGTCTAGGAAGTAACAAAATGTTGATACTACTATTCAACAGAGCACTGGTTTTCACTTGTATTGGGATATCTTTTTATTTAAAATATGCCTGCCTTTCTGTGGTTTAGCATCAAGGTAACAGATGAAAACTGAATTTTTGACTGCTTTCTGAAGTACGCTCTTTCACTGGAAATATACTATGTAATTTCTATTAGCTTAGCAGTAAAAATAGGCCTTGGACCATGGATTAGCTATGTTAAATACCTCTTTCATTTCCTTCATGAATGTTGATGCATTTGTTTCTATATCATCATCCATACCTATTCTGGTAAAAATTTGCTCTGCAATTCGAAAAGAACAATACTCTGCTGGGACATAAGAACCTGCAAAACAAGTAAAGTATGAGTTTTCTCATATGGCTGTGACAAATGGCAATTTGCCTGACTATGTCAGCAGGGGGGAAAGAAAGAAAAAAATCACTTTTACACTTGGTCTTTATGCACTGTAGAGAATGCATCTTATTCTATAAAGTTTCACAAGATTACATTCTACCATTACTTTATAAGAAAAAATTATTATGTAGATACCATAATTAAAGAAGCTTACCAGTAAAACCTTAAGAAATCATATGCCTGAAGCTGTGTGTCAGTCTGAAGGGATGCAAAAGTGTAAATAAACACCAGGACTAATTTACATTTCTGTAGCCACTACATTACAAATCCCAAGGAATCTTAGTCTCCCCAAAACAAGATTATATTATATTGCCTTTATCCAAGTTTGAGGCGTATTAGTTTTATTGAATAGAACAGGAAAACTGCCAAAAGATGTTACAGTCTCCTTTATTCATATTAAACTCATGTTTTTGCAGGCAATTCCTGAAGAACTTGCAGTTGTTGGGGACTGGACCAACAAACACATGGTGGACAAATTTTATTCTCCACTGCTAAGCAGTTTCATTCTAGTAGAGTTAGGGTCAGCCTTCTGAGGACTTTTTCCTGTGCTACCAGACTTAATTTATCTTCAAGGTAAAAGTCATGAGGAATTCCTGAGTATAGGGATGAGTCTCAGTTAGACTTTACAAACATTTGTTTTACTTTTATAATTTTAGTGACAGAACCTTGAAGTATTTATTACTACTTTTATTTTAAGTAGTTGTTTATCTATTAATTCTACATGGCTGCAAGCATGTTTCTCTACATAACTGAGGTATGCTCAAGTTCATCTGTTCCTTTTGGATGACTAACACATACATAGCCCAGTGGGCATACTTCAAGGACACTCGCTACCAATCTAGCATAAGGTGCTCTAGAGAATTACAGCATACAGCTGTGCTTCTCCTAAAGACAGACTGGGGAGGCTTCCAGACACACAGACAGGGCGCCGTAAGTATCCAGTGGCAGACCCAAAACCTTGCAGTGCCCTCTGTCAGCAACACAAGAGAGCTGGTAGGAGCAAATAGACCAAAAATTGCCTGTTACTATTTAGACAAAATGTTATTCTAGAAGCCAAACCATTCAACCTCATCAACATTTTAAACTAGAAAACACTAAACGTGTTGTGGAAGATTACTAATATGGTACGCTCCTACTCACCAATCTGTGCCATAATTTGACAGAGAGCTATCTGTTTTAGATATGTTGACTTTCCACTCATATTTGGTCCTGTGATGATGACAAAATTGTTACCCTCTGTCAGATACGTGTTGTTAGACACAGGTTTTTCCACAGCTATCTTTTCAAGAATGGGATGCCATCCCTGCTTGATCGCTAAAGTATCCGTAAATTCTGGACGAACTAAATGAGAAGAAGGTTATAAAATATTGCAGAGTTAGTATGGAAACCTTTACATTATTAAACTAGTGTATTCTGAAGTTAAGTAATTCTTGCAGAGCAGAAATCAAACTCTGTGGTCCTGACTCCCTGATTTTTACTTTCATGTAGTGAGCCAGACTAATGTTCAGCATTTGGGAAGAATTACCAGCCACTTTCAGGCACAGATTCTGATTATATGCAAGTCTTCGTGATTTATTACTACAAAAAGAATCCCATAACTAACAATTTCCAAATTAACATTCTGTGCTTGTGTTCTGTAATAAGTAGGGTTATACTCCAGTAATAAAATACTAAGACCGAAACTTGAAAAGTAATTAAAACAGAAAACCTGCAAGCCAATTTCACAGTTAATATATTTTTATTAATTTATTTTTATACTGCTATGAGTATATAAAGTACAGGGGTCATGAACCCTGTTACTACTAAATATGTACCTTATTATATAAGCACGGGAAACAAGGAAGTAGGATTCCTTCTGTTTTTGTTACATTTCATTGTATTGATTATTTGGGTGTATACTATGCCTGGACAGATCCATTCAATACTGTGACTATCTGTATGTATTTCTGTCAGAATACAGTTACTTTCTGGACCTACTCCGTATGCCTCCTCTTTGTCTACCTCCATGGCAGTACCCCAGGCTAACAGAGAAGCATTGTTAAATGTGGTGGTCTGTTTAAATGGAGCAGCCTTCAAGCAACAAACGCCAAAACAGTTTTTCAGGTTTAAACATAGGGGAACTCTTAATTACCTGGTGTAGGTTTTAGTCATTTAATGATTTTGATGAGAGAATCAAGTGGCAACGAGGACTGAAAGCTACAAACAACAGTTCATTTCTTTTGGTGGACACACATGCATGCCTGGCTGTGCAAACTATAGGTGTAGATTTACGGGAGAAACTATGTGGCTTTGGTCTCTCTCTTACTGCTGAAGAAAACTTGTGCTCCGTTTCATTTGGTGGTTAAAGGTTGTGATGCCTCAAGCTCACCAGCTACTGTTCAGCTACATTTCAATTCACATGCTATGACTGGAACCATCAGTACGTGAAGATTCATAGGACATACTGCAAAGTGAACTGATCCTGCTCACAAACTGGAAATTACATTGCTGCATCCATAATGATGAGCTAATGTACCTCCTGAGATGGCTTCCAGATCTGATTTAGTATCTACACTGTACTGTACTGTAGATAAGTATCTCACATCAACATTAATTGAAGACAACGTGCTCATCTGTATATTGCAGAACTGGGCTAAGGAAGCCTGGGATGAACAATATGCAGGTAAGCACATGATTCTGGACTCCTTTGAACACTCTACTTCCAAAAACGTCTGAAAGTGCAACAGAAATTGAAGCAGATAAATAAACGTAGCCACACATTTTGTTTTACAGTATATAGTTAATGTTGATCTGCTTGTATTATTTTGTGCCCTTTCAGAACAGAAGTGTAAACTGAGAACGTTCACAGACTTCATGCTTTTAAAGAGAATATGCTTAAACGGGCTGTCTTGAAAAGACGGGCTGTCTTGAAAAGACGGGCTATGAAGGCTTACGGCAGCTGGATGTCAGAATGTAATTTCAATAAATGGAAGCAAAAAGAACATCAGCACAAAATGGGCAATGACAGAGCAGACACACCCACCTAAAGCCTACCAAGACCCAGAAAAATAAGTCACATGGGTTTCGCAATTGGAAAAGTAGAAAAAACAGCCTGGATATTCTCCAACAAGAGGGTCGTTACTTGGCCCATGACAGAATCAAGGAAGAAACTTACCATAATCAGAAAGAGTGCAGGCATGGGCAAACGAAAGCAGCATATCCAGCATTGACACGATGTCAGACAGCTTGTACAGGCAATGGACGTGTTCATAGATCTCGTTCAGTAGTTTACACACTACTCTGAAATAAGACACTGATTTAGTTGCTGCACAGTACATACTGTCATTTTGTACCACTTACAGAAATAAAGGAATAATGTTCATAATGCATACATTATGAGTTTAGTCCTAAAATGCAACCATCTCTACCAGATGCAAGCAAATGTATACATTTCTTTAAAGCAAATTAAGTTCTTATACCATCATCTCAGATCAAATTCTGCTATCAGATGCAAGACACAGAGCTCGAATACCAACAGCTCATAAGAAAGCTTCACATAGAGAATTAACTAAAAATATAGCTATGGAATCAAGTACATTTTATTAACATGTCAAATGTAACTAATTCCCTCAGGCCTTCATGTTAATAAAAACCCCACATGGTTTCTAGAAAGAACTTCCATAAAATTGAGATGCAACGTTACACTTAGTAAGTCTTCTGAAATAGAGAGCAGAGCAACATGACATGCAGCAAGGACAAAATACAGAAATAGACAGTTCTACTGTATAGGCAAGGAACTGATGGAAAGTAATGATCCTGCGTTACAAAACTAATGCATTGTGTCATTTTGTGTAGATAATTCACCCACAAAAATCTAATAAAGATGGTGGCCACCCTTATTAATAAATGCCTATGTATTTGTAATCACATTTAATCCAATACACATTTTGTCTCCAGAAGTACACTTGATCAGTGTCACTCGGGATTATTTCTGCAAGTAGCCATAACTTAACAGAAAGATAGCTTTAAGAAGACATGTAATGAGCTGTTACTTGGACAAAATAAATGTAGTTAAGAAATATTAAATACTTTTAAACAGTCTTACAAGTAGGTCATGTGATATATTTCTCTCAGAGACTCCTGACATCTCTCATTCATTTTTATTAAGTCTGCTGAAGTGAAGCTATATGTGTTTTTCATTTTAGTGATCTACAGGGAATTCAAACCAACAGTAAGAACTTGTTGTATTATCAGAAACAAAAATAGTTTCTTAAAAAGCTAACTGGAAACAATACAGTTCAAACAAAAAAACCCGCCTCATTTCATTCCTCCCATATAATTTTTTCTGAAAAATCCACATAAGAGAACGTAGTTACCAGCAAGATATACAACTTCGTATTTACACACAACGTAATTGTGTGTAATTGCACATTTCTGACTATGTTAAGTGTAAGTAGAAATAAGGCAGTTCTAAAAACACACCAATTATACCTTCATTTACTGCTAGGTATCGTCACTGAAATTATTTTAATTGTTGCTTAAATTACTGTATAATGTGTACTTTTAATGTATTACACATTTTATAGACATTAAGTATACAAACATATTATGAAAAAACATCTAGTACAGATACCTTTGTAAATTCTGAAGGAAGTTGGCCATTGGGTAATGTTGCACAATCAGCATTCATCTGGATAAAAAATCCACGGGCAGAGCTGAAACTTGTTTTCATTGGTAGGTTGTACTTTTCTGCGAGCTGTGTTATCATACCTACGTACCACAAATAAAGATTTGATCCAAATTACATATATTCAAGTGGATACACATACATACTCTTTCGTGCTGGTACAACAATGCCTACTGTTAATTGATTTATAGGCACTGAATGTGTCATCTAAGAGGAAACATGACAAGGCCTTAGAGGTGAGTGTCCACGGAGTTATTTAAATAACGTATTAATGTAACAAATCTGGCTGCATGAAGCTATTGGGAAAAAATTCCAGTGGGGAATCAGACAAATTCATGTGTTCTTTAAAGACAGTTCATGGATTTGACCAACTCCCAGGTGGGCCTAACTATGGAAAGTTTGCTCAAGCACTTAGTGTCAGTAGACAGAACATGAACTGTAGACTAGGGACTCAGTTTTTAACCAGTTCATGATTCTAAGCCATCTTCTTTCCCCAGACTGAGGGTAACACTCTACATTTCTAATCTGCCCCTTCTTAAGTCCATTTTGTTCCTAGCTGAGAAGATACCATATGTGGGTAACTGTTAGATGACAGAAGAATAGGTACTGTTAAATCATGGACATCATTCTCAATACTGCAAAGAGGGTAACAGAGTAGCACTCCTGTGATAAGAATGGAGTTACTCACTGGTGTCTCCCTGCTGCTCATTGCTCTAAACTTGCCCACCCTCATGTTCCAACCACTCACAATGTAGAGTAGCAACTTGGGACATTCTGGATATAGAATCACAGAATAGTTTGGGCTGGAAGGGACCTTTAAAGATCATCTACTCCAATCCCCCCTTCCACAGGCAGGAACATCTTTTACTAGATCAGGATGCTCTAAGCCATGTCCTACCTGACCTTGAATACTTGCAATGATCCACAACTTCTTTGGGAAACCTGTTCCAGCATCTCATCACCCTCATCATAAAACATTTCATCCTTACGTCCAACCTAAATCTACCCTCTTTCAGTTTAAAACCATTGCCCCTTATCCTGTCAATATGGGCCTTGGTTTAAAAAAAAAAAAACCCAAAACCAAAAAAGTCTTTCTCCCTCATTATGAGTCCTCTTTACACACTGAAAGGCTCCCCAGAGCCTTCTCTTCTCTAGGCTGAACAACATCAACTCTCTCAGCCTGTCCTTAGAGCAGAGGTGCTCCAGCCCTCTGACCAGTTTTGTGGCTTCTCCTGGACCCACCCTAACAGGTCCATGTCTTTCTTGTGCTGGGGAATCCAGAGCTAGAAGCAGTGCTCCAGGTGGGGTCTCAGCAGAGCAGAACAGAAGGGGAGAATCCTCTCCTTCGACCTGCTGGCCACGCTGCTTCTCACATAGGCCAGGACACGATTTGCTTTCTGGGCTATGAGTACACATTGCCAGTTCACGTTCAAGTTTTTTGCTCACCAGTATCCCCAAGACCTTCTCTTCAATCCATTCATCCCCCAGCCTATATTGATACTGGGGATTGCCCTGACCTAGGTGCAGGGCCTTGCACTTGGCCTTGCTGGACTTCAAGAGGTTCACACAGGCCCACTCCTCAAGCCTGTCATGGCATCCCCTCCCCCTAGTGAATCAACTCCAGCACTCAGCTTGGTGTTGTCTGCAAACTTGCTGAGGGTGCACTCAATTCCACTGTCTATGTGGAAGACATTAAACACTATTGGTCCCAGTATAGACCCTTGAGGGACACCACTCATTACTGGTTTCCCCTTGGACACTGAACCATTTGCTGTAGCTCTTTGCATCCAGCCAATTCCTCATCCATCTCATATCCATCTCTCATTCCTTACTCCATGCATCAAACCCGTCTCTCTCCAGTTAAGCAACAAGGATGCTGTGGAGGACCGTACCAAATTTTGGAAGGTTTAGGAAATAAAACCCAGCATCTGTACTTTTCACTGCGTACTATGTAGAATGGAAGACAAGAAAGAAACAGGAAGTTCACAACATATGACAGATGCTGCAGTTTCTGACACTCTTTTAAGTTTCCAATTATATAGTAAACTAAGAAGATGGTCCTTTAGCTACAAATCAATATTTTATACTTAAAAAAAAGGAGATCCATTCCAGAAGGTAAGTATTTTTCTTCTATTTTGACTTAATGACAAACAGGAAGGTTACTAAAACACAGTAACAGACATTATGCTAAAATTATTTTTGTTTGTATTTTCCAACTGTTAATAGCCTGGCTAAAAAGTAGTCCACAGATAGATCAAGTCTGCTTAAAATATAAAGAACAGGTACTTTAATTCAAGAAGCTAAACCAAAGATTTACACGTTTTATACAGAATGTTTTAGCTGGAATATTTCTGTTATGTTACTTTAACTTTTTTTACTTTTAGAGGATAAGGATAAGCAACAGAGTTTTAAATATAGGAATCACAATATAGTTGTTCAACTTGATTAAAATAAAACAGATTTTATCAACAAAATGAGAAACTCAAAAGTACTTCTGTTACTTATCAATGACAATCAGTTTATACTAAATACTTTTTACATATGAGAAGTTTATAATAAATATGCCTATATGGCTTCTATATGCCAGGTGCAATGTACTTTGAACTCCAAATAAATAAAAATATTGATTTAGAAATACCTGCTATGTCATCAACAATTTCTGTGTATGTCCTACGAGCTATGTCAAGGAATTCATTGATGTTAGGCTTAACAGCATAGCATTTCTGGGTCCTCATACTCAGACATCCTTTTGTGTATCTTGTATCATCATTAATTACAGTTGTAATCTTTTCAAGTATCGTTCCAAATCTGCAATATTAGTTGTATCATTAATTTGCTACATTATACTTTATGATTTTTATTTGCAATATCATCCCAAAATTACAAATAAGAGTATTACAAATAACTGAAGCAAATTATCTATTGTTAAAACCAAACACTAAATTTCATGGGTATTTTTGCCTCAAAATGAAGATGACTACACCCAAGTCTGACCAAAGATATCATTCAAATCTGTGGGAGATACAAATTATTTCTCAAATATGCAGACAACAGTTGATTTTTGCATTATTATGAAGACTCTAGGAAACCACTACTTTTGTCTTTTCAGAATTATTTCTAATGGAGTGCAGTTCATCAGCAATTGCAGCATCACAGATAACTTTCTGGTTTGCTTTTCTCCCTGTATTTGTTAGTTGAAAATTAGAATTTTTGACAATTAAAATCAGCTTTTACACAAAAGAATTGAGCTATACCTATAACTACAAATAAGTAAAGACACAACATATTTAATCTTACAGACATTCTGAAGAAAGATGAGAGTTTCTAACATACTAGCTAAAGTATTATGATAAATACCTTGTATCTTCAAGAGAATTGTAATAAGCCTTTAGCAGTGGTGTGTTACAGCTACTTAAAGCAGCCTGTTGAAAAAAATGGACATGAGCAGTTACTGCTTTTAGTAGCTCTTTTAAAGGACTGAAAGTTCTTAGATTCATTGAGGCCTATTAGTGGTTGCATAAGCATCTTACAGAATACAAGCAGGTGTTGCAGTTAAATGTTTGTTATAAAATCAATTATTCAGGTAATGGTAGGAATTCAGTTCTTAAGAGTATTAGACTCAAACATGTATTTTCAATTGACTTAAGAATTAGCAGACTATGTTGGCAGTGCTGTGTTCTGCAAGACATAAAATTTTTTTTTGGACTTGATGATCCTTATCAGCCCCTTCCAACTTGAGATATTCTAGTCTACAGTCTATGAAATTTAAAAAACTGCACTATAAAAAGACAAAACGGTCTGTACTTTATTAAAAAAAAATGACAGAGACAGCTTACTTTTAGAGGTTCCACAAGTTCTAGAGTATGCTTCAGGTAGATTAAATTAGTTATTTTTGATTCAGCAGTTTTAACCTGTTGGAAAATTTAACCAATATTGGAGTGTTTATATGTCTGCCTGTTTAAAAAAGTACTTAAGAACTAGCAGAACTCATACTGTTATTCGTAACTGGTTTATTGCTAAAATACTTTACAAGCTCACTTTAACAACTCGACATGTAACTGCATATAAAAATGTTTATCTAAATTTCATGTTGCCTACTGTGACAGTTTTCCCACCAGTAGCTCATATTTTCACAGGTCTGCCCTGATAACGGTTGACTCTGAGAACACTCTCCAAACCCGAACCATGAAAACTTCTTTAGATCTTCTACATACACATAGCTCTATACAAGCTCTACATAGCTTGTAGGATCTTTGTACATGCTGCATTTTAGGGTCAAAAGGAAAAAATTAATGAATACAACCATAGTCAGTAACTCTTCTATATAATGTTACTTCTTTATTATTCATTAATGATGACAATGAAAGCCTATCCTTTATTGCATTTGCAATTAATTTGTTGGCAGTCACTCTGATATGTAAAGCATGACGATTCAGAGAAGCAGTTGACTTTGGTTTTGTGCTAGAGACATAAGTCCTACAGATTTAAGTGCTATGGTCAGTGGATCAGCCCTAGTTTAACTTTTGTATTTCCTGGAAATGAATTTAAACCAAAAATACTGGTACCTCCTCTCTGTGAGAGAAGGAATCAATCTGTCACACATCTGGAACTTCATCAGGCAAGAATCTACTGAATTTTGTTCTTCAGATGGGTGACCAAGTAATCCAGAGCAGGCGGTCCTCGTTTCCACCGTAAGTTGGATGTTCATCCAACTTCTGAGGATCTTCCATGACTGAGACAAGAGGGTCTTTAAGGAAATCTGTGGAGGGTTTTTTAGTCCAGATACCTTTAATTTGCTTATATATACAGATTTCATGCTCGATTTTACTGATGACGTGATTTTTCAAGTAACGCATCTCAGTAAGATGGTCAGTTGACAGTCCTCCTTAGAATGAGAGAGTACTTACGTTGAACATACCACCCACACTTCTAGTGATTGAAACTGTAGACTTCCAGATGAGCGCCTCATCTGTTAACTGGTGGAACATTTTGCAGTGAAAATATTTATGGATAGTGGGAGGGGAACATACTGAATAGGTTAATCTAGCATTTGATAAAAGCAACTGAGTTAGCACTCGAATGAACACGTCTGTTGCATGCATAGTAAGCTCTGCTATACTAGAGCCAGTCAAAATTGAAAACACTGCAATTAAAAGTCTGGTGTACATGGTCCTGGGTAAAGGCATCCAGCCTGACAGTTTTAGTCACACAGCTGATGCTTCATTCACATTACAGATCTCTACAAGGAAAGCTGTGGGCAATAAGCATTCAGCTTTTTGGATATGGCGTTAAAGAGATTTATCTGCATTTACTACAGTCCTGGACTCTGTACCTGATTTCTTTAACTGGCATCAGAAAAGGAATTTATCTAAGCAGGTTAGTCAGCAGACAAGCATAGAGAGTCCTCAAAAGCACTAGTGGAAATATCCTACTCAAGTACAGTAGGCAAATGTAACTGATAATGGAATGGTTACAATATGCTTAGTAGAAAAAAGTTGAGGTTCAGTTATCTCAAGCTCATTGTGGTTAACTGTTGTGCCCCATCTCAGCCAAGATGCAGTAGTAAGTTACATGTATTTATCTGTTTTAATATTTGTTACATGTGTTAATGTACAGATTGAAATACGAGGCAAGGTCTGATTAAAAAAAGAATAAAATCTTTCTTTGAAACATGTTAATAGTCACTAGGAGAGAGAAAGCTTTTATACCACTTCTGCAATTTTTATTTACAGACTGCTTAAGAGCAGAGCTGACCTCCAGTCTAACAAAGACACCCTGGCACACTGAAGGAAGAGAAACCTTAGTTTAATTAACCACAACTATCTCCTGATTAAAAACGTTACAGTGTGATTTTCAAGGCAAAAGATTAAATCTATCTCGAGCTCCTAAAAGACTTCAAAGGGCAAATCCGCTACAAATGCTGAGGAGGAAAGGGGTTCTAAGGAACTTGAATCTGAAAGTACATTCAGTAATTCTCCCAAAGGTGAACTGTGATGGAAGCTTTCTCTGTTCATCGAGTTCCTGAAGGCACTCTAATGGATGCAACACGAGGCATAAGGCCCTCGCACAGACTGAAACCACGGCTGCCAATGTCCAGAGGGTAAGGGATAAAATACCTTCCTGCAGAAGCCTTAATATAAGCAGATAAAAGTACTACTTGTCTTTCAACTAAACAATGTTCTTGTAAGCATTTACAGCTTTATTGTCTACTTATGCTTTTATGCATAAATGCTTTTATCTGCATTTCCTTTTGGTCCACCTTGCAAGACATGTGACTTAAGGTAACAGATGAGAGCAGGGAACTCTCTTAAATCTGCAAGACAGGACCCTGAGAACATTTAATAGTAATCAATTCTCCAATACATTACTTATTCAAAGGTTAAGAGAGAAGCATGGCTCAAATTGAGAACTGGACACAGAAGGGACTTCCAGACACCATTCACAGCCCAGGTATCCCTCTGTGGGCTCGAGACAAAAGGTTCTCTGCTTATGGGAACAGTCAGTTCCAGGGAAACTTCTACCTCATTTGGTACTGCTTATGCTGTCAAGTGAGTATATTGTTTTCTATAAGATGGTGGTTGTTCACAGGAAATAACTCCCGCATGAGAGTGTTGCCCTTAGCTCATACAATGTCTGTGTTTTAACAGGTAAGTCCCATTTTCGGCTTTGCACATTTACACGATTGACTTAGTAACTGAATACAGATTTAAGCTGATCTGTATTATAAGCACAGCTAGAAAAGTCAGAGTGCTTCTTAAGAACCTTTTTCAAAATAATTTTTCAGGCAATAAAGACTGATTTTTATTGATTTGTATTACATGAAAACTAAGAAATTATTTCATTTCCAGTAGGAAAGACGCTCCAAAAATAAGAGAGTAAGTTTCTGTTATACACTTCTTCCTTTTATGCTGATGTGAAGAAAATCCCTCTCTCATCCTAGTACTGTCAAATAGGATGTACACTTATGAAGAATGAAGGTGGGGAGTGATGAAAAAGTAAACATTTTTGGAAGTCAATTTGCATAAATTAAGATGAATGTGATACTGAAGCAAACCCAAATTTTTCTAATGTTCTCCTATGAGAATCTTCTACTGCTGTAAAATAAGATACACTCTCAAATCTACAATAACATTATTCCATGTATTTTTAAGGTGCAGTCTTTTTCTTATCACATTATGTGTATTCATAGAGATCACATTTATATATTACATGCTATAGCCAGAAAACTGATCAACTAAGGTGTATTTCAGAACATACCGTATCCTGCTTTGGAATTTGTACCAAAACTGAAAGTAGTTGCTCTGTATCCAGGAATTTTGAGATAACTATAAAACAAAAGCAAACAGATCAGAAACTGAAGTGAAATTGTAACAAAATCTATTTTTTTAAAATGCACACAATTACTTAGTGATACTTATGCTAATCTTTTTCTCTCGTTCTATCTTCACAAATTATTTGCCAGGTGAAAAAAACAGGCTAAAAATAGCTGCTAAATTATTTCATCATAACTATACTTACTATACCTAAGCATGTAGTGATTACTGTACAGCTGGACACATATCAATTCAGCAATATTCTTTTTGTTAGATTGAATCCTATTTCTCTTGTCATAAAGATTAAGATCCAACTTCAGGTGGACTAATTCATACCCTGATATTGTATTTTTTCTACATTTGTCTGGACTACTATGCTTTATGAAGCAATGGGGAAGAAAATTAGGCATACACAACAAGTAGCACATCAATGATGCCTCTGTTTTTCATGTATACATTATGTGTTCTTAAATACTTCAAATGTAGTGCATATTTAGCTGTAGAGGTAAAGAGAAAAACTCAAGTTCTTCAAAAAAGCTATTGACTCACTAGCTTCTATTCACTTTATCAGAGAAATTCACTTTTCTTAGCGAAATACTTGAGAAAAATACTGCTATCATAATAAAGATTATTTTAAAAAAATCGTGTCCACTATGTGTCACTTGACAAATCATTTAAAAAAACCTTTTCAAACATACTGAATCACACTGCATACTTTCATAGATTATAAAAAAAATATTTTAAAAGCAATATAGTACTATGTATTAAAAAATAAACTACTACCTGATTGCAGACTGAAAAAGAGCTCCTCATCCTGGAGTAATTCCTGAACACAGTCCAGTCTCATATTAATTGTTTCAGCATCAACTAGTGGCTCCAGGATATTGGATCTAAGTCTTCGACTTCCACCTGGAGTTTTAGTGTAATTTAGGACTCCAAAAAGTGTGTGACCATTCCTTTGAAACGAAAACAGATGCAAAGAATACACTCACAAAAATAAAGATGGTAAATGGCAAGTGACATTTTCAGGTAAGAGTATCCTACAAATCCGAGGCATGCTTTTGGGATGCTTAGCACCTCCCTATTTGTCATGTATATTGTATGAACTACAGCAGTTTGGGAAGTCAGGTAATTTAATATAATATTAGACCTCATTATATCATTTTCCAAAGCACAGGAATACATTTGTACTCAGTATTTGCCTCATTTGTTATAGCAGTATTCCACTCCTACTGCAGTGATGCAGTTCACATTTTCCCTCTCGATTGAACTAATTAAAATCAAACAGACTAACCCTACAAAAGGAGACGAATTATAATCTGAGATCAAATACTAATCAGAACATTTTAATTAAAATACATTTCTGAAAATTATTTAAAATAATTAGAAGTCCAAGAGATAAATAAGCTTTGATTTTATTTTAAAGAACTGACAGTCAATACAGGAACCAAATAACAGGTTTCTGCTTTATAAATACTATTTTCCTGTTCATGGCTTTTACATGTTACACATCCCAGGCTCTCACACTTAAGGGATCATTGTATCTGTTTAAAATAAACAGTCTATAATGTTTATAACCAGTACATACGTAAACAGTTTTAGAAACCTGGAACCTTCAATGCTATTGTCTTGAAAGGCAGACAATGAAAACACTGAGGCCATACAAGCATATTGACTGAAAACAGAACTTGAAATAGAAGAAAACAGCTACAAGTATACAAAACAGCATAAAAATATATAGTACAGAAACTCCAGAAATACCATGGTATAATAGAAAAATCAACAGTCAAGAGAATTAAAAAAAGGGGGAAATTCAAAACCAGTTTTATTAAGGACATATTCACCATAAGATGCAACTTATGACAACACCTAAAGGAAACTCTACATTTGGGGGAGTATCCACACCGCCTACCTTTAAACAGCTGAGGGCTTCACAGGGCTCGTTTCCCTGTACCGTAAACGAAGAAAGACAAGCCCCTCCAGAATTAATACTGGCACCATAACCTGATTTAGGTGTTTCCAGTGCATGCCTGTACTATTAACTTTTACCTGTTAATATCTGATACAAAGACATCTATAACCAGGCTTCAGGGGTAAGATCTATGCCATGGAAATAGCTCTGTGTGGCCTGATTCAAACTTGTCACTAGGTCAGCAAAAATTACGCAGCAATAATGCTAAAAAAAAAAGAGAATCTTAAAGCAGTTCACTGTTGCTCAGTTCCTCCCATGACCTCCTTCTTCTCAAAACCACCCGTGGAATTAGGATCAGCTTTCAGAGGGTACCAATCTTACGAGTGGCTGGCTCCTGCAGTTACAGAAGCAGCACTGGAGCAAACAGGAAGGAACTAGGGGCAGAGCATGACAGATGAACAGAAAGAAACGACAGTTACCTCCCACTTCTGAAGAACAGATCTGTGTACTCTGTGATCCCCACAGAATATTTTAAAAAAAGAAAAGAAAAAAAACCACCAACAGCAGTGGCAGAAGGGTAAGGACAACTGATCTAGTCAAAGATGTCCCTTCCCACAGCAGGGAGGTTGGAACTAGATGATGTCTAGAGGTCCCTTCCAGTTGAAGCCGTTCTGTGATTCTATGACATCTCTCCTAGTGGAAATACTTGGAGTGAGGAATCTCCAGACTCCGCTTTTGACAGCGAGGTGATGAACGGACTTCTCAACAGAGGTGGATCTCAGAACTTGGCAGGCAGCAAAGTGCCAGTTCCAAGCCTTTCTAACCTGAAGCGTAAGAGTCCTGAGAAGGTAAGCCTTGCGGTGTCTCTGCCTAGAAGGCAGTGAAGGAAGCGCTCCAAGCACTGTTCTCACTGGGGAGAACTACCATGCAATCAAGTATCACGCTGCACATGACCATCATATTATAGAAATTACTTTCTATTACACTATTCCTTGGAGCTGAAGGAAAACAAAACCACCTTTTGAGTCTGGCTAGTTTATCTTGTGTAAAATGAATAAAGCCTAAGCATTTTAATCCAACATAAGCAACTTCCTGCAGAAATATTGCCTCTTTCATTTCACAATCTGTGAAATTTTGTATCAGCATTATTTACAAGTTTGAATAAAATATATACATCAATGTAAAGATGACTATGTATCATCTCTTCCTGCGATTCACTTTTAGGATTTCCTATGCTAGAAATTTTGTGCTGAATTGTAATGCATTTCTCTGTCCAAGTATTTCTTTCTTAAAAGCTCTGTATAGTATATAGTTCTGTTATACAGAAATAAATATAATGGTCACCTCTTTGACACAACCATCCAAGAAACCTGGTGAAATACAACTTTATAAAAGTGTAATATGCAAACTTCAATATTCTTACCGAGAATCTCTGTTATTAATTACTAGCTCAAGATTTTGTGCCGATGATGAATCTATCATAGCTGTTTTCTCACTCCCCTGGAAACGCACCTTGAGTGATTTAGGAGCATAAACTGAATTTTGAATAAATTCCACATATTTTAGCAAAGCTGCAGCAGCTGCAAGGCAGTAATACCTTGGAAAGAAGCAATCTGTAATAAATGCTCAGTAGTGCTATTTAAATACCACAAAGCCAAGCGGTGCACTACAGAAATCACACTCACACTTCTACTTGACAACCACTGGACTTGATAGCACTGAAAAAGCAGTATGTTTTAAGTATGCACTAACCCATGTGTAGTGCACATACGTGCATGTACATCAAATAATCATGGATGTTTGAGTCTCTGTACACTTGCCAGCCCACACTAAACAGCTGGTATTGTGAACACACGTATTTCAGCAGTTACATGTGACTTGAAACGAAGACCCAGGTCACCAAGTATAACTACTTGAAATTGTTGGTGCAAGGAAAACATTTGTTGTGGAGAAAGTCAAGCTATCACAGCTGTTAAGTTGTATCTTTAAGGAAAGAATGAAAACGAAAAAGTGGAAAGTTGTAAAAACTCAAAAACCCCCATGTGTAACGGGCTTCCTATTTAAGTTTCTAGATATATCAGAAACAGTGGAGAGCAAAATAAAAGAACAGCTCTATTATGACTTCCTAATTTTTGCAACAAGCCACAGACTTGTGTACTAAGTATGTAAACAGCTGTTAATAACTTATCTGGACACAGTATGGGGTTTTTTCCATATTTTTACATACTTTGACTGAACCTCCATGAAAACTGTGCTGAATTCAGACGCACACAATTGTTCTATGTATTCCAAACCCTTGGTTTCATTGAAGTATTTTCTTTGGACAGTTGTAAAAGTCACATTCTGTGAAGATGAGGGGAAAAGCAAACAGTTTTTCATCATACAGGCTTCTCTATTTTTCTAGGGTTATGTGTTTCCAAGAAAATCTATCAACCAATTCAACAATCTGCCTTTGTAGAAGTATTCACTCCAGCTTATGAGCACATGCAGGCCACACAACTCTCACTCATCTTTCCTTCTCCCTGGTAATGAGTACATATAAAAAGGCTCACACTAGTGTTTTGAGCAAATTCACGTAGGCTTTTTCTTGGATATTGCTTTTCCTCTCAAGAACTAGCTACTCCAAATTTTGAATTTAACCTGGATTTGGTTAAAATTAATGACTTTTCAGGAAGAGTTATCTTCATGATAGCATCGATGCTCACAAACTGTAGTTTTCCCTTGCCACAGTTTAAGCCCAAGGGATTACTACCAAGTCTTCAATGGTAAACAGGGAATAAAGATATGCAGGTCATTGTAACTGAATCGGTGCAATGCGTGAGTGATTTATGCAAGAAAAAGAGGAGAGAGATCAGGAAGTAGATAACTTGTGAAAAAGCCATCAGCAGTGTAGGCATGGAAGCAATTCAAGTAGTAATTAATATAACTTTTTTTAAGTTCTGAGGCTTTACTACTCATAAATTACATATACTAGTTCACCTTACCCTCTTTTACCCTGCCAGTGCTGTGTTTCCTATTCTGTGATACATTATCCCAATTTATTTATCAGGTTGAAAGAAAAAAGAAGGAGCAAAGGAAAACACTTGACTTTTTCATCTCTCAATCTTATCCTAGGTTCAGTATTTCTCAAATTACTTCAATGCCAAAAATTCAAAACTTTCTCCTTTAATCAGTAATATACTTATTTCTGTAATTGTCAGGATTAAAACTAGCAGCGTTGGAGCTGCCTTTAGGTTATTCTTTACCATGGCAAAGTTAGGACTGAAAATTATAGAAAACACAAAATCTGACTGCATTTAAGGTTTCAGAAGTTATGGAAAACCCTCAAATCACCAATCATATAAAAGTGATCAACAAGAACTCTAAAATAGGGAATGAAATTTCAGAATTTACCTTGAAATGTTCCGTTATCAGACTGAACAATTTTGTTGTGTTGCCTGCATCACAAGCAGTGTTTGACATTATTATTTCTAGGGGTGTTAAAATCTTGAGTTTAGTAATAACCTGAACAAAAAATTCAAAATAATTCAATAAAAATTCACATATAATCTAAAATATTTTACACGATAATTAAGCAGCAATGAAGAATTACAGAATCCTTGTATTTTAAAGTCACAGTTCTAGCCTTGTAAATAAGGACAAAATTTTCTTCTAACTTCTACACCAATGAGTCAAATTTATCTGTATCTATTGATACATATATATAAATATACATGAAACAAAATTCAAACAAAACCAGAGGTGTCTATCCCCGCTTATTTAAATGCAAACACATGTTTATTGTCAAAGCAAGAGATAAATATCCAAAATTATATTCCAGAGCTATGATGAGAGAAGGATTTATTTTCTACAGACAGCGGCTTTCTGGGCTTGCAGCTGAAAAGTTAATGGTGCTCTGGAAGATGAAGAAATGCAACAGCTCTGAATATTAGTAATATTTGGATTGAGACCTGTTTTAGACTCTATTCTAACCTCTTCTTATAACATTTATCTCAGCCTTATCTTTTTCAGTATGGCTCAAAATGCACATATTTAAACCAGCTTTGCTTTGATTATGTTTAAATCCCTACAGCAGGTGTGTATAAGTGCACTATATGCTTTTCTATTTGTTTACTGTATAAGAAAGGACAAACATCATTATGCATTTATATAATCATCCACAAATTCTCAGGGGAGAAACATGAAAAAATGCACTATATTTTAAGTGCTTAGAAGTTAACATGTGAAAGGACAGATAACAATGAAAAGGTGAACAAGCATAAAAAAATACACAAAAGTAATCATCTAAAGGTATTGGGGGTGGGAGGGAGAGCTGTCACTGCCTGTCATATCCGATAATCATTAGGAAGTTTTTTTCAGAGGCATCATAGTTAAAGCAAACCTTAAGAAACTTAAAGAATACAAGAAAACTTTACTGAATTAATTTACAGAATATTCAAATATAAAAGTGTGCAGAGAAAAAAAAATACAATAAGCTGGATATCAATCACTAGCAAAACACAGATAGTGACACTGTAAGAAAACAGATGATTGGCAGACAGACAGTACTGTTAAAGCTGTTAGAGATAAAAAGATAAAAAACTAGGCCATGTAGTGCATTTGGGAAAAAGTAGTTGTATACTAGCAGTGTTTTGGGGGGGTGGTTTTGGGGGGTTTTGTTGGACTTAACGGTTAATCAGGTATGCCCACAGAATGGAGAACTCAGTAATTGAGATGTAAAATTAGGCAGATGTGTGTACATTTCTATTTGTACATCATTTGGAACGGTAAGGGAGGAAAACACTGAACTATCTGCCCATGCCCTGACAGGCGGTTATGAAAGATGTAAACTTACCAAGTTACAAGCCTGAGTAAGAGATAAGAAAGTCATGTTATCAGAAAGTATGAAAGACTTAAGAGAAGTAACTGCATTTTATCATTAAATTCAAGACAAAACTGAAAGTAAAGAGGTGGGGAGGGAGTTTGGGCAGCTATTCTCAGTTTGAGAAATAAATTTCATGGCACAGTAACAGTTCTTAACCCTGATGCAATAGAACAAGGGGAGCCTCTAGACTTACAAACCCAGATACTGCGTGCTAAAAAGAAAGCCTTTTAGTTTTAGAAGTAACTTCTGTAATCTTTATGAAACCATTAAAATTAGTAAAAAATTTCCATAAAAATAATATTGTTTCCTTGCAGTAATCTAGTCTTCTCCTTCTTTTTATTACATGAAACTTTTCTGTCCTAGGTACAAGTAAATCAAATTTTCACTTTCAAACCTTTCAGTGAACTGTTATTTAAGTTGCCACATCATCACCTGAATGTCTACATTTTCTTATGCACCCACATTTTCAAGGTGCAGGTCTCATTTTGATTTTTAGTACTGTATATTACAGAAGTATTTTTCTAGCTGGCAGGTTCAATATGTACTTATTATGTGTGTTAAGATCAGGATAAGCTATAAAGTACTAATGATCAAAAAAAAAAAAAATCATAGAATGGTTTGGTTGGAACAGACCTTAAAGATCATCTATTTCCAACCCCCCTGCCATGGGCAGGGACACCAAAATTACATTCTACAACATATATTTTAGTGAATAGATTTGATAGCTGTTTATATTCTGAATCATATCTGTTTATCCTCCTAATTAAATTTCGGTTTTATTGCTTTGAATATTGTAAAGATGCTACAAGCTACATTATTTCCTAGCATGTGTAACTGCAACAAAACCATTAAATACGATGTTTTATTAATGCTGGTGTTGCATCAACCAGAGAGCTTACTCTCCAAATTGATGTAGAGGACGCAGTGCTGGCAGGCAGAGCACCTGGATGTAAACTGAGTGAATTTCATTTCCTGAGAAGGGATATTTATGCAACCATACAAAGCGAGCCCTACAGTTACCCTACACACACACCCCCCTCCACCCACCCACACTATTTATGCAGCTCTACTCTCAGAGTGGTTCTGCCTGATGAAAAATACTTGCAAGTTCTACCACCACGTATTGCCTGATACTCCTCAAAACAAGGCATCTCACTCCCACATAGTTCAAACACAGTATTTTTTTGCAGAAAGGCTATTTTGCAAAACATTATTTCCTCTTAATCTAAAACCTGAGGCACAGTAAACAGCAGTCCTTTCAACACTGGACATTTTCTAGAACTTGTGACCTTGAATTCTGATAAATTTATTCCACAAACTAAAAATATAATTTCCCATTAGTCATAAGCTTTTTTAAGAAAGTCACAATAATTAGCCTGTAAGGGATACAGTAATTAAGTATGCAACAATACCTTGGCATAAGTTGTATTGTCTGCAAATTGTGATAAAATCACCTCAGGATTTTTTAAGTCAATACTGGCCATTCCTACTTCACCTCTGGCAAGGCCTCTTCCTTCTACTACAGCTACAATAACTGATGCAACGGTATGAGAAGAGACTGCAGATGAGGATGTAACTGTAAAAGAGTTGCACACATTCAGTTACGAGCCACATTCACAGAATCATACTTTGACATTCCAAGTGAAAAATGTGTCTATATTCCCATATCCATGGAAAGCCCTTTCAATTTACCAAACTTAGTTAAAAATTGAACATGCTGGTTGTTGAACTCCTTACTTGCCATACCCTACAGACAAGGCATGCTTTCCAAAGTACAAACATCATACTCTTACATTAAAAGGCTGACTGAATGCATTCATTTAAGACTGTCAGAACTAACCACATTTCTGTGAAAATACAGTTTGAGTCACTATCTTTGTGCTAAACAAAGAAGATGGTTAGTACCTGCCAAAAGGCAATGTATTATTAAACATTTGCCAATTTAAATTCAAAATGATGCATAGCTATTACTGCTACTTAAAACCAGGTGTATTAATTGCAGAGAGATACTCTTAATATTCCACTAAAAGCACAACTCTGAAGTGTCTTAGGTCTCATTAAGTTAGGGGAAACAAATGTCTATTTTTAAATATGTATTTCTTCTAATTTTATGCTAAACTTATTAAACTACTGTAAAATATGTATCTCTACAGTATGCTTGAGATTCAATAATTTGATTCTCATTTTGGTTGTTTTTTGAAAAACATTTTTAACATCTTAAAATTGGTTTGGCTTAAATTTTCCCAAATACCATCACAAATTTAACTAATCTCATCACCTTCTTCAAATACCCAGCTATCTCTCCAAGACACCCCTTACAAAGGTTAAGTGTGAAAATTAAGATTACAGCTCCTTAACAACTAATGTCTTTCTTTCCGAAGACCCTAAACCTCATTTTCTTATCTAGTCTTTCTTTTCCCATGTAGGTAAAACCTCCAATCCAGCTCTCTAGCAATTTGCCCCACATAACATCAATCTACTTTGAGATTGTATACTACAGACCTACAGTAAACCTGATGCTTATACCTAAATCGAACTCCACAGACCTATGATTCCTAATCTCGTGTCATTCAGATCCAAATAGCTAATTTTGAAAATGGGGCTATTTTGTGTTCAGCTGTGGTTTACTGCAGAATAGTTGAATGGAGATGAATTTTGACATATTCCTTCATCTCACTCCTCCCACACCACTGAACTTTAAATAGCACTGACTTAAACCCCAAGTGTCTTCAAGCACTACTGCTCTGATGCCTAAAACCTAAGAACTGGGGGGATCTGGGGGGAAAATGAGCTGAGCCTCCCACCTCCCTCTGGGTGCCTGGCATCACAGATCTGTGCAACTATGTCTTAACCACAGTAATAGAGCCCACACACACCTAAATATGCTCAGCTATTTAAGCAGCACTGCTCTGAAGTGTTAAGTTACACTACTTCCTAAACATGACATTTAACTAACGGAGTGTACTGAACTTCCTTTAATCTATAAAAGACCAAAAATATGTATACAGTGCTTCTTTTATTATCTTGGCTAATTTTCATTTCACAATTGCAAAACGGTATTGCATTCTTCCAAATTCTGCTGGAGAAGCTATCAATGACAGTTTGTTTGGAAATCTGCAAGCAAAGATTATGAGACTGTGCTATTCAAATGAGCAAATGTATAACCTGATGAGCAGTACTGAAGCAATTACCACACTGAAAAGCAGCAGCTACATACACTGGTACAACTTCTCAGACAAACTGGAAAAATCTTCCATCATCTCTATCTTCTTGACTTTCATCTGAAAGCCAAACTAACCTTAAAACAGCTGCACTGAACAGATTCTTCACTTAATCCTTCTTGAATTCACTTAAATATTCAGAAGAGATGCCATTATTAAATAACCATTAAGTCTAAAGTATTCAAAATAAGACAAAATACTTCCATATAAAAAGCATGTCCCGTTTACACTTTCAAAACCATCTAAACCAGTATTGGATTTTGATAGCACAGACATATTTGCTGATCTGAAACACCAATAAACTCTACGTGCTTCGTAATGATTATTTACCTTCTTTTCCACCATTACCTTCCCTTGCTCCTCACAGAACTTGCTCTCAAAAAGCAATGGAGTATATTCTCAAAAGAGATGGATCCTGCTGAGAAGGCACAATACGCCAAACTTGCTATTTTCCTCTGAGTAAATTCAATTTGCACCCTAAGAATCAAAACTAATCCTACTAGGAATCTGGAAGGGCAAGATTAGAATTAGAGTTTATCCAAGAATTGAAGATTAAAAGGCTTTTTGAACTGCAACTGGCTACCACCTGAGCGAAATCTTTGATCCTGCACACAGCGGAACCTACACCTTCATTTGTTTGACCTATGTTCTGTAGGCCACAAGATGCCAGCAACAGCACTCATAAAATTTCATCTGAAGTCTGCTGAAAACCTAATTGTTATTCTGAATCTTCTATTCAGAACAACCCTAGCCCATCATCAGCTGATCACAATACTAACTCTTATTTTAAAAGCAAGTAAAAGGTGAAGATAATAAGTACTTTAGATTAGGTATGGTAATTACACAATTTTATTTGGAAGACTGTTAGTTTTTCAGTTTGTCACACAAAAAACCCCACAGTGAACAACCAATGTTCTTCAAAAAGTGATATTCCTCATGTGGTGTCTTCAATACACATCCATGAAAGACTGATCAAGGGATGTCACATACAATACATAAGCTTAAACAAGTATTCAGACCAGCACACACACAAACACAGAGCCACAGAACCGCTTAGGTTGGAAAAGACCTTTAAGATTATGGAGTCCAACCCTTAACCTGACACTGCCAAGGCCACCACTAACCACATCCCTGAGCACCACATCTACGTGTATTTTAAATACCCCAGGGGTGGTGACTCCACCACTTCCCTGGGCAGCCTGCTCCAGTGCTTGACAACCCTTCCGGTGAAGAAATTTTTCCCAATATCCAATCTAAACCTCCCCTGGCAAACTTCGGGCCATTTCCTCTTGTCCTGTAGCTTGTTGCTTGGGAGACCAACACCCACCTCACCACAACATCTTTTCAGATAGCGGTAGGAGAGCGGTAAGATCTGCCCTCAGCCTCCTTTTCTTCAGGCTAAACAACACACATGTAAAAGCAAAGAAGACTGAAGATGTGAGTTTGTTTCATTGTTAAATTGCATAAAGTCTAGAGAAATCTGCTCTGTGGGTTTCAACATCATAGTTACTCTGACTCCCCAATTCCTGGAGTAGTCACAAAGAAAACTGTGGATCACAACAGCTGTAAGAAATTACAAGCTTCATGTTACTTACATTTTGCAAAACAGTAATTCAAGTCAGTGGCAAGTGGAGAGCCAATCTGTATTCTTACCGGAAATAGGTAATTTTTTAAAAAATAAATTTTTAAGTAATTTAATCGCTTCAGAGAATTACCATTAAATAACTTTAAGAACACTAAATACTGAACTGATAATGATTAGTCAGATTGTGAAAGAACTCTGAACCCAATTACTTCTGCACTACCTGAGCACAGAGACACATAACATGGCACAAGGCATCATTACCCTGCAGAACTACTTTGTTCATAAGCAGCACTACAAAATATTTACCCGACATGCTACTGTTTAAGTGTTCTTCTGAAGAACTAGCTTTCTACACCTCTGAAGATACCGATGGAAAATGCATAAAACTTGCAAGAAGAAACTGGAGAATGACATCATGATATGCGATGTACAATGCACTACAAGCCTTAAAATAAAACCCTAATTAGAAACATGCATAAATCTGAGCTCTTCAGTCACCACACAAACCAACACGCCCACAAAAATAATCCAATTTTGGACACCTTGAAAAAAGCCTGACTCTAACTACGTTGATGATTTATACATGAAGGCAAAGTAAGTGACAAGAGGTTGCAGCGCCAGAACATCTACCCAGTACCTAAAGCAGTATTTTCCCTTATGGGCCCATCTTTCATTAGCAGGCACCCCCTGCACTACAAAACACACTATCTTTTGTGTTTTGAATATATTTCAGTATCTTACTGTATCACATTAAAAAATAAAATTATGTTTAATAAAATAGTGTTAGAAAGGTAAGTAGGACTATTTCCTTTAAAAGCTGTTAACCTTACCTGAATAGCCCATAAGAGGGGTATGGCTTCTGCAAACAGATCTACTACAAGAGGCAGGTGTTTTTGCTACACATGCGCTATTCAGGCCTCGCACAGAAGAACTCGAGACATTCAATGTGCTAGCATTCTCTACACAGGAACTCCTGTCCCCAAAATATGATTCTGGGGGAAGGGGGGGAAGAAAAAAAAGTTGTGAAAAAGACACATTAAGTTGTATATCATTCAGCTGAAAAAAAAAAAATTGAATCAGTTTTTATTCAGAAAACAATATATAAATATACAGCTTAGAATATTTCATTTTTCTTACTAGAGATATCCAAGCAACCTTTAATGCCATTCTATAAAAACTCTCCCAAAGGATAAAACGAAATAAAAATCAGTCTCTCTCAAAACAAGCTTGTATCAAATTGGCTATTTTTCACAACATTACTTGAAGCTCCAATACAAATCTTTGATTACACTACTGAAACAATACAACAGAAGTCACTTTACAATGTATAATTTCATATTCTAATGAATTCTTCATTTGTGAAAGAATGCTATACATCGGCTCTATTTTGCATTTGCCTACGTTTTAAAATCTGTATCTGAAACTGCACAGGGTTGGGTTTTTTTTAAGTTGAGGACAAAAGAAAATCAAGAACCCTCCTCAAGAACTCATTCAGCTGAGAATCATCTTCCTTTGCATTTATAAGATTCAACTCTCAGAAATCATACAATAACCTGGGATGTGTTATCCGTTATCCACAGTTTCTTTTACACATGTATCTTAAGCTTTATCTACATTTTTAAGTCCAGTAAAATTTATTTTTCTCAGACCATTCTCTAGTTTCAATAAATTATTTAAAGTATTTTACTTATTTTCTGTTCTCTTGACTGAAACAACATTATGTCCTTAATCTAATTTGGATAATTGCTTTTTAAGATAAAAAATAAATTAAAATATAAACAGTTTTTCCACTTAAAACTTACAACATTCCAGGTAATGAAACATGCAAACCCAAAGGTTTCTGTTCCTTCTATTACATTAAAAATTGATCTACAAGACAAAATACTTGAGTATTGTTCTCACATGACCCATTAACTGTGTGACATTTTCTCATGGTTGGTACAAAAATATTTACAGCACTGGGGTTTTGGGGCTGTGTGGTGGTGTTTGGTTTTTTAAAATCTTACAAAACTGTGACAGCTGAAAAAAACCCCATTATTAGTTCAGACCGAAATATTTTTTTTAAGACTGGCCAAATCAGCATTGCAATGCATACAGATGATTTTTAAAAATAGCATTCACTTAGATTTTGGTGTAAGTTCACTCAGAAGTTTGGCAGAAGAGACTTTTCTATTACCTTAGAGTGTACAGAACCTCACAATAACATGGGGAAAAATGTAATTTTAAAGACCAGATGAACCAAACCATCTATATTTTTTAAAACCAACATTTAACGATAATTTATGCCCTACTCAAATCAGCATTCTATGTTTTGTTTGGTTGTTGTTTGGGGTTTTTTAGGATGACTGATCATGTAAATTACTCAAAACCACGCTACCTTCTTTCCCAATTCAAACAGAATGGACATGTGTGTACTTCAGAATGCATTTCAGCAAGTGTTTAAAGAATTTCCAATTCTTTTACACTTTTTCCCAGTGAAAAAAAATTGCATTTGAATCATTTTCTTCAGCCTGCTAAGATACAGACTTTGACAGTGGGATCAAGTCTGATGAACCAACAAACGAAACCCAAATCCAAACCCGTAACCAACTGAACGTGGTTCAGCCTCTAGCAAACCTGTGTTGCAATTCAAACCAGTCTGACTCCTGCAGGGAACTCGGATACTGCTATCTAGAAAGCTTACACAAAGAAAGTAGTAGTTATTTAGAGAAGCGCGAGGAACGACTACCGCTGCTCTGACGCGCTGAACGAAAAAAAAGTTGCTCTGACGAAGAGCTGCTACTGCCCCTTCCCAGTACAAGCACCGCTTGTGACAGCTCCTTCGAAGGCCGGAGGGGGGCAGGAGGATAAAAAAAAAAAAGGGGTGAAGACCCGGACAGCGATGGCAACGCCGCGCCCCACCTCCTCTTCCGGGAACCGGCGGCTGCTGCCTGCTACCACCGGCAGCCCGGCCGGGAGCGAGCCCTTCCCCGCTGGAGCTACCCGGCCTCGCCCCGCCGCTGGAGAGGTCGCCGGTGCTGTCGGCCGTGCTGCGCGGCGTCTGCAGCAGCCCGAGGGTATAGCGAGGCGCGTGCTCCGCCCGGCCGCCCAACTCCGGCGTGGAGGAGCTGCGGCCCGTGTAGGACTCCGAGGCGGCCGCCCCGCCGCCCGCCCGCAGCATGGCCGCCAGCCCAGGGCGAGCACCGGCTGCGCCGCGGCACCCGCGGCCCGCCCCGCCGCCTCCCTCAAAATGGCGGCACCCGCCGCCCCCCGCGCATGCGCGCGCCTCACGCCCACACTGCGCCTGCGCACCCGCGCGCGGCGCTGCCTGAAGCGAAGGCGGGGGCGCGGCTGCCGCCGCGAGCGCGGCCGGGCAGGCGGTACAGACACCGGGCACGCACCGGCGGCGTTACAAACACGCCATTACAGACAGTAACGACAGGCTCTGCTCTTTCAAACAGCAGTAAGGCATTTGAACATCAATTGTCTCACCTTCATTCTTCAACATTCAGAAACTTCTAGCCTGAGTTCACAGATGTTTTCCTCCTGCTCAAGAGTTTAGATACAAAAAATCCCCATTAAAGCCATAAAGCTTGTTGACATCGAGTTGTGTCCTTCTGTGCATGTTTTACAACACTATATATTACCATGGAACATACACCACTAAAACTCACAATATCTTGACAACATTTTGATTCTGGATTTTAATATGTCTGCATTGACAAAACTCTAAACTGAAGCTAGGCCTTACCAGGCCACAACTCTTTGTGGACAGGTGTAGTTTGGTGGCTGTTCAGCTTCACAGGAGTCTTACCCCGTTGCAGCTCCTCAGCTGGCATCCGGACCGCATCGCCCCTGCCTCCTTGTTCAGGGCAGGCCGGGCTCTTGCCAACGAGCTTTACAAATCTGAGCATCAGAAACTTAACGTTCACTGCAAACGATGGAAGACAGGAGGTGCCAATTCCAGTTACTGTCCTGAATTTCAAGTCCTACACTGAACTTCCCATATGCATTCAGACTCCTGAGGCTGCTGTTAGACCTTCTCCTCTTCTCTGACAGAAATCCAAGTGAACGGCAAGAAAACCAGAAACAAAAGGAATGTTCATCTTCCACCTTCCTTCCTTCCTTCTGGTCATGAATCGTAAGGCTGAATTTGCCTAACCAAGCTATCTCAACAAAACCAAAAGGAAACCGCTTTGGAATAAAGCGCACACCTCTGGACTTGATCATGTTCTTTGAGAGTTGTTGATTCACCCGCACCCACACCCCCCCCTTTTCTTTTAATAAACATACCCACAGACACACAATTTTATGTACCTGAATTACTCATTATTCTTTTGCACATTCTCATACAGCATCCTGCAAAATTTATTTCTGGGAATGCTGGCTACACTACAGTACTTAAGATCAAGTACTAAGACAACATCAGGATCTTTCCATATAAAGATTTCCATGGGAAAGAAAAGTTATGAAAGTACAAATTTCTGAAAGCCTTTAATAAAGGTCCAGCAACTCAAGACTGAGAAGAGCAAATTAATTACTGAAAAGTTTCTAACCACATAAACCAAGAAATTCTGATCAATACTTTTAACAAAATAGAGGTAGACACTAACAATGTAATCTGCATCAAAATGACGTAAATTTTAACATAGACACACGGGGCAAGTAATTTTTTTCACAGTCCATTTAACAGAAAATGTAACTTTGTTTGCATAAGAAAAATTGTGATGATTCTCCTTGTACAAATACAGCAGTTTGAAAAACTGATGTAAAGAATGCAAGAGTATTCTTTAAAAGTTCTTAGTTTGTGTACATACTCACCCCTTTAACCTATAATCTTACAAGATCCTTACAAATCACAGCTGATGTAGGAAATGAAGTTGACCAGACCTTCTTCAGAGAAAAACTCCAATAATATTAACAGGATTTCAACCTACAGCGAAGTGTCCTACACTGTCATGCAGTGTCACGCACATATTAATTCCCAGGGTGCGTGAGTATATACTAGACTAGAAATTCTGAAGAGGATTCTATTTTGTCTACACAAATTCCTATGTACTGAACAGTGCCTTATTAGATGAAAAGAAGCATCACTTGCAAAGGTAACCTGGAATGAGAAAAATTTATTTTACGATTTTGTTAAACTTTGCCGTTTGATAAAACCTGATTAGTGCTCATTCCCTCAGACTCAACACGAAGCCTACTCTAACTTTTTTCCAAACCTTGAAAAAGAAATTAATTCCAGGCTTTGACCATCAGGCAGCTGGACAGCTAAAAAGAGTAGGGTTTTACCTTACCTAAAAGCCTGCTGAGAAGGGTTAAAAAAAATCATTAAAAATACTTGAGCATTCAAACACGCATTCTCTCACTGAAATTCCCTACAAGTAAAGGTCTATCAAAACGCTACTTTGTCCAGTTCTAGCTTACCCTCCACTAACACAAATGGGCTGAATAAAACTAACCAGCTGGCTTTTAAAACTGTGGTTGAAACAATTTTAGACCTTCCTTAAGCGTAAGTACAGAGATTATCAAAGATTTCCTCCCCTTCACAATTACCTTTTACTGTATATTTCAACAGGAATATCATTCAGTCTCAGCCAGGGTGTGCAGAATGTAAATTAAGAGGCAATTTTAGGGCTTCTGTGAAGACAAACAGGACTTCATCCTTGAGAGAACATGTATTTTCCATGGCTAGTTTTATTCTCAATTACACCACAATCATGTGTTGGCAGTTACTGTCTTAAAAGCTATGAAAGCAGGATTTCAACCCAGCAACAAATTTAGGATCAACTCTGTATTCAGTTACAAGTCACTGACCTACAGGGACCTTCCTAGAATGCTTGATGTTAGCAAGTTTCACTATACATACTCAAGGTATGCCCAACTTCAAATATCAGCAAAATTTTATCTAAAGGGACTCATCAATAAATGAAGACATTTATATACTTGAGGGAACCATAATTTCTGTTTTCACTGGTATCAATTACTATCAGAATGTTTCTCAGTATATAAAAGTGAGGGCAAATGTCAACAACAAGAATTGAATACACAAGTGTGTGGCATTAAGTGCATGGCTTAAGTAGGGTTCTGTTTGGGATTTTTTTTATATTCTTTTAAAGTGCTTTGTGTGACCCACCATCAAAACATGCTTGTGTAAAGACAGTTGCTAGCATTGTTGATATCACAGGAATACAAAAATTAAGCATTCACACTATTGCTTTGACTTGAATATTCAAAAAAACTGCAAAGGCCCATATATTTAGATACAGAAATGTTTCTACATCTCTTATATACAACCAAAGAACACGTTACACTCAGATTATTAGAGTCAGCCTGTTCCGATACAGTTTACAAAGTGACAAAGCCCACAGTAAAGCTATTGCTTTACTTTCGCAATGTAAACACATTTCAAAGAAGAATATGCTAACGGTTTCAGAGATGAGATTACTTAAATCAGTAAAACCAAAGCAACTGGGCATGTCAACCTTTTGTCTCTATGAGGCTTAACTCACAAGCTCAGGCTGTACATTAATTCTTCGAAGGACATCTTCTGGCATACAAAAGACAGGGCTGACAGCCTTAATTTGTTCTTCTCCTAATAAAGATAGTCCAGCGATTCCAAATAAGGTGTGAAATGGATCCACCTGGGAGAAGAAAGAAACAATTGCATTTCCAAAAGTCAATCAGCTTTTCATTTGTATGACATAAAGCTTTTGTTATCTAGCAAGAGAACTGCAAATCTCTATGCTGGAAAAGACAAGGCAACTGAACAAACTTTCACTTGTGCTGACGCATGTTGAGAGGCAAGACAATTTCCACAGCATGCACTTACAATACTATGATTTACTTAGAGATGCTTGTCGATAGTCTGCTGCTAAGATGATTTTCAACTCTGAATTTGGCAGGAAGCACTCATGTGTCCCTATTAGCATGCAATGTCATAGGGCAGCAGAAACAAAGATTATTTTAAAAGCAAATTTGATCATTTACAAGTACCACTTCCATAAATTCCTCATGTGCTCTTTAGCAACATTATAACGCTCTTTAATGATAAATACAAAAATCCTCCCATTTTAAGAACATCAAACACTTTCCAAATGACAGACAAGAGTAAAGAGATTTCTCCCCCTCCTGAAAGTGGGAATAATGTATCAGCTTGCAAAGGAATAGAAAGCTACTTCCGTTTTTAATGCATTGCTGGAGAGAGGAGAAGACATAATCATCTAAGACTTCACCCTGACCGTTGACAAGTAAGCAGACAAGTGTTCTATAGGAATTGCACTGAAGTTTCATAATACTTTTAATTTTATCTGTCCAGCAACCTTTGAAAGATATGAACTTTATTTGCCATTTTACCTGGACAGTCTCAATTATTTCCACTTGAAACCAGAGAGAACAGACCAGCTAAACCACAACTGCTCTCTCAACCAAGCAGAAAATCCACACCTCCAGCCTCTTCATAATGTTATCACAAAAGCTGCTTCCTCCCTCATCTAGACAAATGCCAGTGACCGTATTTATTCAGTGGGCAGGCCAGCACACAACACAAGTTAGCATATAAGGATTCTTAATAAAAACTTATGACTCATTTAGATCAGGCAAAACCACCAAGAGAGTTGAAGACTACTTATCCTGAGCTGGACTCTAGCTTGAGTATTGTTTTATAATACAAAACAACCCCCCCAAAAAACCACCTATTCTCCAAAAAACACCAAACAGTATTTTTACAGAGATCTTCCAAGTGGTCTTGTGAGAAGAGGTTTGTGCAGTATGTGTTACGGGAACCAAACCAGAATTTGTAAGGAATGGCAACTGACTGCAGTGGGGGATACTACAGGGCAAGCACAACATAAAACACATGCTCCCGAAGTTAAGCCTTCGAACGTGACCCTACCCTACTCTTTCCTTCACAGTAAACTGCAGCCTCTGCAAAACGCTGACACCTGGATCACGAGTTGTTACACTCTAAGGAGGAAACTTACTTTTTTGAGTTGAAATTGTCACTTACGTATATTTTATTTAATAAAGTATTATTTACCATATCTCCTGGTCTGTCAGCAAATCCTCCAGTCTCCTCATCCTGGCAAGCCAAAATAAAACAGCGCAGTTTCTCTCTGTCAATCCAGTGTAGCCTACCAATCATCTTCAAAGATGCTAGCACCCACCATGAATAACACACATCAGGTAACTGCCAAGTAGAGGAGCAGATTATTATTTGATTTTGTTTTAAACATGACACTGCAGATTTTATTGGTGATTCTGCAAATTACTAGGTGTGCTATCATAATACTGTTGCAGAGAAACAACATAAAGAGTTTCTTTGGGGTAAACGAGTTCCTGGATGCAGTATCTTTCCAGAGGACTTCCCTTTTTCAGGAAGGGAGTGTCTTTTTCAAATCTCTTCCCTTCTTAAACAAAACCACAAGAATATGATTTTGAAACGGCCTCCACCTTCTTTGGGAGAGACTAAAAACACCCAGCACCTCTTCCAGGAGTAAGTACAAAGAACTTCATATCAACTAGTTCCATTTAAAAAAAAAAAATCTGTTGGTTGGTTATCTGTTTGCCAGTGGAGATTATTCTAGGTTACACAATTTTCTAGTGTGATGAGGAACACTACTACACTCAGGATTTATGTCCAGTAAAACAGTAATTTTTGTACAAATCCTACAGGAGTAATCATTCCCAGTGTCAGAAAATATTCAAGTCCTGATTTAACCGGATACTGGTTCAAATGATCAGCAAGACGTACTTCAGCATGTGCACTTTCCTAAACTGAGGACTCAAGCTAAGCATAGCTGAGGACTGCCTAACAAGTATTAGTGACAAAATGAAGAATCAAAATGAAGGCCTGACTTCTTTGAGAAGTTTACTAATATTTCATAGAAGTCATGACATTTTCCAGAAGTAATGGAAGTAATTTCCAGGTTTAGAAAAAATAATCTCTATTGAGGTTTGAACAAAGAAAAAGAAGCCACCTAATACCTTCTCTGGTCGTCCATTGAGGCCTCCAGAAGGTAACTGACGTTCACAAAGCCACCAACCCAGTAAATCAACATTGATTTGATGCAACTGGTCTGTTATAGCCAGAAATCCTGTGCAACAATAGATCTAAAATTACAGACATAAATTTTTTGTGTATTTAAAAACTAAGTATAGTTTAGCAGACTAAATGCAGGAAGATCTCAAAGGAGGAATACTGTCATGCAAGCACAACACAAACACACATTTCAACTTCTAGTTTCAAATTCATTCTACTTTTCCATTAGAAAAGTATGTTATTGTTACAGTTGCTTTTGCATAAAAGTACCAGTTGCACAATGTAATTATAGAACAGGAAGATTTTACTAGTGTAAGACACTAATGCAAGTTTTGGAAAAAGATCATAAAAGATCAGGTAGAACCATACAGTTTTATTTTAAAAACACAGACTCTCAAGCCAGAGTACTCAAACTGATTTCTGCAGGCTGGGTACTTTATGAAAAATTTGCATCCAGCCTATGGTTTGCTCCTGTATGTGCCTCACCCTAAGGCTTGTGGAGAGCAAACTAAAGACCAAGTGAATTCTCTAGCAGAAACAGATTAACCCTGGTCATGAACTATCCTGGCAATCCCACATATATCTAGTCATGTCAGGGTTACTTTTAATTAATTAATTAATCCCCATTTTATTTTTTCCTGCACAATAACATCTATAGTGCAACAGCATATTCCGGTCACATTTCCATGCAGTCACTAAGAAAGCAGCTAAGCACAAACTGCAAGAAACCACAGTATCAACTGAAGACTGCTCGTAATAGCCTTTTCCTAATAAAACACATCCCAGAAAAAACAAAAAAACCCAACAAAAGCACACATCAACAGGGATGTGCCTATCCAAGAATACTGCAAAATAAATGGGCTATTCCCAGAAAACTTTTGAACTACTGTGCAGGGGAAGGAGCTGCCCTTTACAGCATTTTAAGGAGCATATGAATATGCACAGCAGATCTAATCCTCCCAGGAAATGCCAGCTGCAGACTGGGTTCAGCTACTTAATCTGACTTCCCTGAGTACTAGAACATAGTCCAGCCATTTAGACTGTACGGGCAATGCTACTGTAGATAAAACTTGTAAGATAAGATACATGTACCAGGTTTAATTGTTTTTTTTTTCCCCCCTGATTTTAAAAAAGGATAGGGGCGGGGGACACGACACACCCAACACTTTTTCTCAACAAAATACCTCTAACATTTTCATGTGCTGATGTAAATCCTGGCTATGGCACTGCTCACCATAATTATGCAAAATAAACAGGTGATTTCAACAGCATTAAAATATTTATTAGAAGTTGATTTCTATTCACAAATTCAGGTTAAGCGCAATAATCCCTTCCATGAAAAAAATAAAAATAGGAAACGTAGTTTTTTTTGTAACATTTTTGCTGGAAGAAGTCATTGAGATTCTCTTCCTTGAGAGATCCCTTAATGTGTTCCAATTACACTACTGCATCCTCTTCTCAACTTGAGCATTTTCACAACTCACTGTCACTAGCAAAACACTCTTTAGTGCCTACAACAAAACATGATCAGTGTTCCCATGCCTGAGTTAAGCATCTCATCCTAAAACTGGCCTTCCTCAAAAAATCAAGCAAACCTCCCCTTGAGAAGGTTCAAGTCTTTTTTTTTTTTGAGTTCATCAGCTGATAATTATCAAACATAGTATACAATTGACCTTTATGTGTCATTATGATTTATCAGACGCAATGACAGATCTAGTCCAATGTCTCCATTAATATCAATTTCAAATTCTCTAAAAATCCTCATTCTATTGCAACTTCACTATGTGAAGATTGAAATACAATCCTAAAAGTTCTTCCCTTACGATCTTTTGTTTCCCACACTACAACCTCCTAAGTCTCTACTCATCTCCTCAGATTGATCTACCTATTTGTTAATTTATTTTGACTAAGGTACTAAAATTAGGCATTTGGGAAACAAGAAAGGTTCACCAATTGACATCACTGATAAATGTTGCAAAGAAACATCTGCAGGGAGTACATGACACTTGCTAATTTAAAATATCTCCATATAAAGAAACACTCACCTGTCCTGCATGTGATTCAGAACCCGGTCTACAACCAAATCCTCCGTCAAAGTTCATACAGGACAAAACAAATTCTACTGCCTTCTCCACATCAATAGCATCCAGCTTTCCCTGCAAGTCAGAAAAGCAACTAATGCACTTTATATTCTACCAAGCTCATAACTGCAGAAACTTCAGCAGTATTTGTGTAAGTAATACGAGAGGACATACCTATATAATGATACAGGACTTACCAGAAGCGCAAGAGTTGCTGCAGCACAGAAGGAGAACCTTGTATCTATTTCTCCTAGAACACAGGGAGCAGGGAATGAAATAAGAGAATTTTAATTACCAGTAACAAAAATACATTTAAATCACCACTGAAAATATGCAACAAAATGTTAAAGTACTAGTTAAAAACTGCCCCCATACTATTTCCTTTTCCAGCCCATGTATGTTTACTGCACATAAAAGTGACAACTCATTTGAGCTGGTGTGTAGTCAGATCTACATCCAAACCAATTCAACTAGTGATAATTTACAAATAAGTACATAATTTTAGAGTTTACATGTAGTGCTCTACTAGATAACTGCAGAGCAGTGGACTCAGAAATACTCAGACACAACTCGTGATCTGTCTTAAATCCAGGCAGCAGAAGACATTTTTGGTTTTAGAGGAAGACTGGTGAAAGTTGTGAGTTTTCTTTTGCATACGCACAGCTGGAAGCTAAACAGAAAACACTGCCTACAGCAGAACGGCTGCCTGGCAATTCCACACCAGTACAACTCTCTTAGCACAAACTCCAAGCAATTAATACTTGAAGTCAAGATTTAAAATTGAACCCAGCCACAAACATTCATTTTTTTTAGTCAAACTGATGCAAGACTTTTCTTCTTAAGAAAACCACAAGCTGAGACGTATAAAACAAACACACACTGTTCTGTACTACATCAGGTGCAAACTCCTTCAGCTGCGCTGTGACTGCCTTTCAGAAATAAGGTAAATCCACTGTGCGTTCAGTACGTTTGTTCAGTACTGCAGCAAAAAGGATGCAGCAAACTACGAACCATTTTAACACAGAACTGCTACCTTTACAGCAGCGTACATACGCTGCCATGATCCTGACTGATGAATTCTACCAGAACAATAACATGAGTGATATGCAACACATTCTATTAAATTTTAAGTGTTCCATAGGGACAAGTATTTTTAGAGTGACTAAATATTTGTGTTGGCCTAAAAATCTGTTCATAAAGAATTTATGTGCAGAAACAAAATTAGTATTAAGAGAAGTTCATAAGAACAAAACTAGTTTTTTCTCATTCCCATATAGTGAGAGATCCTTTCACAGCCAACATGGATAAAGACCGTAACTGACTGACATTAAATAGCAAGCACGAAACATCCCTTATGGAATAGAACAGCCAGTATACCAAAGTACTGTCAAGTTACAAATGCCCAAAAGCTTTCTTTTTTAAGAGCTAGACAATTTATTTTTAATACAAGAATGGAAATGAAGTTTAGAATATTCATGAAAGAATGAAATACAGCTCTGTCCTTCACAAAACCTCATTTTTCATAACTCGGAAAATAGAAGTGTTCACATGCAAAAGTGTTCATAAGCAAAAAGATCATCCAAAGAAACATTAAGTTCACTGACTTACACATGTTAACCTAGTCATTAAATTTAGATTTAGGTATCAAAAAATTACCCCATTTGTCTCCAGCAAATGATCCATCTTCTTTTTGCAAGTTCTGTATATATTCAACAATTTTATTTACATCAACAACATGGAGACTATCATATAAGATAAGAATCTGGAAAAAAAGACGACAGCAATAATCAAAGAGGCAAAAATTTTAAAAATTTAATTCTTTAAAAAGAAAAAATCCTAGATTCATAAAAAACTTTAATTGACTGTGAATACTATTTGGTAAGGCTTATTAAAATAAATTTTCATTCACTGCAGTTCATCTATCTCTGTCTAAAAACTTTACGAAATTCTCAAATGAAAATACAGGCAATTCAAGCTGAACTCTTTCATGCTTTGTTACTTTCCAACTTCCAGCTCTCCTTTCAAAACCATGATCAGGTTTATTTGTTTTTATGCTAGCATTATGTAGAACAGTGACTTGATTATGGTTAAATTTTGTAATGAGGCAATGACATCCTAGACTTAAAAATCTGTAGTTTGTACACTGCTGCTACTTGAACATGTGCAAGTGTAAGTTAAGCAGTTAGTTACTAATACCACTTACAGTCCAAGCGTGCAGCAATTACTAGTTTTGAATTATAAGATTTTTATTTACATTTCATTTTTAAATATAACAAGGAGAACCAAATTGCAGTAATTTAAGAAAAAGTATGAATAATATAGTTAGACACAAACTGTACAGTCAATATATTCTGGAAGAAAAATAAAGGTCACAGTAGGGGATACAAAGTTTTCTGAGCTAGCACTGATTTGAACCAGTAAACCCACATGACACAATGTCATGCAAAACCAGTACTCCTTCTGAGCCCCAGCTGCCTTCCTGTTTTTACTCATAATTTGCATAATTTGTATAGACAGTAATTATGAATTTATTACAAATAGCATAATAGAAGAACAGTTGAAGCTAAGCAATATTATAGTGCAATCCTGAAAAATATCAACATCTATGACTTCGAACACTTAAAGTTAGCTGCAATCTTTTAACTGTTAGATAAAATTTAAGTCTTACGGCAACGCAAAAAGAATTTGAACTCCAACAGAAAATACATAATCATAGCATGCTTCTTAAAAAGCAAATCCGAACAAATTACTACGAACTGTGATCGAAGGAAGATGCGACCTGACCCTTTACCCATTCTGGATATGCAGACAGGACTCAGTGGTGTTTGTTCACTAAGACCATGCATGCTCACTAGGACACGCTGGTTAAGTTCACCACAACGATTTTACATCAGCACTTGCTGACACTTCAACTGTGCACATCTAGAGCTGCATTCAGTTAACATGAAAAATCTCCTAGTAACATCAGGTATTTAGAATCACAGAATCATCTAGGTCGGAAAGGACCTGAAGATCATCTAGTCCAACCATTAACCTCACAGCGAGTGTTTAAGAACTAACATCTCTAATATGTAAAAGGAAACAAGCTGATAATTGTACCCCATTTTCCTTAGACTGGATTAGAACTCGTGAAAGGAGCCTGATGGGACAGTCTGGAAAAGTTCAAACCTCACAGCCTAAAGAAATTTTAGTTTCCTGGTGCTCAGAGTAATTCTTGAGCTAAAATGGTGATAAGTATCAATTTCAGAGCAGATAATACATGCCAACACTCCTCACTGACCCAAGAAAACAGCGTTCCTCTGTTCTAGCTAAGGGTTTCAAACCTAACACTTTAAATCCAACACCCTTTCCTCCTAAAACAGGATGCTATCTTATTCATTTGTAACACCATTTAAATATTTCTTCCCTAAGACTGGACTAGAGATATATTATGCAAGCAATTGTTCAGAAGCATTTGAGCCTTTTCAGTACTTTTTTCCACGGGGGTTCACATGAGATGAACAAAACAAAAACAACAAAAAAAACCAGACACAAGAAATAGTGAGAAATTAAACCTGTAATGGTGATAGTGTAAAAACTTCTTGGGAGAAGAGTACACACCAAATAAATAAATAAAATGCTGAACAGACTGACATAATTTGTAAGTTATATCCAAAAAAAGCAGATTGGAGGAACACAAGAACTGAGTACTACAATGCTTTTTTGTACATTACGGAAGTCTAAACATAATTATACACTTCACATATAGTTTATATAAATATTACATAATTATGAATTAATATGCTATATAGCAATCATAATATATAGTAATATACACAAAATTAAAATCCCAAACTGTACTCTTATTCTGGACATACATATCTTTCACCTCAGTGTAACCTAAGAAGAATAAAGTCCAAAATTATCTACAAAAAACTCCAGTAAAACCTGTACCTAAGAAATATTTCAAGAAGACTTACAAAATTTATCAAGAATGTAATCACCATTAAATGATCATTAAAAGCACAATGCTCCCAAATCTGACAATTTTTTAAGAAATGATACAGCCAAATCCTAAAGTTTTGTACACTAGATTTTTTTTTTTGAATAAGGTACCAAAATAGTTTTTGTCATTGGCATCCAACAGTACCTGGTTCATAAACCAGAAGTCATCAAAATCATTCATTACAAATGTTTTTCTTCTAAAATTACCCTGTTACATTTACCTGGACAGCACTGAGGGTATACAGAAGATGAGGATCATGCCCTATGCTGGCACTTATTCCACCACATTCATGTTGACATGATTTGATGAATGCCAGAATTTCTTCTTTGTTCATTCGGTGCAGCTGCCCCATGAGATCCATTGCTGTCAGCCCCCAGTAAACACCACTCATCCTCAAATACTCCGACATACAGTATTCCTAAGTAGTGCATTATTTTAGTTCTTAATCAGATAAACAGATCAGTATAGAGCAATGAAAACACATCAGTTAACATTTACAAAAGCTTTCAATACATCAACCATCTTCCATTCCATTAACAACTTACTATGGATCGGCCACTCGCAAGTATCCTGTACACACGTACACAGAGACACACGGCACACGCGTGTATCTGCACATACTACACACCCTTCCTCCACTCTATTTTCTAGTTCAAAGCATCAAGCTCAATGTCAAACACATACAAGTAGTTAGCCAGCAGTTCACTTCAGATCACCAGGTATTATCCTGGCGTCCAAACCACCACTCAAATTACCACCCCAACTAATCTAAAAAATAACAAGTCTAACATTTAGTGAAACTTACTTCCAAGCGTCAGAACTGCCACAATCTAAAGTTGCACTAAGAAGTGACATTTCACGTTGAATTCTCTTACAGTGATTACATCAGCTACACTACCCGTAAACATTTTCTACATGCAGTACTTTTTAAGCGCAGGTCTTGTGGACAGTAAAGGTAACTGCAACTTCAGACATAAGCAGTTATTGACATTTTTCATCTACTGGAACTGGAATTCAATTGTTGTGAGCTACATCTGATGACCTACGACTGTAAAGCTGATGTTTGTTAAAGTGTTTATCGAACCCAGCAAGCACAATGCAGTGCTGTGGTGAGATTCCATTGGTGATCCCATTGAAAGAGCAATGTGTAAATGCAGCTATACTCCTCGTGCATTCTAGCACATTAAGAAGCAATAAGTAGTTAATTCCTCAGGTCTCAGAGCTAAACCGATAATCTTCACATTTATACTCAGATAATACATGCCAGAACTCATCACAGACCTAAGGAAATTAACAAAGACATCTTTCTTTTATAGTTTGGATTGCAGGGCAAGGAACAATTAGCTTGTGAGCATGCATATAACCCTTAACTCTGAGCAAGTAAATAAGGATTACTATCGCTGTAATAAAACCACAGCTGTACTGAAACAAATCGATACCTACATAATCGTCTTTCTTTGTTCCGTATGAAGCTATATAGTCCGCATGTTTCTCTGAAAGCAACGTGCTCGGGGCATCGGGTTTTATTACAACATCCTTTTGCGGCGTCCCCTGTAAAAAGCACCAACAAAACAGTTGTATTGTCAGTTCAAGGGGTTTTTCCACCTCGGCATCGTTCAGGCAACACCAGCAGCAGCCACTGGGAAACGGACGGCTCTGTCCGCTTTGAACACGGGGCAGATCGCGTATCTCTCATCGTCGCTCTTCAGTCTGGCTAAATCCTTCCCAGGAAAAGGCTGCGAACGAAATCTTTCTGTAAAGTTGAGAAAAAACACCGATTCGCCCGAAAAAACGGGAGCCGTCCACCGCACGCGCCCCACCCCGCGAAGGCCCCGCCCGGACGCCGACGCCGACCCCGAGGCCCCGCAGCCCGGCCCGGCCCGGCGGGCGCGCCCCCAGGCCCACTCGGAGCCGCGGTGGCCAGTGCTGCCCCGAAGGCGCGGCCGGGCCGAGCCGGGAGCCTCTCCCGAGGCGGGCAGCGGTACCCACCATGTCGGCCGCCTGCACCGGAAAGGGCGTGGGGCTGCGGGCGGGGCAGGAAGTGACGAGGCAGGGCAGGAAGTGACGGGCCGCGGGGCAGGAAGTGACGAGGCAGGGCAGGAAGTGACGGGCCGCGGGGCAGGAAGTGGCGGGCCGTGCGCGTCCCGCCTGCCCGAGAACGCTCCCGTCAGGGCGGCGGGCCGCTCCCTCACGGACGGACGGGCAGCGCCGAGGGGCCGCGGCTCTCCCGGGGCCGGGAGGGTCGGTCCGAGCCGCGCTTCCCCTCCCCGAGGCCGTGCTGCCGCTCCCGGGCCTTGCGTAGCCTCGGAGGCGCTCGGCCTCGCCGCAGGGTTCTCAGCAGGGAGCAGATCCCACGCGGACTCCAGCTGCGCGCTTCCTCGCACCACAGCGGACAGGACAACGTTTAGAAACAGCTTCTTTCCTTATGTAATCTCAGTTTGTGGAAAAGCAAATTTAGTCACAGAGTGGGTAGGGATGACTGCCCCTTTGCTCGGACAAAAACCCTTTGCTTCCTAATTAAAACCATCTAGGATGATTATGCTGTTGATTACCCACACGATGCTGGCACATGTTCCCCACAGACCCCTGCCAGGGAGGAGCAACCATTCTGACTCCACAGGAAATATTCTGTATAATGCTGGCTCGCATAGGACAGTCAACTATAAGCTTATTTTTTATGTATGTCAAATACCGAGGATGTTGCATTTTTGGTCTTCCTTCAGGTAAATAAGTGGTGATTTATAGTCATTAAGCACTTTATTTGTGGCCTACCTGAGAAATAAGCACTGGAAAACTCATAACAGTAACTGTACCATCCAGCACTAAATTCAGATGATGGATGAAAGAGGCCACAGCAAGGCAAGGGCATTTTGGTAAGAAATTATAAATGAATTCACAGAATTGTTGAGGTTTGAAGGGTTTCTTGAGATCATTGAGCGCAACCCACTGGCCCAAGCAGGGTCAGCTGCACCCTGGTCAGGTTGTCCAGGACCGTGTCCAGTTGTGTTTTGAGTGTCTCCACAGATGGGACGCCACAACCACTGCCAAGAGTACAACATCCCTCACAATAAAAAGTAGTGTTTTCTTGTGTTCCAGTGGAATTTTATGTGTTTTAATTTGTGCCCATTGCCTCTCGTCCTGACCCTCCCCTGTGCTGCACCCCATCGGGTATTTATGCACATACACGAGACCACCCCTGAGCTTCCTCTCCTCCAGGTGAGAGAATGAAGATGCTCCAGTCCCTTCAGCCTCTCTGTGGCCCTGGGCTGGACTCCCTCCAGTTGAGTCTGTATCTTGTACTGGGAGCCTAAAACTGGATGCAGTACTGCAGGTATAGCCTCACCAGCTCAGAGTGATTCGCTCAAGGAGTCCAGGGACTGTCTTTTGCCAGCACAGCCAAGAAGGGGCTCTCCAAGTTTTTTAAAAAAAAAAAATCTCACAACAATTCCTTCTTCTCAGCTGTTCTTGCTGCAAGCACAGTTAATACACTGATGGAAAGGAGTAACAGGTTTAATTATACGGGATCTGAAATAAACACGATCTCCTAAGTCTTTCTTAAGGAGAAGCTACAGACTCACTTGAAGTGCATCATCCTAATTGAACATTTACTTACTTAAGTGTAACAGTGCAAAAGGGCACATTCTCTCAAGCTGACGCTGTTCTGTTGGAGTGTCCAGCCCTCAGAACAGACAGACGTGCAGCCAACAGCAACGCTGAATGGAAAAGGCTCTTCAGCTGCTGGAGCAGCAGCACACTGGGAACTGAAGTACAACTATTCCCCTATTTCAGACACTGGACAGCTTACCCAAAACACAATTTAAGCAACGTGACAAGCAAAATGAATAAAAACCAAACACAGTTGTCTTAAAAAAATTTATTAGAAGGCACCAATGACTCAGAAAACAACATTCTGATAATCTAATTTTATAGTGAGAAAACATTGCATTGTGAGGTTCTCATTTCTTGCCTGTTTTGTATTGGAACAACCAATCACTTTGGAATTCAGAACATTTAGAAAATACCAGCTTTGTTAATGTACAGAAAAGATTCTGAATGGCTTTTTTTTCCACCATACCTTTGTAATTCTATTGAGAAATGCAATAAAATCCTCTTCTGTGAGAACAGAGAACACTATAGCAGTGCCACGCTTTATACATTTCTTTAAGCTTTAAATTTGGCAACATGTTCACGAGCTATGATCATCCTTTGAATCTGAGCAGTTCCCTCGTAAATCTGAAAAGAAGAATTGGAATGATGTTAGCTGATGATTTTTTAAAACGTTTTAACAGATCTACACTTTAAAACCCTTAAGGCACTAAGCCAGTGTGGATTAGAAAGAGAGAGAAAACGGGAGAAAATTCCAGTGTGACAGTAACTACAGTGGGCTAAACTGAATAAATGACATAAAAGATACTGGGAGACAATCTTGTTCTCTCAGGTGCTCTTATCTAAATTCAGTAAGGTTCAGAAAATAAACAGATATGGTGGGTGAAGAAAGATGAAGAAAATTTATCTGAGTAAGAAAATACATAATTTAGGTTTTACAAAGTAGGATTTGAAGCAACAGGCGGAGGGAGGGAGGTGACTTGTGCTGAAGGTGTATTTTCTTTGACTAGCCTTCCAAGGTCATGCCCAATGTTCCCTTTGATCCCTTTATTTCCATAGCTTCGTGTTAACTAGTACTCTGCCATACAGTTTTGTCTGGTGTTTTGGTTTTTTAATCACTGTGGGAACACAAAGACTGGAGAGGGGGACTTGCAGCTGGGGTGTCAAAACCCACATATACCACTCTAATTGTTGCTTAGCTTTGTGTGCCTGAAGGGTAGAACCTCTGCGTACAGGTAACAGAGGCCTGTGACAGACTGAGAGGCACCGTACCGACCACCCTGGAGATTCCTGCCCTGCTGTGGGAAAGATCAAAGCACAGTGGAAAAGTACACCTGCGAAAATCCCTGGCATACACAGGGGAAAGCAGCAGGTTCAAGATCCTTTTCTTCCTTCTCCTTCTGGGCAGCAAGGCTGGAGCTCTGCGGGGCCTGCGCCCCCGCCTGCGTGCCTTTGCCTGGGTGCTGCTGTGCAGATCCCCGAGCACGAGGCAACGGAAATAAACTTACTCTTTGCATTTCATCCATAGTTTTGTGGTTGTTGCTGTGTCCTGCCTCTGCCAGCTCACACAATCACGTATTGCATTTTCTGCTAGAACCAGCCTGCATTATCCCTCTGTTCTGTTTGTTTCCCAACAGCAAAGTCAAAGACAGACAACAAAGCATCTGTGAAGCTCTAATGCCCAAGGAGGCCACACGCCCCACGGCTACACAGCAATGTGAGGTGAGGCCCCGAGGCAACATCGTTTAGGGGTTTAAGTGTTTCAGCTCCCAGTTCTGCCAGAACTTGGTCTGGCCAATTGCTCAAATTCATGCAAATCCACTTTCTCATTCACTTACAGGAATAATCTTCCCAAGAACCTTACAAAGCTTTCTGAAAATAAAGATGCTACAACCTCTGTTCACAATAGGGTTTTTTGTTCAGAAGAAATTGCTCATTCCCAAGAGGAATTCTCAGACTGCTGCTGCTTACCCCACGTCCACCCAGTTCATAGAGCAGGCGGTGCCTTTTGGAGCAAACTGAAATGGAATCTCTGCTTTATATACCAACTACCCACCAGTCCCTCGTGAAGTTATGATGGTCCAGGCCCACAACTGGATCCTTACAAATACAGGCGTAGGGGGGACACACAGTCCCAGGGACCAGGGAGGCTTGCTCTGAACTCGGCCTGCCCAGACTGCTGCTGGTGTAGCTGTCGGGGCCTCAGCAGCTCTTCCTGCAACCTGCTCCTTTTGCACTGAATTACTTGCTGATAGAGACAGCCACGGAATTCAAGTGTAAAGACGTCAAACCTCACAATCTTCTTAAGTAATTACAAAAAAGGTTCTGGTTTATAAGTTGATGGAAATACTTTAAAGAATCACTGACAAAGAAGGGAAGTTTTCCAAATTTGAGAAAGGAAACTGAGTTAGAGTTTCTACCAGAGTAGCCTAGACTTGTAGCTGAACAAACCTAGCGCAGAGTAAGGACGTGTAAAAATGTTACCAGTGAACACAATATTACAAAACTGTGTAATACTGAAAAAGATCAAATACATGGAAGAAAAGTTTTTGTACATGAAACCTATGACTAAAAGCATGTATCATCTGGAACCAGGCAGCAATACAGTAATGCACAGTGAAGCGTAAGGTATCAGAGGCATGGACAAAATAATTGTAAAGACAAAAGCCTTTCCTGAATTCTTTTGGGGGTGAAGTGGAACAGAAGAACACAAAAAAATTAATACTAGATCAGATTAATCTTAACAATTCAAAGTCATCTACTTAGCCATGCATTTGTGATGGAAAATCTACATAACTGGGATCCTGAAAAATCAATCTCGGCTTTCAAATAAAGTTCTGTTCTAACTCTCACAGCATCTTTCTCTAGAAGAGCATGCAACCTGGCAGGAAAAGAGCCCAGTCATAGTAAAGTCCAATTAATCATTCATTTCCTCACTCACAGAAGTGGAATTAGTTCTAAAAACCTTTAGATTCCAAAATAGTGGTTGTCTTTCCTTACACAGAGAAAAATAAATTCTTGGCTAGTGAGCAGAATAGTTTTCATTTTAAAGTCAGCTGTAAGAGAAATATTAACTACCTAGAATCTTAAGAATGACAGCTGTTATAATAGCTAACTAACACTACAGGTCATGGTCTGCATGCATCTCTTGATATCATCTATTTTGATCTGTTTTATCTAATGTCAATAAAGATTACTGGTTTTGCTAAACACATTTAAAATATTCTCGCTGAATAAAGAACTGTAGCATAGTATACGCTACTAGAAGAACTGTGACATGACATGGAGTAATTTCTTGGCAGTAACACTGCAGAAAAGAACCTGGGGATTACAGGTGGCTATGGGCTAAACATAAGTAAATATGAGAGGGCTTTGTGTTAAAAGAAAGGCTAATCATTCCAGATGGTGTCACACTTCCATGAATACAACATATGCAAGATAAATCATTCCATGATACTCAATACTGGTGATATCTCAACCAAAGTATTCTACCCAGCTTATCATAACAAAGTTTCGAAGAGAAGGTTTAGACACAGCAACAAATGAGGAAGAGTCTGGAAACAGAAAGGAAAAAAAAAAACCACAACAACCAAACAAAAAACCCCACAACATAAAGAAAAAGGTGAAGAAGCTGCTTTAGTGTTCAGGCTGAGAGGAAAGCTAATCTACAGGCGGCACCAGGCCAGGATACATATGGAAGGTCAGAGGATTTCCATCACTGAAGGTTTTCGAGAACAGCATTATATGTAAACTCACAGAATACCAAAGCAAGCACTGGTATTTTGATCAGGTTCTTTCTACGGTGTTTTTTTTCTAAGAGTTCAAAAGCTTCAAAATTGAGTCCAAGAACTTCAAAGAGTAACCACATTGGGGAGAAAAAAAAAGAAAAAACATAATTTACTTCTCTTATGTGGGTTCAGTTGTTGGTCCAGTGCAATGACACTTATATGCAAGAAGTTGCCTGATATGCATAACTCTTTCGTTAAACTGAAGGATTATTGCTTTCATTCTAAAAACTTTTTTTTCATACATGTACATTATGATTTGAAATAAGTAGCCATTAGTTTCTTTTATATAAAATTTATCCATTAATATAAAGATCACTCTCTCTTTTACTTACCTGGTAGATTTTAGCATCTCTCATTAGTTTTTCTACAGGATATTCAGTATTAAATCCATTTCCTCCAAAAATCTGTACTGCATCTGTAGCAACTTGGTTTGCAACATCACCAGCAAATGCCTTTGCAATGGAAGCATAGTAGGTGTTCCTGCGACCAGCATCGACTTCCCACGCAGCTCTCTGGTAAGCCATCCTCGCCAGTTCCACTTTCATCGCCATTTCAGCAAGCAAGAAAGATACTGCTTGGTGCTGTCAATGATGAAATAAAGGAGGTTAACACTGCCCGCTTAAAATTCTGTGACATCTAAGAAAAACATCTTCTTAATACGGTGTTCTCTTCAACAAAGTCTGCAAATTGTGCTAGAGGAGCTCTACAGAATATAGTAGATGAGGCTCTTGTAATTGTGTGTTGAATTAGACTTTAAAGTTTTTAATTCTCAAATCCATTTAGTCACTGGGATTAAATACTGAATTATGCATTTCTTCTTTACTATTTATGAGATTGGTATTTACCTTGCTGTTTATTCATACTTCTTTAAAACTGGTAAGCAGTGTGATTGGCAATGTATTCTATTACTGTTAATACTGTGTGTCTTGTTCCACATACCTCAGAGGTTTTTTCCTTTCCTGAAAATCCCTGTTTAGTAGCACTGAAGAACTTAAGTATGTCCTGATAGTACATGGGTTCCCAGTTTTTGGGCAGTTTACTTTCTGCTTTTACTATTATCACCAATGATAAACTACAGAAAAATGCCTGAAGTTACCACACAGATAAGTTTACTCAAATGGTGCTGACCTACATACTTGGAAACCCCAAAATGGCAGAGTTATAATATAAAAATTAAGGAACTAAAAAAATCAAGAAATAACCTTGAAAAATCAGTAGTAGTACATCTGGTGTGAAAACAGATCTTTTATTTATAGTCTCTCTCTCTACCCCCCAAACCTCCCCCACTTACTTCAACAATTGCTTTCCCAAAGGTTTTTCTCTCCAAGGCGTATCTAGTGGCTTCATCAAGTGCTCTTTTTGCTAATCCAACAGCACCAGCTGCTACCTGAATTGAATACAGCACAGGATAAAAGATCAGAAATTCCTGCTATATTTTATAAATTTTATTTCTGATACTTACAGGTGGTCTGGTCTTATCAAAAGCTCCCATTGCGATTTTAAAGCCAGCTCCCTCAGCTATTAATACATTTTCTTTTGGAACTCTCACATCTTCAAAGACAATACCTCTTGTATCTGAGCAGCGTTGACCCATATTCATTTCCTGAAACAGAAAATTTACAGAGGTGAGAGTAAATTGGGTTATTCAAAGGTACAATACGTTTTCATTCTTTAGTTTACTCTAAATATGATTTTTCCCCCAAAACACTTCATCTAAAAATTACCACATAGCAACAAATAGTAGTTTTGCACTCGCAGACCAGCATGCCCTTCCTTATTTGTCTAAGATGGGCAGTTTACCTTCTCCTTATATGAAATCAGTTCTGTAGCTGTAATCAGTCTTGTCAACTCTATCCTTTGAGATGGGAGTGGAAAAAGTAAAGAATCTAATATGCAGGCAGTACAGGTGTACTACAAGTAAATAAAGAAATAAATGAGCTTTTCAAGTTTTCAGATTCCTTTCCAAATGTTCAAGATCCGTTTTTGCATACTACTAAAAACAGTATTTTTAAAAAAATTATTTTTAGAGAGAAGTAGCAGCAGTGTCTCCATGGCCTTGTCCTTGACCAGCAGTAGCTACAATTAAAGCTCACTCCATGTGTATTTGTGGTTAAGTTGTCCAAGTTGCTTCTTATCCTTCCACGGCATACTACTACTCATTTATTGGCACTTGTCAATAAAATAGTTCTCAAAGATTCTTTTGCAGCTGTTCAAAGTCAACTTACTTTACACCATTCTGAATAATTCCTTACTGAATTAACAGCATCATAATTAAGTATGTCTTATGAATAGTTTCTGTATGTTGTGAAAATGAAAAGATCATTGTACATGAAAATGTTGAGTTGCATAACAGTCTTTCTCCTTTAATGGTAATTTGTTGCATTACTGGTTTAGAACTGAACAGCAATTTCTGGCTTGTCAAGGGATACAGTCTTCACCTTTCTCCCAATTTGGATTCCAGGGCTATCTGCTTCCACAATGAATCCAGTAAAGGCTTTGCCTGCAGGGGCTTTTGGATCTGGATCGGAACGAGCCAGCAAGAAATACCTAGCGTAAAACAAAGAAGAAGGATGCCGTTTATCCTCACAATTAACAACCAGATACTTTTTTAGCTAACATTTTAGATGTTTTTATGTGTGTTTCTGCCATGTAATAAATTTTATCTGTAAGTTAACAACCTTTTTTTTTGCCCCTCCCAAAAATAAACTGAGAAGGTGTGAGAGAGGCTTCAAATATTCAAGATTTCTTAAAATTTATGAATTTATCCAAGAAAATCAGCTTTGGGATAAATGTATAAAGATTTTCCACTTGAATTAAGAAGAATTTGTGTGTTGCAAATCAGTGTGATTACATTTGCAAGATGTAAAACACAAGGAAAGAGGTATATATTGTAAAGCATGCTCCACAAGACACCACAGCGGTATCTGGATTCTTTGATAGCTAGAAGATGTCTTCCCTTCAGAAAATAAAATTCACAATCAACAGTGTTTCTAGCTTCACTAGAAGTGAGAGGTGCTTCTAGTACAATCAGAAGCAACTGATCTTAATCATCCCAACTACAAAGCAAGGTAGCCAGTAATGTGAGCCTCTTGAGTGCTTTGCAAGTGACATCATACTGTTGCTGTCCTGCCCTGAAGAAAAAGCGGAATTAATTTCGTTTGATAGCAGCAAGATTCAAGAGGTCTTCTTCAGCGGGGAGTTGTCAAGTCATTGCTCATTTTCCTTTTTAGGCTTTGCACAGCACTGAGACTGCATTCTTCTATCTGTCCCGATAAACTGGTCAGAGATGAAAGTGTAGTGTGTTGAAACATGATGAACCTTCACATTTATAACAGATCTTTAAAGACTTTGACTCGGGATGGGGGACAGTGAAGCCACTATATAACATAACAACAGAGAGTATAACATGAGTTAACAGGTAACACACCAGTTTGCTTTCCCACCGTTTGTGATCCACATCTTCTGACCATTAATAACATATTCATCTCCTTTCTTCTCAGCCTTTGTTTTTATACCAGCCACATCAGAGCCTGCTCCAGGCTCTGTTACACAGTAAGCCTAAAAGAAAATAAAACGCAAAATCTTGAGGAATAAAAGTTCAATTTCTAGGCAACCACAAATTATTGCAGACTACGCGCATCAAAATGATCTGTAAAAGGAACTGAATGGTAAAACCCAAAAATATTAAATAAAAAAACCCCAGAACAACCCAACCTGAAAACCTGGACACCAGCTGACTGAGCAAGAATCCACACATACAGAGGTGAATTTTCTATATAAATCCATAATACAACATAAAATTGTCTTTTAATCAAACAGAACCATTCTGTAACCCTTAAGTCATTACTTTCCTCAGGCTTCGCAAACTCTGATGTGAAACCTGAGGATCTTTAAAGTCAGAAATAAAAGCACTGAGTAACACTTTCTTTACTGTGTCCTTCATTTTATGAGGCTTAGTTGTTCAGACTTTAACGCACTGCACACGAATCTTCTTTCTATGTAACAAGTACTGCTTATATAATATTTAACATCAAAAATAGAATTTAATTCCCATCCAAGTTTCTCCTTACAAACCTCATATTTTTCTTAAATGCCTACACCCCCTCTTGAAAGGAAAATAAAAGCTATTATTTTTTGATAAGTGACTTCGGATGGGGATGATTTTGCAAGTAATATCTTCTATTTGCTTACTGGATGTATCTCATTAGCTATTCCCTGACTTTCAGTAAAAGCCACTGTTTTATTTACAAACCAAAATGTGCTAAGTTTTGAGTACATGTCAGTGTTTTCGGGGCGGGGGGGGAATGTGAAGAAAAGAGTATGACTATGGTTAAGAACGTTCTACAGCGTAGGAGTTACACTTACACACATCATTGGTTCCTCTGTCATTCTTCCCAAGTACTTTTTCTGCTGCTGCTCATTTCCCGCAATGATTACTGGCATTTGCTGAAAGAAAATATTTAGATCTTTTAAAGTGCACAGATTCGAGTTTAAGGGACATAAGAAAAGACAACGTACCCCTAGGGAATTTGCTTCGATGGCGGTCTGAACCCCTGTACATCCATAAGCTAACTCTTCTGTGATCAGGCATGCTTCGAGACTGCCCAGGCCAAGACCACCTGCAGTTGAAATATTTCACTTACTAAAATGGCTTTAAATTGTAACGTATTAGTGATTTACACAAATTAACAAAAACCTATTCCCCCACATACCTTTGATTGTGTACCGTGTTTGATTATATATTCCCATGCAAGCTTTTTAAATAAAGTTTTGTCAGAAGAGTAACAGGAGATTTGAAAACTACTATCGCAGTTCCAGGGTTATTGTGTGATTCATGTGGCACAAACTGCACAAAGTGGCAAGAATGTACCCCTCTGATTTTTCTACTACTATACTTTTGAGAATTAAGAGTTCTTAGGAAGCAGAGAAAGGGCTCCTGAGCTACCACAGCACTTAGGGGAAAAAAATGTCTGTATTAGTCAGACAACCACCTCGGCAATCTGTTTCTCAGAGAAGCCAAGACTTTGTGAAGTACATATAAACACAATAACAATACAACTATACTTCCTCAAAAATATTTTTCCAAGCCTTCAGGTGGCTTCCTCAGCCAAAGAGATACCTCTCTCTGGTATCTTTGTAATGCTAACCCTTGACAGGTATTACTAATGTGAATTTGCCTAGTCTCCTTTTTGAATTTATGCAAAATTTTAGCATCAATATCATCCAGGGGCAATGAGTTTCACAAATTAACTACACACTGCATGTGGATACATCTCCTTTCATTATTCTGAACCTGCCATCTGCTGACTTAATTTGATGCCTTCTAGTTGTATTGAAAGGGACAGTGAACTATCAATCTCTTTTCACACTCTCCATGACACCAACGTTTTAGTCATTTCTCATACAGAAGCTACATCTCACAGAGAAGATTCATCCTTTATAATCTCTGTCATCCTTTTAGGAACCTCTTCCGTTTCCACAACACTCTTTTGAGATAGAAGGATCTGAGTATACAATGAATTAAAGAGGCAAGGGCAATTTGGACTCAGGCAGCACCATAATTATGCCTTCTGCTTTTTTCTTCATTCCCTTAAAGGTCCCTGCTGACCTTAAATTTTATGATTTTGACCACTCCTGAGTGTTATGCTGACATTCACAGAGCTATATATTATAAACCCCAAAATAGCTTTTTTGAGAGGCAGTAACTAGTTCAGAAAATACCATTTCTCTGTGAAGTCTGGATTGCTTTTTTCCCTTCATGTGTGCATCACTTTTCCGTTTTTGAATTGCATTTGCCATTTTGACAGTCACTCAGTTTCACGACCTTCTCCTTCAGCTCTTTGTACCAGCCACATCTTTTCTACACTGAATAACTTAGTATTATCAGTAAACTCTATCACCTCAGTATTGACCCCCTTTTCCAGTTTATTTATAGATATTCCAAATAGCACAAGACCCAGCAAGGCTGTGCTGCTAATTTTTCCACTATGAAACCTCATTATTTTTAAAATTCATTTTGGATGTTCAAGCATCGTCTATCAACCAGGCATCCCTTATTCACACACTTATTAGCTATTTCAGAGAACTCCAATGATTTTATGACGCATGGCTTCCTTTCACAAAAACCCTTCTCTAGCACATCATGTTTATCTGTGTCTACTATTTCCATACTTCATCCTACTTGCTCTTAATTTACATGCTGTATCAGATTTACTAGTATGTATTTTCCCAGATCTCCCTTAAAGACTTTTCAGAGCAATGGTGACCAATTTGCCACTTGTAATTTTTTATTTAATGATCAAGTGATTATACACTGCAGCAGTTCAGTTATTTCAGACTTTAGTATTTGTAGAATTTGTGGCTGAATAAATCTAGCCCTCACAATTGCTCCTTTGGTCTCTTTGTTCTTTAACCTCGTATATCAAATTTTTGATACAAGATATACCTTATGATTAGTCTTCCCCAAAAAACTGTCTGCTATGGATACTTCCCTAACTTCTTTTTCAGGTAACAGAAAAAAAAAAAAAAAAAAAAAAAAGCCAAAAAACCCCCCACCAACAAAAAAAAAACCCACTATATTTTTTCCATGGTAACTCATACGCCTAAACACTGCCAAAGCACTGCTGTACTGCACCTACTCTAAACGAAAAACTGTCCTTCTGGAATAAACTCTTAAATTGCTCCAGCCGGTGTCGGAGACCGGAACAAAACATGACCTTCTAATTTCTCTGCCTAATCAGCCGACACAGTGCACCAGGGGAACATTAGGCAGTTGTAATCACGGTAGGAAAATCTGGGCATAAATTACTAAATCATAATCTGTCTAATTTGTCTCCTGATTACACCCACACCTAGTAACACTTGTATGTATCAACCTGGCTACTGATTAAATTTAGATTATTCAAGTATGCAACTGTTTATTTTATACAGAATCCATAATTACAGATATAAATCTCATCTAATGTCTCTTCTTTGTTTCATTTTACAGGCTAAAAATAATGTTTACTCACCACAGCTTTCTGGTATGTGTGAATTCATAAGACCAAGTTCCCAAGCCCGTTTTATAAGTGGAAAAGGATACTGAAATACACAAGGAAAAATAATCTTCTGATTTATCACAATCAACATTTTAAATTTTATGCAGGTTAACATAAAAGTCTATTTTTTTGCTCACATAATGGTAGATTTACCTCTCCAGTTTTGTCATATTGTGCAGCAACAGGAACAATTTCCTCCACAGCAAATTTACGAGCAGTAGCTTGAAATTCTTTCTGTTCATCAGTCAGTTCTATTTAAAGAAAAAAAAAAAAAAAAGAGGTCACAAATTCTCTGCTACCTTTAATTTTGCCAGATGTCAGACTATGAGAAAAGAGAAAACAGGAGTGTCCTTCCAGGACAACCCAAACCACTGCTTCCTGGGCCCCTCCAGGAAGCAAAAAAGCCTCCTGGGAAGAAACCTCCACTGATCTCGCATCGACATCTACAATGCATTGACTTACTTCTGGTTCAATTATCCACAAAATACTGAAAATGGAGAGGACTGTGTCATAGAATGCATTACCAAAAGAAACAAGAAGAATGCTATGCTATTAAATGGAGTAAGAGAAAGAGGTAGATGTCATCTAAGATCCCAGCTATTCAGTTTCAAACATCTAGCTGCTGATGGACTATATTTGCTTTATGTATATAACAGGCCAAGATGAGGATGAAATTCTTTATAACATTTCTTTATAACCAAGTTCAACTATGATTACACTGAGTTATTTTAACATAGTGAACAGCAATGTGAAATAATTATTTAGAGCTCAGACACTTTGGCAATAAAAAAAGCTCGACAGACATGAGCTTAAAAAGAAGAAAATCTTATACACACTACACACATACCTGACTGGCCTGAGCTGAGAAAGAAAGCAATTTTGCTTTTCAGTTTTTTTTTTAAAGAGTAGAAATCTATTTAGATTAAACATATTAATTTTAAATTTGTGAACTGCAATACAGGATTTTTTTTAACTCTGCAATTTGCCCTTCATTGCTGTATTTCTCCCCAAAACTGTAATACCTACCAAAGCTGATGCCAGCTCCAGGTTTGCCTACATGTAAGTTTTGAGCAGGTTTACTAGAATGTGACCTCCATCCATGCCCTGCAATGACTGGAAGCATTTGCTAAAGAGAAAAAGAACATGAGGTGTAAGATCTTGACAGCTCAAGTCTCCTAAAGCTACTATCCTGACTGCAGCACAACTTAAATGTACAACTCCTCTTTAGAAACAATATCACATCAAGTACAATACAATTCCTGCAGGGATAAAAGAATTCTTGGGTACCTGAAGTTTTGTTCCTGTGGCAGTCAGTGTTCAGATGAACTGACAGCTATACCAGGAATCCCAGGCTTCAACAGCACTGAGCACGAGTGAACTGCCATATCCACTTTTAAGTATTGTGCATTTGATTACTTAAAAATAATTAAGCGTAATTAAAATCTATGTTCACAGAGACATAGCAATACATACTTCTTTCATTCATACACACAGTCACCAAACCTGATTTTCTCAACCACTAGTGAATACTCTAGCCAATGTTTACCCACATGCTGATTTAGCAAGACTTTAAACCCAACCTACCTATTAACCAATGTCTATCAGAATATTTTGATAACATCCCAGACTCATGTCTGCTTTCCTTTAATAAGCTGATGCCATGGACACTCAGAGTATAAGAACAGTCATCACTAAATAGGATAGAACTCAGCAGACTATTTGAAGTTTATTTTTCCTAATACTTATCACAAATTAATTCTTTTCCATTGTAAGTGCTTTCTTTGCTTTTTTAAGTTTAGTGCCTGTAAAACAAGCTATTTTCAGAATGCTTAAATACTGTGCAAAAACATGTCTGAATTTGATATTAAAAAGTTTCTTTACTCTCATCTTCAATAGTTATGAATCTCTGAAATGTTTGGAAGAAGTGAAAAATATTTAATTGGATACATTTCTAGAAAGACTCAAATCAGTACTGTGCAGAAACAAATTAGCCTAAACACCGAGAAAAAGCTTGTTCTTAATTTTCTTATGTGAAAATGTCAAAAGAAAAAAAAGTGCTATCAGACCAGACACTTATTTCGTAACATTAAAAAAACAAATGAATCATAATAGTGCAAAAATACCACAGAAATTTTACTGAAAACCCTAGAAGACAAGGACATTAGGGAAATTTACATAGCTAGGAAGCCAACAAGTAGCTTCAAAATAAAGCTGTGGTAGTTAACTGTGCTCTTAAAAGTCCGAATGCTATGCAGAGATGGTTAAAGTCACACCACAGGAAGCCCGAAGAACACAGGCAGTAATAAGTATCAACACTGTGAAAAAAGTATTTCCAGAGGGTATTGAAAACACGTATAGAGTTGAAAGGTGAAGAAATGCAGAAAGACCTCTGCTAGGCATAGAAGAGAGGGAGGCTATGACATGATTGAATACCGAGCTGTTAAGTCAGTTTATTAATAGTTCAGGATTGTGCTCTCCAGCAGGCAATATATAACTCAAGTTTTCACAAGCCACAGACGTTGCAAAATGTCATCTTGCCAAGTTCTACGTTACTGCTGCCACTCTTACACAGAAAAATAAAACAAACAGTATCAACAAACATCTAGAAAGACCCCGATCCTTCAGAACATTTTATACCTTATTTTATCTGGAAAAAGACAAAATGAGGTTGAAAAAAAGCCAGATGATTGTATTTTTTTTTTTTAAAGAGCAGCCCTTGATAGACTCATACGTAGCTTTGCCACCAAAAAGTTTTGCCAACACTAGCAAAAGTACTGAATTCAAACTAATGACAAGAGTGATACCCCATATGAAAGAAGCTGTAGAGGTCTTAGGCCTATTGTGGGTTTTGTACCAGAGTAGTATGCAAGGTCAACACTGAAGGTTACTCTGGAAAAACTCAACCCCCCCAAATAGAATTATGAATTAGACAGATGGGATTCATACCTGGAAGTTGCATGAATGATCAAGTGACAAAGGATCATGAGTTGCTACATGTAAGAATTTAGATGACCACCTGTCTACTCTGTCAACTCTTCTACGGTCTCAGAAGAACAGTCGCCAGGGACAAGCTACCACTAGTGATGCTCAGATGCAATTCCTACTGCATTTTCTTGCACTACTGCATAAGCTCTGTCACTATCAGAAATATGATCACTAAAGTGGCAACACTGGAATAACCCGCTGTCAGAAAAAGGGCATAAGAATACACACGGGAGTGATGCAATCTCTACTACCTTTATGCCAGAACTACAGAACTCGTTCAAAAAGCTGCACATCCCGGAAGACAGGGCAACAACGAGCGGGGGTCACTAACCCTGGCTGTCCCTCACAGGGCACAGGACAAAAATGAAGAGTTGTCCAGAGCAGTTTGCTGCTGCGGAGCATGTCAGGAGGCCGAGCCCGAAATACCAGCGCCCTCTGGTCGGCGTTAGCTACCGCTGGGCTTCCCTCCCTAAAGCGGGCCTGGAGAACACCCGCTGGCTTCAGCTGGGGACCGCTTCCCCGCCGACACGGCAACGCCGCGGGCAGCCACTCCGGGGCGAACGGCCCGGCCGCCGCGGTGCCCCGAGCAAGGGCCCCTCGGGTGATTCGGCCGCACGAATGACTCGAGACGCAGAGACCAGAAAAAGGCCCGTGTAAATGCAAAGCGAGGGCCTACTCGAGTCTGAATAATTTTTACTTTCTAGTTTTTAGGTAGGAGGTTATTGGTGGTTCAATATAGCAGAACGTTAGTACTTCAGAAAAACAACTACTACACATCACACATTTTTAGAAGTTAGCATGAGTAGCACAGCTAGGGATGTCTAAGCAATGCACTGTGTAAAATATCCCGGTGTCCTGGAGCCACCTCCGCCGCTCCCGTGCCGAGCCGCAGGTGCCAGACACACGCCGGGTTCTCCACGGCCTCCCCAGCCCGACCTTCGGCACAGGAAGAGCCCCAGGGCTGCGCAAGAGCTCCGCTGAACAACAACAGCTTGCGACACCCGTTCACACCGCCAGGATTAAGGCCATAAATTCGCGGACTGTAACGCGCAGACAGCGAGCGGATTTCAGCCCCGCGCGGCTCTGCCCTCCGCGGCCTTGCCGCTGCCAGGGCCAGGAGCGGGCGGGTCACGGCGGCGGCAGCCGGGCTCGCCCCGCGGCGGCCGCCCGCGCCCCACGGCCCTGAGGCCGCCGGAGCTCCCGGCCCCTCGCCCCGCAGCGCTCCCTCGGGCCGCGGCCCCTCCCGCGCACCGGGCCGCCCGCCGCCCGCCCGGCCTCCCCCCGGCCCGGCCCGGCGGGCCTCGTGTCCTCCGGGCGCCCCGGCCGCTCACCCGGGTGGCCCTCAGCGCGGACATCTTGGCGGGGGTGCGCGGAGGCTCCCGCGGGCGGGCCGGGGCGGGGATCCCGAGCGGCCGGGGGCGGCGCCGCGCAGGCCGCCCGCCTGGCCGGGAGCGCGGGGCGGCGGGAGCCTGCGCCCTGGGCCGGCGGCCTCGGACCCGGGAGCCCCGGGCCTGGGCCCGGGGGCCGCGGGCCGGCCCGCCCCGCGCCGAGGCCGCGCTGCTCCCCGCGGGCCCGGCGGCTCGTGGGCGCGGTCGCGCCGTCCCGCTGCAGGCGGGGGCTGCGGCTCCGCTCCGCGCGGCGCGGGGCAGGGCGCGTCGGCGCAGCGCGGTGCCCGCGGCCCCCACGCTGGATTTTCGTGCCGATGGGAGATGCCGTAGTGCTGGTACCGTGTTGATGTGCTGACGGACGCTCTCGTTTCTGGCTGTGTGTTAAAGCAAAAGCATTTATTTTGTAAATTACCTGCAGTGCACAAAAGACATTCCTTTTAATGTTACTGCTCCGTGTCGTAAAGCAGGGTTATCGAGGGTTTCATAAAATAACCCCTGGAAGACAAATAGCTACTTCGATTTATCCCTGACTTTTTTGATATATAATTTTAACAATTGCCAAAGCATAAAGCGCTTTTCTGGAAGATGGATTTTGGATAACATTTTGCATAACAATTCAAAGTAAGGTGTCCAAATATTTTTAGAACCATTATTGCCTTAGTATGTTTGGTTCTTAATTGCTTGTTTTGTTTCTGACAGTTCAGAGTATTGATTTTGTACTAACACCAACTTCAGTAGGAAGCTACCCATTTTTCGGCATATATACCAAGTGATTAAAAAGCCGATTGCATTGTTGTGGGGGCTTTATACTGGCATGACTCCAGGTGTTCACTGAACGGAGGCATGTAAGCAGCTTTGACTTGGTGTACAGGCTGCCGATTTTTCACTCCAGTACAAGTGGATTCCCCTGGCCTTTAAGGGTACCTGAGTAAAAGGCATAAGCCTAATGCATAATTTATGTTACTTAAGTAATGAAGATTTTTGTGTGTTCCTCCTGTTCTAAATCTGGTTTCAAGTGTACCACACCACTGGGTTGTATGGCTGTAGGGATTTTAAATACCAGCGCTCAGGTCTGCATTATGTGCTCCTTTTTATATAGGGTTCTGTTCTGTAGGTCATGTTCTGAATATAGTGTGGGAGTTTAATTACTGAGTGGTCCATTTTCTGTTCATATATTATTTGTCTATTATTTGTGTAGTTTGTGTATATGTAGTATCTCTGTATCCCTCAGTTTCTGATGATACATAAGGAAAAATATTAATCTCTTTTTAATGTTTTAAAAGTTTAATTTTAGATATGCAGCATGGATTTTACTATGCATATTCTAACTAGGATGACACACACACCAGAGTCCTGAGGATGGGTAAATGGGTTCAGAATCTCACATACACTCTCACAGGTAACAAGCGACTCCAGCTGAGTCAGGTCCTGAACACCTGTAAGGATGTTATACACTAAGCATGTGTACTAGCTCTAGGAAGGGACTTAAATACTACACTGCTCAGAATGGAGACATTATTTCTAGGTGCTTTTGAGATTAAGATCCCTAACCCTTCAGTACGTAAATAAGCTCTTTGCACTGAGGCAGAGAGACACCCTGGAATGGGGCTGAGGACATCCCTAAGGCTGAGAGACTCAATAAATTGGTACACTGAGGGAACGTTGACGTGAGGAAGGAATGAGGACCGATACTGCTGGATTTATAGAGTGAAATGGTTGGATTTGAGACCTGATAAGCATTTTGGAGGGTTTTTGCTTTGGGCTGGATGTAATACCCCCTAGTAAGTGGTTGGAGCACATTAGGTGCACTCCTAGATCGTGTCTTCCAGTTAGTTTCATCCAAAATTCAGTTCATGTGCTTTGAAATCTCTCTGTGAATCAAGGCGCAGTAAGTGGGGACAATTGGGAGATTCACTCCAAAACTACACAGCTTACCTGAACTAAACTGTTCATGTAGACACAGCCTGGGAAGGTGGTTGTCTGAAACTGTCCAGCTGAGGAAACTGAGTCAGGAATACACCTAACATCTGCTTTTCTCCAGTTTGCCTTACACTAGAAGCATCTTTGCGTGTGGAATTTGCTACTGGCCCCTGAAGATGGGTGTCTCTGTACTTTCTGGAAGCAAGCCTCTGTATTAAAAAGCTGCTAACTGTCTCTGATCTCCTGCAGTGTTGTAGAGGTTAAAGAACAGTAGGAGTTCCAGAAAAAGGAAGGAAAGGAGTGCAATGTCCTATTCAAGGACATTTCTGCTAAATGACAGGAACAACTGGGGTAAGGTACTAGATAGAACCAACTCTTGATGAAGGTCAGTAGCTAATGCAGCTGCAGTTATGAAGCTGTACCCTTGCTCACTTTTCTCCACGCCTTCAAATAATTTTCTCACTACTTCTCTTCACATCTCCTTCTTGGGTAGATGAATGAGGAATTTTTTGACAATGCCTTGTCAACAGAGTTTTTACCAAGCCAGCCTGGAGGGGAAGAATCAAGGCACTGGCGACCTCCACCCGGTGGTCTGTGTCTGAGATATGAAAGTTGGGGAGGTTATCTGTCAAAGCCTGAACCGCCTGAACTTTGAAGATCAAAATTATTTGCATAAGGAGTGACATTAGATAGAAGGTTTTGTTGTTAGGTGCATCTAGCATTTTTAGCATTTTTAGCATTTCTCACATGCAAGAAATACAGCATCTGCCTGTCCTTCTTCTCAAACCCTTACTACTCTGTCATATTTCTTATTATTCTCTAGTCACTTTTATTACCGTAAAAATTGTACTGCACCATTTATTGCATTATTAACCTGGAATACTGTCTTTTATACTAACCACCAGAATATGCGATGCTTATTGCTGAAATGGATAAATTAGCAAGTAAACACAGTAAGAATACTACATGGCAAAGTACAGCTCATTCCTTAAAGAGTATCTGTGTTCTAGGCTTGTGTTATTTTTTTAGTAGCAGTTTTAAATGTTTTACAGTTTATTTTCTTGTTAACAACAAACTGTATTTTAGCATTTGCTAGTGAACCTTAATTTTAGAAATGGAGAGCAACTTGGATTTCCTGCAGTCATTTATGTAATGCAAGTTACTGAGGCTGCTGCAGTAAATGAACATGGTAAAACTGAGTGTGTAGGTCCTGCATTAATGATCGACAAAGTAGAATCCTTTTCAGTGTTGTGCAGTGTGACAAGCATGGCAACATCTTCTTAATAAAATGATTTAAATATTTTTTTGTTTTTCGTGGACTTTAAAACAATGAATTTATTTGGGGAAAAAAAGAAACACACATGTATGGAAAAAAAGAAAGGAAAACACCTATATGGAAACCTTTGAATTATCTAAAAATGAAGATAATGTGATTCTTGAATTAAAATATTTTCAAGTTTATTTTTTAGCTTTTTTCATTCCTGGGTATCACAAATATTACTTAATTCCAAATTCTCAATATTTTTTAATTACAAAGCCATATCTGCTCAAAGTCCTGGAGGCTTTTGACTACTACATGTAAACACATCAAATATTTTTTTCTTTAATGTCATAAAAACATACCGAGTTGCATTTATGTGACTATCTGTTTTGCCGATCAAGGATGCCAATTAAATTCAGACACCAGAGTGGAAAGAGTAGGCTTATTTTGCTGTTAATAATTAAAGGATGTAACTGAGTAATACAGAAAATAAGCAATAAGAAAAATACAGAAGGGTACACTTAATTATTACTACATAGAGTTAAGCAAGGCAATGCACCTAACCATTACTACAGGATGGGGAGAACAGCGATTAAAAAAGATCCCTCAGCACCTGCACCCGTTGCCATCACCCAGACCCGCAGGCAGCCCCGGTTACAGCGAGGGTTTGCAGAGCCTTTCCCGGCAAGTGGGAAACCCTACGCGGTGCGTCCACCCGTAGCTGAGGCCTCCAAAGTCGCTGTGAGCGGGTCCACCCTTCTATACCCCAAAATCGGCAAGCCAGAAGAGCTGGCACATCTGGTTTCATCCTCCCATTGGATTCCACCTGGAGCCTGGCCAGGGCTCGGGGGAGAACCAAGGGAGTTTCTAACAAGGCTGAACAAACTCTTGGGTTCTCAGCCTTGGACAAGGCTAAACAAGGGCAGTTGGATACATTCTCCAAGCATTTCATCCTCACTGCTGGTTATGCTCTGTCTAAGCTGCATCCTTCACTAGTGAGCATACATATTTTGTTAATGATCACATACTAATAATACAGATTTTACTGATTAACAGGTATTAATAATGGATGACGTTTAGTTGTGAGGTTCATCTAGAGGTCAGCTTTGTTTCGGGGCCTGTTACTCAGGCCCTAGCCCTGCACTATCTAACACGAACTATCAAGAAAAAGAAGGGACAGATATGCAGAGCTCGAGAGCAAATAAAAACCAGTTGCATTTTGTAATAGTTTTGGCCTGTAAGACACAGACAGTCAGTGGAAAGCTCAGAAGATAAGTGCTGAACCATGCCTTAGAATAAAGATCGCCTGTCCTGATTTTTTCGAAGTATGACAGAATTCACTTTAGGATATTTCAGGACTAACTACTTCAAGAAACAAGTACTTACTTCAAGTACTTACTTAGGCAACCATGGCTTTCGCTTATGTGAAATATAAACATGGTAATCATTAAAAAAAATGGAGTGGGGTAAGGTATGCGTAAGCTATGTGTAAAGGAAGCATCTAGGACATTTTAGCACCAAATCAATTTTTATCATCATACTGAGATATGCTGCAGCAGGCACTTTAGCAGCTAAAATATCTTGGAAAGGTGTTGTTTGGTACACTTCTTGTCGAATCATGTATTAATAAATGCCCGGTTGCAGTGAACACACCCCCCCACCGTATTTAACACTTGTAGGTCAGATACCAGAGTGGTAAAGTCATAAAACCGGTGTTTTGTCAGGGACTGCAGCTCTGGCGGGGCAGGAGGTGCCCTGTGGGCGGAGCGGGGGGGGCTGCGGGGGGGCTGCCGTGAGCGGGGTTTTATTTCCTGAAATGCCGGTGAGACTGTGCGGGACCGCACCGATGCTCACATTAACAGCGTGCGGGAACGAGACCGTCTAAACGGGTACTGCTCTCAGATACAATGTAGACATTAATTTTACAGCAAAATCTGTATGATTATTTTTAGCAAGTGCAGCAAGTGACAAAACACAGAGTAAATTCTGCCTTAAATCACAAGAGTTCAGTTTCCATAACAGCTGACAGAACTTGTGCCCGTGTACTGAAGACAGAATTCAGTGTAATTAGAGTTTGGAAAGACCAGCCGAGGTCACAGCCCTACTGGGGCACGTGCAGTGAAAATGTAAAGAGAGAAATCTTGTGTTGGGATCCTGTAAGAAGAATGGGATGGAGAACACGGGCACAAGAGGGTGAAGGTTGAGATTTTCATCTAACATTCATGTGACAAATGATAGGACCTTTGTGATACTGATAGCTAAAACTCATTTTGCCACAGAAATAACGAGTTTTATCCTAGGTCAGATCAAAGGTCCGTCTAGCATAGCTTCCTGTTTGTGGCAGTGGCAACAAAGAACACGTAGGAAAAGGTTCAAGAGCCCCAAGAGCATTTACCAATAATGTAGTAGGCAGGAGAAGGAGGAAGCCATAAACCAGAATGTAGAGATGCAGACCTGACGAATGGTAAGGGAGGCAGTGATGAGACACAAACCCGGTCAGTCACGCTAGTTGATGAGGGAATGCTTATTTCAGTAAGATTATCTGATCAAAGGTCCTGTCAAATGGGATACCAAGATAAAAGTGGGAAGCCATAAACAAAATATGGAGACACAGACTTGACAGGCAAACCTAACAGCGACAAAGACAAGAAACAAGCTGGTTCTCAGTAAACCGCAGGCAAACTGGGACTTTGCAAATGGTAAGGATTGCGAACCTGAGGGTCCAGAATGTTGGGAAGGGACCTGTGGAGTTATACAAACTGCTGAAGGAATGTGCAAGGGAAGGGCATCTGGAGGAGCAAAGGAGGAATAAACAGAACCAGTCGTGTGTAAAAGAGGGCAGTCAGCACGCTTGTCTGATGAGCCCAGCACCTGATCGCCACAGTCTTCTTCTTAAATCCTGTCTTCTTATTAAATCTTTTCTTAACGATCTGTTAGTGTAGAGGATTTTACACTAACTTATTAATTTTATACATTATTTTATTCTTAAAAAAAAAAGAAGAATCCTGATTTTCTATTGGTCTGTAACCACTAATGAAAAGACAGAAAAAACTTTGCTAAAGTGCACGTGAAGGTTGTTTTTTTTTTTTTTTTGCCAGAACTTGGAAGTGCTGTGTAAGCAAAAGCTTATTTCTGGTGGTTAGCCATAGCCCAGTGTATATATATGTTCTGTTATATATAGCTTATATAGTATAGCATATGCTGTATGTTATATGTAGCATATATGTTAAATATAACATGTTAAATACAATACATAAATACTATATTATATAGTATGTATACTATTCTATATCCACAATAATACATACACACACGATATATATGATCTATTGTGTAAGCTGTATATGGTATATACTATGTATAATATATGATACATATATAATATACTTCATATATTTATTGGTAGGACTGGCTGTACAAACTCCGTTGCCTATGTTTGTTATTGTGTAGTTTGTTGAGGTTCCAATGTCCACTCCTGAAAGCTGTCTGTAGATACACCCCCTGCACAAAGGGAGCACAGCAACACCGAGCTCTCGAACAGGAGCGAGGCTTCTCAGAATCCTGCTCCAGCTCTGAGTGGCAGATCCTGCCGTGCCCTGCTGCCTCCAGGTTCCCACGCCTTATCAGGATGAGCCAGAAGACATTAACCCACCACCTTCCTTCTTACAAAGCTGCCCGATGCAGCTTTTCTCACATTTGACTCGATCTCTGATGCGAGAAGCTCTTCCTTCTGTAGGTGAGGTTGTCCAAATTGTTCTCCTAGTCATCAACACTGAGATGAAATAAGGATTTCTTCTTAGAGAGCGAAGTATGTCATCCCTTTTCTGCATCAGGTGTTTACTCTTGGGAACCATTTCCTGGCAGACAGGCAGACATCCTGAGTAGCTAGACTACTAGCTTAAGCTAGTAGCTTAAGAAGAGGGGTGGACTGGGTTTAAGAAAGAACTCTCATGAACTTGGCAGACGACCAGTGGTGTACAGAATGCATAAACCTCTGCTTAGGTAGTAGTCTGATGAAATGGGGTAGCTGGAGGAGGCAACTACTCATTGTAAAAGTGAGAAGGACAAATAAATCCTCACAAATGCAGGTGGGGAAATAACGTCCCCAGTAGACAAAACTGCATATGTGAAACAGTAATTTTAGAGCAATTGGCCTGAACCGAGGCCTCTGGGAGAATGGATAAAGTGCTACCATGCCCAATTTAGTTTTCTTACACCTAGCCAAGGCAGCTAGCTCTGCAAGAGCTGTGGAGGCACATACCCTCACTGCCTCTGATGCATATACGATTGGTTTATGTTTCAGTGCAAGCACGGTAACAACTTTTATGACCTGTGTGTGTTAATTTACTCATAAATAAAATAACCATGTGCTTTTGAGAGTCTCAAGCCAATTTTTGAAAGGGTGTCTTTATTTTCAATCCTTGAAAAGTACCTTTTCCTCAGATTGCTCATGTGTAAAAACATAAGTGATGGCCTACAGGTGCACTTCTCTCAAGAATTACATAAGGCTACTTCAAAATTTTTTCAGTAGGAGATGTTATGTGTGTTGGCGTTGGTGACGTTTCCCTAACAACAGACTAACAGATAACTAGCGATGTGACATCTGGGTATAGCGTGCTTTTGCTGTCGCGCTGACCTGGGGGCCGGGCGGCAGAGCCACCTCAGCCATCGGGCACTCGCTCCTCGAGCGGGCATTGCCCCTGCGGGTAAAGCGGAGGGCGGTGGGCGGCAGCTCAAGGGGAGCTGATGGCCAGCGATCGGTCCGTGTCGGGGCCGCACCGGGGGCGCCCCCGCCCGGAACCAAACCTGAAGCGTTACAATTCCGAGTGCTCCGGCCCCCGCGGGCCGGGGGCTCAGCACGGGCGGCCCGGACAGCTCCGCGGGGCGGCGGCCCCGGGACCGGCCGCCCGCTTCCCGCCGGCGGCAGAGCCTCCTGGCTGGGGCAGGGGCACGGCCGCAGGGATCCGCGGGGAGGGACCCGCGCTCCCCCCGGGCAGCGCCTGGCGGCGGGGCGAGTTCGGAGACCACCACCGCCCCCCGCCGCCGCGGAGCCCCCGGCGCAGCACCCGCCGCCGAAGTTGCCGCCGGGAGCCGGACCCGAGCGAAGTTACCGAGGCGCGTCCGGCGGGGGGGGGGGGGGGGCGGCGGGGCCCGTCCTGCCGCCCCTGCGCCGGCCCCGCTGCCCGCGGCCCCCCCGCCCCGCTCGGGCACCGCCCCCGCGGGCTCGGCGCAGGCGTCGGCCGCGGAGCCGTCGGGACGGGACGGGCGGGTCAGCGCGGGGCGCGGGCGGTGCTCGGGGCGGCGCGGAGCGGAGCGGAGGGTGCCCGCAGCTGCCCGGCCGCCGCCGCGTCCTCTCATGCCTTCACGGCAACAAAGGGCGCGCTGAGCGGCGGGCGCAGGCGCCGGGCCCCCGGCGGTGCCGGCGCGGAGGGCCCCGGGAGACGATGGCGAGGAAGGGAGAAGCCTCCGCGCCTCTCTACGGTGAGCGCGGGGCGGGCGCCGGGGCCTGCCCCCGGCCCGTTCGCACGGCGGGGCGGGAGTTTGTCCCGCGGCGGGTGGCGGGGCCAGGGCCCCCCGCTGAGGGGGAGCCCTCGGGGCGCCGGGGCCGTGCTGCGGGACGGCGGGGCCGGGGGGGAGCGGCGGGCGGGGCGGGAGCCGCCTCCGCGCGAGCAGGTGCGCGGTGGCCGCTTTGTCCGCGCTGCGGGCCGGGCCGGGCCGCGGGGCAGGGCCGGTGCGCGGGGCTGGCGGCTGCTTCCCCGGGGCCGCGGCGGCGGGCGGTACCGGGGCCGGGGGCCCGCCGCGCCGGCCGCGCTGCCGGGGCACCGGCGGCTCTGGCGGGCGCCGGCGCTTTGGGCGCGGGGACCGGGGGCTCCGCGGGCGCCGCCGGGGTGCCCGGGCCGGGCCAGCCCCCGGCCCTGGGCGGATCCCGCCGGGGAAGGTCACCGGGGCAGAGCCGCATCCCGGCGCGCCAGCCCCGCGCTCCTTGCTCCCGGGAAGCTGATGTGTTTGCGACAGAGGACACGGGGCTTGCGGAGCTTCTTTAGCCCGTTTGAAGGTGTCGCTGCAAAAGCGATTTCCTCTTCCAACGTGCGCGAGATTTCCGTGGCAAAACAAATCTGCAGAATGAGCAAAGCCCCTTGGAGACAGGGGCTCTTTTCTGAGCGTCCCGGCGGCTGCTGCCATTGGCTGCCTCGTACGCACGGGCCAAGCGGCCTTCGCCGTGGCATCGGGGCCTGCTGGTGACATGGTTCCAGCTCGAGAAACTCCGGTTTGTAATTCACCTCTGTGGTCTGACCCTTGGTCTGGCGAAAAGAAAATTCACAGCTTGGCTTCCTCCCAAAAGGAAAATGTCAAAAAGCCTTTTTTTAGGGAGGGAAAACAAGCCAGGAAGAAATTGGAGTGTTTCAAAGGGGAAATCTGAATAGGTGAGCCTGTGGATACTGAACTTCTGAGAGAACCTGTTCCTACCCTTACGGAATTCACATGGTTTTCCAGGTTACTGCAGAGGGACTAGGCCTAGGACCACGGGTATTCAGCACTGATGGCAGGGAGACAGGCACGGAAGTATTTTTCAGGTGGAAGAACAGGAATACGGTGTTCAGAAAGGCAAAATACCTTCTTAATAGAGTTCAATAAGTGCTGTGTCTCTTCCTCACTTGACATTTGTAAGCAAGAACGCTGTGGTAAGAAAGTCATGACAGGAAGTCAGTGAAGTGTTGTATTGTCATAATACATTAATCTGTAAATAAATACATTAATTTTTCAAAGCGTGTTACTCAGGTAAGAAGGGCTGAATCCTTTAATTATGCAACTTGAGGGAGGAGGGCAATGTATCTGTAATCAACTTGTAGTTCTGAAGAATTATTCTGACTAGAATTCTGGTTATTTTAACTGTTTCATGTCGTCAGTGTGTTTACTTCCTTTTACCCCATTTGCTCATGGGGGTTTCGTTAGTGGTAGTGTGTATTGTGTTACCCCATTTGCAGGAATCTTGAGTAATTAGTCTTTTATGGGGAAACAAGGTTTGATTTCAGATCTGGTTTCCCTGTTAGATCACATAATGTTAAAGACTTAAAAAAGGAAAGTGCAGCGTTTCCAAATTCAGCATGTACAACATGGCTTTCCTTTTAAATTAGGTTGCTGTTGTAATAGTTATTCTCTTGACTTTGTCTCTCCTAGTAACTGGTTATTTATTAGCCCACAGGTATGTTTTTTCAGAGATATAGGTATCTTAAACTTCTCTTCTTGGAATCTCAAGGATTCCTCAGAGTTTCAGCATTTATAAATGACAACGGCAGATTCTTCTCAAAAGTTTTGGTCTTTTAACTTGTGGCATCAATCTGATTCCTTAGAAGAGATGAGTCAAGCCCATGGTTGAAGCTGATGTTAGGGTGCGTGAACAGTTCTGTAACTACCTCAGATTTCTCTTGGAGGTAGCAAGTATCCTGTCAGGTGACTGACTGGTTATTATCAGTTAGACTGCTGGGAGCCCAAGGTACGGGACAGAATGGTTGGCTGCTCATGTGAACATGGCTCTAAAAGGTTTTGATAAGCCTGTTCCTCTTATGCTCTCTCACTTTTAGCTGTGTTGTCTGTGCACATGTGTGAGAAGGATCATAAATTCGTCTTCGTAAACAGCTTCTTAGTGATTCCTTAAGTTCAATCTTTGTTGGGATAACTGTAAGCTGGCTCCAGGAGTTGCATCAAGTTTTTTTCTTAAAATGGGTTAAATATGAAGGTTTTGTCAAGAACAATGACATTGACTTTATGAAGCCCTCTCTCTCTAGCAGGGAATTTCCAAATGACAAAACCCAAAGTTCTTTCCCAACAGGAAGGTTTCCACTGAAGCTGAGGAGGCAAAATACTCATTATTTCCTTTTGTCATTACAGCTGTTTTTTGAGATTGTGAGATCTTTATTTTTTAACCAAAGTAGTATCTTCTTTCATGGAACTGCAGTATTAAGAGCTGTCGTGTGACTGTTGAAATCAATGGTAAAATTCTCTTTGTTGAAGAATCAGGCTCTTGGCAGTGATGGTACCATAAGCAATCTCCTATAGTAGTGAACTGTAGTTCAGCTGTTAGCTTATAAATCACTGAGCTTCAGATGGATGATGGCTTTGTCTTAAAATAATGATAAAAGCTTTCTTTAAAGAAACATTATTGAGAGAAAATATATGAAGTGTCAAATTGTATTACTTTGGACTCAAATTAGCTGGCTTACTTTTTTACATCTGCCTATTTAGATCCTCTCTAGGAAGAACTACTTTCCTATGATTTCTTTTGCCAGTAGTGGGTACAACCAAAACCTGAGTATAATTAGGATTACTAGTTACTGCTGTGAAGTGATAATGTCAGTTTTTTACTAAAAACACCCTTCTTTTTTTAGTAAAATTTTACTAAAAATATTATTTTCCCAAGTGGAGGAGGTCCTTCTGTTTACGTTGGAAGAGCTTTTGATGAGCTATGAAACTTTCTATCGAGATCTGTTATTTCTTGTAGCTTGGCCTGCATTTCCCTTTCTTGATTTCATCCAGTCACATACATGTACCATGCAGGAAGGGCGTCCTCAATCCAAGGAAAATAAGCTATTTAGCCGTAGCAGTGTCATGTGGTGTGGAAGCTCTTGGCTGTGACACTGCTGCAGATAAAGCCTCCTTAGCTCCTGCTGGCAAATCCTTGTGTAGTTACATAATTAATTTCACCTTCTGAGGTTCAGATTTCATACCAGTGGGGTACATTCATATTAAAGCTGAAACTTGATTTTACACTTTATTCACATTTGAATATACTCAGAAGCGTTAGAAGTAGGTGGAATTTGGATTTGGATGGTTTAAATGTGTCTTCCTCTGACATAAATTTGGTCCACTTTGCCTAGGATTTGCAGTGCGTATTTTAGGTGGGCTGGGCGAGGAAGGGATGGAGAGCAGCCTCGAGGAGAAGGACTCGGGGGGGTTGGGGGTGGAAAACTGCCTGTGAGCCACCAGCGTGCACTGGCAGCCCAGAAAGCCCCTGTGTGCTGGGCTGCACCCAGAGCAGGGGGGGGCACAGGGCCGGGGGCGATTCTCCCCTCTGCTCCGCTCTGGGAGACCCCCCTGCAGGGCTGGGTCCAGCTCTGGGGCACCAACAGCAGAAGGACACGGACCTGCTCCAGCGGGGCCAGAGGAGGCCACGGAGATGCTGGGGGGGCTGGAGCCCCCCTGTGAGGACAGGCTGGGAGAGTTGGGGTTGTACTTTGAGGTGGAAGTAACAGAGAAATTTGAGGCCATTTATGTGGCTGCTGTTTCTCTCTTCATAAACATAAAATTAATGCAGCAGGGGACGCATACAAGACCATCACACTTTGTGTGTGTGAGCTATCATCTTTCTAATATCTCAAAATAAGAGGAACGTTTCTTCCCATAGCAGAATTGGGCTCTAAATCAGGTGTCTATCTAATGTGGAGATGCGTTTGTGTACTCTGAGCTGTATGACATACTTATTACTTGTAGTCAGGAAGTTCATGATCGTGTTGAATGTTCTTATAATGAGTTTGTTTTCTTGGAATAGATAAGACATAAAGTATATATCATAATTCACTGAACATTCAGTGTGGTATCAAGAAAGAATTAGAAATGCAGTACAGATCTGTTTCATTTTACCTTTTTGTCATTACAAGATTTAAACTCAAAATTTCTCTCTAAAGAAGTCAATAGGAAGTTGCACCCCAAAACTTTAGGCAGCACAGGACTGATAATCCTGACTTTTTCTTATGCATATTGAATTATAATATTAGAGGAAAAAATAAAGATCCCTGTAGATCTGTGTGAGTGAACAGAAAGGTTTGTGATAGCTTTCTAGATAAATTACAGTCAGTCATGTAAATATGTGTTTCAGGACCATTTAAATACGTATTTTCATAATCCATACTTTGAAGACTTTAAATGCACATGATTGACTGCAGTAGGATATGATAAATACGTATCTAGACAGTGTTAAAGACATACACTGTTTAGTGGACTGTGGTGACTATCTCTATTAATGGATATTTAAAAAAAATGTATTTACCCAATAGACTAGAGACTTTCTGAACAGCAGTGTGATTTATTGTGTATTATGGTAAAACCCTGATTGCAAAGATGACTGGATGTTCTTAAGTTTTTTGTGCAGTTATGGTATTTCAGAAGCATCTGTACTTTGGCAATAGTGATACCTTCATGGGATTTCTACGTTGTGCTGATCTTGGAAACAGTTTAAACATCTTTTCCTCATTTGGATTATTGTGGAGAATTTTGAGATGAACTTGGATTTATAAAGCTAGGCCTATTCTAAGTTTTTGCAAGAGGTCTTGAACAGATTATTGATGAGATGCGAGCAGTAACTCAGTTGAATTTACAGATGTCTCCTTTGATACAAGTGCTTACTTTATTAAAAGTAAGCTTTTGAAGTAGCTGAGTTGAATTCAATCTATCTTCTTAAAACATGCAAAGTACTGTGTACCCGAAATGGTTAGGTCAGTAAAGTGAATGGGCAATAAAACCACCGGGATTTAGTCAATACAAAGTGCTCATCTAGTGGTCTAGTAGTCTTTGTATTTCTTGAGCCAAATTAATTACTATACTTTCCAGTCCAATTAAGATTCTAGAGTATGTGAAAGCATGCAGGCTCTGATTTATCATCCTTTAGAGCCTGAATATTGTACTACTTTCAGCTTATTGACTTAAGATGAGCCATTCTTGGGAGTAAGATATTGCTCAGCCATGAACAAGGATGACGCAATCAGAACATCTTTAAGTAAGGAGATTAACTTAACTGTTATGCCTGGTTATACACTATTCAGTTGATTATTTACTGCTGAGCAGTATGACTGTCACTGAACATTACCCAGACAGAAATAGTTTAATAAAATAGTCTTCTTTATGATTAAATGAACTTTTTCATGTCTTTTAACAAACAGGCTATTAATATGTAGTTGAAGAAGGGAAATTCTCTCTGCCACCATACAATTTAACAGTGATGTAATTAAATCAACTCTCACCATTGCACAGTCCTCTGTCAGGTGGATTGGAGCAGTTTCTACATGATATGAGCTCAGGAAAGTGTGGGTGTGTAATAGAGTTGTTGTGCAGGAGGAGCTAAAGCTCAAACCCCCTGTTTTTAGTGGAACTCCCTGCATTATCAAAACGAGGCTTTACATACATGTATGGGATTTTTAAAGCCTTTAGTGTTCTTATTTCCCTGGGCTATGTGCTCTGAAAAAGGAGACATTGCACGGAAGCATTAAGCATAACTGTTGCAGTTAGAATCAGTATGCTTACCGTAACTTAGTAGTTTGTCAGAGTTAGTGAACCCTCCTGTTCAGGAATCCATTGATACTTCTCTGCGTCAGGGTGCCGAGAGCACGAGTAGGTCGTTGGCCTGACCAGTCTCGCTGGAGCTTCCACCCGTGTCCCCTGGCCAAGGTTCCCTTGAAGCTTGGGCTGGTGCCGGTGGTTCCCGCCTGAGCTGTGTCCTGGGGGTGTCTGTCCCTTGTCCTCTTTCTGGGGTGCTGGGTGGGCCCTGGCCCATTACCCTGTCTCGCCTGACGGTCGCTGAGCAGTCAGTGGGACCCGTTGCTGTCACGGCTTCGCGTGCCCGCCTCTGGCGCCGCAGGGTGAGCTCACCGCACAGCCCGTGTCTGGGCGTCCGGGGCTCCAGGCTTGCCTCTGGCCTGCGCTCGCTGTTCCTTGACACTCTGTAGTCTGGCTCCACATCATTTTGTCTTCTCAGTATGACTGTCAAACGCTAAAAGCTGATCCTGTCTGAATTAATCAGCATTTTGTGCATTTGCCACTAAGTGGTTGTTTTTACAGCTTGATAAAAAGAAATTAAAAAACCCTCTTTATAGCAAATGCAGAGACACTAATGGTTGTGTGAAAGTGAGACTTGGTACTTTTCTCATACCTGTTTGACATGTTTATGCTCTGGTGTGCTGGCAGTTAAATATCCTCAGGTGTTCCATCTCTCTCTTTTCTCTCACTTCCAAAATCAGGTACAGTCTTAAAGGTAAAAAAACCCCAAAATATAGCCCTGCCTATTTTTCTGTCATGCACATACATGTAGTATACTTGTTTACAAATTTTTAGAAGCCTAGCGGATGTCTTGAAAACAAGAAAGGAGGCTCCTTCAATCAGAAAGCAGAAAAATACACAGTACCTTCAATTTGTCCAGCTACAGCTGCATAAACGATACGTTTGTGTTTCAGTGGGTAGTCCTGACACATTAACAGTTCCAACTTTTTAATTCTTTCTTCCCTTTTTATTTCAAGATGGCTTACTGAATTCAGTCCCAAAACACTCAAGGTTTTGTCTACCTAGTGTTTACAAACCCTTCCTCACTCTCATCCCCCCAAGCTGTAGCTCAGCTGTTTTAGCCTTTCGTGGAAAAAAAACGAGTGTTAGGCTTTAGACTGTTGCTGAGGTTGGGGTCTGGGTTTTTTGTTTTTTTTCCTTTTTTCGATACTTACATCATTAGGCTGCCTTGCTGCTTTAAAAACAGTATTTCAAGAGATGAGAGAAAGAAAGGCCTAAACACTTTTGCATGCTGAATGTAATCGTTATACCACCAACTGTGTCTCTGGCCCTAGGAGCACATTTCAGGCCTAGTTAATCAGAACTTTCCTGGAAGCCAAGGCTTTGAAGTGTACTCCAGGACATGCTTAGGTCCCTTGCCGTCGCTGGACTGTTGTCTGCTGTCTGCCATCTAGACCGTCCCATGGGTTTGGACTGGAAGAGTGCTCTCCTGTACTTGGGAGGGAAGATGGGTATTTGCAGACCCACGGAGTTACTTCTTCCCAGCGCCGGTCGGGTTGGCATTTAGGAGAAATTCTTAAAGGAGCCCATCCAAAGTGGTAGATGCATTTATAGTGTTGTTTGGTTATTGTAGCTTCTCTTTTGCATATTGTTTTTTATAATCTGTCATTGAACTAGTGAAATACAGTATCAACATAACCATTTTCATGCTTCTGGCTAGTGTGTTGTCTCAACTCTGTTGTAGCAAATTTGGCGGTGTTTGTCAGAATGCATAGCAGTGAAGGTGAGACAGTTTTCGTAATTGTTTGGCTCATTAGAGGTGTGGGAAGAGACAGGAAATAAAAGTTCGGTGTCATACTACAGTTGATCTGTAATAAGAGAATGTGCTAATCTGAAAACCCTTTTTATAGGCAAAGAGGAAACACACCTTATATGTAAAGCCAAGAATTCTATTGTTAGAATAATTAAAATCCTAATAGTCTAATCCAGTGATTTTTATTAGTTTGATTCTAGTTATTACAGAAAGAGTAACTCTGTGCAGAAAAATGTCTCAGGAATAGTTACAGTTAAATAGAGTTTAAATTGGTACATTAATGCCTCTTAGTTTCTATCCCCTTTTCATTTTAACTAGTGATGGAAGGCCCATCCTTCCATGGGTTACTCACGGTAACTCAACCTCCACCCCACCAACCTTAGGATGTGGAGCAGTGATGGAAGGTTCATCCTATACTATATCGTCCTCCAGTCTTGTGTTTCCACTTTTCAAGGTCTCTTCTGTCATACCAGGCCTGTATTTCCCTACACTGCATCCTTATGATAGTCACAAGTATCTCATTCTGCACAGACTATTATCTCTAAAAACATGGTCGTGTCATACCGTAATAAGCAAAAATGAAACAAATTAGCCATAATCACTGGGTCAGAAGAAAAATTGCTGTTACAGTTAAACCAAATACAAACAAACCTGGAGGTGATTTAGTAAATTCAGTAACTGATCTTCACTTGGATGTGAAAAAAAATTGCTCTGCATTTGCGCCTGAAATGCAAAAGCACACAACATTCACAGTTGCTTAACTGTCTTTACTATTTGTTTTTGCTGTTGCTAGTGCCTGGCGCAGAGGCAGTCAGATTTACAAAATCTGCTGGTGTGAGTACATAATTTTCCCTAGCATCTGGGTATTATGTCAAGGAGACCGTGTCTCGTTAATGACTGTTAGCCTAATACAATAGTACAGAAACACCTAGCGGGGTAATGTAAACTAAGCTGATTTAGAACTGTTAAAGCACACACACATAAGAGCTTTCCTGTGAGGTTAGGAGCAAGGTGTGTTGGATGAAATACGACTCTGCTTTGTTTAATATGATGAAGACAAACACATCCCCAAATTTGTTCACAACCTTGTTTTGTTACAGTGAAGGCTAAGCAAAGCATGATGGCTGTGCATTGTACAACATACACACAAGCCTGGGCAGTTAGGTTTTCATACGTAGTCTTCTCCTGCTGAACCTGTACTGATTCCTTTGAGACTTTGAAGAAGGTGTTTCAATCATAGGTTGAGGAAGCAGGGAAGAAGTATCAAAAAGATCTGTGAAGACAAACAGAATAACCGTTGAAAGTTCCTTCCAACTTTATATTCTGTGTTCACTTATTTGGGAGGTGGTCAAGTCTCAGCAAGATTGAGAGCTGGAAGCCCCAATAAAAAGCAGTGTTTGTGTGGGATGCCTCTATTCCTGTTACCCTTTGCAGTGTTTGTAGGAGCTCCTGGTCAAGTTCAGACACAGTAGACAGTATTTGGCCTTGGGTCAATATTAATTGCTTAAAAATTCGTTTCCTCTTTCCTCTTGGATAGAGAAAATAGTGGGCAATATGGGGGATCTGGCTCATAGTAGTCAATGGGCTGTGCTGACCTAGATGAACTAATGGGGTCTCATTCAGGCAGTGTGATACACAGGACATAAACTGGGAAAGCAGTGACAAGCCTGATCAGTAATTACTGGGAAAAACCAGGTTTATTGTAAACTGGTGTTTTACTTTTGCTAGAATGACAGGAAAGAAATGCCTGGCAGCTATTAGAGTTATATAGATGTCTTAGATACCTAAGTTTTCTTAGGCAACAAATCCAAGAAAAAATGAGTATAATTTTGGACAGAAGACCTGTGCAACTTAAACTCTGTGTTAATGTTGTGTTTCTTCACACCCCCCTCCATGTTGTTAAGTCTGAATTTGTTGGTACCAAGCTTTCATGATCCTGGAATGCCAGTCTCTGGAATTCACCTCTCTCCAGATATAGGTAGAATACCTTTATACCTACCATTCTGAATAACTGAGCTGCAATCCATATGAAACACCAGGTTTGTGGGGTTGTTTTCATATCACAATAATCTGCTGTGGCATTTCACAGCGTCTGGACTGCTATAGGCAGCCGTAAATAAAAGTAGCCAGGAGGAAATCTCTCTAGTTGGTGGGATGATCCCACACAGCCTATTGCTGATGTAGAAATTCAGTGCTGTCTGCATGCCCATACAGATTATGAGGAATTTTTACAGCCAGGGATGGGATCCTTCTGACTGTTCCTTCAAAAGGCCACACAGCAATATTTGCACATTTCCAGCCTCAATCCGCCTAAGTGAAATCATCCTTTCCCTGCTAGATTGTGCTGAAGAGAGCTACAGCAAGTGACCACACTCCTTGAGTGTACTCTGCTGAGCAGCCACTTTGAAGTCAGAGCTCTTCTATTGCACTAAAACCTGAAACTGCCTTGGATTGGCCTCTGAGAGCTGCCAAGACGAGGAAGCTTGGTCTAAAGAGATCCTCTCCCTAAAGATGTCTGGTGGGTTACTTCTCCAGCAAGAAGTACCATGCTTGTACCTGTTTCTTAAACCAGGAGATAATCTGTTAAAATATATGGTTTAGTGTGTGCTTCTGATGTGATAAGGGTGGGAACCTGTTTCTGCTTTGGGAGCATGTGTCACCAGAAAGAGGAGCTCTAACACATGGGTGGGCCAGGACTCTGCTTAATTATCTCTTCTGCACTGCTGATACATAGAAGAAAGTGTCTTTTTCAGGTTAACAGGTTCCTGCTGGGCCAGTTGCATGCAGAGCATCTGTACTTGTACAGGCTGATGTGCCATGGAATCTGGTAGCTGAATTAGTATCCTTCATAATCAGTGTAGTTTGAAATATGCTGAATAATAGCTCTGTTACTTATTATTTAAGATTATCTGTACTGGATGTTACAGTAAAACTAATTGTTTTTTTCATAGCTTACATTTTTCTACAAGAGTTAGAATTTCTTGGACGTGATCAGGTTGCTAATAAACAGCTGACTAAGTGTAGCAAAATGCTGTATTTATTTTTAGATTTTTTTTTTTTCCCAGCAGAATGGTAAATAGTTCCTATGCTGTTGCTTTGCTTTGTCTGACGAAAGGCAATGAGATTTATCTATGAATAACCCTTTTTGTTGGTTTCAGTACAATGCAATATCTGTGCTAGCATCTAGACAACTGCTATGAACAGGAAAATGATAATAAGTGCTATGTGCCTGTGACCAATACTCTTGAACTCTTGTAATATTTACCCCCATAAGTAGTGTAAAGGTTTGAGTGGCATTTGTGATATAATAAAATGTTTGGATAATATATATATATATATTTAGGAAAGTAGATATAGAATATGTGCATACATACGTATTTCCTTGTTAGCATTTTTCTGGCATCTGTCCAGGTCCCTACTACACCTAGACAAAATGCTAGTGACAGAATTATTATAGCCATGAATACAGAATTTCACTTGTAAAGCAAGTAACATAATATATGCCTACATTGTATTTCTGTTGATGTAGTTCATGCTGAATAGACCCTTGCTAATTTATGCTGATGGCTCTTCACAAATGACCGGGTGTTGTGGCAAGAAGAACGTTCACTAGTACAGCCTCTTGCTACAGGCTTGATGCTGGCCACCATTTTGGGACTCCAGTCTGAGGGACAATATCCATCTCGGCAGCTCTCTTGAAGCTTATTATGCAGTTGTAGAGGAAATAATAAAAAGAGCTCAGCTACTGGAAACTGCTGGCTTTCTTTTCCTGATCCTTTTGTACCAAAGGGTTTCCCTTTCAACTAAGGGAATAAAAAAAATTGGTACGTAGTGGGTGAGTGGTTTGGGAACTGAAAAACAAAACAGGAAGAGAAATCAATTAAAGTTTAACAAAACCAACCCCAAAGCAATTGAATCTGTAACTGGGGGCAGTAAACAAATAAACAAACCAGCCCAATAGAATTCTGAACCGTAAACTATAAATGAAGTTGTATGGTACACCTGGAAATGTGGCATTGCAAGCACAAGGAAATAAACCCCCCAGCTGCCAAGAACTCTTTTCCAAGACTTCTCCCTGTTATATGCACTGTAACCACTGCTGGAAAAAGATATAGGAGAAAACCTATGAATGTTGTGTATTCATGCTCTGTCTCACTCAGAGGTGTAAGGAAAATATAAGAAAGGCCGACACAGTAAAGGAGCAATTTGGAGAAGTGTTTCTTCCAAAGAATGACTTCTGTTTGTTGATGCTGGCAACGGCTCACAACAGCTGCATTTACCAGTCAAGCTGGGAACTTACATCCGTGCAGGTATCAAAGTGGAATTAATACTTTGACAGTGTTAGAACATCTTAGCACTTGATATAATGTCAAAGTATAAACATCAGTGTTAGGAAACCTCAGTGGACTGACTGAACAATCTAAAGTGATGTTGGAGTTGACCTGGAGTAAGGGCTGACAGACACATGAGCTAGTTCACAGCCTCTCCTGCCCTTCTTGTCTATGTCACAATGTATGTAAGCACACAGGTTGAGAAGACTTGGAGATAAGCTGTTTTGCACATCAGTAGTCCAGGAGATCTCTGGTAACAGTAGCTTTTTTCTGCTTCTGGTACACTGAGATGGATCTGCCACCTGTCTGGGAGGTTTAACGGTATGCACCTGATTCAAAGCAAAATAACTTTTGAATGGCTGCACCTGATCTGTGTAAAAATCCTTCATGTTTTGAGATTATTATTTTTTTTTAGTAAAAACTAAAAAAAAAAAAAAAATACTCAAGCATTATGGATACAGTCTCTACGGCTGACTATGCTTGTAGAGTAAATATGGAAGGGTGCAGACTCAAGTGCTGGCGTGCAGTTGTCTGTACCAGGTAGCTGTTAGGACCTTCAGGAACAAAGTTCTATGATTCTATCATTCACCAACAGATTATTCTACAAGGAGTTAAGGGATATCACTTGATCAGCTCGTGTCCTTATGGGTGGTTTTAACTTCCCAGATGTCAGCTGGGACCACCATACAGCAGACGCAAGCAGGTCTAGGAAGTTCCCCAGACACGTTGGAGATAACTTCTTGGTGCTGGTACTAAGGGAGTCGACTAGGAGAGGTGCCTCCTAGAATCGCTGTGTGTAAACAGAGAGGGACTTGTGGACCAAGTGGTGATTGGTGGCTGTTCTTGGTCACAGTGACCATGAAGTTGTAGAGTTTCAAGTAGTTGTTGACAGGAGGGAAACTGCCAGCAAAACTTTGGCCCTGGACAAGCAGACTTGGGGCTGCTTGAAAGAGCTGGTTAGTAAGGTCCTCTGGAAATCTGCTTTTGATGGCATTGGGGTCCATGATGCTGGTCACTTTTGAAGAGCTGTCTCTTAAGAGTGCAGGAGCAGGCAACTCCAAAGTGTGGGAAGTGAAGCAAGCAAGGCAGAAGGCTGGCTTGGCTGAGCAGGGATCTTCTAGAACTTAGGTAGAACAGGAAGTGTGTGGACATTGGAGGCAAGGACAGGCAGTGCGGGAGGACTACAGAGATGCTGTTCACCACTGTACGGAGAAAATTTTTGCAGCCAGAGCTCACTTAGCATTTAAACTGGCCAGCACTGTGGAGGACAACAAAAGGGCTTTACATTAACAGCAAAAGGAGGATCAGGGATAACAGCAGTTTGTGAGGTTGGTCACTTCACAAACAGGGATGTAGACAAGGCGGAGATGTTTAACACCGCCTTTGCCTCTACCTTCAACACTGATGATGGGCCCTGGGATCCCTGGAGCCCTGTGCTGGAAGACTGTAACTGCAGGGATGATAAACTCCCAGCTGACCCAGAACTTTAGAGACTTGCTGCTCCAGCTGAATATGAATAAGGCTCTGGTGCCCAATAGAATTTATCCCAGGGTACTGAAAGAGCTGGCTGACATTATTGTGAGACCTCTCTCCATTATTTTTCAATGGTCATGGGAGTCTGGAGAGGTCACAGTCAACTGGAAGCTGACAAATGGTGTCCCAATTTTCAAGAAGGGTAGAAAGGAGGACCCTGCTAATTACAGGCCTGTCGGTCTCACTTCAGTGCCTGGTAAAATTATGGAGAAGGTTATTATGAAGAGGTGTTACTGAGGAAACACTTGAGAGGCAGTGTAGTCACTGGTCATAGTCAGCACAGGTTCTCACGGGAATGGCCCTGTCCAGCCAACTTAATTTCCATTTATGACAAGGTCACCCATCTAGTTGACCAGAGGAAGCCAGTAGATACAGAGTTTTTTATTTTAGTAAAGCTTTTCATACTGTCTTTCACAGTATCCTTCTGGACTGAATGTCTGGCATGCAGCTAGACAAGTCCGTAATATGTTGGGTGAAGGGCAGGTTGGGCTCAAAGAGTTAAAGCAAATGGGGTGACATCAGGCTGGCAGATTTAGGAGGAGGGGCTGAGGTCACTTGGCTTGTTCAGCTTGGAGAAGAGAAGGCTGAGGGGGGACGTCGTCCCAGTCTACAATTTCCTCAAGGGGGGATGTGGAGGGGGAGATGCTGAGCTCCTTTCTCTGGTGACCAGCAACAGAACATGAGGGAATGGAATGAAGCTGTGTCAGGGGAAGTTCAGACCAGACATTAGGAAAAGGCTCTTCACTGAGAGGATGGTCAGTCCCTGGAACAGGCTCCCCAGGGAGGTCGCCACGCCACGAAGCCTGTCAGAGTTCAAGGAGCATCTGGATGATGCTCTTAGTCATATGGTTTAGTTTTAAGTAGTTCTGTGAGGAGCAGGGAGTGGGACTTGATCCTTATGGGTCCCTTCCAACTGGCGATACTCTATCTGCTCACAGTAGTCAAGTGTTTGATTACTTCCAGGGTCTGGTCCAAGGCCCATAGTATGGAAAAAAGGGGCAGAATAGGGAGAAATCCTCCAAAATCTGCAAGGACCTGGTGGTGATGTTCTCTTAACAGACAGTGAAGCTAGTGATGAATTTGACTTTGGACAGAATTTTCAAATTAATCCAAAATATCTCAAAGGTGCGTAACTGCCCTAGTTTATAGGGGTGTGGAAGATGGAAATGTGGAGGGACAGTTAATGTGGGTTTTTTCACCTGTTTTTTGGCTTCTTTTAAGCTGTTGGGTCAGTTCAGTTAGCAGGATCAGTTAATGATAATATTACACTCAGTGTGAGAATGAAAACACATTAGATTTGACTAGTCCTAACAGTCTCTAACTTGCACTAAACTATGTTGTCTTTAACCATTTTCTCTCATATTCAAGGGCAAAGTATAGTTCTATGTGAGTGCCAGAGCTTTGTAATTACATTCTTTAGAAGGCATCCTGCAGTGAATTTGCTATTAAATATTTAATTTGCCTGTAAAATAATGACTGAGTCATAGCTGTCCAACTAAATAGGAGCAACTTAATGGCAGTGGTCTTCAATACAGGCTGCTATATATTTTAAAAGATTTAGGTTTTCTCTTGTTTACAGTTAATATTTTGCTTCTAGTAAGTGAAACTGAGAGAGGAAGTGGTTTCTGTTCTTACTGTACAAGCCATTGAGCCCCTACTTACACTTTTGTGTGCTACGTTTACGTTTAATGGCAACTACGTGTTATGTTGCCTTCCTCTGCCGATGCAGTTGCTGTACAAAAGCAGTGGCAAATTACATTGTGGTTACTTGCAGCTTCCTCCTGCCCGTTGGAGGCACCATCTCTCAACCAAATGCTGCTAATATTACTAGTCTAGGTGCTCCTAAGTAATTGTGAGTCGCATTCCCGCAAGATAAAGAAACTTTATGCAAATTATTAGTATAGATGACAAGTTCTCGTCCCATAGCTGCTGTCATTACAAGCCTCTGTTTTGAAACAGTCTGCGGCTGCTGCGCACCTTGTGTCTGGAGTGTCTGCTTTGCCTTTCGTGACTGTGTTCATCTATGTTCTATCGATCGGTCTTTTTTACAAAATGACAGTTTTGCTTGAAAGTATGGTTCTAGTTTTTCACCTGCTCCTTCACTGTTTTCCTCTGTTTTAGAGGAATTTTGTGAATTGTCCTCCCCGCCCTCACTGTACTGGTTTTAACATTACGGATCTGACCTACAGCAAAATAAAAGTGAGTGAAAGGCAAGGAATTTGATGTTTTCTTCTGTGTTACGTTTGCATTGTATATACGTCACCATCAGCACTATTTTATTTTTTTTTGAAGGTAATTGCAGGTGGCTAAAATATAATCACATAAAGAATACAAGATTTCTATCAGGATGAATTTATACTTGACTTCCAGCTGTGAATTCTCTGTAATTGTATGATTTTTCTGTAATGCATGATTTTTCCCTGTAGAGAAAACTGCTGTTTTCTTTTGGCAGAACCTCAGTAGTGATAAACATTGATGAGCAAGTTGTTGGAGGTGATTTTGTTCATTTGTTTTGCAGCTTTCATAGCACTAGGTAGAAAGCACATTGCAGCAGATTTTCTATACAGCTGAAAGTTATTTGCAAATCTTTTCCAAATCTTCTGGTGAGTTAAGATGCTGAATCTGTAATAAAATAAACATTTTGGCTATGAGAAAGATCTTCTTTTGAAAGCACTGAATATGGTGAAGGTTGTCATGGATTGTCGCATTAGAAAAAGATCAGGAAATATTTAATGGGTAAAGGAAGCCTCTTGTTTTCATCACTTAGCTTTTAATGATTTGTGTGTTGCTCAAGACAGGAAACTTGTAGAATATGTGAAAAGAAGCTCACACTTCAGAACCATTTTTCCAGTCACTTTTCTTGAACAAGTAATACACTCAAAGCAATTGTAAACGTACGGATACAACTCTGATAAAGTATCAGAGTATCACAGAAATAATAGATCTTAATATGTAATAATACCTCTTGTTTGGCTTGATGTACTTGTTTCTGGTGATGCACTGTGCAGAACAACTGAAACACTTCTAACCCTAGAAATATGAGTAGGATGGAATGTGAACTGTGGTACAGATTTTTGTTTGAATTTTCTAGTGAGTGGGAAGTATTTAAGGGGGGGGGGGGGAAATCCAGGCATGGAGGTAAATAAAATGCCGTCTTTAAGTCTGAATGATGGCTTTTATGCATATTGTGAAAACACATAATTGCTTCAGTGTTCCAGCATGAGCTGGATAGCAGCTGAAGTAGGGCTTATCAGGGTAGGTATCAAAATCATAGTGAGGGATGGTGACCATGTCTTGATATAAAATAGTTGGTAAGCACATAGCTAAAAAAGTGTCGCAAGACTATAGGGGTCCCTGGCAAACTGACTTCACTTTAATATTTCCAGATTTCTGAATGCAGTAATCCACAACTCTTAACAGGTTTACCTTTTTTTTTTTTTCCCCAAGTCTATAGTGCAGCAGGAAGAGAGACTAATTATTGTTATGCCTAAAACAAAAGGACCTTCAAAGAGGGCCATGGCCTTGAGCTAGTGTTCACTCACACATTTCTTCCCAGCACCGTGGTAATGGAGCACATAGAGATGGGTAATGGCAATCCTGTTTGTATTGAGTCAGCTGGTTACTGTGCTCACTGTATTGTAGTTGTGATTTCTGTACGTGGCTGTCACTCTGCTAAACCCATGGAATGCCAAATATCTTCAAATAGGTAAATGTGATACTAAACATTTAACTCCCCTAATGTAGAATATCTAGAGTAACCTGGCCAGAGAGTATTGAACTATGACACTAATGGATTTGTGATATTCCACAAGGGACGAAAATCCCCTGTTTTCAATGTCTGAGTTTAAACCGGTTTTATTTGCTGCGAGTTACATATGCTTGTGAAAATTTGCAGTCTTACTTGAGCTACAGACATCAAGTTTTCTTGCAAGTAAATTGAAAATACGCATTATTAAAGGCTGCCATTAACCTGAAGTAAGTCTGTGGTGACTGTAAATTATAAGTTGTTCTACGAAGTCAAAAAAGATTGGTGTTGCTTTTCCCAGGGGGAAAAAAGGGGGAAATTGGAGATAGTCAAAAAGCATAATGATTCAGGCCAGTGATACCCTGATTACTTCCTTCTCTAAGGTGGTGCCTTCTATCTCATAATGACTTTGCGTGAAACTTGATCAAATACTGTAACCTTTCTGCTACTGAAATAATTGTGGTTTTCTCAGATTAAATTGCATTTCCTAATTCCAGTAGCATTGCCTGCTTTATGGGCTATTTAGCAAAGAACTATACCGTGCCTTCCTCTAAAGCCTCATCCTGATATTGATGTTAATTCAGCAGAATTTTATTAGTTTTTTGATAATGTTAACTGCAATTTAATATTTATTCACTGTAAGAGTAATCATTACATGAGATTAAAATAGAGAAATGAGATTTGTATAAATTTACTTCCTCCCTCAAAATGATTTAGGCAGATTGCGTTTCTAGACAAACATGACAAATTGCTGATACTTCAAAATACTAGAATGTGAATGCTAGATGTATAAAACATTTTTATGTCTAAGGTTGATCAGAATGAGAACCTGTCCAGGAACAGCCCTGTTGCATAATATGGCACAGTAGATGACAGTGAAAATGTGATTAGGAAGAGAAGGGAGAAGAATTTGGAATTCAGGATGGAGGATTAACTAAGGACATCTAAAGTAGGAAAATGAGGATTGAAGGACATATGGTACAGAATGAAAAGGATTACAGGGCCTGGAACATTGGAGGTCACAGATTACTGGAATATAAATTACGAATCCTTGCACACGTTCTGCTTATACTTTAGCCAGAGGAATTCCATGGAGATTTGCCTATTACTAAGGGATTGCTATCTTGAAAGAACAGTCATTTCTGCTGAACTGGAAAGGAAGTGTGTAGTTTGCTAGCTAAGTATAGGTGATGCAAGTGTTATCATGCAGTAACACATGGACATGTCACCCTGGAGTATTAAAATCTTGCATTTCAGGCCTGCAGTAAAAAAAATCCTTCCAGTTACAATTTTAAATCTATATACATGTATGCTCACAGACACACATGGAAACAAATTGTAGGTAAAATATAATAATTGCAAAATTGCTAGTTAGTAGTATTTTTTTTGGCTTCTCCGGAGATTTGGATTATTTAGTGAGTGCTGATAATAAATTCATGCGTTTCACACTTATAGGTAGTATAGTACAGATATAGTGCCCTTCTCCTCACTCTCCTTTTTTTAAGAGATTAGTGGATTAACAGAATGCTACAGAAAAAGTAGGGTATAAGCATGCACTGTGAAATCTCCCCTTCACACACTGACAGTTTAGTTTTGCTATACCTTTTGTTCGTACCAACCAGAGGCTCATCAGAATGAATACTACGGTGTGGTGCTTCACTGTAGAAGGCAAATTTAGACCGCAGACCATGAAATTTATGTTGATGTGTAATTCCCTCAAGGTCTCAAGAGGTTAGATCAATGTGCTATGGTAATGCATTCTGTAAGCTCAATTCTAATTTAAGTGTGGTATCTAAAGGCCATGAAAGGAGTGCTGGGACCTGCCCTGTCTGCAAGTAAATGTGTCCTGAGTGCCTTCTATCCGTGTACCGTTGTGAACAACAGAGAATTCTTCATGGCACCACTAACAGAGTTACTAGCCACAGAAACCTCTCTTACTGCTATAAACTTCAGTGTAGCGAAGCGAGTCAGCAGCACCTTCGTGGCTGAATGTTAGGCTTAGGTGCTTTGTGGCATTTGGCAAGAATCAAACACAGACTGTACTTCAGTACATCTTTTTGGTAACTGTGTACTAGAACTGATGTCATACGTGGCAAAGTGTAACCAACCTGAGTGTTAACATGTGCCACTCTAAATACATCTTTTATTGGGACATATAACAACAACAATAATTTATTAGTTATTGTTTATTATTATTATTATTCTAATATTTCTTGACTATACTTTTCTGCACCAGATACCCCTAATAGAAAAAAGCATTGCAGTGGATTCAGCAACAGAAATGAAATGCTAAAGGCTCAATTTTCAGAATTACTTTGCTTCTAATTCCTAGGATTTCACAATTTTCATAGAATATTACAACTTTGTCCTGATAGTCTTTTATAAGAGCAGGAACTCTAGTTTCTAGTTATAATCTATGCAATTATTAATATTTAGCAAATAGAAGATAGCAATTTATAGGAATACATTGGAAATTAAACTAGAGACTAGCTTTCGAGCATCTGGGCCTAGTATTAAGCATTTTAAGATGAGAAAATAGTACCAGAAGTTCCAGTCAGCAAGTTCTTATATCCATTACAATTTTCTTTTTCATTGTTGTTCCTAAAGCGTTACAGGACATCTGCAGTGCATAGGACTGTAAAAGGCTCTTTGTGACTTTTTGTAAGGAGGTGAGGCATGTTTCATTTCTGAGACTGGGATGGAATTTTCTGATCTTTCAACAGATCCTTATTTTTATGGCTTCCGCTTTCTCTTATGTTTTTGCAGTTCTCTTAAAAAACTTTCTCAGTGTTGCTGAGATTAGTATGTATTCTGAGAATCTCCCCAAATCATACTTTGGTCTGGTTCTGATTTATCTTTGAGGTCTTTCTTCTACACAAGTTACCTGTCAGTCTTTTAAATATTCATGTGTTAAACATTCACATTAAATATTCACATCCATAGTGGGCTGTGATTATTATTTTTTTTTTTTTTATGTTTTTCCCCCCCAGGAGCTGGAATCACTTTTCATCCCGTTTGTGTATGAAGTCTGGAGTTGTTACAAAGCCTGTAAGAGTACCTTTTCCCTCTTAGATAGCAGTGAGGATCTGAACCAGCATTTACATTTGACAAAATGACCAGCTCTTGAACATTCTCCTCTTAAGATGCTACTGAGGCCCATGCTAGCATTCCTGTAATGGAGCAGATGTCGGGTTGGGTTACCACTGAGTAGTCTTTCTGTGGAACAGCATGTTGTTTAGGCTGTAGAAAGCAGTGTAAAAATTTTTCTACAGGTTTTATCTTTTGTAGTCAACTCTTCACTAATTCCACATACCTTATGGTTGATCCACATCTGATGATTCTTATATATGGGTTTTTCTTCTACAATAACTTTGGTCTGGATTGAGCATTCAGGGCTGTTATTTTATGCCATACTGCCAGTGAATCTGATTCTAAATGGATACACCAACAGCAGTAGAAAATGTGTTCCTAATTGCATCACAAACTGGGAAATCTGCAAACCAATTATAATAAACTAAGGCTTATACATTGAAGACATGATGTATTTTGTTTCTGAAATGGAGGGGAGACTGAGCCAGCTCAGTGTGTTCTAGAAAAGAACTTGACACCTGCTTCTGCAGGAACAGGTTGTTTCATAGACTTTTCTCATAATGGCCAGTGCTCTGTATAGAGGATTGGGGGTGCACGTCTGCAGAGTATCATTGCAAGTCAGCCTGTGAACAGGTTAATGAACCACCATATATCTGTTTTTTCAGATATCTAGCTAATGCGAAGTTTTTCAGATGTAAGCCTCTTGCATTCAAAATCATTCAAGCAATTTTCAGATCATCATTCAAATAATGTTGTTTTTTGGGTTTTTTTAATTGTAGCACCTAATAAATAGATGTATGAAGACATGATTTTCTGCATCAGAGTAACAATATCTCATTAATTGTGTATGTTGGAAATGCTGACAAGTTTCTTTCAGGTACAAAAACCTTTTAACTAATGTTGGATTAACAGTCTTATTACTCAGGAATAGAATCTGGCTCAGTGGATGCAGTCCAGCTTGGCATAACGTGTTGTACCTTTAGGGGTCTACAGAGACTGAAAACATCAGTAGTCACAGTCTCTTTCTTTTGTCTAAGAACACATTTGGCTTTGTTTAAACTGAAGCTTTTGATTCCAGAGGATTTTTAATGAAGAAAAAATAGAGAATATAGTGGAACTCTGTGTTTTATTAATAAGCATAAAAAACTTGGAACAAAGGGTCTCATCTGACCATTTCTAAGCAACTGTAAGGGATTTATTTGCTCAAATAAATTCTTAAGTTAAATCTGCCGGTGTTACCGTTATGTGAATAATTTTACTGTTCAGATACACAGAGCCATTGTGAACACCAGTAAGACTGCAGAGCACATACTACAGTTAATGGCAGTAGTCTCAGAAATGAAGGCAAAATAAATGAAAATGTGGCTGCCTATTAAAATACTGGATTTAATTAACATAATCTTACAAATTCTACTTGTAACTGCGTATCTAATGGTTCAAAAACAACCATGGAGAGCTGGTGCTTTGTTCATTATACCAGGCAGTGTGCTGTACTTAGACAGCTTTCAGAAAGGCAGGCACTCATAATAATGCATCTTATGCACACTGTTACATAGACATAAATTTTAACCCCTGTTAAAGCAGCAATAGTCATGAATTACCAAATCTCCATCTGAATAGTTTTATTTATATCATTCCTTTTTTTTTTTTTTAAAAAAAGAGTATCTGTACAAAGTATGTTTATCTATAGAGAGAATAGCCAGTGAATGAGCAAGTGTATAATGATAAGGCTTTTTAATCATAGCCGTGAGTCACTCATTTTCTGGACAAATCTATTGTTTGCCTAACGTTGTAATCGATCTGAAGCATAATCAGTTATTTTTGTATTCAAATATCATGCCAGATACAAGTAACCGGGTGCAAAAATTGGCGGTGCAGTTGGACAGACTTTCAGACGGAACTGTGTGTACATTGTTCAAAAAATGCCCTTTCTAAAGGGAAAAGAACACATTTTTTAGCTTTCAGAAATGCTTCAAGCTATGAACATACTTGTGATATGTTAAAGTCTCCAGACCAATGTAGTGTAGTTTACCAGATTCCGCTCTGCATACACAATCTATTGGTATTTCAGCAATGTTCAGGTAAATCAACCCTTCAAATCATCGTGGAGGGTATTCTTTTAAGAGAAAATGTTTTACTTGAGTAAGCTTTAATTTGTGGTATGTTGTTATTTTAGAAAAATTAATTAGTCGCTCTTTATGTAATCATCCTGCTGCCAGGGCAGGGTTTGACTCGGGGCCTGGGGCCGGGGCCTGGGGCCGGGGCCTGGGGCCGGGGCCTGGGGCCGGGGCCTGGGCACCAGGACCGGACCAGGAGCGAGCCCGGGCCGCTGGCACGTCCGCGGCGAGGAGGCAGCGCTGGCGTGTGACACAGCTCGGCGGGCGAGGGTGAGGGCCGGCTCCGGTGGGGCGAGCAGGGCTCCGTGACGGCGGCGGGCCGGGGGCGGCCGGCGCGGGGCCCGTGAGCGGGGCCGTGCCCAGCACAGCCGCGGCTGCGGGGCGGCGGGACCTGCGGGGCGGCGGGACCTGCGCCTCGGGCCGGGCTCGGCGGGAGGGGCCGCAGCGCTGGGCCAGGCCCCTCAGGGGCAGCGGGTGGGGGGCAGCGCGCAGGCAGCCTGGGCCCGGCCTCGGCACTGCACTGCCCTTAGTCCTCTGTGGTCCGAAAAGCTTCGTGCATGGCTTAGACCTGAGCTAGGGCAGAAACTTTGTGCTACTCTGTAAGACTCCGCTTTGTAGACCCGTTCCCTTTCCCCCAGAATAAAGGTCTGTGGGGGGGATATTCTACTGAAAAACAGAAGCTGAGAGACAGTAGTTTGAGCGAATCAGGATGTCTGCTTGCAATTTTAAGAAATTATTCTAATTTCTTAATGTTATTCGGAGAAGCGGAACTTCATGTGTTTACTTCTGTCAGTGGATTACACCAAGGAATACCCTCATGTCATCTCCCTGGTTTTGAACTGACTGACGCGACAGAGTTCTTCAAATACTTCTACTCACATGGAAAGGAAAACATAGTTTGTAATGCTACTTCCAGTACTCCATTTACGTCTAAAAGAAGTTCCCACTTTGCTGAACTCGCTTTGTTTTAACGTGCACGTACTCTATAGACTGTATTGTTTGTTTTTACTAGTGGATACTTTTTACTATAAAAAAAATCATAGGCTAGAAGAGCCAATTTTAAATTACTGTTTGATCTTAGTTCTTAAGGGAACATCTGTGAAAATCTGTGAATTTTCTCCATTTTGAAGTAATTAATCAAATAGGACCAAGCTTCCATCTTACAGAAAATTATTGTTGTTATTAAAGATCAGAGTCCACTAGAGTGCTAAACATATAGTGGAATAAATTTTGTTAGTCCTGAAAATGAATTTAGAGAAGTGTTAATAGTCTAATTTCCCCTTAACAAAAAATTTCAACTTGTTCCAGAGCTGAAGGTTATCTTGCTTATTTTATGCCTTCCCTTTTGATTTCAGTATCAAGCTCATTTAGTTTGTAGTAACAGTGATGGGTTTTTTGTTGTTGTCTGAAAAAACAAGAGATTATTTTCCAATTCCTGTCTTGACCTGCAGGAATACAGTTCCTCCTAACGGTGGCGTCCTAGTTATGGAAGTGAACTCGCCAGTTGCTGAACGTGCTCAGCAGGCGTGTTGCCAGAGGGCTGCTGAAATGGAAGCGTAGTACGTGTGTACTACACCAGGAACAGGGTAGTACACGCCAGGAACAGAGTCTGCAAGACATGAAGAGCTAAAAAAGGGAGATAAAACTGAGGTAGTTGTCTTTAAAATTTGGATGGCTGAAATATTGTTTTCAAGATACAAGCTGCATTTTAAAATGTAAAAAAAAAAAAAAAAAAAGTAGAACTTTACGTTACTGTTTTGCCTTCTGAGAACTGAATAAGTAATCTTAACTGAAAAATTAAACAATTGTTACATTTGGAATTATAGGACAACACGAGACACATGATAGCTATGTACATTTTAACAACATGTTACATTAGGATTTTTGATGTCTATTTTCACCGATAATGTTAGCTCACTAGACAAATTCAGCTAACCAAAACCAGGCAATCATTGGCCATTCTTAGTTTAAATCAGCAGCCATTAGAAAAGGTCTGGTATACTATATATAGTTTTGAAGAAGAGAGATCTTCAAAACTGTGCTTTGCTGTTAAGGCTCTTATTACTGCAGTTTCAAGATGGCTTTTGTGAAGTAGACATTGGTTTATTCAGAAGGTTGTGGGTCTGACTGTCCTCTTGCTTGCAAAGTTATTGAATACATTTGTGCAAATAAAATAGTGGCAAATAGATGATGTACACAAAGTCCAGAATAATCTGGGTTTTGTTTCTTCCACCTGTCATTTTTATATCTCTAAATGTGTGTATAATTGTACTTCCCTTCCCAGTAGAAACAGTGCAGTGGTTTAATTATTGATGGCAAACACTGATAAATAATACCTTCCTTCTGAGGTTATGAAAGTGTTATTTTAATGATTTATATGAAAGGTCTAGATGGTATGGTATCTACATACAGCATTTTACAGCATAAGATAAACTAGAAAGGGTAGCAATGATTTGTAATGATATAAAGCATTTGGGGCTAGAGAATCAGCTAGGAGAAAAAAATCATGGGCTAGCGTCTGTCATCCTAGATCAACTGGAGTAAAGCAGCCTAGAAACAGAAACCTCTGGCATTTTCTGATCCTGGATAGGAAGCATTTGATTGTTTCAAAACATCACTTTTTCCATTAAAGCATCATCAAAGACAATATTTTAGATGCTGTTTTTCTAAAGCATGAGAGCATGTTTCAAGACCAAGCACCCTTCCTAGCTGGATTAATAAGTAAAAATGTTGGGAAAGGGAGACTTAACAAAACAGTTACATCAAACATAACTATATCATGACAGCTTGCTTTTCTCTGGAGTTCACCCAGTCTTCTGGGCCCAATCTCACTTTAACAAAATGTCTCATAGAATCTCAGAATAGTTGAGGTTGCAGAGAAGTACTCTTCCCTCTTCCCGCACACTTTACTCCATTTCGGAAGCATCTGGGTAGCTGTGTCTTTGCTTGGAAATTCCACGGGATGTGTGGCTGCAATGGTCCTAGAACAAGGATAAGAAATGGAATCTGGGAGACAAAAGGACAGTATTTAATCTCTAAATAAAAATTGGGGAGAAACAGCTAATAAGCTCACTGAAATGGGAGCCTTAATGATGCTGTGTAGGTGATCCAAACTGCTGGCAAACTTACTGTTTGATGTTTAGAGAAATGTAAAATCTCCACTCTAGCTAATCAGTATTCTTGATTGCATGGCAGAATTGCAGTTTGGTGACCAATTAAGTTGTAGTATATTAACTGCACATCCCCTTTCTGTGGGTAGTTATTGGAGAACCAGCATATTTCAAAAGCTACCTAATAGTCTATGTTATCACTAGTATCAGAAGAATGTTAGCTGCAGACCTTTGAAATCTGATCGTATAATGCTGGTCAAACAGATTTCGATATTTTGTCTATTCTTATGTCAACTTGGACAACATGTTAATTGTACAGACACTAGCTCAGGGAAAAAACATTGCATAATTCTTGGGCAAACTGACAGCTGGGTGTCTGATGTGCTGTCATTCACTTTGTCTTGTGGCTATGACATGGAGAACGTCATGCTTTTTCATGCAATAACATCAAATTTAAAGTTTTGCATTCTTAGAGCTTAATTTAGTGCTTGGTGTTTTTACCATGGTGGAAAAAATGGTCAGCCTTCTCCATTGGACTGTTGCTGACCTCAGGATTCCCAGGCAGTTGACTTTACGGAATGTACATACGTAGAGCTTGTGGCCTGGACTGCGGGGAAGCAAAGGGTAGAAGTGATGCAGAAGTACATAGTACTTTAGTCTTATTGAAACCTCCTTAAACCCTTGTCTTTCGCTGTGTTGTGTTTTTTCCCCCTCTTCTTTTATCATGTCCTTCAGTAAGACCTGTGGAGGTTTGTGAGCAATGCCGAATGCCCTCAGCTCTGCTGTAGGCAGTGGCAGTTGTTTCTGAAACTCAGCCTGAACGTGGGTAGACAACTGTGACTTGCATGTGAAGATTTGTGTCCTTGCAACTGTGTAAAGAAAAGGACACTTAATGTGATGAGGTGGCCCGTTTGTCTCATCCACCACTTCCTCTTCCTTCTTTGCCTTTCAATTTTTTGCAAGTCATGGGCCGGTATCGGTCGTATAAAGGCAGTACTGGATTCAAATATTGTTTGGGTTTCAGCCCTTTGCCTAGTTCCTGACTGTGCCCTGGGTGACCATTGCCTCCCGAGTTAGCTCCTTGAACATTCTGAGTGGTGGCTGTCCACGGACGAATAACCTGAGCGTCATGGTCAGCCAGCGATCACAATGTAATTCCAAAACTTCTGTATGCTTTGCCTTTCCAGAAAAACAGGGAACATAGTGGAAAGCTGATGGAGAACTACAGGAGGGAAGGAATGTGTGGACATGGAAATGAATTAGAAGAATTGTGTGGGAGTGTTAGAGAATGTAGAAGACAGAGCATTTTGACTAGTGTCATTTGTTCTGCTGTTGAACCACAGCTTTTCTTCCCATGTGTTTAATCTTTCTGAAAATTCCAGAGAGGGAATGAATTCACACCAGTCTAATACAGTAGCAAGTGCAGCACCATGAAGAGTTGTTCCCTTGGGTGTGTAGCTTACTGGAGGATTCATTACACTGTTCATTAGTAAAAATTTGCTTGTTCTGGTTGCTATTTATTACTGCAGTTCCTGTTTTATGAGTTGATCAAAAACCTCTTGCAAAATGTTTTGCTTCGAAATCTGGATGATTGTCATATGATAGAGCAAATGATTTTTCATTACTGTTAATAACTTTCCTCTTGCATTACTGTTACCAATGCAATCTAAGCCACCCGTTAAGTCTCTTTGAAGCTTTGTATTCTGGGAATTTCTTTACAATGAATGGTAAGAATACTTTTGGCATTTGGTAGAAAAAATCTAATTGCTGGGTAATAGCATAATAAGAAATTTTCAGTTAAAACATTTAAAGGAAGGAATAATTATTTTTCATAATGGAAAGAAAGAACTTACTAGTCTGGCTGCATGTTACATACTAAATATTGGTGTAGGAGCAGGATTCTTGGTTGATCCACTCTGAGCTACCTGAACACGTACGTAATTGTGTTCTTCCTGACAGTAACTCTTGCAGCTGCACGGAGTGCCTTTCTGCTCACACGTAAGGGGGTGTCTTTCCAGCCTACTGTTCTGCACTGTGGCTCTGGATTTAGATCTCTTGCATCTTGGGTTGGAGCAGCCTATCTGTTTAAGTTGGAGACAGCTACAATTATCTCTTCTGGCATCTCTGTTTTTAATGAAAGAATTCCTGGTTTGTTTTTTTGATAGAAACTCCAGGAAAGGATGCAGCAATGTGAATTTTGCTCAGAATTAGGTACCTGTAGAGACCTGAGCTTAAGATGCCCTTATTTATTCAGTGTTTTTCTACAGGCTAGTTAATCCTCCCCCACCTCAGTGTGCTGGATGCTGCTATCCTGTTCTAATAGACTTCTATTTTGCTGTTGTTACGTGGCCTAAGTGACACCGAGCTGTGGATTCCACTGAGAGAACCTGGGCTAGTGGAAGGTGTCCCTGACCGGGGCAGGGGGGTGGCACTGGATGGGCTTTAAGGTCCCTTTCACCCCAAACCATTTTATGATTCTGTGAACTAGGCTCTGATTTAATATAGGATCAAGACAGTGAAACTCTACTATAATTATTGAATGCAGTGATATTGCTGACTCACATTTCTACGTGTGGCATCCATTCACTGAATGCTGAATTCTCAGCTTTTAAAAGATAAACACATGTAATTGTTCTCATGGAAAAAAATCTGTCTGCATGAGTGGCTAACAGGAAATAATTAAAAAACCCGCCAAACCACCCCATAACCCAAAGTCAAACAAGTTTGTCTTCTTCGGGATTTAAAAATGGAATTCAGGGTGAGTTGTATTTATCCCCTCATTAGCTTTTCTGGCTTGAAGGAGCAGCAAACAGAAAGGCTCATACTATCATGATAAAAGATATTTCAAAGGCGGCTACCATTTAGTATGATTTATTACACAAGAGAGGAATCATGTGTGCTTTTATTATAAATTAAATTTATGGCTGTATTAGCGTATGATCTTGTAACAAACAAGTTCTCCCTGAATCTTTCAAAGAGGAAAAAACCCCTGCATGCCTGTAAACCAGGTACAAGAGTTATTGGAAGAGCTGTTTTTATACTAATGTTAACCTTTTGACTTAATAGATTGCTTCTACACATTTGTGTCCTGCAGTAATGTATTATTTTATATTACTAGGATCATTAAGCTGTTTCTGTGTAAGGAACATTAAATGTGACTTACAACATAGCTTAAGATTGACTAAACCTAAATATTTACGTAAAATTAATTTGACTGCAGCTAAACAGCAGTATATCTCAACCATTTATTTGGATTCTTTGCAAACTTAGACTGTAAACCTTGCAAAGATTAGACTTTCAGATATGTTCAAGAATTTTATGCTTCTGAAAGGGATAGATGGATTGTGCAAGAACTTATGTGTGTTTGTTTTTTCCTACTTCTGCCCAGAATAGAAGGGCAGAAGCATTAATGTCTTTGTATGAATTTTTTAGGGAAACATCAGCTAGGATGAATCCCTTCAATCCTAATACGCTCCAAGCATTTATTAGCAGCCTAGTTCGTTGGCTTCTGCACTTATATCTTGAGCATCGAATCGGCAGACTGCGTACCCTCGCCCTGAAGGAGGCATTACAATTGCCGAGGCATATTATAGGCACTTTTAATTACGTGAACATACCTGCTTACTCCAGTAGAGGGAAGCAGCACGTACACATAGAGCTCCGACGCCTTTCTAATAAAAATACTACTCTCTCAAAAAGCCACACCTATTCTAGCCAGGGGCACATGTAATTGCTGACCAAACACCAAGGAAGAAACCTGAAGAAACTAATAGTTGTGAACCTGGAAATAGCATTTAATTAGAGTTGGATAATATATAGCTGGCCAGCTGCCAGTTAGTTAGTGTACATCTGTGTTTAGCACTGTCTGTTCAGGGCCTTCTGTTACTGTACTATATTCAGATTTACTAAAGCAGCCTTTGTCAGAGGTGCAAACTTGAGTGGGAGCACAGCAGAATCATAGTCACTTGGCTTCTCTGCTTTTTTTTTTTTTTTCTATTTGCTCAAGAATAGCAAGAAGTCTTGGGAGGTAGTTGAGGGTTCTGTCAGTGGTTAATATTTTAGAAAAGATCAACCTGCACCATCATCATATTATTTTTAATTTTGTTTACTGATACTGGTTATGTTAAGTATCTCATTTGGTAAATATTAGAACATTGCTGTGCTGTAATAACAGAATGTGCTGTGGCTTCATATCACAGGCATCATTTGTGAACGATAGTATAAGATCATTCTTTGTCATTGCGTACTACATAGTGACAGGGTTGACTTAAAAACATGATTTTTGTTGTTCCCACATATAGCCCTGTCTTGTAAAATTGTCATAGGAATGCATATACAAGTGTATGTGTTTCTCATTACAGAATTCTACAACTGGTGTTTTAATCATATTCCACAGAGAATGGAAGTTTCATGCTGATCAGGATCACCACACAAGGATTCTGTTCCTTTGTGGCTTTTTTTTTTAATGGCTTCAGGCTTTTGGATTCATACACTAACTACAATGCCTTGTACTTCCTTTCACTCTATAGACATTACAGTGTCTAAAGTAACTGCTAACTCTTCTGTTCTGCACTTTTGTGCTATGCAGAAATATGAAATGTACATTTTATTAAGAAAATAATTTAGTAAATTATAACTACTTCTACAAATGAATGTTCCATTTTACAAGAATGAAAGTTTGATATACATCAGACAGTTTGTATTTTAGACTTAAATGTGCCAGAGTAGATCTTGGTTTTCCTACTTGCCTGACTTGTACTTTGGGGAAGCTAGTGCCATGTACAGGGGAAGAGAGACTTGGGCAGCTGTGACATGTGAAGACTATTCCTCTCACAGTAACACAGACTGCAAAAGCACAATAATTACTGACGGTGTGTTAGTCTCAGTTGGCAAATCTTGAGTAATTGTTTCAGTTGTATTGACTTCCATAAGATCATTTTACAAATGGTATTCAGGTGCAGACATTTCCCTTTCTGCTCATACATTGTATGTCAATACAAGCTGGTAAGAGTCGTTCCCCCTCTCTTGTGCTATCAGATTGGCTTGGAGTAGGTGGGCGATAACTTTGTGTTCCCAGGAAGGCCTGCCTACTCTGTGAGTTTCCATTCTGATTGGAGAAGTCCGTGACACTCAGCTTTATTTTAAAATCTATTTAAGTAGTATTTTTGTGCTTGCTGGGGAAAGAGTTCTAGCAACACAGGAGTCCACAGTTAATATTTCACAGTCAGCTTGCTAAAGTGGTCCAGGTAGAGTAAGTAACATGGATAGAGATGAAGAAAACTACTATGGAAAACATGGTAATTTACCTGCTTTCTTATGACAATTGCCTGATCTAAATCTCATTTCATTCAACTGTGTTATTTCAATTGACTTTAATAGGCTTGGATCCAGCCCCAAATGATTTTTTTTTAACTTCTTCAGTTATTGGTGTATCTTAATTTTTTTCCAGCATGACATTTGTAAGCTTATTTAAATTACCTATCAAAGGTAAACTTTATATATATTATTGATTTTTAATTTTAGATAAATAATTTAGATTTGTTTTTTTAAATTATTACAGTCATAAAGTGCAATAGTTAAATTCTTATCCTGTTTGGAGTCAGAATTGATTAATATCTTGTAAAATATTTCTTGTAATGATACTATAATTCAATGTACAAAAGTTTTCTCTTATAAAGCAGCCTGTGAAATAGATCTGTCTCACCTGCAAAGAGTGAATACCATCTGTTTTTAATCTTAGCAAAAAAATGACAGTTGCTATTCCACACCACTGCTTTCTTCCTTATGCTTACCAAACTTGTAAAGCTTGAAATGTATTTTCTAAATATGTTTGGGCTTTTATAGCTAAAGTAGTAGTTTGCTTTTATCAGGAGCTATGTCAATACTAATAACATAAACAGTTCCCACCTCGGTCCTAAAGAATCTTCAGAATTTTTAAAGGATGGTAGTAATTAAGCAGGGAATTTGAAATCTAATTTGGAAAAATGAGAATGAAACAGACAGCATTTTTCTTGTTTTGCTGTTCCATGAAGCTGTGATCACAGCCAATATTTGTGGTGAATATCCTGTGCAGTTCTGGCCCTTCATTTTCCAGTGATATACAGTAGCACTGAAAAAGGTACAGAAAAGGAATATAAGCATGACCAAAAGTATGGAATGGCTTATGTACGAGAAACAGTTGAACAGACTAGGCTCTTGAAGATAGACAAGTAAGGGGGAATGTAATAACCCGTCAGATTATTAGTAGCATGCCATGCTGCCATACAGGTATGAGCTGGTATATGGCAAGCTTAAAACAGAAAAAAGGAGGTAGTATTTCAGTGTTTCATTAACCTCTAGTACTCTGATGTAGGGCACTGCAGATTGTTAGAGTGTATGCAAGTTAAAATGATGAAGTGACTGAGAGAAATTCACCTACAACTATTAGATACAATGTCACCACCTCTGGTTCAGAAAAGTGGGTTTGCAAATCTCCGTAATCTCAATTCTGGGGAAATACCACGATGTTTCCCTTGATTTTGCATTTCTCCTCAGGTATTCACTATGGCCCTTGTTAGATACAGGGTGTGGGTTCGGTGGATCTTTCTTGTGATCTTGTGGCTGTTCATACATGCTTGGGTATGAGCAATGAACAAAGGTTCACTTCAGTATGCCTTACGGCCAGAGCTTGTCAATGGGGAGTAATGTTAGAGACTCTGTATTGTTCTGGAGGGAAATTATTTTGCAGGACTACTTATTTTGTAGAAACTGCTGTACAAAAAAGTTCTTCAAAATACAGGTTTGGGGCCAGCATTAGCTATTGTGTATGACACACTTGCTTTCTGGACCAGGGTGGGTTCCTGTCGCACCTGTGTAACAGCATAATTTACATCTTCCACTCCCCAGCATTGCTGTCACACATCACTCCTCCACAGTTTTAGCTTTTCCAGTCTCTTCTGTGTAAAATATATTTGTTTTGGGAGCTTGGTAAGCTTGGTAACACCTCAGTTGAAGGGCAAATAGAATTTTATTATTTGTTTTGTTTATTGTACTGGTCTGTGTGTATTTTGATAAGGTTTTTCTGATACAAGCCAAGAACAAAGTCAGGCATTTAGTTAATAAGTAAATTCTGCTTTTGAGAAGTTGCTGAATTCTTCTCTAATTGAAGAAAATAAATATTTTTTCTGTGGGTGGAGGAAATCTTAGGTTGGTAACACCCTTTAACACCAGGTATATTCAGAAGAAGAGATCCTGAAGAAGGCAGTGAGAAAGCACTCTGAAACAGTGATTTGTACTGTAGCATTGACATTTGAATGAAGAAGTATTTTTCCATTGCACAAAGTTTGGTTCAGTAAATCTCTGTAATTACTGAACTTTAAAAAAAAAATCCCATAAAGCTGTATAGCTAATTTCAAAAGGAAAAATCCCAATCCTGGTCTGTCGAATGAAGGACTGCTTCTTTCTCTTCATACAGTAGTTTAAAACTTGAAAATTTAAGTTCTGCCATAAATTTTTGTTACTCTTTCCCAAGTGGAATCATACTGTAATTCATCTTATTCAAGTCCACATTTGAAGAACAGATTGGTGGGTTAATATTTGGCAGTTTCTTAATATAGTTTGCTTATGTGTAGAGTGAGTCAATTGGAGCTATGCTAACCAGGATAGCCATGTGAAGAAAATGTGTCACGTTCCACTCCTGTCTGTAAACTGGCCAGATGTTACTGCCAGTTTCTCAGAGGGACCTGACTGGACCTTCTGGTCCTTCTGAGGTTCATATAAAGCGGCAGCTGTGTTCAGGGCTGTATGCACAGCCCAATTGAACTTTAAAACCTGCTCTGCTTCCTACACTGGGCTATGTGGTAGGTGCATGCACTTGAGAGTTAGAGAAAATATCTGGAACTTGTGGTCTTTGGCGTGCCCTGCAGTGCTGCACCTCCTCTCCAGCGTGGGAGAAGCTAGTGCAGCCGCACTGCCAGTGCAGGGTAGTGCACAGCAGGGCCAGCTCTGAGTTCTGCAGTCTCCAGCCATGCTTTGTCATCTGATAAGCCCAATGCAAAAAGGGCAAACCTGTAGCTCTGTAAAATCCTGTAACCAAAGCAGTGGGAAGTAAGAAATAACTCCGCGAGACTATAAGTATAGTGTTAAATATGGACATGACTCCAAGCTCTACCTGTAGGGAAAAATCAGGAGGGCTGAGCCCATAGCTCCAGAGAGGCAGGTTCACTCGCTGCCAAACACACTTAGCACATGGCTGCGAGACATAATCCCTGTCTCTCAAATATCAGCAACTTTCCACTGTGAACTGTTCATAGGTATAGTGATGGGATGTACATAAAAGGTAATTTATGTCTGCTAAATGTGAGGCCCTCAAAGTTTTTAAGATAGAAGTAAAAAGCTTTGATCTCATCTATAAAAAATAGGTATTGGTGAATTACTGATATTGCCTGCATGAAATTATTTTAATAGAACTGATTAAATAGGAATGTATGGAAGATGTTATTCAAAGACTGCTGTTAACACCCTTCTCTCTCTCGATTTTATTTTTTAAAAAGGCATATTTTTATACTGTTTTATTTTAAATGCAGGTGAGCCAAGGAAATTTGACCCAAAGTTCAGAGGACCCATTCATAACAGGTAAATATCTTAACTCATTCTATTTAATATTTTTGCTTTTGCAGAGAACAGGGGATAAAAGATTTTGTTAATGGAACTTGTGAATTTGATTCTGTAGTTCTTTTAAATCCAGAAGACAATCCTTACCACCGTTGAGGTTGTATGATTACTCGGGACTATTTAACTGTGTGCTTTTGAGTTCTTTCAATTTGAATGCCAATTCTGTATGCCTCATATGGTCTGGCACCTACTGTTCTCCCTTGTGCTGATACAAGTCGGACCATCTGAGGTGTCCTTACGTCCTGGGGTGCGCACTCTTGTTTCCATAGAGCCCAGGACCGGAACGCAGGCCCGCTCTGTTCTTCAGTTTGCAGCTGGTTTTGCTCTCCCGTAGTGACCTCCCCAAGGGCCTTGTTTCTCTCCAGAGGATGGCCTGGCTGTGCGCCCTTGCGCAGGTGCTGTGGCCTGCAGGGTGGGTCCCTGGCAGGGGTTCGGCAGTGCTTGAGCAGGCACCGCCGGAAGGTTCTGTCAGCGATGGGGCTGGCTGCTGGCGTGACTCAGCCCTTGTGCGAGGGAGCAGTTTTTACATGCATGAAGTGACTCTGAAGTGAGCGAGACTACCTGTGGCACTGTGCACTGCAGAGCTGGATCCTAAAATATTGCAATTTCATGGTATTTTTGAGAAGTCTATTACTGTGCCTTTCCCATGAGGAGTGGTGAAACTCTGGCGATGGTATGTCAGGAGGACTTTTCTTGTTTTTACTGCATGATACAGTTGCTAAAAAATGTTTTTGCACTGTGGCTTGCTGTTACATCTGTGTAGCTGCTGGGACAGCTTCTGCAATTCCAGGTGTATGTATATGTGCTATTCTAGTTGTACATTCCACAGCAGTTTCTTAAAATGAATACAGTGCAGTACTACTATACCACATATGCTCAGTGCATTTTGTAATATTTTGGTGAGATGGTATTGTCAGAAAAAATATTAAAAAGATCATTAAGGGTATGGCTTTATTGTAAAGTAGACCATAAGGCAGTGATAGCTGCGTTGATGCTTACTGAGCCTACTTTGCATGGAGGTGCACTTGGACTTAGAGTCAACATACTATTTCTGCAAGATATGTAGTTGACTTGCCTGACCTTTTGGGGCCATCAGTGCAGCACTGTGCAGTACACTTGAAGTAGTTTAAGATTTATTTTATTTTTTTTAAGACAGTGAATGAACTGCGTTTTTAAAATTCATTTTTCCAATTACTAAGATTAAATGAATAAGAAACCTCAGTCTTTCAAGCAAATAAAGACTGTCTAGTTCCTATGAACAAAATGCCTCCTCAGAAGGGATTCCGAAGAGTTCAACAGGAGCAGAATGGACATACTCCCTGGATTTGTTCCTGACTTCGGGGCTTCCCACTTTTCTGTAGGAGAAGAGATGCTAGGAAGCTGAAAGCATACATTTTTGTCCAGACAATGAGTGCTAGCAGTGGATATGTGGGTGGGGACATGGCAGTTTGTATGCCTTGCCATAACTGGCATAACTCCGTATACAGTGTGAGTGGGGAAACACCTATCTTTGCTTTCTGCTGATAAAATAATTTGTCCTGCTCTTGATTTCATTGTCAGTTTTCACTGATCAGGGAAAAAGTTTGACTTCATTTTTGAAAAATGCAGAGGATGGGTTTCTAGGGGGATAGGCTGCAAATTGTAGATTCTTCATTGAAAGGTGCAGACAGCTGGAAAAGGTCATATCCCGTCATCATGACTGCTGAGGCTGATGCATTTTGGAGGTGCTGTACAGTAGAAATGATGTTTTGAAGTTGTTGAGCACCAAGCTATCCCCCAAACCACTAAAAGCCTGAAAAACAGAAAGCTGTTCTCTTCATAATGATGTATTAATGTCTATTGAAGAATGGATTACTCCCACAATTTTTGTCAGATGGATCATTTGCAAGAAGACTCAGTTATCTGGACTTCTTTTTTTTTTTTTTAATTGCTTTTTAAAAATTTTTAATAGAACTGAGCTGTTGCTAGTGGTTGAAATGTTGGACAATGGTGGGCAAAAGAAGTGTTCAACAAGGCGATGTGTGCAGTGCTTTGCTAGTGCCATCGTTCTCAAGGGGGTTGTGTGTGGAGTTTGGTGCATTTCACGCAAATGTCTTTTTATTAAAACGGATTGAAATTCAGTGGCTGTGTTGATTAACTCTGAGCCACCCAACTCATGCAAACCCAAAATGATGTTATGAAGATGATGTCTTTTATGGGTATGACTACATACTGCAGTCCTTTTAGTTTTTCCCGTTTTCATTTTACACCTTTCAGGACTGTCTGCCTCTGTTCTCCATAGAAACATTAGTGTTAATATACACTGGAAAACTGGATTGTATCTAACCTAAAAGTGGTTCTGAAATGTACTTCTTTGTTACAAAACCTGCTGTCAGAACAATCTGGCTCGACTTCCCTTACTGGTCAGTGCTGCAGGTGAAGGCATGTCTGGTACCACTGGAAAGGTTCAGTAGTTTACAAGCAGAGCGAAATTGCTTAGAAAGCATCTAAGAAATCATGGGCAATTCATCAGTGTTTTTCCAGATGTAAGTGTAACAGAGAATAAGTTCTAAACTAGCATTTACTGTCCTTAGTAAGAAGAATAAATTAGAGGACCACAAGTTATTTACCAATTTTGTCTTTCTCAGCAGAAGATTTATTTCAGAGAACACTGCAGCCTTGTGGTATTCTGACTTGAACACACACACTGTTATTATTTACATAAGATGTATTTCTTCTTTTCCTAAGCTAATAATTTTAGAAATAAATGGAAATGTTTGTTTAGGGAGTTGATCCTAATTTGAGAAGTATCTTCATGATAGTGCCAGTGAGACTTTGTATGCACTGTCTATAGGAATGAATTTAAGTTATAGTTTAGGCATGTTACTAAGTGTTCGTCTATGTGCATTACTACCGGAAAATACTTGTGAAGTTTTATGTATTGTATCCACCAAGTGAGTAAGCTTACAGGTTGAAGCGGTAGCTCTGCAATTTCTCAGCTCAAAATGATGTAGCGGGAGTTTTGGTAAACAACTTTCTAAAGGAAAATAGAAACTCCAGGTATTTTCTGTCAGTCTGAGCTGGAGATGTATACCTTCCTCACACCAGATCTGATGATCAGTTTACCTGAGTTCATGTGAAACAAAATCTAGTGCATCCTATTTTAAGTCTAGGCTGTCTCTGATTCCTCAAAGGCAGAAATTTCCTCCAAGCCATCTTTCTCTGCCCCCAGAGGTTCACCCTTTGAGTAACTTGTGCATCTCTCACTTTCCAAATGTAGGAACACTTTAGAGCCACAGCCCTAAAGCTGTCTGTCTGTCTGTCTCCCACTGGCATTGCAGTGGTCTCTGCTGCTGGACTTCAGGCAGATCTGTCCGTGAGGGGGGCTCTGTTGCATGGTCTCAGTGCCAGATGAAGAGGGGAAAGGTTACAGGGAAGGCCTGTGAAGTTAAGGATTCATAAGGAATTTAGATAGAATGTGTTACGCTTCTTTAAGAATAATAATACATTTCTTCCACCAACATTATCATGAGATATCTTAAATGTGTTTGTGGATAAATCAGTCAGGTACCATCATACAGGTGGAAAACCAAGCTTCTCCTCTTTCTTAATGCAATTATACTACTTTGGGTATAAAATGAACTGTCTTCCTCCATTTAAATTTTCTCTAAATTCCAGTAATGTAATTTATACAGTCAATACAATCATAACATATTTTTCTAAACTGCTTTGGCAAAATCAAATTAGTAAATCACACTTCCAACATCTCCAGTTTCATGGAGTTTGTCTTAACTCTTGCCCTTGTCCCTTGTTATTTTTCTCCCTCCTCTATGTAGTTTCCTGGGTTTTTCCTTGTATTCTTGCTGGTTAAACACCTTGTAGATTTTTTTTTTTCTTGTTATGTTTTAAAAACTTCTGACGCCTCCCAGACTATCATGAATTGTTCAACATCCTTCTAGAAATTCACTCTTCTTGTTAAGACAAAGATTACATTTTCCTCTGTGATTAGAAAATGTAGTTAATGGGTTCTCATGCAAACTGAGTATCAGTGAATTTCCATAACTATTTAGCTATCTTCTTTAAGAGTTTAAAAAAACCAAATAAAATTCCTGACAAACTTCACCTTCTCACAGATATAAATGTGTCACTCACAGATATCTATATGGTACATCACTTGATACTGTGGTTAATATTGAAATAAGAAACAATTTTGACATTTAAATGATCCTTTGTGCTTTTAAAACTAAATGGCCTGCTCTAGATGTTACTAAGACTACATCAAGAGTCTGCCATAGATAAATGTTGGTAGAATATAAAATAATTTTTCTTGCTACGGGTATTTTATTGGTCCATATATGTTTTATTACATGCTGTTGTCTGTATCAACATAACATTCTGTGCACTCACTAATATGTTGGGAAACCTACCTTTTTCTTTGAGTTCTTGTCTCATGTTTCTGGCTTGGGACATACATTGTCTACAGGTGTTGCTCATTTGCACGTACCGAAGTTGGAGTTTTCCAGAACTAAACAATACTTCCTTATGCATGGTGCCTGTAACTAAGAGATAGCAACTTAATAAAGCCATGCAGGTCAGTGCAGATCAGTCATACTCATTAAGAAAATGCATAACTTGAGTTGATGGAAAACAGCTTGTGGTGAAATATTGTATGAATTTCTTTTTCTGTGTAGTTTTGGCCTCCACAGTAGAAGTGGCAGTTCATGGGGGGTTTTGAAAGGAATTTTCTCTGCAAACGTGTAGTTTATGGGCACCTTGTACGTTTATTCAGCTATGCAGGATGATGCCTTTAGTGTCACTGTGCTGACAGAACATCCATTTTGTACAGCAGATCTTGCTTCTCAGTTCAGCCTCAGTGAAGAAGGGAGTCTTCAGTGCCACTGGTGGCGTTGTGTGGCGTAGTGGAACATCACCTTTAGGGAAGTCTCAAAACACAGGCTGTTAGACAAGCAGGGAGGAGGAGCTCGAAGCCAGGACGTTAGTGGCCACCTTAGTGTGACAGCAGAGTTGAGAGGGGTAACCTGGGACTCTCACTGTGAACATCTTGAGCCTCGTTTTGCTCTGTGGTTGCACAGTGCTGGGCTCATGACTGTTTGTAGGTGCTGATATACTGCTGATGCTGTTTAATAAACCTCGTCGTTTCTTGCTAGTGCAGCATCTTGAGCAAATTGCACTTGCGACAGATTGGGCATGAAACTGCCAAACAGAGAGAGGTTCTAGTCAGTCATTAATGATTAAGTGCATGAACTGTCAGTGAATAAATGGCTTTTATGCGCTAATACTCTGTGTGGATGATTTTCTTTGCATTTGTTTATTTGCTAGGGTGCCATTACACATGCAGGAAGTGTTGTTTGCATGCACTGGCACATGTAACACAGTGAGAGAAGCCAGGGAGCCACTGTGTTTCTGAGAGATGGTGGAAGCAAATCAGGCTCCGTAAATTAAGCTACATGACAGCAGTCAGCAGTGAAATGTGATGTGGGAGCCTGAACTGTGCACTTAACCAAATGAAGGTCTTTTATTATGTCACCTGAAAATGATGAATCTGATGGTTTTATCAGCAATTTATCTCTATGGAAACTCCTGTGTTCAAATACATAGGCAAACTGCATTTGGTTCAGATTATGGAACTTTGTTATCTAAAAAGCACCCAAACCCATCTAAATTTCCAATACTGGCTGGTAGCAAAAGTATTTTTAATGTTTTCATCATTATGCCGTAAGAAATGTAAAGTGCTGTTTCTCATTAATCTTTGGATTTTTACATGTAATTATTATATAAAAGTACGATAGCACTGCCTGTAAGAAACATTATAGAGCCTGTATGATAAGAGTGAGCTCAGTTCCTATTCTCACAATCATATTTCCATTAATCCATCTTCTTTAGGGTTCAGTTTAACAGTTCAGTCTCCTGAGTGATTTTGCTCTGCCTCATTAGCCTGAAACAAACTGAAAAAGCAGATTTGCCGTAACAGATCACCTTCTTAGTTTGAAAAAATTCATATCAAGTCTGTTTTCAGTCAAAGCATGGCTGGATAGTTTCTCATTAGGGTTCCATAATAAGCATAGGCTTCCAATATCATCTGTTTAGGAAGAGGCAAATCCCATCGTTCTAGTTCCTGCAACTTTGCAAACGCACAGAATCCTCGCAGTATAACCTTATATCTTTACAGAGTTATTTTAATGTATTCATTTAGGATGTTTTACATTTTTTTAACTCTCCTGTGGAGCCTTGTAATATGAGGTAATGTTATGATCTTGCTGTGAGCTACTTGGGCTAACAATGATGTTAAATGGAGTCAGGGTTTCACCCGTAGTATCTACTAAAATAAGCAATTATTTTGTATGAACAACAATTAGTTTGTATGAACTGTTTCAAAATTTTCTGAAGCCACCCAGAAGAGAATTTATGTACCTCTCATATATTTTAAAAATATTTATATAACAGCAGTACTTGGCAACAGTTGAGTTTTACTAGTTAAGTTTGTGTATTATAAAGAACGGAAAATCTTGTGTTGTAGTAAAATGTTTATGGGCACTTGTTCATGGTGGCTCTGCAAAACTTTAAAAGGAAGCTTTAGGACAAATGGGTGTAACCTTTAATTGCATTTAGAGATCATAAAATGAGACCTGTGAGAATTGGACTGAAGGAGGTTTTTGAGGCTATAGGAGTTATAATTAAAGTATTTATGCTGCCATATTTCTCCTGAGACATCTTGAATTAAATACTGTACCTCTTAAAAACTGCTTTGATGGGGTGAGAGCCAAGCTTGAGCAGTGTCAGAACTGCTTCTGAATGGAGGCTGGGAAAAGGAGCAGCATTGGTTTAGCATTGCTTCTACTTTAAGCAGTTGTCCTTTCTTAGGTCACTCTCCTATTGACCTTGAATCCTGTACCACACTGGCCTCACTAAAAATTTATTTCAGTGAGATGTTAAAACTGTGTCTCTCTAGAGAAGCATACAGGATTTTTCATTCCTTTTCCACACCTGGAAACACTCTTCAGGTTCTCCAACTGTTTAAAAGAGTTGCCATCTTTATTTCCTTTATGCTAAGGAGTAACGGCTCTTTGTAAGAGGAGACATAGACTGGAAAATGGAAAGAATGGTAGATGGTAAAAATGACTGTGTGTCAGTTGGAGTTTGGATTCTAAGATTTCTTTTACTGGAGAGATTCAGCTTGCATCCACTTGGCTTCTTGCATGGACTCGCAAACAGAGATGGTCACTCACTTCATGAAGGTAGTCCTTTAACTTGAAGCATGCATTAGCTATCTTGGGGTGACTGTTGCTCACTCATCTATCACAGAAAAGTGGAACAGGATTTGGATCAGGTCAGAACAGCAGCAGTTTGCTAATACAGCGGATACAGCTAACACAGCCTGGAGCAGCACCAACAGGCTCTGCAGACATGAACCGTGACCAGCTGGGGAGGTCACAGTTCATACGCTTTTCGGTTATACAACCTAAAGGTCTTCACCAAAACTGTGTTAGGTAAGTAGGACATGGCAGATAACAATAGCAACTGAAATCCTTCAGATAAGGAGACTCTAGGCAGCACACTCTTCTACGAGTAGTGCACTTCCTTGTTAGTTAAATCTGGTATAAGACCATTAGTTGCAACTGTTTCTTAACCAGCGAGGCCTGCAAAGGCCTGTGAGATGTAACTGTTTTGCTTTCACACGTCTTTAGAAACAAGGGCTTGTGAAGTTGGCTTGTGAAGGAGAGAACTGCTCAGCCTAGCTGGAGCCCTTGGGGTCGATGGTCTCCACAAGTGCGTACTGACCTTCTCCTGATTGTTTGGGAGTGTTGTACTTCATGTTAATTACACTCCCGAGCTCTGATCAAGGTCAGACACTGGACAAAAACTAGTCCAGTGGTCCACATCTCCACTTCTCTGCCGGCCTGAACTTAATATGCAGACCAAATCAGTAGAAGACAGTCATTTAAGTGAATACTCGTGGTTTACTCACTGGCTCAGTTCTCAGGCTGGCAATGCCTGTTATTTGATTGCTTGTCTGTAATAGAGAGTATGGCTCTCCACGATATGTTGGGGTTTTTCTCCTCTCTGTAGAGCATATTTTGGTTACATTAAATGAGATCAAGCAGCAGAGTCGGAAGTTTGTGCAGAGATCAGGGGTAGTTGCATGTAGGATTTTTTTTCATTTCATGCTGTTATTTTTCCATTCATAAGCTGTTTATAATACAGGTAAGTTGTGATGAGTCTTTCTTTCATCACATTGCTTACAGTATTTGATACCAGCTTTAGGGACATGCTGAGGCAGATGTTCTGCAGTAACTTATACCGTAAGTGATCTCCTGGATTCAATGTTGTATTATTTTTTTAAAGAATATTTAGACCTGTTTCTCAATATGTTTTTGTTGTTGTCAACATTGTGAAAGGCATACACATTTATTTGCTGATTCTGCTGCAAAAGCAGGGCCTTACACCTCAAACATGATTTTGTAAGACTTCTACTAAATGCAGATGCAGACATCTTATTCAGATGTTAAAATATGCTGTGACACTTGGTGTTTTCAAAGGGTCATTTCGGACACCTCATTTTTAAAAAGAGTTTCTTTCTGTCCCTAGGCACTGTACAGATGTAGTTTGCTGTGTGATCTTCATAGTCGTCATTCTGGGTTACATTGCATTAGGAATTGTGGGTAAGTAAATGCAGGTATAGTAGAGCTTTCTCATATACAGGGGAAGCAACTTTGTGCATGTTAGAATTTTTAGCTGAGATGTTCCTTTTGCTTATGTCTATGTAAAGCTCTCCAATCAATAAACAATGCCTTGCCTATAAGCAAATAATGAATTAACATTCATTGTCTGTTGTAATTAGGGAGAAGTTCAAAACCATGTGTTTACGGATGAAAAACTCAAAATTAAGTGTGTTCAAGTAAAAATAACATGGTTTGATGATTTTTCTATTGTAAAGTAACTGTGGTGGGAAAATTCACTTTCACTTGTCGTTAATCTGACAGAAAAAGTTAGAGATAAACACTTTGGTTTTAAGACACTTTTTGTTCTGTAAAATATTACTGAAATAACCTATGTGAGCAGTAAGGAGAAGAGAAATTAATTTCTTTATTGTGGGATCCAGAGTTGTTCGCACATCGTGATATTCATTAGTAATAGCCATTTTATTTTGTTGGTGTGAGGGATATTCAGAAGCTGTCTGGTTGTGGTCCTGGGCAGGCTGCTCTAGGTGACCCTGCCTGAGCAGGGGTTTTGAACAGGGTGACCTCCAGAGGTCCCTTCCAACCCCAACCACTCTGTGAAAAGCTGCTCTGTAGCATGAAAAGATGACTGTAACCAAGACTGGTTTAATGTATGTGATTCCAGTAACTGTATGAGAGAATACTCTATCCTTCCACTAAATTATACGGTAGCATAACATCCTCCAAGCCACAGTGCTGAGCTGTCTCCTCTCACCTTGCCTGTAGTAGCTGAGCACTGAACACGTTCTGAAAAGTCTGTTCTGTACAGCACTGGGAATTCTCTGGGTGTATTTTTTTCTTCCCTTTATTCACTTGCACTTACTGCCCTGTCATGAACCTTTACGTCTTCAGGAAGATGGAGAAGTGAGGAAGCAAATGGTATATACCAGGAATTGAGAGAGGCATGGAGAACCTTTGTGAGGAAGTGTGAAGCCCGCGCTAGGAAGTGAACATCAGGGTAACAGATGGCTGATGGTGCTTGCAGGTGGAAGAAATTATTTATTTTCAAAACTCTGTTTTTTTTCTTGTCTAATTTCTTTGAGCCTCTGTTTCAAAAAAATGAATGATAACTTAAGATCTATGAATGTAAGAAAAGTGGGCAGAGCAAAAAGTGGATTCAGAAGCTGTTCAAGCTGTACTTGATTTTATGCCATACTTCCAGAGGTTACAGTAGCTATAGGATTCTCTGAGGTTGAATCCAGGAAGAGAGTTCCTAACTGTACTGCATGGCATGATTGTACAGTCAGTCAGCTTTAGACTAACTTGAAATGTAGTCCTTTGACAATTTTTTCATAAGGTCAGTGTTTGTGACTGTGAGGCTTAAGTTAACATCAGTGGTATCTGTGTGGAGATAAGTCCAGGATCTCTTTGTTTTGTAGCCACTGCTGGATTCTGTGTATAGAAAATAGTGCATGTACTCTCATCACAGTTCTGTCTGGCTGCTGTTTGGATCCTGTGGCCCTTTTCTTTGCTATGGAATGAAGCATCTCATTGCCCTCATGGCCTAATTTTTTAATTCCCACTTTGATTAATTCTAAATCAACACTAATATGCATTTGATTTGTGAAAGTATTTGGAGAAGAAGTCGTCAAGCGATTCCCAGTGATAGGGGATTGGAGAGGTACTTAGCAGGATATGTATGCAATATATATCTCTGCTTAGTAAACCTGCTTTGGAGTAGACTGAAGAAAAGGACGGAAATTATTAGTCCTAAGAAGCAACAGTAGCCCCTGGACTGTGCAGAGCTGTTGCAGACCTGCCATGCCCCCACATGCTGCTGGGAGTACGTGTGTTTGAAGGACGTCCCTCTTCTGACCTGACTGACTCGTTTTTTTCATGACTTGATGAGATGCATCTGCAGTTTCCGATGGAACTGGTGGATGAAGTTGCTAAGCCGCTATCCGTCATATCTGAGAAGTTGTGGCAGTCCAGTGAAGTTCCCTTGGCACCCAGAGCAGGGTGGGCACAGGGCGAGGGGGGGATTCTCCCCCTCTGCTCCGCTCTGTGAGACCCCCCTGCAGGGCTGGGTCCAGCTCTGGGGCACCAACAGCAGAAGGACACGGACCTGCTGGAGCGGGGCCAGAGGAGGCCACGGAGATGCTGGGGGGGCTGGAGCCCCCCTGTGAGGACAGGCTGGGAGAGTTGGGGGGTTCAGCTGGAGGAGAGAAGGCTCCAGGGAGACCTTAGAGCGGCCCCCCAGGGCTGAAAGGGGCTGCGGGAAAGGGGGGAGGGACTCTGGATCAGCGGCAGAGGGACAGGATGAGGGGTCACAGCTTTAAACTGACAGAGGGGAGATTTAGGTGAGATCTGAGGCAGAAATTCTCCCCTGTGAGGGGGGTGAAGCCCTGGCACAGGCTGCCCAGAGAAGCTGTGACTGCCCCCTCCCTGGCAGGGCTCAAGGCCAGGCTGGACGGGGCTTTTGGCCTGTGATTCTGTGATTCATTGTTGTTCTGCTCTCTTCTGTCACTGCTCAAATACAAAGCCAGAACTGAAGAAGCTGAACTCAGATCAGAGGAATGTTTGTTGCTTTCTTGATCATGAAATGCTCTGGTGAGTGGTGGCAGCCCCTGTGCAGACAGGCAGTGTTCTGGAGTGCTGCTGCCTGGATAAAGGGAAAGGAGAGCATTGGCAGTTTCTAGCTCTAGGGTGTTCCTTGTGCTGCCAGATCTTTGCACTGTTTCCAGCACTGACAAAAATCTCCTACGTTTTTTGGCTAGAGTTTTATGTCAACTTTGTATGTGCGGTTTCCAGAGAACTGCATACACCAGATGTTGCAGCGGAAGGGGACTGGCCAGTTTCGCTTCTGCATGTCTGTGATCTCAGACGATGTAGTTACTGTGATGTGAGACAGTGCATTGGTCGTCATCCCTGCTCTGCACATGCAGTGGTTTCCTACTGGACACGAAGCGTCTGAACAGCCTTCTCTTGCAAACATGATGAAATATTGGTTAGAACTAGAACCTGTTCCTGGAACCAGATACTGAATTTGTAGCTGGTGACTTCTTCTACCTTTCTTACAGAGAAGATTTGAATTGTCAATCTAGAAACATTTAGTTCAGATCCAATTCCAGATCCATGTGGTCCTTGCTTTTCATCATTCTTTGTACTGTGCTTCAGCTATTCTTTTTATTCTGATTTATTTCTAAGTGAAAAATGAGATCAGCCTTGGTACAGTTCCAGGGGCGAGCCCTGTACAAAATACATGAGAGTCAAAGAAGTTCACATTTAGAGAAATAGATTATAAATCTAGTCATGAATTATGCCTTATGGCTTATTATAGAAAAAGAAAAAAAGGAGATTTCTGTAGTTTCTTGAATATATGTGAATGCCACTCTGGATCCCTGCTTAAATTGACTTGAGAAGCAAGGAATAGATGCAGGTTCATCACACAACTACTGTGACTGAAAATCTGAGTCAGATTTGGCTCTCAGTGTTGTATATATGGCTCACATAGGCTTCGGCTATATGTGTGTCTGTGTAACAGTGGGGTGGAGGTTTTTCATGTTTCATAGGGACTGAAACGTAGTCCGAATAAAAGGTAATCAATTCTCCTTGAAAGATGAAACCAAAATCTGCTTTGGCGATGGCTGCTGTTGATTGCTGACTGTACTGAATAGACATAGTTATTCTATGATTTACTTTCTTATAATTCTTTTAACTTTACAGGTGAACTAATAGTGCCAATTTAAGAGTCCATGTAGTTTTCCTTTCTGTCAGACTGACTTAACTCTTCACGTTTATTTCAGAGACATTGGGCTTATCTGGGCAGTACTTTACAAATGCTTAGCCTCGTAATTTAAGGTCATTTTAATTCAGAAAAGTGCACATAAAATACAGCAAATAAGTTATCGTGGGAAAGAGCCTTACATTACAAAAGACAGGTTAATTCAGAGTTATAAATCTTGTTGTATTGCTCCAAGGGATGCTTATACAATACTAGTGTTATCAACATAGATTTACAAATTCTGTGTCATGTTCTATTACCTGTTTCGGTACATCAGTAAATTGATTATGTTAAAAGCCGTAAGAACAATTTGACAGGTCAGTTTCTCCATACATTAAAACATTTTTTTAAAACTTTAAAAAATATACCTCTAAGGGAAGCAAAATAATGATATGAAAGCCAGTCCCTTCAAAAATGCAGTAGAGGGAATGAGACACATACTATAAACAGATTGGCAGTTCATTTTTAAGTATCACAAGATGCCATTTGTCTAATCACATTTTCTCCTTGACGGGGAGCTTTCCTGCCTTTATAACCATGTCAGTAGCCCATAGGGCACAGAAAAAAAGGAGCGTATCTGACAGACATTTAGTGACAGATTATTAGTTATTTTTGTTACTGTCCATGTGTATTGACTCCACATCAATAAAAGGACTGACATAACTGCAGGCCTCCCAAAACTGCTATGGCAGTGTCATAGGATGTCACATTCCTGCTCTGAGGGTTGTCAACTGTGTACTATGGTTCAGCTGTTCTTCAATTTTCCTTTTTAGCCCAGATGTTTGTGCCAGCACTCACACTGAGGCCTTGTGAGCATCAGAGCATGCTGGAATCAAAATTTTATGTGACTGGATTTTAGTGCTTGACAGTGAGTCACCAATAGTGCAGCAAAACGTGGTGCTGCTCTGTCAGCCTAGTTCTTACTACAACTGTTTCATTAGGTACTTACTCTTCACTGACTAGGCCAGAAAAATTGTGTATTTATCACATGGATTCTTTCACTGTCATTGCTCTCAGTTTTTAAAGAAGGTGACAGAGGATTAAGTTTATTAATCTTGAAGGTTAGCCCTGGCACAGGCAATGGAAGAAGCTGTGTATTTTCTGTTGGTCATTCCCCTTCTCTTTCTGCTGCAGAGTTCATTAGATGCAAAATGTGTATGTTGTAAATCAGACCCAATTATTTTTTGTGTCACTTTGGAATTTAGCTGAGGGGCGTCTTTCTCCATCTACCCATCAGCTGATCCCAGTGATGGAATTTTCACAAAGTATGCTAAATCTGCATTTTAAAAACAGATTCTTTTAAATTCATTTTATTAAAAGGATGACTGAAGCCCTAGGCACACAGGACAACTACTGCCAAGCAGGAGTAGTTTTAGACAATTAGATCAGAGCAGGTACAGTCTGAACCGAAATTCTATTCAGAAGTGAGCTGTGTGTTCCATTGTTTTTACTCAGATAATGTCTAGCAGTAATTGAGAAACATACTGCAAAAGATGAATGGTTAAATGTAAGACCAAGGATTGATACAAACCCAGTGAAACCAAGGGAGCCTTTTGAAGTATTTCGGCAGACTTTGTATTAGAACTAAAAAGAATGTGAGAAGAATACACTGTTCTGCCCTTTTGATGAGCTGAGTTTTATTCTTGTTGGCTGAGTTACTCCACCCAAACAGGCTGGAGGAAGTAAGCCTGGGCCACAAGGGCCTTTCTTAGGGGAAGATCCTTAATAAGACTGAGATAGCTACCAACATTGTGTTGCTTGTTCCTTTCTCCCAGGTTTGTCTGAGGCGTGAAAAATAATTCCAGGTTTAATATGCTACTTAGGAAAGGGATATTGTTGGACTACTTCCAGATTATCTGTATGAAGCAGATATAAGTTTTGCTACAAAATTCTTGTACTTTGAATCTGGCATGGTGGGGCTTGTCTCTACTGCTTTCTGTTTTACTGGTGTTAAAGAAAAAAATACAGTCAAATGCAAAAAATGAGCCCCTTTAATAATGTGACAGACTAGTTTAAAAAAACTAATTTTGGGCTAGGAAAACACCAATGTATCAGTCATCTAACATCATGCAAGCGAGGCCTGAAAGGTCTTTCAGGTCTGTATAGGAGCTTGATCCATTTGGGAGCAGGCTTTTATGTGTATGAAAAGCAAGGTCATACTAAAGTAGAAAAAACCCCTCCCTCTTGTCAGTCATGTTGGAAGAAAGTGTATGTGGCACAAACTACAGACTCACTGAAATCACCAGAGAGCTGTCTGCTTTCTGATGTCTCATACACGTGCGAGTTACCAACTGATCACAGGAATTCTGAAGAGAGAGTTGATGCCTCCTAAATGTTCCTGTTAAGTAATACTACTGAAATGAGTAAATGGGGTTTAACACTGGTGAAGCACTTTACCTTTCCCCGAGCCGCAGAACACCACAGTTAATCTGAAATGCAGATAATCTGAATGTTCAGAAAGGGTTTGGTACCAAGCCGCAGATTAATTTACAAACTCCAAAACACAGGACAGCTAACACAGGTTAAAAAGGATTAGCAGATTAATTTTGGTAACCTAAAACCATTCTGGGTGAAAGGTGGCATTACAGATTCTCTGTAACTGCAAGCCATGAAGATATGTTGTGCATCTGTCCTGAAAATGTCAATATATCTGCTGTCTGCTACTCTGAGATCATACATAGGTTCTGTCTCTACTGCACATATCATTGTTGTTAAGCGCTGTTATTCTTACTAAAGTGACCTTGAGGGAAATGACAGTTCCACAAATGACTAAATACAATGTCACAAAGTTGAGAGAAAATGGGGTAATTGCAGAGAAGCAAGTTCAAGGTGGTTTGCATAGATCAAAGCCTAAAGTGTATGCTAAGTGGGCTCCTGACATTCAGTATATAGTGCAAGAGGGGGAAGGTTGGGACTATAATCTGTGTAATACCTGTAATCTTTTCCACATAATACAAGCACAAGGAAATGTTTGGGGGAAGAGCAATGTTTTTTTCTACAGTTCTCTAGCAACCTGATTTTAGGGTGTCAGCTCAGGGTAGTGATACAGAATTTATTCTGGCATTATATCTTACTTTCATATGATACTTAAAAATAAATGAATTTTCTGCTATTTAGGGTCAAATAAGCAGTTAGTGGTCAGAATAGTTCAAAGGCTAGTCATTGGCTAGTCATGAAGGAAGCTTAGTGAGGTCTGCACGCTGCAGCTTAGAAACAATAGTTCTGATAGCGACAGCTAGTGTGTACTCGATCCTCAAAGGGAAATAATGGTGCAGGTGAAAGTGGCTTGAAGAAGAAATCCTGCTTTGAAGTGGAGAAGAGAATTTTAAAAGGTCAATATAAATCTCTCTTCCTGTTCAGTAGTATAGTTCATACTAGCATATAATAACATAAGTTGCCAGGTGCAGACCTAATAATTGAGAAATGGGATAATTGCTATGTGAGAGGTCAGGAAATATTTTAATTTACGAAGTGAGAGTTTGTTTCCATCTTAGTGCAAATGAAGTTCATTAGATTCAGTCACACTCTGTGTGTTTCTGTCACACACCCAGGTAATCCCATTAATTTAAATGCCATTGTGGCTGTCTGTGAACACTCAAATTTGTCTACATAGTTAGCTCCTCTTCTTTCCCATTTTAATAACCATTAATTTTTAAGTCCATTACATCATATTTTGGATACAAGCCAAATATATGTGTCCTGAAGGTAAAAAGGGAACTGGTTTGCTTTCTCATTCATATCTTAGTTCAGTTTAGTTTGGTTTATATTTTAGTTTTTCATTAGGAAATCTACAAATCAGTACACTTCAGTGGTGATCAACAAAAATTAGAAAGGTACATTGGAGGCGACACATGTTCACGCTAGTTAGCTTCAGCTGTTAACTGTGTACACTTGACTGAAATGTTAAAAGGTATGTGTATATTTGCAGCTTGGGTGCATGGAGACCCCAGGAAAGTGATTTATCCAACTGACAGCTATGGGCAGTTCTGTGGTCAGAAAGATACCCTCAATGAGTGAGTACTAAATCCGTTCACATACCTTTATTACACATGCACTATGAATAAGATGTGAGGTTTCCAATCTCTCTGTCTGCTGGAGGTTCTTGTGGGAAGTTGAAGAGACAGTGACACCCTTACTGTATTTATTACAAGTAAAGTTTAGAAATAGATTAGTTGCTCAGTGCAAATCTAGACCAAATTTACTACTATAATACAGTTGTTCTCATCATTCAGTGAATATTTTTGGTAAAGTATCAATATAACTTAAATATTGCATCAATAATTCCATAGAAAGTGACTATCTGGCACAGCTCCTCACTGCCCAAGTCTGGAGAGTTAATAACCCATTGAGTAACTCTTCTGTCCACCTTGGGATCAGAGTTATCCTGAAGCATTGTAGCCTGGTTCTTAGTTTTTCTAAACATGAACCAAATAACAGAAAAGACCATAAGGAAAAGCTCTTGGCTTTTTTTTTTTTTTTCCCGGTTCCTTTTCAGCGCCAGTAGAGAGGAGACTGAGTGATCTGGGAGACAGGCAGCTGCAGCCATACCTTCCTTGGGGATATCATCCAAATGGCTCTGTTTGTCTCTGTTTCCCAGTCTTTTTAAGTTTTGAATTATGAGTGTTAAATTAATTAGTTGATATCAACAGAGTTCGACAAGAAAATAGCTGCTCAGGAAAGAAAGATGTCGCACCAATGTTTTCTCTGAAAATCTTAAGTGTTTTATGAAACAGAATTTAAAAAGTAATTTGCTTTTTCCCCCTCACCTTCTTCTTTTTAAAAGTATTAGGCACCCTTTATACCCTTGTTACTGTGAGGAAGCTGGATGCTATGCAGGAAGCAAAACAGAAGCTACTGTTTGGTAACCAGGAGAAAAAGTTGTAGTGTTGTGTGTGTTCCCCTCACTGTACCCCCTCTCTGCTCCCTCCCCACCTCGCCCCCAGTTTGTCCCTGTCCCCTCTCTGGTCTGTAGGAATCGGTGGCTACATGGGAGTCTCAGACACAGTGTGTGAGGTGCAGCCAGATGCTTCTCCTCCAGTTCTTATCATCCACTCGCTCCCATTACCTCTTTCTCTTTGTTACTCAAGTCTTCCCTTTAGTTATTTTTTACAATGTGATTTCCAGTTTGTATTCACAAATGTCCCTCCCTATATATGATTGTTGGAGAATAATACAGCTACTGAGACTGCATTTTGGCACTTATTTGCTACATTGAGGAGTTTCTTATAAAAATATAAGCCAAAAGACACACAATACAACCTACTGGAAAAGCAGGAGTGTTTGTGGCAGTAGGCCAGGAGACCCCTCTGAACAAGTCCCTCTAGTCCCTAAAAGCAGAGGTGTGGGATGTTCTTGTCAGGCTGTCGCTGATACCATTGTCAGATTTTTAGATGCCTTGAAAATAAGCAATGTGAAAGACCTACCCAAGTCTGTGGTTTCTGAAGTCCCCTAGGGCCTAGTCTGAGACTTCTTCCTTGGAAAGTGATCACAGTCTCTGTGTTTTGAATCTTGTGCTTAGGACAAGCATCCCAAGCTAAAAAACAAGCCAACATTCACAGCTCATAAAAACCCGTTTGAACTCCAATGAATTCCATGCAGTCAAATTAATTCTACCTTGTGTTGTCATGTGAGTGTCTCTTAGGCCTCTTTGTGTCTCCCTGTAATCCATCCATTAATCTCCATGTCATCTCTAAGCTTGTTTTGCCTTCTGCAGAGCACAGTGTAATCATGGAATACAACAATTATAAAGAATACAGATTTAGTTCTCAGTGGCTGTTTTCTTGGGTTATGTATATGTTCAAACTTTCTTCTCTTCTGACAATATCAGCAAGTGGGCTAAAACATGAGGAAAAAAAAAATTACATGAATGGCTTTGAGAAGCTCACAGATTCTAAATACTGTCAAGAACCTATTGAAGAACGATGACATTTCAGTCCAAAATTTTATTCTATTGATTTGAAGAAATAACAGCTAATGATGGTGAATTGTTTTTGCCAGGGTGCATGTTTTGTTAAGCAGTGCACAGCAGAACTCAGTGAAAACAATTTAACCTTGTAAAATGTCAGGCAGCTGAGCTAATCCCAGTTTGATTGGGACAAGCAAGGATGCTTGAATGTGCAGTGATGCTACATAGTGGCTTTGAAGGCACAGCCGTATTCAGCAATTGCTGGAGGCCACATGCTGGTGGCATGTCAGAGGCTGTGTCCTGGGCTGGGGGATGCGATGGAGGGGTGTGGGAGCAGGACTTGTGCCGAGTCCACAGAGAGAAGCGGGGCAGCCCTGTTAGCCCAAGCACAGGTCATCGTCCCTCCTGCCATCCTGCCCCCAGGAGGCCCACATCCCCTGCCATGGAGGGGCACACGCACCATTTCTTAGAGGGACATGCTAGAGTCCCAGCATGGCTGGCTGACTTGGAGTTCTCGTGTGAAAAGGGCAGGACTACAGCCATACCATCTTCACTAGAGCTAGCTGGTAATTTTCTGATTTAGCAAAGATTAACAGCATATTTTGCTGTGTCTTCAAAACCCAGGTTAAATCTGGAGATCTTGGGGTAGTAAGTTTTCAACAAATCCAAACTGACATGATGGCTGCCTCAAGGTCCCAAGTTCCAGAAGTGTCAAGTGTGTGGATTCCGGGGTGAAAACCCCTCAGACTGTCCTTTATTTACATCAAAGGAGGTTTACCAGCATTATTAGCAGATGCTATTATCATTCTGTTTCCCAGCCAGGTGCTTTCGGTTCCCAACCAAAAAAAGCTTTTGGTTTTGGTGCCACCTTCTGATCAACAGAAAATCGGCAGCTTTTACAGTGTAGCGTTTGCTGATAGTAATTCTGCATGTGGTACGTACACCATATGTTCAGTGTAAGCAAAGGAACCACAGGGGTTTTGCAGGGGTATTTAACAGGCCTCACTTCTCAGAGGCAGGACTGCAGGTAACTGTAACAGTGCCTAGGGTTGTTTCAGTTTATAACCCTGTTGTGGAACAAGCTTCCCAAAATTAACATTATTTGGAACAAATACTTCTGGTTTCAGAGATGTCTTGGCACAGAATGTCCAGGGTCTGCTTGGGTTTTGGGTTTTTTGCCTTGTGTTTGCAATATGACCATTCACAACAATAGAATTTAAACATCAATATGTGCTGTAAATTTTTGAATGGTATGATGTATAAGCACCTATATTTATAACATGAATTATCTTATATCCACTACCACAGGAACAAGACCATTTTGTTTTACTTCAACATTCTGAAATGTGCCAGCCCCGTAGTGTTAATAAACCTACAGTGCCCTACAACACAGGTGAGTGAAATACAGAGGTAAAATATTTTCTCTTCTTCTTAGTCATGGTGCTTAAGAACTAGACATACATTTGTTTGGGTTTAAAAATTGTTGTTCATATCCTTCAAAATACAATATGATTGTTTTATAGATGGCATGTGTAGCATATGGTCTCTGTAGCCTGAGATAGTCAGAAAAAATAAACAGAAATGCACAAGATTGTGTATTTTGGATAAGAGTTGACCTAAACCAGTCTGTTCAGCTGAATACAGCAATTTGATACTTAGGAATTCATCACAGACAGCCATCCAGTAGTAATCAGTGCATGCAGAAAATAATCTTGGTTGACATCTAAGCTTTTCCAAACTAGACGTGTTCAAGAAAACATGCATGTCCCAGTGACAGGAGTATCTGGGTGTAGTCAGAGCTATGGTGCTTTCAAAAGTGAAGATCTTGAAGGCTTGTTCTTGCCTTATGCCACAATTTGTACTCCCTTAGCTGTGCTGCAACTTCTTGTGGAGCTGTGAAATAAACTTACTGAACTTGTGTGGGTTAAAATTATCTTCCTGATCTTCTTTACATGAGACTATTGTACTGACCTGGTTTGTTGAGCAATTGTACAACCAGTTATGTCAGTTCATCTTACGAGGCAACAACTTATGGCATGGGGTAGGTCAGGGGAATTAGGTGCAGGACTGCTCTGATTCAACTTTGCTGCCAAAGTAATTGTACTGTGTAATTAAACTGCAGGTGACAGAGTATGGTCTCAGCCATCTTGACAACATTCAGTGAAGTCCAGTATTAATTTGGATGAGGGTTGTTATGTGGTAACCAATTTTACTGATTACAAATGTTAATTGTCTATTTATTTGACTATCATTTTAAAATGTTTCCCATTCCAGCTTGCCCTTACTCCTGATCCCTATCCTTGATAGATGTTTCTGGCCTATCAGTTAGTGTGACCGTATGGACTATTTGACACAGCTGAAGAGATGGAAATCTCCAGCAAGGAAGAACAAGAACCCTCTTAACACTGACCAGTTGCTGTCAGAATGGAAACTTTCTCTGTCGGCAGCAGATTTGCTTCAGGAATCCCCATCTGTCCACACGCAGACACCGACACTGTTACCCTGCAGTCTTTAGACTCTCTTACTGGAACAATTCAGCCTGTTCAGACATACTGAGGTCATTGTGTGGGATTTGACTGGTGCTGTGGTCAAGTTGGCAGTGGTCATGAATCAAGTAAGGTGAAATACTTGTTGAAGGAGAGTTTGGGGGAGCAGAGTAGTTATTTTGTTTATTTTCAAACGTACGTCTCCAACACTGACAATGTTTTTCAATGCTGTTTGCTACTGCAGATGGTTAATTCTCTGGTCTTTTGTGAAAATGCTGAAGAAACATTTGTTTGATAATTCCTCTTTTGAACTGCAGACAGGGTCTTTCATTCCTGTCCCATTCATATCAAATAGCAGGAGAAAAAAAACCCCAAGAACCGGCATGGGAAGAGCTTCAGTTCTTGAGTAAGATTGTGCATTTGCAAACTGCTGTTACAGTTCGCTGGATCCATAGACAGCATGTTTCATTGCCTGTTTCATGGATGGGAAACTGAGGTTATAAAGTGTATACTTGGTAGTCACCTGTTGTCCCAGAAGGACAAAACTTCTTTCTGTGGTCCTTGGCCTGCGGGTAGTCCATAGGACTGTAGTACTCATCTGGAAAGACCCTCTTGCAGCATCTGCCCTGTTCCAGGGATTAGTATGACACTTTTCCCAAAATTCCTTTAGGTGAGTCATATATGGTGGAATGCCCTTGAGGTGAAATACAGTTTTGTACATGATGTCTCTCTGGTACTTGGATAGAAGAGCTTTGCAAAGGGTGTTTGGATATCACAGCTTTGGAAACAGAGAACAAGTCTCTAGAAAAGGCTGAAACACACTAAAAAGGTGAACTTTAAACTACCTCATGGTATTTAGGAACACTGCGTGGTCAGAATGGCTGTTCTGACTCACTTGAATGATTCCAGTGACCAGCAGAGCCTTCAGAGTTTGTGTGTTGGAGCAGCTGCTTCTCCATTACATAGATCTAAATCGTAACTTCTGAGGGGATGCATCCATCAAACCCCAGTCCTCACTTGATTTCTTACACAGATCCCGTTTATAATGGCTGTACCTTGAGTGGGGTGAATTTTATTCCTGGCACGTGCACCCCTCTTGTAACTAGGGGAGATTCATCATTAGTCAGTAGTAAAAAGTCACCTTGGAGTCATTTACACTAATTTGACTTCAACAATATCTGTGGAGATGTATTTGACTGCAGAGACTATGTAGAAGGGTGGAACAATTTTAGCTACGTGAGGCTTTTTTTAATAAAGTTTTCCTCATAAATGTAATAGAAAGAAATTACATGTATCCTGTGAAAGTAGCTACTGCACCACCTTGCTGCTGTTCGAAGTAGAGGAGGAACCGACAGACTTTTTTCCTGGTGTTCAAAAAAAATTTTTTTCTTTCGAGAGACTGAAAGCTCTGCTTATCTACCGGAATGCGTAGAACCTAAGAAGATACAGAGAGTGGCTTGATAGGCCAAATGTGAGGAGAGACTTTGAAAGTGTATTCTGTCAAAGAATTTTAGAAGTATTCATCTAGGGAATCAAAAAGAAAACATATGTCCCTTTCTAAATACTGCAGTAAACGTTATGGAAGGCAATTCCATAAAACAGTACACTTCTGTAGGTGGCCTTTTTCTTGCCTTTTAATTGCACTGACTTTCCTTCCCTTTCTCTACCCCCATTGTGTCTTTACTAATTTTTTTTTTTTATTTTCTTGCAGCTTTGTGTCTCAAAGTGCCCAGACAGGTTCGCAACCTACATTGATGTTCAGGCTTCCTACAGATACAAACCAGATCAGTGGAATTACTTCAGGCAGTTCTGCAAACCTGGTTTTAACAATCCTCGCAAGGTGTGTGTGTGTATCAGTAGGTGATGGTATACATTTTTTCTTCAAGCAGTATGTAATATGCATGATTTTACTGAGCCACATCAAAGCTTTGAATTATTCTGATTTTGCCATTAAGGAGTTGTCCTGTGTATGTGGTTTGACAGTGATTTAATCGGGGGTGAAGGTCTTGTATGCACACCGAATGCCCCCCTCTAGAAATTATTACTTTTTGCTTAAAAGAATATAGGCAGCTACCCATGTAGTTGCAGTACTGGGGCAAGCAGTGTCCTTTAGTGCTTCTGTACTCCACAAGAGCAGAGCAGAGTATCTCAAACCAGTTCTTAAGGCCCAGAGTCATCTACAGTTACTTTGTAATTTAGCTAGGAAAATTAATCTATCCCTCACATAACTGATTTTGCACTCAAATGTTCTGCGTTGTTTTTCCCATCTCTAAAACACCTTGCAAATCAGCTATATTGTGTTAAATTCTTACTCTGCTTTAAGAGAGGAGGCCAAGGGAATGCAAGGAACAATTGCCCAGTCAGTTCTGGCTTAGAGGCTGATACAAAGTGAACAGGTCTTTTCTTTTTTGCCACTAGAACAGGGAAGAAGAATAGTCTTTGCCCAAATCACAATGACAGTTTGGATTCTTGCATCATAAATGTATCTTAGAGCTCCAACAAGTCAAGTTTGGGGAGGAGGCTACAAAGCCCAGTTTGGGGCATTTTCTCAGACTGGGTGAGAAACAAAAAACACGTAGTTATTTTGCTATGTATTCAGCATTCCTATTTTTCCCCTCTTTAGTCTGTTGCTCAAGTCCTTCGTGATGAAGATTGTCCTTCGATGATCATTCCAAGCAGGCCTTGTGAGTGGTTCTACTTCTTACACACATCTTAGCAGATTATAAGCGTTCACATTTAAAGCACAACTCCAGTCTGAAAAGTGTTTTGTGGCAAGGTCACTAGGAGCCGTTTGTTATCTGACAGTGACATCCATTCAATTTTAAACAGTTTGAAAGTATAAAGATTTATCCCTATTTTTTCTAACTGCTGTCCATGAACATTCAGTGTGTTATCAGGTCAAGCTGAGCTCATCACTGATAACAAAAACTTTCCAGCTTAAATTGTGCCTTGCAAAACATGTGTGCCAGCAACCCCACTGGCATCAAGAAAATGTTACGAATGTAGGAAGAATCCTATGGCCAGCTGTTGAAGTTCAGGTGGTACTTGAGCCCAGCTACAACGCAGCTCACTTTCCAGTTGCTGTGCTGGCTATGCAGGGCATGCAGAGGAATTAAGGGGCCAAAAATATTTTTTGTCACTATGGTCAGCAGGTGTTTTTGAGTAGATAACCACAGGTCTCAGAGCTCATCTCAGCTGCAGAAGTGTAATACCAAGAGTATCTGTCACTGATCCAGAAGCCCGTGCAGATAAGAAATTGCTGTTTATTTTCTATGCTTTAAAACAGACATCATGTAAACCAGAGACAGGTTATCAGAAAGAGAAAATATGGATTACATGTTAAAAAAACGCTAAGAATTTGTATGAAAACTGAAGTACTGACCCAAAAGACAGGAAATAATTTGCAAATAAGCTATTATCTTCTTTTAGACTACATGGGGCAAAGATTACAGAGGGAGGAAGAGACATGTTACTTAATTATTTCTTCAGAATAATTAGTGGGGTAGATATTCTAGACTGAATATTGAACTGTGGCATCAGTACTTATTGGAAGCTGATGGGGAAAGCACGGAACTGTTCTGTAAGTTAAAGTACACCTCTGTAGGAGGACTGACCCGCTCTTCCCTTTGGAATGAAAACCAGGACTTTTTGCAGCCAAGAGCAGGGCAACATGCATGAGTATGTAAACGTCTCTCCTTTTCTCTCTCATTTATTATTTCCTCCTCCCTCTGTCTAAGCAATAGTTCCTGTCTTTTTTCCATTGCTTCCTCCCAGAATATCTAGTAATGGTGCCTGGTAGTGGAGCCTATCTGGCATATGAGGAACTGACACTTGCTATTGTGTATTGTTTCGTGTGCTAATACCATTCGTGACCAGTCATGTTGAGTCTGTCCCTGGGGGCTCGTTTGATTATTACCATGAAATGACATATTTGAGAAGCTGCAGTTTTTGTAAGCTGCCCAGATACTGACAGAAAGTTCTTAATTTATTAAGTATTAAACTGCTACACGTACTACTGTTGTTATTCGGTAGCACCTGTAATCTCCAGTTGAAAGCTATGATCCCACCATGCTTGAGCTTGAACAAAAAGCCACAGAGCATAAAAATAATAATCTTAAATATAATGGCTTTTCCAAGATTTGTCAAAGTCAACGTATCATCAGATAATCAGTTGAAAAACAGTTGTCTGGGAATTTGAAATTACTTAAATATGTTACAAAAGACAAGTGATAAAAGTGAAGCTTGATGTGAAATGTAATATGCATGCATTGTTTGGATATTTTGAATAGTTCTTAAGAGATGCTTCCCAGACTTCTCCACGAAGAATGGTGTGCTAACCGTGGCCAATCAGACTACGTTCAAAGATGGAAGAGGGAAAACAAGAAATGTAACTGATCTCAGGGAAGCTGCAAAGTAGGTGTTACCTTTCTTAAGTGCTTGGTTTTGGATTCTGAGATTGTGAGATAATTTAGGAACTGAAAAAATAATCAGAATCTGTTGCAGCAAATGGCCGAGAGTACCCAAGGCAAGACTTGCTAGTAAATGGTCTCTCTGTGCCTGGGCTCTTGCAAAGTTCCAGTAAGAAGTTCCAGCACCGTGGTACGCAGAAATGAGCAAGGAGGCAAAAGTTTTAGTTTGATTGTCTCAGAGTGACTGTCAGTCACTTTTTTAAGTCAGTTTTTTAATCATTCTTATTTTTCATAGCAAAATTTAGTATTAAAGAAAGCTAAAGGAGGTTCAAATGAAATACTAATGCTGCAGGACTCGGACAGCCTTGGCTATTCCTTCCTGTGATGACCTTTCCACTAAGATGGCCGGTCCTAGTTCTGTGGGCATCTCACCTCATGGGAATGCTCCTGGTTTTATACCTGTAAAGGTCAAAGAGCAATGTACTGTGTGCTGACGTGTGACAGGGCCCCCCTTGCAGATGGATAGTGAGTGTCTCCAGTCCTGGGCGTCAGCTGCTGCAGTGCCCCCCCTCTCCCAGCTGCTGGCAGTCCTCGCTGCCTCTTACCTCTCCGTCCAGGGCTGCCACATTCTAGCACCTTACCAACACTGATGACACCTGCACCTTACTCAGTTCCCTTCTTCTGGCATCTACAGCTACATTGCCAGATCCTTCATTTCTTCTTAGGAAAACATTAATATGGGCAAGCACTTTGCGGGCTAGGAAAACAGTTCCATAAAGTCCACCTTCTGCTTCACTGAGCAGTTTTCTGCTTCTCTGCTATTAGCAGTTTTGGAGTCACAACTGTTTGGCTCTTAGTACACTGCAGATCTTAATAGTATTCTTGTAACATAAGTGGCAATTATATCTGCCACTTAGTACTCGTAAAGCTTTTTTAATAAAGCTTTTTCAGGAGCTCTATAGACTTTTTACACAGGTTTTTTCTTTGGCATAACTGTGGTTGATGTTGGCTTGGTTACAGAACTGGAGGAGGATAGTAATACACTCTTATCACTAGCAAAGATATTTCAAATTCTTTCACTGAGCCTATTTGTTGTTTAAATAAAATCTGCTTTTCTACCTAAAGCAACCTTTTCTATGGTTTGTCTTTTCTCAGTGGCATCAATAATGTCTTGGATGCAAGATCAGTTGGAATGAAAATTTTTGAAGACTATGCCATTTCTTGGTATTGGATTTTAATGTAAGATTTTCATGGGTATTTTTTATGTTTCCAAACTCACTTTGGAGCACACAGTGAATTAAAAAATAGAACGTGTATGTGTTTGTTACCAATCCTACTTTTAAACTCAAGGAGCAACTGCAGTTTCCTTTCTTCACATAATAATAATTGTTATGGTTCTGTACATGAGGTAAGGAGAGCTCCTGTACGTGGCGTGTCAGTTGATCTGGAGTAGCTTTTTGATATCCTACCAGGCAGAAAAACAGGAGGTGCTGTCTCTGTTGCAGGATCCATCTGCATGGTAGTTCCAAAACTGAAAAATCTTAATTAAGAGACTTCCAAACCAATTGCAGTTGCCATTGTCATTAGTATATATAGAACACATAATTTCTAAATTCATACTAGCAATATATAGTTAAATCCATTATAATCCATGAATCCAGCATAAATCCATAAATACAATGCAGCAGCAAAGCAACATCAAGAAAAGTTATTGAACAGTATTACCTTTATCTGGCAATTAATACTCATTAGTCACCAATTAGTAAAAATGCAGCACTGAAACAAAAGAAGTAGCTATTTTACTGAAGCAAATACGTAAGTATATGAGTGTTCTTAGTCCATTAATACTGTTTTTGATGGACCAGGGTGTTGATCAATTTAAACAGGAGCAGAAGGCTTTGCCCGGTGGAAGCCTACAGCGTGCACATATTAAGCATACGTTATTTAAGCCTGAATGCAAATCCACATTAGTAACTACGTAACTTTAGATAATAAAGTTAATATGGAGAATTGGTTAAGAAATGTAAGTTGTCAGCTTTTAAAGGAGTTCACTCACCTCTTGCTCACAGTAGTCAGTGGCAAGAAACTCCGTGGTATTCAGCCAGCTCAGTTCTCTCTAGATCTCCTGTTGAAATCAGGTTTATGGTGCAGGTTCTTTGAAAGGAGATACCCCTGAACAGATAGGCTGGAGAGAGAATTGAGAATTTTTCGAACAGAAGTTCTAAGTACTGAAGCCAGTTTTCACATTTCAGATACAATATTTTTATAAGGAATTGTTGCTACTTTTAAAGTAGCGGGATAGAATTTTCTTCACACTTTTCACCAAATGGTAGCATACATCAAACGATTTCTGGACAAAGTGCCAGAGTTTGGGTGATGGCAATGAATGCCTGATAGTGAGAAGAGGCTGGATAGCGAATTAAATATGGAATTGCTCTAGTCATTTTGGCATGGATGTCATTTTGGTCTAGGACTTAAGACCAGCTTACAAAGGTTTAAATAAGCTAATGGTTTTTCTTGTCCCTCTGCCCAGCTGGCTTAGTTTGCCCAAAACATCTGGTTGTGATTGTTTATGATCAGGCTGACCCATTTTTTTTATCTTTGGTAACTGGCTAAATAATCTGGGAATGTTCAGAAAATAAGTTACTGAACACAAGCCAGAAGAGGTTTTAAGTTTTTTTGAGTCTGTACTAATACAAAATTCTGATATAACACCTCCTAAAAATTCTGAGAAATGAAATGTTCTGTGAAACGTCTGAGCTGGATTTTTGTTGAATGGGATTATTATTCACATTGCTTTAGAAGGCCTTACTGAGTAAAAAGGCCTTGTGCAGTCCTTTTTTCCTTTTTGACTTGCTTTCTGGGAGTGAAATGAAAACAAGTATTTCCTTACCAGACTTGGTAAAGAGAAGAAACTCTGTAGGTGTGTGGTTGGGTGAGCTGTCGTGCTGTGTCCCCTCCCAACTTCTTGTGGCCCTCCAGCCTTCCTGCTGGGAGGACATGAGAGGCAGAAGAATCCTTGACTGAGTATAAATGCTACCTAGCAACAACTAAAAACGTGTGTTGTCAACAACACGATCCCAGCTGAAACAAGACAGTGTCTTGGGAGCTTCATTGATAGCTCTTCGCAGTTTCTTTTTATTCATCACAATGCCCTCATGATTTCCTCTTCTGGTGGGTAGAAAGAGTCACTGATTTTCCTCCTAAATTTGATTGTCTAGGAAAGCTCCTAAAATGTAACTTTACTAACACTGTTTCTTTGCAAGTAGGTGTTCTTAATGGAGGACATGAAGTGCAACCCCCCACATAAACATAAGTTGTCCTGCAGTTGAACTTTCTGTATTGCAGACTAAACCATGGCCTGGAAAAGGCAGCAAGATGTTCAGCTGCTGTAAATGACCAAAATGGCATTGTACTAGTCCCCGTTCAGCCAACCTGAGAACCTGGTGAATACAGACATTTCTGGCTCTGCCCTGTGAGATCACGTATATAAACTGTTTGTCTCGAATAGCAGATAATAGCCACGATGATCTGTTTCACAGGGAAGATTTTGAAACACGTTTTTACAAATTATTGTCTTGCATGAGATGAAGTGATCCTCATTTGGAGTAACAGACGTGCAAGAAAGGGAAGTTTCTCACACTTGTTTTCCCTGTGTTTCTGTTTCTTCTCTTTGCAGTGGGCTGTTCATTGCAATGGTTGTGAGTCTGCTCTTCCTTGTGTTGTTGAGGTTCACGGCTGGGGTTCTCTTCTGGATTTTCATCTTTGGTGTGATTGGAATTATAGGTTATGGTAGGTGTAATCTGTGCCTCTTGGGCTGTTCATCCTTATTGCTTAAATCTGGGCAAGGAAATCAGTAATTACATAAATTACATAAATTAAATAGTACAACTGGGAGAATTAATGCCTAGTTTTAGACACAGTTAAGTGAGAAGGGCTTAAATGGCAGTGATATTTAGTAAGAATCCAGCTGTGCTGATACTTAGCACCAGATGTAGTGACCTGAATTATCTACCCACGGTATGCTTACTCTGTATTCACATGTACTGATATTTCTTTTCTGCATATGTGACGTTATAATTGACTCGTCTTGCAGTAATGCTTTTTTGGTTTTTGCTTACCTGACATGCTGCAGACAAAACACTTGGCTTGTAAAAGATTTCTTTTAAAAGCTTGTCTTTGCACTCTTCAGAAACACTCATTTTATATTGCTTGTTTTTTAAAAGGCATCTGGCATTGTTACTGGGAGTATGATCATCTCAAAGGAATACCCGGATCTGACCTCACTGTTTACGATATCGGATTCCAGACAGACTTCAGGGTGTACCTGCAGCTGAGGCAAACATGGTTAGCATTTAGTAAGTGCCCTTTAAACTTGGTATCTGTTAATGGATATTCAGGAGAATCAGTCACTCTCTTGCTACAGTTTCTGCCTTGTTAAATCTCCTCCTCTACATACGTCGCTCAGAGAAGTAAGCAGAATTCTCTTTCTTTGTATTGTGCAAAAATGTACTTTTTTCCAAGGAGACTAACACATCTGTAAGGGGAGGTAATGCAATTACGCTAGTGATGAGAATGAAAAATGCTTGTGTTATTAGCATTCCACTTCCTGTGTGTTCAGTCTTCATCATGGGGAAGTAAAAGGCAATAACTAAGTTAGTCCTGATGAAGTTGCATAAGGAGGGGCATTTTTCTCTCCAAATTTGTTTATTCTCCCTCTGAGGGCCCCAGAAATGAGATTAATAACTTTACACATCTTTGTAGAACTGTTTACATTCAGGTCACTGAATTTCCTTAGAGGGTGATCTAAGACTGTGGAATGAACCATTGCAAATTTCACACCTTTGTTTTCAAAAGTTGCCTTTATTGCCTTCTCTTACAAGGGCAGTGTATTTAAAACGAAAGCCTGCTGTAACAGGACATCGTGAAGCATACACATCCCTCCCTAGGGAAGGAGGGGTGGGAGAGATCAAATTCCTGTCAGATATTACTTGCACTAGTGTTACTGCTCTATTGGAAGGCACACAGACACTAATTGATGATGAATGGGACATAACTTAAAACACTGCCTCTCCCAATTGTTAGCTAAATTAATAGAGCAGTAGTTTACTGCTTAAATCTCCTTTCTCTGCTTTGTGTCTTCATGTAATTGTGTTGGATCACTGTGCTCATGAGGCACAGCTTTTTAGTATCCCATCCCTAGAGAATATTAGGACTTTATTATGTTTTTCTTTGTAACTCTCCAAGCTCTGTTTCTTAGCAGCCAATGCGTAGTTTATCTAGAGGTCAGTGTCACTTTCAGATGAGTTAAACTGAGGTACTAGGGAATTAAATTCCTTTTCCAAAGTCACCCAGCAAAGCAGTTAAATACCCTTGACGAAAACATAGGTCATCAAATCACAGAACGGTTTGGGTTGGAAGTGACCTTAAAGCCCATCCACTCCGACCCCCTGCCCCGGGCAGGGCCACCTTCCACCAGCCCAGGTTGCCCAAAGCCCCGTCCAACCTGGCCTTGAACCCTGCCAGGGAGGGGGCAGCCACAGCTTCTCTGGGCAGCCTGGGCCAGGGCCTCACCCCCCTCACAGGGAACAATTTCTTCCTGATCTCTCATCTAAATCTACCGCTCTCCACTCGGACATGGAGCCATTGACCACAACTCTGAGTGCCACCATCCAGCCAAATCCTCGTCCACCGAGTGCTCCATCTGCCAAATCCATCTCTCTCCAATTCAGAGACAAGGATGTTGTGTGGGACAGTGTCGAACGCTTTGCACAAGGCCAGGTGGATGACATCAGTTGCTCTTCCCATATCCACCAGCGCTGTAACCCCACCATAGAAGGCCACCAGATTTGTCAGGCACGATCTGCCCTTAGTGAAGCCGGGGTCCTCTTAGTCCTAGTCTAGAACTCATCATATACTGACATGGCTTTCCTTTTTCACAGTGTTTGGGACAAGCTACATTAAGCTGAACTGGAGGGAGACCAGCTTTAAGGAAACCTGATTATGTGTTCCTTCATGGGGAACCTTATCAGAACCAGGTGCTGAAATGCATCTAACAGAACCTTTGTTCTGAGCAGCACCTGTGGCTCTGACCACCACAGCGGGTCACTTGCCAGCTGCAGTTCCGATGGCTGGGGGTGCTGCTAGTGCTTGGGATCACATTTTAACATCATCTCTGACTATCTGGGTCTGCATTCTGAGACTAAGAGCTGCGGGACCTGAGGCCAGTTCCCATGTCCCTTTGCACACCTCCAAGGCTTAGGAATACTGCCCCTTTTGTCTTCCTCTCTGACCACAAAACTTCTTAGTTTCAGCTGGAGGAGACAGGTCCTTCTGTGTGCAACCTTCCACAACTGCTGGGCTTGTTTAAATGTCTGACTGTCCGAAGCACTCAGAATTAATGGATATGTCTCAGAGTCAGAGGAGATATGCTTTAGGCATTACAGACTCTGTTCTCTAGATGAAGTCCAGAGAATTTTACTTTCTGCTGCAGAAGTAGGTTTTGAACTGATGTGAATAGAAATCAGACTGAAGCAGACTCTTTAGACCAGATCTGGGCTATGATTCAATCACTGCTCTTACTAAGGAAGGAGATGTTCTGGGACATGGTGCTCTTGGCTCTCTGACCTCAGTGCAAGTTTGTATGATTCCAGCAGCACAACTGCAAGGTGAAAATAATTTGTCCCAAACTGTCCTATTTTAGCCTCTTTTTTTTGGACTCAAATGAGGTGAAAGGAGCTCATGTCAGATTAATACTCAAACAAGCCTATTGCTTTAAGTACATCTAAATGTTAGAATAATATATATCAGAAAAATGCACTCGTCATTAAAAAGTTGACTTAATTTCCTTTTTATTTTGTTGTATCTAAATACTACAATTTAGCAGCATTAGGGTATAAACATGCAAAATGCTTGTTTACGAAAAGTAGAATTTAAGGGTGAACTGTATCTAAGGCCAAATAATTGTCATATTTAAGTAAATTATTATCTTTGGTATGTTATTTTTTTTCTAAAGTTATAAATGCTAATGTCATGGTCGTGCACATTCTGACTAACTCTCTGCATGTAGAATTTCCCTGCACTGGGACTGATGAAACTGTGAAATGGGACTGAAGATCAGTGTGCAGTGAGAGAAAGAGAGAACTGGTCTAGCAGATAATTTTATGGAGTTCATGAACAGTAGTGTAAAATAGAAGGAAAAAAACCCCAATTTGCAGAGGCAGCATATTGGTTTGATTCTTGATAAATCTGACTTGGCTGGTTTGTTTGTTTGCAGTGATAATGCTTTGTGTCATTGAGGTCATAATCATACTGATGCTGATCTTCCTAAGGAATCGGATCCGGATTGCCATTGCGCTGTTGAAGGAAGGTAGCAGGTATGTTTGTCTGATTTGAATATATTGTGAATTTTATGGAATGATCACTAGAGTACACCCTTTTTGAGCTTCATCTTGTTCTACCAAGGACAGAAAGTTGGGGTTTAAAGTACAACACTGGGTTTGTTGGTATAAGGAATGCCAGTTCTCTGTTACTGAGGTTTCTCTTTTGCAGTCAGACATTTCTTGTCTCTCAGCTCCCTGCCTGGAGGGTACGTACACTGTTAGCAGTACCCTGTATCAGTGCAAGGAGGTGTATCAGCAGAAATGCTAAGTGTGGTACACTGTTAGTAGGAGCCTGGGACCTATAGCTGCCAGTTTTGCTCTGTCACTGAACTGCTGCCAGTGACATACTAGTGGTAGAGGATTGGTGGTGTTTTGGCTGTGGCTTTTATTTAGGAAAGACCTAACTCTTCTGGCTCCAGTCAAACTTTTGTGTGGACGTGCATAAGTCTACAGAGAGAAAAGGAGACTTCTGTGACCAGACATTGTAATATGGTGCAGTCCAAGATACTACCTCCCAGCTCTGAGCAAAGAAGAAAGCAGAGCAGGATAGGAGGAGACCTCTTTGTTTTGTCTCATCTGCACAGACTTTGTTCACAGTGGTTCCTGTTTTACACAGTAACAACACTTAGTTCTTTTTTTAAAAAACGGCAACGTAACAAAAGAGAAATGGACATAGAACATCAGGCCCTTGGATTTCATTGCAAATAGGCTAAGGTCTCATAGGTCTTGGAAGTAGAGCTCTGTTGTTAGAGCACATAGAGTTAGCTCTGAGTTTATCTGTGTGCACTTGCTTGTAGTTTTCTGCCATCTCTGTTGACATGGTTGTTCTTCGGAATCAGGATTTGGGATTTGTTTAATGGGATTAAGAAATACTAAAGCTCTGCATTCAGCCAGGTACCAGTTTCCTGTCTTATGCTACTGTGCAATTAGAACATAGCAATTAATTTTGGCAGCACTAAATTATACTCTTTAATTCCTGTTCATTAAAATCCAGGAGCACTTTTAACACTCTTCAACACATTTGTTCACAACCTTGACAGGTAGAAGGATTTCAGAAAGTTCATAAACTTCCTGCTGAGAACTAATAACATTCTGTAGTTTTTCAGCAGCATGGGGAGGTCGCTTGAGGGTGATGTTTTTACTCTCATGCATAATGCATGAGGTGAAGCACTGCATGTAACTACTGTAAACCTAACAGACCCTGCCCTGTATTCAGGAAGATGAAGAATAAGCTGGTTATGGCTCGAAATCAAATTACATTTTTCAATATCTTTTATCTAGTCTTTCAGGAATATTACGGTTATAATGCTAATAACTGACTTGAAATCCATAGTTAGAAAGAATTAACAGTTGTTACTCACTTTGTTGGAGTAACTCCATGGTTTTAGTGGTAACTAAGAGGCCTACCATTAACTGCTGAACACTGCTAATACGTAGTGATCATTTCTTAGACAGCATAAGGCTGTGTCCTCCTGTGTGACTCTTAATGGGCTGTCACATCTCTGCACTCAGACAGAAATTGATGTGTTGCTCTTACCCTCTTGATTGCACATGCCAGTTCCCTTGCATCCCCCCCATCCCCCCCTGCCAGCACTGACCAGTTTAGCAGCAGGAACTGAGTAAATTTGTCTCCTTTTACATTCTGGAAACTGCCTCCTATGAAACAAATGGCATCAGAAGTGCCACGAGTCATAGGAGAAGTACTGTAGGAAATAATAAGAGACAAAAAGGCTTGTGATAAGCTTACAGGGCCACTGGAAAGAAAATTTAGAATAACAGGAAGAGGTGGATGACAGGAGTGTAAAGAGAACCAACCTGCAAGCTTCAGTGAACAAAACCAAAACTCTCTGCGCTACATCCAGTGGGATACCCAAACTGGAGGTGTCTGCCCTGAGGCGGCTGCAGTGAGTTGACCCGGAGGGGCTGTGTCAGTTCAGTCACTTACAGAGGAGGAGTCCCTGGCAGAGTGGGAACCTGCATGCTCAAGTTTCTGCTCATTAGTTGCATTCTAGCCACAAGAAATATTAGTAGAATGTCAGCCTCTAAAACATCAGCCTTGATGTTAAAAGGAGCTCTCTGAGCTGCCGGCGGTGGAAGGCTGTTTTTCTTTCTGCCTGCCAACAGCCAGAGGTGAGCACCACTCACTTAAGGGACGTGGGGGAAGTCATGTAGTCACAGGAAGGTGTTAGCATGTCCTGGTGTGACAAAGACCAGCTGAATGGCCCTGCCCCAAAACACTTAGTACTTAAGGCAAGAAAGGGGCTGGGAACAGGGTCCCCACATACGAAGTAACACGAGGTCATGTCAGGTGCGGAGGAGCTGAAGGAAGAGCACTGGAGCTGAGCAGAGAGGGACAAGGAGATGAAGGGTAACGTCAGCAGGGAGATGTGATTGGAACGGGTCTGTGACCTGGGGAGAGCTGGGTCGGTGAAGCAGTAACAGAGGAGACAGGCTTAAACACGGCAAATTGATAAAGTTGGTTGTGGTGCTGCTAGTAAAAGTAGAGTGGTAGAAATGACAAAAGAGAAGATGTGGAGGCATTTGAAGAAAGAACCTGCGGTATTCTGAGCTCCCAGCACTAGATTATGCTGCGACTGTCAACAAGTAACCCAAAGTAAAAAGGGTGATGCTAGAAAAGGATAAAAAAAAGCTTGTTTTTTAAATTGTTATAGCTTACTGATATGTTTTGTTTCTTTTGTAGGGCTATTGGCTATATAATGTCTACATTGTTCTACCCAATCGTCACCTTCATACTAATTGCAATTTGTATTTCCTACTGGGCTGTGACAGCTGTGTATCCTTCTGTCTGCGTGCATCTGGAGGAGCAGTCTTCTGCTCTGTGAGACCAGATAATTCTCTGCTATTTCACCTTAACCAAACCAGTGTTAAGAAGGCTGTTTGGTCACTTAGCACTTGCTGCACTGATGCACTCTTCCTCATTGCACATTTGCATGTCATGTACCAATTGGACAGTGAATTTAATTTCATGGAAAAGAAATGGACTAAAGTTCATGCCAAGGCAGGGGGATCATACAAGGCCCTGTGTACTACATAAGATTGACTTTAAGGGGTAAAAAAAGGCCCTCAGCAAAGAGTGAATATGGCCTTAAATGTGCTGCATGCTCTGTAGGCCTGATGTCTCAAGTTAGCTGGGGGTGGGTTGACCTCCAGGTGTGTTTTGCTCAGAAGAGGATAGGAAAGGAGTGGAGAACATACAGTGCACTGAATCCTCTCTAAATTGCATAGCAGCAAGCACTCTCTGTTTGTTCCCAGGACAGCAAGGGTTTGGCAACGCATCAGAAAGGGGAAGATTGTTTTTAGTAAATGGATTGTTCTTTCACATGCAGTTATTGCTGTTCAGGACAGTGTTAATTTATCCTTATGCTCTGTGTCTCCTTCCACCAAAATGGAAACTGTCAAAGAACTGCTGCATCATCTGCCTTGTCAAACATAGATGTGCAGGAGAGACTGAGTCAGCTTTCAAGGTTATTCCCCTTGCCCATTCTGGTCAGGAGTTATTACAGCTCTGGGGTGAAGTTTGCCTTAGTTCTCTAAGTAATGAGAGTAGTCAGTCTTGCCTGTCATCAGCCCTTCCTAGAGATCTCTGCATAGGAAGAGCAGATTTTCTGTTATCTTCACAAGTTCTTTAGAGCTAGTGGTTACCCACTGCAGAATCCTAAGTTCCTCAAAGCCTGCAGTTCTGTGATTTCTCCTTAAAATACTTAATTCAGTTTTCTGGCTACATCAGGAGAACCTGTGTATAAAGTAATGGCTAATCAAACACTGTGCAAGTATGCAAACCTGACTTGTGACCCAGAGGTAAGTGTAATAAATATTTACTATAGTGAGAGCTATAGTAATTGCATTTCTTAATCACTGTTAGATGCAATGCTAATAGAAAACGTGTTCTGAGTAGTGATTCCTTATGTCAAATCTGCAAATAGTACTTAGTGTTCAGATAACACTTTGTTCAAAGCAATTTACAGACATAAACTTAATGTTTCTGCTAAACTGTTCTGTGAGGCAGGTAAATATTAACCATTCTAATTTTCAGGGGGAGGAAGGAGGAAGACACAGAAATACACGCTTACTTGTAAAGGTGTTCTTGAATACATGAGGATTCTAATTAATGGTCCTCAAAAGACAATGGAAGACTTTGAAAGCTGTGCCTCCGAACGGCCCAAGGACCAGCCATGTTTTGAAGCAGAGGCTTAGCTTCTTTTGGCACAGCAATGGCCTTTATGAAGCTCCAAAAATATTTGTCTCTTTTTAAAATTTTGTCTTCAGTCAAATGTTTTGATTTGACTGTGGGGTTGAATTTAAGTATTTTTTGAAAACTAGAAGTATTTATCAAATGTTGTATCAGGGTTATTTTCAGGTGTTTAAATTTCAGTGTACTACTGTGGTTAAGTATATCCCAAACAATTGCCCACCCTGCTGGTGTCTAAACACTAAAGAAGAAAAGGATTAGAAATTGGCTGGTTTTATTTCATGCCCAAACTGAGCAAATGCATGAAATGAACAATACAAATAGGGAAAAGTAACTCAAGGTAAAGACTACACGTTTTAGAATACTTTAAGATAGGAAGGGAAGTTGTGACCACATCCACAGCTTGTGTAAAATGGCATCGCTCGGTTGATTTCAGTTCAACTGTGGTGATTTACCTGAACTACAGATTTGGCCTTCAGTTTTCAAATAATGTTTTTCTTCTCTGTGAGCAGGTTTTCTTTAATGAAACTGGAACGTTTATGTATCTTAAAAGTTGATTTCTAAAATTCATATTCCATTTCTGTAGGTTTCAGGCTTGTGGTGATCAGTGCTGTGTGCTAACTGCATGATTAAAAGTTAAGCACCTGTGTAAGACATTAATATCAATCCTTAAATATGTAAACAGGCTGCATAGTATTGGAGTGTGGTGTTGAATGAGCTAATGAAACAAGCAGAATTATGTTATTTGTATTAAGCTGCTAAACTTCAGAGACTGCGTACAGAGAATTCATTGCTTGTCATTGTGTTGCTTAATTTTCTCTCTGTACAGACTTTTAACAGAACCAATGTGACTAAATTGTGTCCGGGTGCTCAGTGTACTTTTGCTTTTTATGGAGGAGAAAGCCTGTACCATAAGTACATCTTCATCTTCCAGTTAGCCAATGCCTTTGTCTTTCTCTGGCTGGTGAACTTCGCAATTGCACTGGGTCAGTGTACCCTTGCTGGTGCCTTTGCCTCTTATTACTGGGCCTCTCGAAAACCAGCTGATATTCCACTGTGGCCGCTCTTCTCTTCATTTGGACGAGCAATACGGTAAGACTGTGGAGCTGGATGTGACCCTTCCATGTATGCAACTGCATTAAAAGTGCTCTTTTTGCATCTAGAGAGGCCAGACTCGGGATATCAGATGAAAATGATTACTCAGTGTTGTGGTTTAATCCCGGATGGCAGCCAGGCCCCCGCAGCCGCCCGCTCACTCCCCACGGCGGGAGGGGAGAGTGCCGAGACGCGAGGGCTGAGATAAAGGCAGTTTAATGGTCAAGCAAAGCTGCGTGCACAAGCAGAGCAAACCGAGGGATTGATTCCTGCCTTCCCGCGGCAGGGGGTGCTCAGCCATCCCCAGGGCAGCCGGGCTCCCTCACGCGGAGCGGTGACTTGGGACGACAAACGCCCTAACTCCAGACATCCCCCCTCCTCCTCCTTCCCCAGCTGTTACCACTGAGCACGACGTCACATGGTGTGGGACATCCCTTGGGGTCGGCTGTCCCGGCTGTGCCCCCCAGCTCCCCGTGCACCCCAGACACTCGCGGGCAAGGCAGGGCGAGGAGCAGAACAGCCCCTGACACTACTCAGCAATAGCTAAAACGTGGGTGTGTTATCAGTGCAGATTTGGTCACAAATCCAAAACATAGCACTGTGCAAGCTGCCATGAAGAAAGCAAACGCTATTCCATCCAGACCCAGTACAATCAGGAAAATAATGTAGTTAGGGGAAAGCTGTATCCTGTAGCCCCATAGCAACAGGGCTGCTCAGCTCCATGCCCCGGGCCCGGCCAGGCAGAGGCTGGGCAGGTATTCCTCCCCAGGGGTGCAGACATCCAGGTGCGTGTTTACAACACATACCACACAGCTGGACATACAGATGGACAGACAGACACACACAGTGCTCGCACAAACTCCAGCAGCACCAGGGGCTTCATCCTGTTCCCCTCTGGTGAGGATGAAGGTCCATTGCTGTCTGTAATGGACCTTCCTCCAGCTGTCATTTTCTCTCTCTCTCCATATCCACACACATGCACATACCTGTGTAATTGTGCTTATACACACAGGTGCAACGTAACAGTCATTTATTTTGTTTCAGATACCATACAGGTTCGCTGGCATTTGGAGCCTTAATTCTTGCAATTGTCCAGCTTATTAGAGTAATACTGGAATACTTGGATCACAAACTGAAAGGTGAGATTTGTGAATCTGCTCTAAGGTTATTAAAATCTTCGGTAAATTACTTCCTGACTTTCCCAAGATATCTTTTCAGCAATGAAAAGAGATCAATTCCACAGTATTTTTAGCCATCGTAGGTCAATTTGAAGCCACTCAATTCATGTTGATTTACTTGAATTGAGCCTGTGTCCTTGGGAACTGAATGCAAAGTTCAAGCAGGATGTGGACCTGGTCTAATTGAAAGGTATGGAGCTAAATTTGGTTGAGAGAGAGAGTCCATACCTAGAAGAAAAGAAATAGTGTTTTTGCATTTGTCACAATTTCAGATTTTCTTCTGAATAGCTTCCTGTGTTCTGAAGACTGTTCATGAGTTCTGTGTATGATGTAATCTCTCTTTTTTTCCAGGTACACAGAACTCCTTCACTAGATTTCTGCTCTGCTGCCTCAAATGCTGTTTCTGGTGTTTGGAAAAATTCTTAAAATTTATAAACAGAAATGCCTACATCATGGTATGTGCTGTCTCTGCATGTGGTCTCCCCTATCTGGGACACTAAAATACCCTAGCCACTACTAGTTGGTCAACAGCCAGCAGTACTAGAATCTGCTGAATAAATAATGGGATTTATGGGAGTTTTTGGGAAATGCATGTGGCCCTACCATGAAAAAGTAAGATTTTTTTTTTTTCTTCTTCTTCTAAGCTCAGCCTCTTTTCATGCCTGTCTTTGTCCATCCCCCTCGCCCCCCAAAGTAAGTGGGAAGGGATGGCACAACTGGTTTACTCCCCCTCTGATTCAGCAATTAGAATCCTGATTTCAACAGGAATGTTAGCTTGTTTCATATTGCATGTTGACGACACATGTTTGGAGGCAGTGTGTGAGTACAGAGGTCAGAAGGCATGTAATAGGCATTTCTTCCTGGAAGTTAAAAGCAGAAATTCTGCTAGCAGCAGCAGTGATATTTCTCTAAAATAACCCTTCTTAGCTTCCAGAAGAGGAATTCCAGATTTTCACCTAAATACCCATTCACAGATGTCAGCCTATGATGTTCTGACTTGAAGCAATTTCAGTGATTGAATGGTACGGTCACAGACTTCTTGTCTCAAAGGAGGTGGCTGTAATGGGTCCATTCTAACTCATGTGTTCATGCAATTGATGTCTCAAATTAATGCCATCCTGAAGAGGAAGTATTCTTTTCTACTATCTTGTTTACGGTTGGTAAACTGACTGAACTAAGAGCTGTTCTAGTATATCTTACCCTTGTGGACACTTACAGGAAGAAGAAATGGTTTTGTTCCTGAATAGCTTTAGCTGTTTTACTTTCTGCTGATGTAAATCCGCTGACTCTGATGCTGGTATTGCTGACTTCTTAAGGGAGAGCAGTGTCAAGTCCAAGGAGATACCTACAGGGGTCAACTCACTCCTGCTCTACAAGTGTCTGTCCCTTTCCACTGACTATAAATGTAGTGCAGATAACTAGCGAAGTGAGAAGAATCCTTTGGCAAGTACATCATTTGCTCTGCTTGGCAAAGTACTGAGTCTAATGCCCGCAGGTCACAAAGGGTGGCGTGCTCATCACCAGGTGGTCTGAAGGGGAAGGACGGGTAATATTCTGTCCCAACCTGGTGGGAAGCGTTGAGAGCTCACAGGTGACTGGGGGAAGTGCTTTATGTTCATCTGAGTTTCAAGACCACATATTAGAGAGAACTACACATTACACACAGTAAGATTCTGACATACAAGGAGGTGTCCTAATTATTTAAACACTTAACAGCTACTATTATTTTGCAGATTGCCATATATGGTAAAAACTTCTGCACCTCGGCAAAGGAAGCGTTCTTTTTGCTCATGCGGAATGTGGTGAGGTAAGGGGCCATCTTCTAGTCCTTGGAAATGTCAGGATTTTCTGCTGTTGCACTCTGAAGGCATACTTCTTGCCTCTCCCATGCCTCCTCCAAATATTACTGTAAGCTGCTCTGTCCTCAGACATGGCCCTCACTTGTAACAGTCCCCGTGTAACAGCAGGCTGTCCAGCACAGCGAGCTGTGCAAAGTTGATACAATCCAACAGTTTTGTGGCGATTGCTCTTTTAAATTAGTAAGCACCAGTAGATTTTAATGGTGCCTCCAAGGAACCAGTAGAGCCCCTGGGAGGAGATCTACGGAAATACAGGAATGGTGTGCTCATCACCCCCTCTGTGTGTGTTTCTTGAGCTTTGGCCCACTCACTGTCTGTCAAAAGGAAAGCAGAAAGACCTCAGTCTTCAGATTAATCCAGAAAACTTCTGGGCTGTCAGTGAGTGGCAGTAAAGAGGAGAGAGTGCTTTGCTTTCAAACTCAGTATCTTTAATGTAACCAGATCTCCCCTGGTGCTGGGAACTCCCCTGGCCCTTTGCCCCACTACCAAGACTGCTGCCAAATTCCTGTTCTCATCAGTACTTTCCTTCATTGCTCCTGGCCCTTCCAGTACCAGTGTGAGATCAAAAAATAATGGGAAAATAACTTAGGAGCAGGTCATGTTGATGCAGCAGCAGACAATCTAATTACCCAGCAAGAGACACAGTAAAACTGGTTAGGTGGTTTGAGCTGTTGAGTGAAGGACCGGGAGGAGGAGAGTGATGGAGGGGTAGGCTGGAAGAGGAGGATGGAAATGGTGCTGCAGCAGGAAGAGGGAAGAGCGGGGGTGTTCCTGTGGGAGCAGCGGGGAGCTGCCTGCCTTCCCCCTCGCAGCGGCACCTTGCTGCCGGTCGCGCTCCCAGTCAGTAAGAGCAATAGCTAAGAGTCAGGCATATAACGTTATTGTTTCAAACTGAGATTTTTTTAAGTCTTGTGTATTTTGTTAATTCTGAATTCTGACAGGTTAGTGATGATTTGTTCTCTTTCTTAATGTTTATCTTTCATGGTAGTCAGTGCTGTATATTACCATATCCGTAGCCTTCAGCGCTGTCAAGAGGCTGATGATACAAAGCTCATTTTCCATCCCATTATTACCTGCAGTTTCTGGTAAGACAGGCTGGCAGATTTTGAGCAGAAACTCCCTGCTGTTGCTTTCAATGAGGGCTGCAGATTTACTGTCAGTTACCTTCATTCATGTGTCTGTGATTGTCTTCCTGCTTCGAGGCCTCCTGCCTTCAGTGTTGTACCACAATATCTTAAAATAGTAGATTTTGCATGTTATGGGGTCATGAAATGTGGCCAGATAGGGCCAAGTGAAAACAAGACCTACCAGCAATCTACACCAACACTGCTTTCTGTTTTGGTCTGTTCTTTGCCTCTTCTTGGCTGGCTTATTTGTGACCCTAGAAGAAAGGCTGTAATAAAAATCTGTTGATACTTCGTTTTGTTGGGCTTTTTTAACCAGCAAGAGCAATAAACAGTCTTCAAGTGCTGTAGCAGTATTGCTGCATTAAGGCCTGACTCAGCAAGGAGTTCAGTACTTTTTTGCCCCGAGGGATCAGGCTGTAACAAGGCCCATCTCAGTGTTGTGTTTCTGTGCTGTTGTCCTGCCAGCCTGTGAAACCAGAAGACAGCTGCTTGGTCATGTTTTGCCAAATATCCATAGATTTAAGGAGAAAGAATACAGATGTCTGGTTTGTAATAATTATGTATCATTTGTCCTTTGCTGAACAGAGTTGCAGTTCTGGACAAAGTTACAGACTTTCTTTTATTCCTGGGGAAAATTCTCGTTGCTGGTGGTGTAGGTAAGCGAACCGATTTTTTGCAAATGGCATGTTCTATTTTCTGGTATCTACAATAGATAGCCTGCCATATCGTGTGTGCTTAGTGCGCAGCTGGAGGTTCTCATTGGTCTGACTATTAAGGAGGCTGTTTTCTGTGTTTCTAGGATTTGCAAGATTGAACCAAAATATGGGGGTTTTTTTCCTTTTTTTTTTTTTTTTTTCCCTTCCACCCCTACACCCGGTGTGTTGTTGACAGTATCCATTCCATCATTGCTTTTACTGCTCTTGCGTGTGTTGCTGGTGCAAGAACTTCTGCAGCCAAAGCATCATAGCTGGATCAAACCAAATTCACATCCAATAAGTCAGCCACAATCAGTTCTCCTTTCATAAGAACTGAAAAAAAATTACAAATAAGGTTCACCTGGTAGCAGACAGCATGTAAACAAGGGAAGGTAGTGCAGGTCTGCAGGAGATGGGCCTGAAGCTTTGCTGTGTTTAAGCCAATTATAGCTACAAGCTATAGTGAAAGAAATAGAATATTTATAACATCCTTATAGGGTTTTCTTTGTTATCAGTAAATATCAAAATATATTATTCATGTTTTTCTGTGACAGAAAAGTGCACTTTTTTGCTGCCTTTTTTTTTTTTTTTTTAAATGAATCACCTTCAGAAATTCAAGTTGGCAGTATTCCCTTATGGTTTTTCTAAATTGTCACAGAGTTTCAAAACATTATTTTACAAATAACCATATTTTGTATTCTGTATACTTTAAAAGATTGCTAATGAATTATATTTTAATCAAAAGTTAAAAATTAGTACCAAAACCAGATCTAAAATGTTTTGTCATTACTGTAGAATGACTTTCAAACCAGGGTAGCAAATTTGTCTTGAAACATATTCTCTGAAATGTAAATGAAATACTGAAATTAATTATTGTCTTTGTCCTCTTCAAGAATTAATTCTTTGGGTGAGTTTTGTTATAGATGCATTGGTCTGTTCTAATCTTATTGTTGTGCTTGTCACTAGCCACTGCCATTTCTTCTTTTAATTTGAAATAATTATTTCTTCAAGCAATAGAATTCAAAGCAGCAGAATTTTTGGTTTTTTTTATTTTAGTAAAGATCTACCCAATGGTCTTTGTTGTCCCCTGTCATAGTTTTGTTTATCACTATTAATTTCACTATTAAATTCAGTAGAATGCTGAAGCAAAGCAGTTCATTAAAGTCTTTCTGGGCCCATGAATAACTTTATGGTAATTTATTCATTTACATATCTCTTCTGTCAGAATACAGATCCCGCAGATAATTAGTATTGAGGAATTTATTGTTTACAAACTATTATTTAAACCAACCTTGGATCTGTTTGTTTTGTGTCATCCATTCTTTAGGTGTTAGGAAGTCAGAGTTAGCTGATCTTCTGTGCTTCTTGCAGGTGTTCTTGCGTTCTTCTTCTTCACACAGCGAATACCAGTCTTTGCACAGGAAGCACCGACGTTAAATTACTATTGGGTACCACTGCTGGTAAGGCAACCGTCCCATCTCCCAGACGCTGAGGGCGGTTGGAGGTGCTGAGCCTGCTCCAGGGTGGTCTGGGCACAGCCCCTGTCGTCAGCCTCCGAGGCAGGCTGTCTGCTGAAGTGAGGCTGCTGGCTACACTCCAGTCCTCGGGGTCCTTCAGGTCCGAGTGACACTGCAGTGACTCTGCACCTTCAGAAAAATTAGGTCTCACACCTGCTTGGCTCCTACTCTTGTATGTAGCAAAGGCTGATGGTGGGGCACTGGTGGCAGTGTGGCTCCTAATGGAAGGGACTGGTGATGCATCTCCTCCTACTTCCATAGCCCCCTAGACTGCAGCACATCTCCAGGATGAGTCATTCTTTGGAATAATCTTGAAGGAGTTTAGAATATTCTTGGCATATGTTCCCTTTTGGGGGTTGAAATGGCTCCAGTTTGGCAGCTGGAAAACTGCTGGTTACTGCACGTTAGGATACAATGTCTTGAACCTGTGGTCCCTTTCTGCAGCAGTACAGAGCTGCCATTAAATTCTCCCAGACTTGCTTAGCAGACTAGGTTTCTGACTTGTGTTAACACTGCCATGTTGGTGCCAAACTAAATTTGGGGTTTCACTGTGGTTTGTTTTCTGTAGACGGTGATTATTGGCTCCTACCTAGTTGCACATGGGTTCTTCAGCGTCTATGCAATGTGTGTCGACACGCTTTTCCTCTGCTTTTGTAAGTACTACATTTTCTTTCACTAATACCTGCAAGTCACAAGAAAAGGAGTAGAAAACTACCTTGTCTGTTCCTTAGGGATTCTGGTGACATGCTAGCAGACTGTGGAAAAACAAACTGCTTCTGCTTTTCAGACTGGCTCCTTGATGTATTCTTCAGTGCAGAAGTGTTTTAGTATTCAAATGTAATTAGTTTAAGCAATGGAAGGTAGCTCTATGGCTCATGGGGATATCTGGCTTTTGCTTTTCAGATGTTCCTTTACTTTCACTAACAGTCTGCTCCCCCTGGGTGCTTTGTAAAGTGCCCTGTACAGAAATGATTTGCTCAAACCTCTTGTTAATAACAAAGTCATTCTTTGGTATATAGGTAGTACTTTGTTTTTAACTTAATAGCCCTGAAGAAAGTATTATGCTGAATTACCTTCAAATGTGTGTAAAACACCATTTAAAAAAACTTACCCGTCCTTTGGGCCCCCCAGTGGCAAGCAACCATGGGCATTCTCAAAGGGACTGCTGTTCAATACGTCCAGTCACAAATCTGTTGGTCTCAGATTAGGACATGATTGTAAGAGGAGGATGTACTTATTACAGAATAAATTCCATTTACTAGATATACGGAATTAAAGAAATAAAGATACAGTTTTTCTGTAATGAAAGTCATTCTGGTAGGTCCTAGTTGAAGTTACATGGCAGTGGTTGTTCTTGCAGTTGGTGAATTGTTTGATAATACTAAGGGAACACTGAAGTAGCCATAGGCTTGATCTATCGTATGCACGGTGGATCACTGAGACAAGATAAACAAGGTAATTTATGCAGTAGCATAAATTCTTTCTCACCTTTTAAACACTCACCTTCTTAACCCTGCTTCCCTAGGAACTAAGCTTAGTGGTGATTCTGGAAATACTGGGTTGCCAAAGAATCACAGGAAGAAAATCAGTCAGAAAACTGAAAATTGATGTTTAGCTGAGAGCTGCGTCCTGTTCATCTTGAGTTAAACAAGTGTCACAGGCAGACATACACGAAGATTTGCTTCCTCTAAGTTTTTTGGCCATTCCTTACAGCTAGTGCTCTCTTTCTGGCTTTGCAGATGCTGCTGTCTGCCTCTGTCTGCAGGGTTGCAGTTGCAACTGTTGTGCTTCACTGCACACTCCCGCCCAATTGCCCATCAGTGTGAAATTGCTCACTGGTCTGTGACTACTGCATGACATAAACACTGGGCTGAACCCAGACCAGCAACTTAGTCATGACCTTATGTAGGGGACAAAGTCATATGTCTGCCTCACTATTTTAAATACCTGCCCTGTTCTGCTTCCCATGCTTCCACTCAGTAATGGACAGTAGGAGATCATACAGAATATTGTGCGCTTGTGGGATCAGGTTTTCAAAATAATTTTATCTTAGGCAGTGAAAAAGGGTCCAGTTTTTAAAAAAGCTTAAATCCACAGCTCTCTGTGGGAGGAAGTAGCTAAAATGCCAGGCTTTGGTGGAGGCATGAGTGTTTCTGTACATTTTCACCTATGCTGCCAAACCAAAGAACTGGAGAATAAAAAGGACATATTGCTGTAATTGAAAAATGGCGAGATGCCATTGTGTCTCTGCTTTGTGTAAAACCTCTTCTGGTTTAAGAAAACAGAAATTTTATAGTGTCTTTTATCAACTTAACAATACAGCTAAGTTGCCTTGACTGAGATAATTTTTTTTTTAATGTTGGGTCTTTTGCTCTCTCCTTTCTTCAATTCTGCGTGTGTGTGTGGTTGTACTGCTGTTTGCTCTTTTGGCTGCTTTTGCTGTGTAAATTCAGGTGAAGACCTGGAAAGAAATGATGGATCTACAGCAAAACCTTACTTCATGTCAGCTAGCCTTCACCGAATTCTAGGGAAGAAGGAACTAAGCCCTAAGAAGGCAGTGGGATAACATACACTAAACCTCAACATCAAAACGGTGTCACTTTTGAGCAAAACGTGTATAAAATAGGCAAAAGTAAAAACTGTAAATGATGCTTCTGGTTAATGGGTGATTCTTTTTTCCTTTTGCTTATATCTAAAAAAATGAGCAACATTGGTAACATTTAACTAGTTTAAATGCTTAAACTAAGAGCTGTGAAAACAAGGCCACGTTTTAGTTTATAGAGTGCCTATGAAAAGGAAAATGTAAATCTGAAGCTTTTTTAAGTCTGTAATGATGTTTTAATAACTTTTGTAACACAAGTTGCTGCCTTAGATGACAGCATTTTTGATAACGTTTCTTTTTATAGGTGTATATTTGTAAAAGAAATTCAGGCAATTCTTTGAAAGCACTAACATATAACCTAATTAGCCATAAAAAGATAGTTCGAGACTCTAGTTAACCGGGAGATGGTACTAAATTTGTAAATATGGTGCTATGATTGTATTTTTTTGTACAAGCTGGTTCACAGCTATTTAAACTGTGATTATACATGCATTAATGATTCCCTACACTGAAAAATGTAGTGATATTTTAATCACATCCACAGCTGCGTCTTTTAAGAAATGATGGTACCTGCAGGTCCCGAAGAAGGTAGTCAGAGGAGGCTACAGTTGATATTGCTTAAAGTGAAGTTTTCTGAGAGTTGTGCTTAAAAGATGATATAACTGAGAGAAGGTCCCACTGCACTTGAAGTGATTTGTGGCTCACACAAATGAGGTTTCATCTGGTACAAGATGGTGAATGTATTGTTTTAGCTGATGTTGAGGAGAGATGCACTTGTGTTAATAACCCCCTCTCTCTAATAAGTCTCTGACTGTGTTCTACACAATTGTGAGGAAGTTGAGCTTCACTTGAAAGGAAAACCAAATGCAGTTTTTTTTTTCCTTGGAAGAAAGTCTTGGCTGTATGTGTGCACAAAGGATTCCCCTGCCTCTGCCTAGCTCAGAAGGGCTTCTTAACGGTTAGACCCCACAATGACTGTGTGGGTGCTGAGGGCTGGGCGAGCTCCTTCTGCGGGTCTCCGCGCTCTCGGTCGCTCACACAGTGAGGTATTAAGACACTGAACTCAAGTCTTCTCACAATACAGGATGCGTTATTTATCTACTGAAAGATGCTCCAAAAGATTTAGTTTGCTTTTTGATTATTAAAATTGCTTGGTCGTTAGTAGAAAGTCCATTGGTAGAAAGCACATGAACATTCTGTTCAGTTTTGTGACCCTCCCATGAGCAGAACTGTCACTGAGGTTGGTAACAGCTCTGCTCATGGAAGAAGGCTTACGCTGGAGTACTTCTCAAGTCTGTGACTGCCGTGAGCTGAGCTGAAAAGGTTTTATTAGTCTCCTGGGTGCCCAAGGACCCAGCCATACGAGGCCTGCCCCTAGTTTTCATGGCTTCTGCTGTACCCAGTACGGGTTCCGTTAGTGTCCGCTTCCCAGGAGCAGCACGTTCCTCTGCCCCAGGCACATGTGCTCTGTTCAGCGCTTGGAAATACTTGTCTTGTCCCAGGACTCCATTGGTGTCACAAAGAGAATGGTAAATTCTCTTCCAGATGATGTGAACACAAGTTTCTGGGGAAAATTTACTGACGATCCACATCCCAAAGTGATTTTGCTCCCAGCTCACGGCTCCGGTCTGCGGTGGCAGCAGTCACCGCGAGGGCAGAAATCTGTGTCTCGTGCAGCGGGTCTGGGGTCGTGCTGGTGCACAAGTGATGAGCGCCCACGTGCTGGCAGTCGTGGGCAAGCTCAGGTCTTGAAAGGCTGTGAGCTGAGGTGCAGGTGTGCATCCCCTGTGATCCAGCGGGCACTGCGGCCCTTCCCCTGAAGCAGAAATGAGCGGTTCAGGTTAGGACTCAAATAATGTAAAATAAAGGTGTACGGTTTCAAATGTAACTACTGATTGTGGGCACCTTCAGTTTTTGTTAACGCCCTGAGATACCCTAGAGTAAACATGACTTTCAGAAAGGGCTGAGAAACCTACTTTGGGAAAAATCACTCTTCATTGATGAAGACTTTCACCATGGCCATCATTCCTTTCTCATTATGTGCATGGCATTGAATATACACCCCCCATCATTATGATCGGAGAATTAAGTCAGTAACTTTTTGGGGTATGAGTCACCATTCTGTGATTAAAAAAGCTGCTGGTCTGATTACAGTCCACGTGCTAAAGCTTTTTTTTTTTTTTAAATACTACTGTGTGATTAGTTTGCAGCTAAAGAAACTGCATTAAAAGTAATCTATATTTCTACTGGACTTGAGTGTCTTACTGGGAGCTCAACTGAAAAAGTGTATTTCTGAATACAGCGTGCTTTTTTTATCATATGAATGTAACCATAGAGTTTACTAGGAATAAAACATAATAGAAATAGTATACAGTTATTTGATTAGAAGACTTTTGTAACAAACCTATGCATTTACTAAAGAAATTTCTAAAAGTGAAAGTTTTAAATTGTATTATTATTTATATACGGTAAAAAAAAATATATGTATAAATTTGCTCCACTCACTATTTTGTGAAATTATTTAGAATGTAAGTGATCATCATTTCTGAGAAGAAAATTAAAAAGCCATTTTCTTAATGATATAATTGAGAACTGTGAAAATACAAAGCAATACCATGTAGATTTTGTAATCAATAAATTGAATAAATAAATCATAATGATTTAATATTAAAATTGGCATTTAAAAAATAAATTGCTGTTAATGAATTAAGTAGAAATTAATGCAAGTATTTACTTGGGAAAGAATCACTTAATATTTTAAGACTAACTTATTATAATGGTTCCTAACGAATCCTGTGGGCCAGAGTCTGCAGTCTTACACCACAGAGGAGGTACTGGTAGTGACGTGTATGGATCTGGACATTTACTTTGTTGCTTGATTTAGTATAAAATTTACAATTCCGTTCTTCAGAGAGTGGAGCGTGCGGCCAGGTGTACAGCATGGTAAATGTCGGGTGTGCTTTGCTCCTGAGCCCCCGGGAGCGGGCGACCCCCCGCCCCGCCGAGGCCGCCCGGTGCCGGGGCTGGTGCGGTTCCGCGCTGGCGCCGCGGGACGGGAGGCGCGGGGCGCCCCGGCGGGAGCCCCTCGCACTGGCACAGGGCTCCGCGTCGTGGTCCCGGCGGGCGCTGCTCTCCGGGAGAGCCTTCGGAAGGGCGGGTGGCTCTGCAGAAAGACCCTTTTACACGAGTAGAAAGAGCTCTATCGGAGATCCCGAACAAGCAGAATGTAGAAACCGAGAGACGGTAGGAAACACCCATGTTTGGTTTAGTTCTGGTTAGATTCATTGTGTCTCCCTACAACATACTAATGGATGGCTTTCATTTACATGTTTTATACCAAAGTTTTAATGTTAAGCCTTCAAATTTTGTAAAAAACATAAAAACAACAAAAAAAAACCCAGAAAGAAAACAAAGAAACAAGAAAGATGGGTTCGTTTCTTATGCTGAAGGATTTTTTTTTTTCCAAGTAGTATTCAGCAGCTGATTCTTGAATGTTAGAAAGATGCTGAATAATCTTTTAAACATTAGTATTTAAAAGTATGAAATATCTTACTGTTGCATGTTCTGCTGGAGAGCAGGAAAAAGATTTTGGTGGATGCAATGTCAAGCTGATTCTGGGACAGTCATTAAGTGTTCTTCTGCAGATGGGTTGTCAGAGAAGGGATGATGAAGAACAGACTGACTGTTTGCAGTAATGCAGAATGTCTCCTCTCGACCAGTTGCTCAGCCTGGACAGCTGCGTCCTCTCTGACAAAGTGCCTTACTGGCTATTATTTTACCTGGCTTATATTTCAAAGTTTATTCACACCATGTAGACTGTAAAACAGAAGAGGCTAGATAGGAGAAGCAATGCTTTCTCTATTTCAAATTAACTGATACAAAATGAATTGTAGAAAAGATGTCAGGTGTCTTTGAACTGCATGATGCAGCACACACAATTTCCCTGTTGCTGTTGTCAGATGATGAAAGCAGACTCTGGTCTGGGAGAAAACACACGACAATTGTGTTGCAAATAATTAAATAAAAGACAATGCAAGACTTCCATTTTTAGTAGATTTTTTTTTAATAGTTTTAGTTTATGGTATAGTGAACTTCTGAGTAGGGCCTGTTCTGCTCTGGGTTGCAATGATCCTGGTGTTGTACCCATGTAACCGCAGGGAGAACAGAGGGAAGAGGCTCACAAATACCTTCTGTACTGCACCTGTGTGCGTGTTCATAAGCCTGAAGTTCATTCTCCATTTCAAGACTGGTAACTTGCTATTCTGGAAGTGTTTTATAAATTAGACTAAATTTTTTAACTTTTGATACAGGCAATTTTTGAGGTAATATGTAATTTGTATTGCACTGTAATCAAATTGGAGAGATAACCGTTTCTTCTTGTTTAATAGTGCTACTAATACTAAATTGTCTGTTACTCTGTGCTACAAGGAGTCCACCTGTATTTGTCCCAAATAATGAGGTGTGAAGTCACAAAAAAAGGCTCTTTAAGAAATGGAAGGGAGGTTACTGTTTCGTTAATGTGATTATTAAGGTTATATTATTACCTTGCCAAAACCAAATTAACATGAGCACGACAGTTTGAGCTCTAAAACCTGTTTGCTTCTGCTATGCAGAAATCGGAACGTACTGTTTAGATATCTTTGATAACTAAAGTGTTTAATATTTAATTTTGTTGTAACTTCACTGTTTTACAGCTCTTGGGGATTGTTCTAATAAAGATTTAGATACAAAGCGCAGTGCGTGTCTCTGTGCGGGCCTGGCGCGGGGCGGGGCGGGGCGCGCCGGAAGGGGCGGGGCGGTGGCTGCGGGGCCGGAAGGGGCGGGGCGGTGGCTGCGGGGCCGGAAGGGGCGGGGCGGTGGCTGCGGGGCCGGAAGGGGCGGGGCGGTGGCTGCGGGGCCGGAAGGGGCGGGGCGGTGGCTGCGGGGCCGGAAGGGGCGGGGCGGTGGCTGCGGGGCCGGAAGGGGCGGGGCGGTGGCTGCGGGGCCGGAAGGGGCGGGAGGGGCGGGTCAGGGCCGCGGGGGCCGGGCCGGGCCGGGTCGGCTCCGCTCCGCTCCCCTGCGTTCCCCTGCGCTCTCCTCCGCGTCCCTCCGCCCCGCCCCGCCCCGCCCCGCCCGATAAGATCGATCCGTGCCGCGGCCGCGTGTGAGCGGTCGGAGGAGGCGCCGAGGCGGGCCGTGTCCGCAGCCGCGTCCCGGGGCTTGGGCCCGCTGGTCGGGGCAGAAGGGAAATCCCGCGCGTGGGGGGGCCGCGTCCTGCCACCCCCACACGAAAGGAAATGCTCAGTTTTACTTTCAAAGGCTTGAGGAGCGCTTGTTGCATCTTTTACTTAAATTTCTTGAACCACGTAATAACAAAACGGGGGTTTTGACTGAATCAGCTTTGAGATCTTGTGCCAGACCAGGTGTATTTTAAATCAGCCGAATTCCTACCTCGTAATCCAGTCGAAATCTCTGGCTTTAGGAGACTCACTGGAAGTCGTATTTTCCTCCTGTCGTTGTGTGAGGTCAACAAAACTTCTACTGCGCGCTATGGGTGGACTCAGCTTTCCCGGCTGTCCCGGGAGGTGCGGCGGGTGGAGCTGGAGCAGGCCGGGGCCGTCAGGCAGGGAGATGGGGCAGTGGCTCCCCCGCAGAACGCTTTTCTGGCAGGTGGGGAAGAAAAGCAAACCCGACAACCAAAACCAATGCAAAAGCTTTTCAGGGCTGAGGACGGACTTCAGCGGAGGCAGCACTGGAGCAGTTATTTGGAGACAGGACGAAGGGAGAATTTGGGCTTGGGGTTAATAGCGAAGGTATGTGTTATAAGTCGTTCCATATGTGGGGGCCTTGTCTGAGGATGCTGCTGGGATTTGGTGATTACAGCAGTGAAACCTCAAGATAAAGGTTTCGAATGGGTGCAAACAGCCGTGATGGTGATGGTTGTGTCCAGCTGGGCGCTGCTGTCACCTTGGGCAGAGTAGCAGCTGCAGTGGGACGAGACACCAGCTAGAAATCCTTTAATGGAGAAGGTGTGGCTGTACATAGGGGATTCAGTGGCTGAATAATGAATGGGGGTGTTTGAGCTCACAGGGTACACGGAAGCTTTAAATTCGGATTTGCAGCATGTATCAGTTAGGGGAAGATGAGCCGTGTATTGGCTTACGCTGTAGGATACCATTTCTTAGAGAGGGTTAAATGCTGTCAGTTCTTGGGAGGGTTGCTGTGTTTGTGCTGTCCGGGCAGCCAGGAGCAGTGTCCTTGTAGAGCTCAGCTCTGCCGTGCGGGAGGCCGGAGCTCTCAGTGCCTCGGGGCTGGGTGGCAGCTGCTGGGAAAGGAAAGCTGTGACAGGGCAAATGCATACGGCCCATGAGGTTTAGATGTGGGCAGATTCAGTCCAGACCGAGCAGGGAAAGGTGAGCTGTAACAGTGATCTTCAGAGGGGTGCTGGTGTTCCCTGAGCGCAGGGGAGCGGCTGGGCTGACCCAGGAGATGCCACATGGGGAAAGGTACAAGCCTGGTAGAGATCAGTTGCTTGGGAGAGCTACAAGACACTGCTGTTGTACAGTAAATCTTCATGATTTACTACGTCTCATCTCTTTTTGCAGTGTTTGATCAGATGCAAATTTGACAGACAACGCCTGAATGCTTTTTGTTTTCTAAAGCATCGCTGTACAGCTCTGTTCCAGCCGTGGCACTAAACAATAACAGTGAGGCACAGTGTGTGTTAAAGCAGAATATCACTGCAGAATTTGTCATGGTGTACCCACACTGGAGATATGTTTGTAATATAAAAGTTATTGTAAGGGGATTTTGGAGCATAGAGGACCTTTACTATGTGTCTCATATGTATGTAGTTATTTTAATTAACTCTGGATCCTTGTTTTTTAAATACATCGGTATCTCCTGTTAACACATATGGTTGGAACTGACTGCAGCTATTAGTTATATTGTCCTCCTTCGGAAAATGTCAGGCTTAATAACAAAATTGCTTTCTTGCCTCCTTTTATATGTATTTTCAGACTGATGTGTTTTATATCTCACATAGTTTTCTTGCCATTTTTATTACATTTAAATCTACGCTGGCTGCCTGCCATAGAAACTTTAATCCACATCCAGATGAATTCCGAACCCAGCCCGAGTTCTGTCTGGTGCACCAGCAGCCTGACGGCCAGCCTTCTCCAGGGATGCTGCTCCTTCTGCAAGCTCTGTGCGTTCCAGGCCCCGCAGGGGCGTCACACCGCGCGGGTCTCCCCTGCAGGCCTGGGCTGCGGGTCACCGGCCTGTCCCACACGGGGGGCAGCAGGGTCACGCATCTTCGGTTCGTGGGTTTGTTGTGGGGAGCGCCTAGCTGCTGGGCAGAGGAGAGGAGGCTGAGGAGGGGCGGAGCCGAGGCTGAGCAGAGGCTGAGGAGGGGTGGAGGAGAAGCTGAGCAGAGGCTGAGGAGGGGCGGAGCAGAGGCCGAGCAGAGGCTGAGCAGAGGCTGAGGAGGGGCAGAGGAGAGGCCGAGCAGAGGCTGAGGAGGGGCAGAGGAGAGGCCGAGCAGAGGCTGAGGAGGGGTGGAGGAGAGGCTGAGGAGGGGCAGAGGAGAGGCTGAGGAGGGGCGGAGCAGAGGCCGAGCAGAGGCTGAGGAGGGGCGGAGGAGAGGCTGAGGAGGGGCGGAGCAGAGGCCGAGCAGAGGCTGAGCAGAGGCTGAGGAGGGGCAGAGGAGAGGCTGAGCAGAGGCTGAGGAGAGGCCGAGCAGAGGCTGAGGAGGGGCAGAGGAGAGGCCAAGCAGAGGCTGAGGAGGGGCGGAGGAGAGGCCGAGCAGAGGCTGAGGAGGGGCGGAGGAGAGGCCGAGCAGAGGCTGAGGAGGGGCGAAGCAGAGGCCGAGCAGAGGCTGAGCAGAGGCTGAGGAGGGGCTGAGGAGAGGCTGAGGAGGGCCCGAGCAGCAGCCGCCTGTCTGTCCGCCCAGCTCTGCGCGGCAGCTGTGAGGGTCACACTGGGCAGAGTGTCTGCAGGCAGCGCTGGCGTGGCCTGGCTGAAATTGCTGCTGAAGAAGGGAATGACAGTGCAGCTGACCTGGTACAATGAAACAGACCCTGCCATAAATACGGGGTGAAAATATTTCTGTTTTTTCTTGGCCAGTGTTTGATGTGCCCCACCTGTGATGTCTCTGTGGTTTGGCTTTGCAGATGAACGGTGCTGTTGGTGCATTTTCTTCTGAGAACTGGCATGTTGCTTCGCAAAGCCACACATCTGCAGATGGCTTGGAGAGGGAAAGGAAGGGATTGTTTTATACAGAGCTTCATAATGTAGTTTCTGGTTGCCATCATTTTCAACACATCTGACCGACTCAATTTCCTGTCTTGAATCAACTTCCATTTCATCAGGTCCCAAGTTCTCATTTCTGTTGGTTTGGCTGGGCTCTGTGGGCGATCTATTTTAATTTTGGAGTCTGAAAGAGCCCAAGTTTGGAAAAGAATCAGAGTAGTCTCAGGAGAAGGTTAAGTGCTTAAATTTACTCAAAATGATAATGTCAAAAGCGGGGTGGGGAGTGTGTTGTAGTTTGTTTTTATTTTACTTTTTTTAAAAAAAAGTTTATGCAGTTCAGTTTCTTGCAGAAATACTAAATAATTAAATAGCATCATCATATTGGTTTGATTAAGCTCACAAGTGGGTTATTTTGTGAGAACACTAACCATGGTCCAAAAAAGTTTAACAAATCATAGTATAATAGTTGTAGTGGTTCTGGGTCACTGGAGCTTAAAAAAGTAGATGTTATCTCTGTAAGTTTACTAGTAGAGGCTTTTGGTGTCCAGCAGTCACAACTCTTTCTGAACTGATGTCACGACAAGAAACTTGTAACCACATGTTTGAACATACCCTGTGGAGTCTGTCTTAGCATTTCAGTCCACTGCCGAGATGTAGATGTAGTTCCGACTGTACAAATTCCTGCAGAGACACTGAAGATCCAGATGCATATTGGAAGGTAACATTTCTGTGAATTTAACTATGTATAACATACTTACACACTTTTTTTTATATATTAAAATCATGTTTTGGGTAAGTGCCTGTATCCATGTTATAGGAATGATGATAGCATTTCTGCTGGTTCTTTCTGAAAATAGTAAAAATGTGGCGGTTAGTTGTTCCCACATTTGGTGAATTACAGTTTACATCCTATTTAAACGCTGGTTTTATAGTTAGCTTTCTTGGATGACCTGCTAACTCACGTAAAAAAAAAAATCAAACGTTTCCTTGAGTGATTTTTTAAATGGAGTAGCTGTCTTTCAAATGCAATGGCTTAATTTTAAAATAAGAAAATGTGTAACTTTTTCAGATACCTGTGTACTATCACTTGTTCTAGGTTTCCCATATTTCGGTAATAAACTTTGCTTGTAGGAGGTTTGGAGCTGGAGACAGCTTTCTCCCGTGAGGTCAGCTTGGGAAATAATAGTGGTGCAGCTTGTGGTGGCAGCTGTTGTATCACTCCTGGGGGGTGAGGTGGGTGGTGTTCCTGTTGAGATGTGGGAGCACTTTAAAAAAACCCCCAAACCCCACAAAAGAACCCCACAAGACAGCAGTGTCCGAGAGAGCTGATCCGTCATGTGTGTACCCAGCAGGGAAAAGGTCTGCCTGAGGGGGTGGGCAGGGAGTCCAGGGAGAGTTGTGTAAAGAGAGGAATGTGCAATTTGCAGGCAGAAAAGGAAGTTGTAAGGTTTTTTCCCAGAACTGCTGTTGATTTGGTGTATGCTTATTTGTGTGGGAAAAAAAAATAAATTAGTAGAAGAGATGAGCCCTGGGAGACAAATAATGGATGGAGAGTCAAACATTTGATTTTGGTTACACCACCTGTGCTGCAAATCCTGGTGGTGATTAAATACTGTAAAGCTCACGTCTTACACTGCACTTCAAACAGTCAACTGTTTCAGCCTAGAAATGCTTACCTTGTTACTCTTTTTTCTAACTTCAAGGCTTCACAGCTATGGGCAACATATGATGCGAGTACACTTTAAAGCACAAACCAAGTGAAACGAGAAAAAAGCCATACACATGCACACATGCATACACACACATATATATAAAATGATGATTTTTTTTTTTTTAAAGCATTTGTCTAAGGAGTAAACTGGTCTGAGATATGCCCTGATATTTTTTTTCCCTATAGATTTTACCCTGGTCAATACCTGTTGGCCAATACACACGGGTACAGTCCCTCCTGAGGAGGTAAATACTCTCTTATAACAAGGACGTGTTGGATAGCTTTTTGTCATCTTAATATTTGCATGAATAATTGCTCCCACATAAGAACATGATATATTGACATAAAAGCAATCGCCACGGGAGCGTAGCTGTGCTGGAGCAGGTTGCATGACACGGAGAAGCAAAGTCTTTGTCCTTGTTCTTCTGTTGGATGCTTCAAAAGCACATTCCCAGAAGTTGCTTTTTTGCACACACAGAGTCAACAAAACCTTCAGCTCATTTCTGTTAATCGGAAAGAGAAACTGAACAGGATCAGGAAAAGGTGCATCTTTATAGCTGTAACAGGTAAGCTTGGTGTACCCCAGGAAGATTTTACATGTTGAAAAATCTCTGCTAAGAGAGTTTCGGTTTGTGTTGTTTGTGTTTTGGTTTGTTTGGTTTTTTTTTCTTCTCAGCATCCCTTTCATATAAGATCAGATTTAAAGCCATTTGATTCTGAGATAAAATCAGGATCAAGTGTGGAATATAAAAACACCCTCCTGGAAGAGAATGAGAAAGGCTGTGTTGACGGTGAGCCAGCTGGGGATGATGAGGGGTGCCAGGGTATAGAACAAATGCAGCTAAGAATTAAGATTTGTTTTTCTCTTAGAGACTACTCATGATGCATAATTTCTTTAAAATAGAATGCAGAAAACATTTGGTAGGGGGTTGTTTTAGCATATCTGGAAGAGCTAAGAATGACTCAGTAAGGCTTTAGTTTATGGAGCCTACCAGTCCACAGCGATCCTTTTCCCCACAGGAGACAGAAGGAGCCATCACACATTTGTACTGCAGTTATTACTACCTGATTTACTGGAAAAATCTGCAAACAGTTTTAAAGTGGCGGTTTTATAACAAATGTTGACCTCCAAAGTTTGAGATTATATTGTTGTAAGCGACATAATCCCAACCATAACTGCTTTTTCAAATTTAAGTGTTTGATGAAAGCACACAGCAAGTGCCCGTGGTATCCTGGGGTTTTAGCCTCCAGGAATAGAGGCTGCATGAACGTCACCTTGCTCTGAACATGTTCTGGATTCAGCATTTCTTCTCGGGGTGAGCACCTGTAACTGAAAAGGCATCCCCCTTATAACTTAAAGGAAAAACTGTTCTGCCTGAAGCCAGGGCCGCGCTGTAAGATGGCAGACGGTCACTCTAAACTGCAGTCCATTGCTGTGTAGGAAAGCCAGTTAACAGTAGTGCAGTAGATACCCACTACGGTATCTTGTTCGCTCATGTTCTGCCCAAGAACACGTGAGAGCTAACAGATCGGTATGTTTTCAGTAACTATTAATTTTATTTAAGAGGAAATGGGAGAGTTAAAATGTGCAGACATACACTTCAGTGTAAATCATCGTAACAACTGGAGGCAGTTTGTGTTTCGTTGTTAAACTTGTACTATCTTTCTCTGTCCCTAGATGTCACTATTTTGGAGACTTGTCCACACATAACTAAAGTGGATTTTCAGAAACTAAACCAGTTCAGGTTTTTTTCTGCTCTTCATTTAAACTAATGATAAATGTTTTCATTTTTTGAAAAAGCTTGGTTATCACGCTTTTAGTTACTTGTATGACAAGTCTAGTTGCTTAATTTATAATTGTAGAATGGGCAGGAGTGCAAAGTTAACTAGCAACAACAGCAATACACAGAATTAAATTGACAGAAGTTAAATTTTTGAACTTGAAAACTTTTCTCTGCTGCAGGTGCAGACATCTTTCCCAAGCAGTTGTCTGGGGAGTACACATGGAGTAGCTGGGTAGTTGGAGTTTAGATGCATGTTACTGTAATGATGAAAGCCAGAGGTGGAACGGGCCCTAAGGACTCGAGCAAACCCGCAGGCAGCCGCCACCCCCCAGCCCTGCCCGGCGCAGCGGTGCCTCTGAGGATTCCTGCCTGGGGCGCGTGTCACCGGCGCAGGGGACGATGCCTCGGCTGGTGCAGCGCCTGGCACCGTGCTGGCACACAGCAGGCGGCTGCAACTCCGACCTTAGCAACCTCTACTTCCGTCATAAAGCAGCTGTCATTCTGAATTGAGGATAGAGTCAGTTTTATCTATCAGACACTACTGTGACTTCTGAATCAGTAATGATTTTAAGCACAATGTAATTTAAAAAAAAAATAGACGAGAAAGGGAGACAAAAGCACAGATGTGTGTGTCAAAGTATTTCTGGAAACTGTCTTTATGACATACATCTGTTTGACTGCCCATCCCTACAACAGCATTACTCTGCATGTCCTAAGGAGTGGTGTATTGCAAGATGAAACCGGGTGCAAGGTGGCATACCACACATCCAGAGTCGGGCTGTAAAACTGCATAGGTGGGGGGAGACAAGAATCATCAGTTTCTTCAGAAGTGAGAATGCTTCCTAGCAGTTATCTGTACTTACAAAAAAATGAAAGGTGGAAGTGTGGCAAGATCAACTTGCCTAAACTTTAAGCAGCTCTTCAACTTAAGATGTAATCATAGAAAGGAAGCAGAAACTAGTTACGGTTACTGTGCTGCAAATATAAAACCCAGCATGGCCCTCAGCACACTCCCTGCTGTAGCTGCATTCTCTTCCCGCAGAGCCCCCACAGATCCTCAGCAGGACCCTATTCCCGTTACTCTTCAACAGCAAGCAGCAGCAAGGATGACTCCCGGGTCAGGAGAGCTCAGCACAAGTCACAACCACAAGCCAGTGCACGACCAGGAGATACAGACAAACATTCAGACTCGCAAGTCAGGCTACAGCAACAGCTTCAGCCGAGAGCAGCAGCCTAAATCGCCCCGTTTTCCCTCAGCTTTGTCAGCCCCACACAGCCTCGTGCCAGCTGAAGCCAGCCTGTGGCACAGGTCTGACCTTCTCCAAGGGTAGACTCACAAGTCCAGATCCTCTGCTGGAGCTTCCTATTTTCAAGTCTACATTTTCCCAGCACACATACAAAGAGCTGCTCAAGCCTTCACAGTAGCCAAAGATGAATTCTCCTGGTTCCTGTTTTCATAGGGAAATGGGAAAATTGCTCCCCATTTACTTCAATCCTGCACTGACTTTGGAGCTGAACAGAAGGGGCCGCTGCGTAAGTTTAGACTTACTTTGTTCCAGGCAACCTGAAGCGGTTTAGTCCTTCAAATTAGGGTGAGTAATTACTTTTCTTTAAACAGACTTGATGCAAGTCAAGTTGTATTTTAAAACAAGACAACTGGATAGTATTTTAAATTGCCAAGTTATGTTAAGATCTAAATTAGCATTATTTAGCATTTAACTGGTAAAGCTTTAGCAGCAAGGATGTCCTACTTGCCGATCAGACCCAACAAACAAACAAAAACCAGTCTGTCTGCTGACAGAACCGCAGTGTTGTATGGGGCAGAGGTGTGGAGCTAGCTTAGGTACTGAAACCAGCGCACCGACACTGCCACACAGAGCACTGCACCAACAAGTTAGTCACGTCAGAATAAATGTAAAGTCAGGTTCCACAACACACCACGTCTTTGGTATGTTTTGTGAAAAAAATACAGCAGAATACATTAGCCTAAACAAACCACTGTGCCAGTGCAAGGAGAATGCTTTTTCTTCTCAGATGAGCTCAGACAGCTGTGAGTAGCACCTGAAACAGTGCCAACACTTAATTTATGAACCTGAGTAATTCAGAGCTTGCCAGTAAAGCTGTGCTCTCAAAAGCCAATATACTTCCCTGGTGGCAGGGAGAATACTACCTTTTTCACATTGAAATTGCTTAACTCATAGTTGGGAGAGGAAAAAAAAAAAGTGACATGAATGCACACATCTTCCAAAGTATGATTTCTTTCTGATGCAAGGAAAGTTTAGGTGTGCAGATGGGATCTACCCATCTTAACTCCTTGAAGGAAACTAGTTTGTGAAGACAAAAATCAGTTGAATTGATAGTATGCACTAGTTTTTGTCCATCAAATCACTGTATCAAAACATGCGTTACAATTAAGTCTTTGCACATTAAGAGTTTAAAACACAGCAGACTTCCATGCATTTGGCTGCTCTGTTCATATGCAGTTTGACAGGGGTCAGTCAAAATACTGAACTAGATTTTACTTAAAAATGCAGACTAAATATTGCATTAGTTACCATCCTGCTTAACAAAAATCACAAGATAAAACCACTGAAGAAAACAGAAGCCAAAGTGGTAAAAATTCAAAGTGTTAAAGCAGATGTGAATTCAGTCTCTCCACTTACAGATTTTTAACTGGGATTTAAGTCAACCAGTTTAAAAATCCACCTTTTCCCTCACCCTGCAGGTGTGCACCCTCAGGAGCAACACTGGTGTGTACCTAAGGGGCATTTCAAGACCTAAGCCCATAAAAAGGTGGGGTTTTAAAATCAAGACAAGTATGAACACTCCTGAAGGAGTTGGCTGTAGTCTACTCAAGTATAGCAGGGACCTTCTCTTAAAACTGAAGACTCAAGTTCATCACCTGACAAATGATCACAGTTCAGCCATAAACACTGCAACATTTTTGCTTGGCATGCTACAGCAGGAACTTTATTCAGTTCATTTTGAAAATATTTGCAACCAAAATTTATTTTTGTAAACTCACAGAAATAAGCTTTAACATATAGGCTGTGTACAACTCAAATACAGGTAATACTTTTAACAATAACTTACAGATACAAACTAATGGTAAACTACAATTTCACAAAGAATTGTAAACATTTTGCACAATTGTCAGTCCTTTCTTTTAGGCAAAGTGCTCATTTGATGACAAATAAATTAACACACACATAACTAGAGTGGACTACTTCCAGACAATACAAAAAGGTGTTTAATAAGGCTTGTAAACAATGTAATAGTTATTTATGCAGAATCCATAAAAGTGTCTTGCAGGCTAAATATACTTACATACCTGGGCAGCAAAAATGATCTTGAAAATGCTTTAGATGTTAAATAAAAAGTTAACATTAATATCTTTCCAATGATATTTTTAATACACAATAAATGACTTAAGGTTACATCCTTAATAGCTTATATCCCTGACAAAGGAATTAGGTGTGACTTAGTGGCAGCTGTGTCATTGAATGGGGTAGCAAAGGCTGGAGTCCAAGAGCTGTAGGTGAATGAGCTACAAAAACAGAAATATTGACCGGTCAGCTTCATCAGAGGTCGAAAAGGATTACGAACTAGTAAATCCCACTGGGCATTAACAGTTTGCTGGTCCCAACCACCACAGCATGCTCCGTTTTCCCTAGCCCAGCATCAACACTGCTCCACCCACAGCCCACCCTACACCACTGCCTCAGAGAAAAAAAAGCTCAGGCCACACATGTAGCTCAGTTTAGTTCTCCCCAAGCCTTCACAGTCTCTCCTAATCACAAATAAGAGCCAGAATCTTTGACTTGCTGGGTCTTAAGACACACAGAGACTGAAACATACTTTTGGACCACCAGGCTCCCCCCACTGTGTGTTGCTGCGAGGGAAGCTTAAGTTTTCAGTGAAGCTTCTGGATTGAGTGTACCTACAGTCCTTGGGGTGAGAGCCAGGGAGCGTGATAAACAGCTTTCATAAAAATTACATATTGTTAAAGTACTTAGCATGGATTTTAAAAACAGCGTTTGATTCTTATTACTAGCATTCTTAGTTTGGAGGAAGCACAAAAAGTGGTCTTCATACCCAGATCTTCAGCTGTGCTCTTACAGTGAAGGGCTCACTGCTTGGAGAGGCACACTTCTTAATGAGGTCTGGACAGCAAGTAAAGTATTAAGATATTCTATAAAGGATACTAGGAATTAAAAATCTGTTAAGTTTCTTTAGTCACTACTTGGTGAACTGTTCTTGCTACAGTCAGTGATTTTACCTGGACATGCAGTTGCTGTACCTACCGTCCATGTAGCTGTGTAGAGCAGTCAGCATCGTCCCGTCCTGGGGTACGTAGGCAGAGTAGGCCATCTCCTCTAGCATGGGTGGAGACAGCCTGGAGGGCTGAACCGCTGTGACGGGAGCAGTGGATGAATGATTAGGACTAACGTGTTTCTTATGGCGTGCTCTGCAATTCTGAAACCACACCTGAAAAGGGGGGAAAATTTACATCACGGTGGTAGATTGCATTGGTTCAACGCCAGCCTGATGAAGGCCTCGGAGGTCTCGCTTCGGATGAACCCAGTGAGTGAAACTGGGCCTTTAACACAACACTGACAGCCCAGATGAAGAAACATCCTTCCTAAGCCTGCACGGTGCCTCAAACAAGCATGGTCAGGACAGAAAAGCTGCTGCGGGGACCAGCAGCTCAGAGCCAGGCACGGGGTTGCGGGACCGGGGCGAGCGGCAGCACCCGGGCGCCCCGCGGGCACAGCCGCCTCCGCCCCGACGCTGCTGAGCGAGGGGTGTTCACGGGATACCCACGCTTCCCCGTCCACACTGTAAAGCGTGCAGGCTTCCAGTTTTTTTAAGGCTTGATTGCAGCTGCCAGATACCTTGTTTCTATAGAAACACTGTCAATCTCCCAGGCTAGAAGGAGCCAAGGGAACCACAACCTTCTTTATATTTATATAAGCATATAACTTATGTTATATAAAAATAATATTTATGTATAAAAAGCATTCATATAATGTCTGCTGAGAGGCATCTTCAAAGCAAAGATTCCAAGTCTGCGTTTCGCCCAGTTTTGGACGGCACAGCTGTGTATTTTAACTCTGCTCTCTAGAACAGACCACTAGATGTTCACTTACTCCTAATGTTGCATACCACAACCCATTTTCAAAAAAGGGTGCAGGTCTTAAGAACAGACTATTAAAGTCATAAATGTGTATTTAGAAGAGCTTGGTGACGATTTCTATACTGTTTAGGCTGAGAAGTTTCTTCCTGGAAGACTATTAATCCTCCACACAAAGTGCAAGAGGAATACAGCAAATTTTCCAAATTTACATGTTCGTTCTAGACCTATTCCTGACTAAGGATGTTGTCTGAAGTTGTGTTAAAACTGCCATATTAGATCTTTTTCCATCTCAGAATAACTACATGCAGAAAATTGTTGTTAAGCATTTCCAATGGATGAGTACCAGACTTTGTTATCCAGTAACTTCGCTCGGTTACCTGTATAACACGCCTGCTCAAGCCTGTTCTTTCTGCCAGTTTCTGAAGTGTTTGTGCATCTGGGTTGTTGTCCTGAGCAAACTGTGCTTGCATAACCTGAAAAGGTAAGATAAGAGATTGCAGGTTTTTGTGTGCAGTCCTGACAGCAGCATTAGAGACTCTTCTCAGACTGTGGTCCCACTCCTTGACTGGTTTTAGGAAACTTGTAATCACTAGCCCCCACATGACAGCCTCCAATATCTTAAGGAAAAAAAACCAAATTCCCCAAAGCCAAAATACAAGCCCCTTATTATGCTTAACTGAGACATTTACCAGAAATGGAAGAAGTTAATTCTGCTTGGCAGTAGAAAAAAAAAAAAAAAAAAGGAGGAGGTGCTCTGTTGTGATTGTGTTAAAAGGACTGTGGGAGAAAATTCACTGCAAAGCAATTCAAACATGCTGGATAAAGAGAACGCCTATAGCAGCAGGCCACAGCGCACAGCACGGGGAAGGAATGAACTCTGATCCACCCCTCAGAACTTGCATTCACTATCCACGTATTATATGGAGCAGCTTAACCCCCCTTTCAGCCGCACGGGGGGTGCAAGCAGCGGGGGGAGCCTTTGCGCCTCCTTTACCTTGCACTGACCTGAGGAACAGAGGCTCCACCTTGGCTGACCTGCACTACAGGTAACTCTTTGGTTACACTCATCTTTTTACAGAAAACTGAACACTTGTCATTAGGATATGAATTACATTCTGGGGGGAAGTAGATGTCAACTTGGCCTGTGTCCTGAACAGTTTTAGAGCCTGTAAGAGTTTCCCTTATTGAAGGATGTAAGGCTTCATGGATTTCTGCAGGGTACCTTCAGCAACTTAGTAAACTATAGTTTCTCATTTCTGAATTTTGACCCCTGATGGTCTTCACATTTTGCCTGGCTTCACCTTTGAAGATTCAGACTACTCATGAACTTCATCCTTCTGTAAAGGATGTAGTTCACGAGGCGTGGTACTACATGCTGCTGCTCTGACAGTCCCTTGTTCCCCTCTGATGCTTCTCTTACAGCAGCATCAAGGACAGGTACAGAGGCACTGAGCAGACTACAAGTGTCATTAAATAACAAGAAGCCCTAAGATCTCAAACACCTGCTGAAGTAGGTTACAATTTCCTTAAAATATGAAAAGAGGGGAACATGGAGGTTCCAGTGACAGCAAACAGGAAGAAGCCCCAAATACAGTTCCAACCCTGATGGCTGGACCACCTACCCTTCAGGTACTGCTGGAAAATAAAGTTTCCTTTTGCAGAAGCGCAAGCTTGATGTCCAGAGCCCACGCCCCATGTCCTTCTCACATTATTGCTAACTCACACGTTTTGCCTTCAGTTATGGCTGAAAGAGCAAACCAAACTTTGAACAGCCACGTGCCACATTATCCAGCACTGCTTAAATGCTTCATGTGTTATTACATATATTAGTTTTTCTCAACTGCTTTCACCATGAACAAGAAGAGGGCAGGGCAACAACACAAAACTCAGACCAAGAAGGTAGAAAACAAAAGGTGTAGTGGCCATGTGTGACCAGAAATTCAAACACACGTTATAAACTGAAAGCAGGGATACACAGGATTAGGCAGAGCCACAGCCGCCTTCCCACTACAGGTGGAAACCTCTGAACCTGGTCTCACCACTGCCCCTTTCACAAGGAGCTGCCCCTGGTCATGGTGTTTTTCCCCTACAAAGCTAATTGAAGTGGTGCCCCAGAGGGTGAAATAACTCGTATTTGAGGCAGTCCGGATCTAACCTGCCAAGGCAGCAACAAGACAAGAAGCCCTGAAAGCAGAGCAGACACTGGCAATCCTGCTCCCTCCCTGCCCAGTGCAGGCTTGACCTGACAGGAGGGGACTCCATTTGGTACATCCAGACTTCCCAGCTCCCATTCCCCTTAGTCCTGATGATGGGAAGGAACAGAACTAGTGGCTGAGCTAGTATGAAAAGGGTATGGAAAAAACATACTTCAAAAACGCATGTTCAAGAACAAATTGGACAGTACAAGAATTGCTGCCAAGTACTTCAAAATCACTTTCCCTGTATTTCACTCTACCTAGCTCTATGGAAAAAATAAGTGGGTTTTTATCCCCCCTAAAGTGTGCAGTATTAAATACTGAAGCTAGGTCTTGAAAAACGACACCCAGACTATTGTTTATTTTTAAACAGGCAAAGCTCAAATACACTTTGAGGAAATCAGCACATGAAGCATTTTGGAAGGACTGGGAGAAGGAAGGAAAAGATATGATGCGTCAGTGCTGCTAGTCCCTTCCTGGTGTACAGAAGTACAGCCAAGACTGTACGATCTAAAAAGCGAGTACTGAAAACCATCACGGAAGGAAAAAGGGCAATCAAGAAATAAATGCACAACTATTCCCCATCTTCTCTATAAACCAAAGCAAAACAAGAAACAGTCACTGACAGGAGCCAACCCTGCACTCACGTGAATATAAGCAGGGGCCCACAGTCCTTACCTGTTTTGAGAGCACAACCTTTTGCAGCCCTTACTGCGCTTTACAACAAAATTCAAACTTCCATCCTGCTAACGTCCTGAAGTCATGTACAGCACCCACCTCTAGTACAACTCTTCACATTACATAATTCTAAAAATATTTTGTCTTTATTATGTGTAGCGATGTAAATGCCTGATTAAATAGATTTCATCGAGCAATCAAAATAGAACAACCTTTTTGTTTCCACTCTGCAGAATTACCAGCTGCCCCCAGGGAAATAAAAAGCTTGAAGAGTAACTATTTCATATTAAACTGCTGAAGCTAACAAACAATTCCAGAAACATGCTGTGTCTTGACAGTTTATGAAATAGTTTAAAACATGCAAGCTTTTTCTTTCCCTTCATATGCATCTGATTTCCTATTGGTTCAGCACCCAAGTGTTCCATAAACCTGAACTATGCAAGTTTTTAGCGCTGCCTCTACCTGGAGCTGATCTGCTGTGAAGCTGGTCCGAGCTCTTTTTGCTGGTTTTGGATGATTAACGTCTTGTTCTGTTAGCAATGCTCCTTCCACACTAATCCCATTACCTGAAACATTAAAAAGAAAACAACACTGCCTGCTAAACATTCAAAATTATGTTATTCCTAAGTCAGACTGTCCTCCAACAATAACCAATAGTACTTGGTCAGCTGAATTTCAACTTGAACAGAATATGGCTTTTTTAAAGTTGATCTGGCACCATTACCCATGACACCCCAAGTGACTCCCTTGCAAGTGAGGGAAGGAATAACTCCAGCACGATATTTTATCAACTACATATGCTCTTGCTTTCTTTTCCTTAGGACAGAAAACAAGTTATACAAACTTAAAAAAAAAATTAAAACATCAAATAACTTGCACATTATTTTAATTCAAGAACCTGTGCTTCCAGCCGTAGTGAACATAGGTAATTACCTCTTAAGAAGGAAGATGAAATAAAACCCAACAATTTTAATTAAAAAATAAACCACAAACATAGTTCTTAACAAAACCCGTCTGTTACCATTTTCCACTTCTCTTTTCAGATTGTCCAACATGCAGTCGTAGTGCACTCTGCAGAGGACCTTCTCTTCGACCAGAGCGAACTCCTCCCCAGTGGAGAGCTGCCTCTTGCAGGAGAAGCAGGCGAAGCAGGCCAAGTGGTAGACGTTTCCTTTAGCCCTGCGGACCCAGTCGGTGGAGTGGATGTGCCGGCCGCAGCGGGAGCAGCGGGTGCCGTACCGCCTGCACGGAGAGAGCGCGGGGCTGAGGCCGCGGGGCCACGGCCACGGCCCCGGGGGGAGAGCCCCGCCGCGGGGGACACAGCGCCAGCGCGCAGGAAACCCAGCGAGTTCGATCTGAGGGCTGGAGGCGAGACTCCAGCGGAACTACAGACGTCAGTGTTTTCATGAGGCAAAGAGCAAAACTGAAACAGCTGCTAAGGAATTCACAACTTCATCTTTCCTTTTACAAAGGTAATTACTCTTTAAAAGGCTGCGAGTGGGAGATGGAAACAGCTGACACGATGTTCAAAATCCTCCCAATTATTCAAATATATTTCACATTACTCTAGTGGCAGTCTGAATTATTGTATTTAGCTGCATCACCCTTCGCTAATCATTTAGTCTCCTTCATCTGAAGGGGGAAAACCTGTACCTTCTGTACCTTCATAGTTATTTCCTTAATTACCATCACATTATGATTTTTAAAGAAATTCAAATATCTAGTATTTACATCACCACAGTAGAATATTTGTCTTTGAAGAGGAAACTAGCCAACAAGGTATGTTGATTATTTAGATAAGAACTTGTCCCAAAAAAATCTTTGCAGACTTTTAAGGGTGTTTGTTGTTTTTTTTTTTGGGGGGGGGGGGGGGGGGGGGGGGGGGGGTGTGTTTGGGTTTTTTTTTTAAGTCCCACAAAACTTTGTTTTTCCAGTAGTTCACAGAATTCAGCCTGGCTCCTCCCTCTCTTTCAGAGTCAAAACTGACTAGCTGAACATAATCCAGTCACTACACAGATGAGATTCCTATAGTTTGGTCTGGGGAAGTACTAGCAATCACAACAAAATTAACAGCAAAAATTTTTGCTACTTTCTGGACCAAAGATTTTCTATCTTGAGTATTTCTGACACCAGCACGAGTAAGTAATATTCTTTCTTATAGGATTAGACCTTTAACTTGAAGAATGCTTCACGTTCAAAATCAAACCGATCACAAAAAGGCCTAACTGCTGAAAGCTTCTTTTAAAGATCATGGGATTTATTCTGGGTTGTTTTTGTAGTTCCGCGTGACACCCTCAGCCTCACACCGGCGAGTGCTAGTCCAAATGGAGCATCACCTCAGCTCTGCCTCGCGTTCTCCATCGGCATTACCGAAGGATGATTCCTGGCGGTACGAGAGCTTTACAGCCTCACTGTGGCAGGGACTGATGGTTTTTCTCTTCCCACGCGCACAGAAGTAAGTTACTGCATAAACGCAGGAGCCACGTGTAACGATGGCGGGGCAGAGGGGAAGACTTAGGAAGTAGTTACATCGGACTGACCGGGGGTTTCCCAGGGTTTAACTACTGAAAATAAACCCGGCAAATTAAACCGAAGAGCTGAGACATGCATTTTAGTTGCAGCTTAAGTGGAAAGCAATAAGCAAATGTAACATGTTGTCTAACAAAATCATATTCCTGTATGATGTACCTGAAATAATCAAGTTTGCAGAAGATATCTTTATCTTTGATGTAACAGCTGGTATGTCTTCCTAGAGACGTTCTGCAAACACTGCATGAGAGACAGCGCACGTGCCAGCAGAGGTCATTTACCTGCAAAAGCACAAAAGGAAAATACCCCTCAATGTTTGTGCTACCAATATTATAGTTTGTATTTACAAAAGCTATTTTTTTTCCATTCATCCAAGGCCAAAAATTACATGTACCATGACTCACAGAAAATCTATCTTCAAGGCAAAACATTTTTCCTCCAGCACGCATATTAAGGGCTAATTAATTTGATGGAGGTTTTCAGAATAAGCTTTCACGGTTTTGTAATTAAAAGCACCAGAAGAGGAAGCAAGAGATTCAAGTTCCACATAGATATTTTGTGCCCAGTTCTGTTCTCACAGCATTAGAGTAACAGAGCAAGTTTTGGCCTCGCATGACCTCGGGGAGGCAGCTAACTTACATACTTTTATTTCCCAGTCTGTAAAAAGTCCTAACAATGAACAAACTTTGTAAAGGGATATGGTATTTTAAAATGACAGTATTGAAAAAAAAAAGTCCATCAAATGGAAATAAACCATGAACCACATCTTATTTACCAGGTTTCTGTTAAAGCAAAGTGAACACAGTGCGAGTTTCAAAATATCAGCAGTTGTTCTGGTAACAAATTCAACAATTCTTTAGAATGTAACATCCATAGTGAAACTAGACAGTCATGGAAGTCAGCAGTTTTTAAAACCTGCATATAATTTTTCAGCAAATAGAGTGCAATTATTTTTGTTTTCTTCTTTCCTATAAAGAGAACTCTGTCGTGTAGACATTGTACATCACACATCAGCTAAATAACCTGAATACTCTAAAAACCCAAGACTCCCAGTGACTGTAAAAATTAAGTAATAACCCTTTGGATAATGGCGCTCTGCATAGGAGGAATTTTGTAAACCAAACAATGACTAAGTTTAGATTCACTTTTTTTCTTAAATTTTATGAGCCAATTTCTCATCTCAGCAAACAGCTCATCTCTTGCCTATGGCAAAGCAGCAGATCTGAGATAATTTGGGATGTGCCCTTCACCAGAACGCTGCCAAACCAAGCACAGAGAATGCAACGTCTCCGCTCCAGCCCTGACGCCGGGATCACCCGTCTCGGCCTTCTCCGGGCAGCGACGCCGCGGTCTGCAGTCGCCCAACCCTCTCCCGCCTGTCCCCCGTGCCGCAGCCGTCTTCCGCTCGCTGACGGATTCACACGGCGGCGCAAGGCGAAGCTGTTGGTGACAGCCGTCACCGAGCCCATCTCTTCCGAGCATTTCTCCAGGGCTGCAACGCCAGGCCCAGGCCCCCCCGACCCCCGGCGCTCCGCAGAGCACGAGCCGAGGGCCCGGCCTCACCGCGCTCAGCTTGCCCCCGGCCTGCAGAAGCCCACGCTTTTCTGCGGAACAGGGCGCTGACACCTCTGACAGTTGCCCCCCGGTATCTCCAGTCCACGCTCTCATTAATTGGCAGGGCTGGGTCGGCCGAGGCGCTGCTGATGGCCACAAGTTGCCAGCTGACCAGCACGGAGTCCTTCCTCCCTGCGCAGGAAGCACTAACAGCTCACTGAGGGCTAAACCATTTAGAGGCATTTTGCTCCAAGCCACGTTACCCCAGTTGTTGAGACAGGAGACAGCAACAATCAGTAAAAAACGAGCTACTGAAGCATCACAGGAGTTAATGGGACTGGAACCAAGTTCAAGTTAGCGCTCTGCCAGCCCTGTGCCCTGTCCCTGCGCCAGCCCAGCCCGCTGCAGAGGATTCACTGGAACAAACGGTGTTGGGCAGCTCCCCCACCCCTGCCCCTTCCCTGCTGCCAGTGAACACCGACCCGGCACACGCGCTCCTCTGCCCTCCTCGCCCCGCGCAGAGCCGAGCAACGACCCAGAACAGCACCGCGATGTCTGCAGCAGCGTTACCCGCCTCCCCTCCGCAGGGCGCGCAGCGGCCTTGTTCAAGGCTGCATCGAATGGAATCAGGGGGCTTCTAGTATGGCTCTCTATCTTGTTTTTGAAAGGATAGAGTGTGATCCAGGATAATTTTAGCAGCCCCCCTTTGAACCACATTAACACTTCATGTTTACAGTCACATGGTTTTGTTTGTTTTTTAATTATCTTAGTCCCGAATGCTAAGGCTAGCAAACCCACTCTACAATCACACAGCTTGTTCCCTTCACAGACAGTACTAGAGCACCTTTCGCAAGAATAACTTGTTTTCATGTTTTTCAAGAAGCACTTTTTGCTTTAAGGTTCACGACATCGCACTAGGAGGCTTATTTTAACTAGCAACAGGCAGGTCGCTTAACCGGGGGCGCGGGCAGGGCCAGGCGGCCGTCCCTGCTCCCACCCAGCCGCGGCCCCCCCCGCTCCCTCCTACGGCGGGTCAGGAAAACACAACCCCGCGCCGGAAAAGCGCTGCCCGGAGCAGGGGCAGCAGTTCAGTTCCCCCCGAGGCCCCAAACCCACAGACACGCACCCAACTAACTGGGCACTTCTACCCGCCCCCGGCACCTCCGCTCGCGGCCGCCACCGAGGGCGCGGACGGGGCGTGCGGCGGCACCGGCTGCCCGAGCGGGCCGGGCGGGAGCGGGGACGAGCTTCCCCGAGCCCGGCTCCGAGAGGCTCGACCGGCGCCTCCGCCGGCCCCAGCCGTCCCGGCGGGCTCCCGCCGCCCTCCCCGGGGCAGCGCGGCCCCGGCGCGGCGGGAGCCGGTCCCGGGGCCGCCACCGCCGTCGGGGTCCGGGCGCCCCCCGCCCCGCTCCTACCTTCAGCAGGTACTTGTCCACGATCTCCAGGCCGCAGCTGCTGCAGATGCACTTGCCGGGGCCGGAGCCCGAGGCCATGGACCGCGGCGAGGAGGAGGGCGACAGGGCGGTGGAGGAAGAGCAGGAGTCCTCGTCGGGGCCGGCCTGCGGGGGAGCGCAGGGGAGAGCGCGGTCAGAGCCCGGCCCCCGCCTCGCCCGGGCGCTCCGCGCCAGCCCGGGCTGCCGGCACCCGCGGGGCTCCCGCCGCGGCTCCTCCGCGGGGCGGAGCGGGGAGCGGCGGGACCGCGCAGCGGCAGGAGCGGCCGCCTCCGCCCCGGGCACCGGCGCCGCGCCCGCTCCGCGCCCCGCGCACCTTCTCCGAGGGGCCGCCGAGCGCCGGCAGGTCCTTGTCCTCCAGCCTGCAGACGAACATCGGGTCGCTCTTCCAATACATGGCCCGGCCCTACCGCATCCCCGCGGGGCGGCCCCGGGACCCCGCGCCGGGTCTCTGCTCTCAGCGCCTGCAGGAAAAAAGTTTTTGTTTTCAAGTGGGTGGGCCCGGCGGCGCGGGGACCTGCCTCGCTGGCCTCACCTCCCGCGCAAAACCCGCCTTCCGCGCGCGGCGGGAGCGTTATCTCCGCCAGCGCCCCGCACGGGGGGGAGGAGGGGGGAAACACAGACAACAACAACAACAACGAAACGGCAACGACAAAAAAACGGGGAGCCCCCCCGACCGTCTTCACCGCTCGCCACAGCTTCCCCCCACCGCCCCCGTCTAAACAAAGACTCGACCTACACCTCGGTCTCAGCGAAGGCGGCGGAGCGCGGCTGGTCCGTCCCGCTGCCGCCCGGAGCCCGAGCGCGCCCCCCGTAACCGGCACCCCCGCCCCACAGCCGCCTGGCCGCTCCCCCCCTGCGCCCCCGGGGTCCCGCCATGAGCCCTTCCTCATGAGGCTGAGAAAGGAGCACCTGAGCCGCCCGCAGCCTTGCTCCCCGAAATCGAGCCGACAGACGCGGCTGTTGGGGATTAACCCCAGCGCCTCGGCCGCGCCGCAGGCACAGGGGGCTCGGCGCCGGCTGCCCTCAGCCCCCCGCAGAACCGGGGCAATTCCCGGGCGGGGGGAGCCCGCAGGCTGCTGCCGCCTTCCCCCGCCAGCCCTCGCCCGCAGAGCCCCCTCACCCCAAACGCGGCTGCCGCTCGCGGGACGTTTCGGGAGAATAAAGCAGCAGCGTGACCGCCGCAGGTGAGGTAAATAACCGGGTGTCTGCTTCTCTGCGCGTATTTAACCAGCCAGGTGTCTTTAATTAAACTTGTCGTTATGTTTCCATCTCCCCCCCCCCCCCCCCCCTTTGTTTCAGCTCCGCCTGACGAGAGATGCGAGACGCGTCGCGGAGTCCCAGGAAAGCAAACTGAGACTTGTCCCTACGTTCCTAAACGCGGTCCGTTTGGGAAAAGGGAATTCTGCTCTCGAGCAGCTGTAGGAAAGGAGAAGCCCCTTATTCTTCTCCCACTAAAAATAACGATCGTTGTTTCGAATCCTCGGAGCCGATTCTGTAGGACCGTAACTGAGCGAGTGGCGGTGCCGAGCCCCGGGAAAGCCGGGGCGTCCCCAGCCAGTCACTCGTTTGTCCCGCGCTAAAGCCGATCTAAGCCTGGACGGATCCTCGCTTGAATTTAGTCCTGACGTCCCCAACAGTCGCGGCCACGGCGAGGCAAGCAGGGCTTTGGGTTTTTTCCGGGCGCGACCGCCAGCCCAGCCGCGGCCCAGCCCGGTCCGGCGGGCAGAGCGGGGGCCCCGGGGACACCGCCGGCCACCCCGGCCCGCCCCACACCCCCGCCGCCGGCCCGGAGGCGGCTTTCGGAACTCCCCGGCGGGCCCGGGGCTGCCCCTCGACGGCCCGCAGCCGCGGCGGCCCCGCGGGGGGAGGTCCCGCAGCCCCGGGCCCGCCTGCGCGCTTCCCCGCGGGGCCGCCCGCCCCGGGAGGCGACGGGCACAGCGCGGGTCTGCGCCCCCGGCGCCACGGGGGGCCCGGCCCGGGGTGTCCCCTCGGGTCGGTCTTCGCTCCCCGCCCGCAGCGGGGGGACGCGGGCCCTCACCGCCCGGCTGCGGCAGCGGCGGAGGGTCCGCGGGCGCCGGCGGGGAGGGGCGCGCCTCCGCGTCCCGCCGAGAGCTCGGCCCGGCGCCGCGGCCAGCGCGGAGCCGCCGCGACTCCCGCTCCGGCGCGGGTCTCCCCGGCCGTGACCGTCGGAGCTGCGGCGCGGAGCGGTCGTTGGTCCCCGGCGGCAGCGCGGCAGACGAACCTGGGGGAGCCGCGGAGGGAAGCGCGGCGGCGGAGCGGGGGCCAGACCTCGGTAGGTAAGTCCGCGGCGGTGCGACAGGCGGCAGCTGCGCGGAGTTTCTCGTTCGTCGGTCCTTTTTCCGCGCTGTCAACGAGTCCGTTCGGGGCGTTCGTGCGCGCTTCGCGGAGAGCTGCGTATTCGATTTCTATAAAATATCTCCTTTCTGTACGCACGCACCTTTCCTCTCTGACCAACGCAGCAGTAGGCGCCAACGAAGTTAATCCGCGCGTTGTTCTCCGCGGGCGTGCAGCTGTAATTCATGGAGCGGGTCTTGGAGGAAAAACACCGTGCGGGAGGTTTCCGCGTTTCTTATTGTTTTCGGAGCCAGGCAACGGGCGGGCGCGGTGGGCACCGCGGCTGCGCTGGCGGCCAGGGGAAGGCGGCCCCCCCGCCGCCCCCCCGCGCCCTGCGGCGGAGCCTCCGCGGCCGCGGAGCAGCTGTGGGGAAGCGCCCGCGCGGTGCGAGGGTCTCTGCGGCGGAGCGGGGGGGTGTGTGTGTGTGTGTCACACTGCGGGGGTGCGGGGCTTGGCCGGGGCTCCCCCGAGGGCTGCGCGGAGCCGCGGGCCGGGCGCGGGGGGGCGCCGGGACGGTTATCGCCGTGGCCGGGGGTGCTCCGCGAGAGGGGAGAGGCGCGTTATTCCCGGGGTGCGCGGGGCGGGCGCGGAAAGCGCAGGGGCTCGGCTCTCGGCTTCCGTCACCTCCCGCCACAGCCCGGCCTAAACGTCCCCGTTTGGGTTACGCGCCCGCGGTATTTCAGCGAGCGCTCCCCGCACCGTGTTTTGGGGAGGGGAAGACACGCCGGCTGGGGACAATTCCCGATTTCTGCGCCCCGTCGTCCCGCGGCCGCCGTCTCCCGGCGCACCGGAGGGTGCCCCCGGCTCGGACACCGCTTTACTCCGCGCTGAGCCCTGCGGAACGGCCCCGTGGGGCTGGGAGGGGGGGGTGCCCCTCGGTGGGAGAGGCGGGAGGGAAGGGGAGGCCGGGCCGGGCAGGGTGACCCCGGCCTGGTCCTGTCGGGGCTGAGAGCGGAGCGGGGGGGCTCTCACGGGACACCACCCCCACCACCACCCGATGGGGGGGGCTGCGCCTGGTTCGGAGTCCTCCCTCCCACAAGTAACACAAGGATGGGGGGGGGGGCTACTCAGCGGCACGTATGAGGGATCGCTTAAATACTGGACGGTAAGACACAGCACGAAGAAATTGGGGGGAATTGGGGCTGCTCCGGCGAGAGGCTGTTGGCACGCAGGGCTTTTGAGGAAGACTGCGACGTCGTGCAAGTGCGTGCGGCTGGATGTTTCTCTCTCTGGACGTTGCTCTCGCGAAACTGGTTCTCCCTTAAAACACGGTCCGCCGAGAAATTAAAACCGGCATAAAACTGGCGTAGGAAAAACGGTCACTGAGAGCAGGGCCGCGGTACGCGGGGCCGCCCGTCCCGGCTCGTCCTGTTGGGCGGCGCGTCCCCGGCACCGGCGGCCTCCTCAGTGCCGGGCGCGCCCCGGGGTGCCCTCCCGACCCCCCCCTTCGGCGCTGACTGCGCCTTCACGGGCGCCGCGTTGCCGGTGGCGCGGAGCCCGGCGGGCCCGGTGCTCCGCAGGGCTGTCGGGGGGCGGCCCCGCGGTTGTCCGAGCGCTCCCCGCCGCGCCTCGCCGCCTGCCCCCCTCCCCGCTGCGCGCTCCGCGGGGTGAAGTACGGGCGCTGCCCGCTTTGGCGGACGCCCCGTCTCGCAGTCTCACCTCCCCGCTGCTCACGGGCCGCCGCGTCCCTCCGTGCTGCGGCGGGAGGCCGGCCCGGGGGGGGGCCCGGGGCAGGCCGCTCCCGCTCTCTGCAGTTGGCTCCGTGCGAACCGCGGGGCCCCGCGGCCCCCCCGCGCCCGCAGCCGGCTGGGGGGGGGACACAGAGCTCGGAGGGGAGCGCCCGGCAGCCATCGCCGCACAAAGTTCACCTCCGGGCGAGCTCCCCCCTCGCGTCCAGCCGTCTCCTTACACGCCCTTGGGGGCCGGCGCACCTGCCCCAGCCCTGCGGTTTTCCACCCGCGGGGCCCCGGGGGCTGCGGCAGACGGGCAGGAGTCGAGCCGGGACCCTCGGGCTCGCTCCTCGCCAGTTCGCACCCCCGCCGGCCCCAGCCCCGGGGAGAAGCTGCAGGGTTTGGGCTTGCCCTGGCTTCTTCCTCCTGGGCCGCTTTCCGGAGCACTGAACGACCCCAGTCTCTCCGCAGCGACTCGTTTTCCTAACCACCGCGTTGCCCTTCCCTCGGGCCAGGCTCGGGCTCCTGCTCGTGGGTGCGGGATCTCCCGAGGCCGCACGCGTGTGGCTTTTGTTCAGGGCTGCGCCAGCGCCGAGCTCTGTCGTGCTTAATTGTGAATGACCAGATCGCTCAAAAGCGAAAGTTTCTATTTCCTAGCTGGATTCTTGATCCGGTAGTTCCCCCACCAACATCCAGAACTTGATGCAATTTGCCTTTTTTTTTTTTTTTTCCCCTTACAGGAAGAAAACTGGGGCCTGGGGCGGGGAGGCAGAGGGCAGGCAGGGACTGAAGCGGGGTGCAGCCCCGCATCTTCTCAGCGCCCTGGCCCGTGCACTGCGGGAGGAAGTGCAGGGGGTAATTTCAGCACCCCGGTGTGTAACTGCAGTAATTTTGTTTCATTGACTCAGATGGACTTACCGCACCCCTTGGTCCCTGCGCTGCGGACAGTCTGGGTGAAACCTGGGGTGTCGGCATGAAGCCTCGCACCTCTGGGGTGGCGGCGAACACTTTGTCTAGAAGGTGACTGAGCGCTGTGCAAACCGTGTCACGCTGCCCTTCAGCGGGAGGAAGTGCTGGGGGCGGGGGGGAAGGCGGCTGCCATCAGATGATGTCAAAGAGCATTTTGCCTTTAGCGTAGCGGAGGGCAAACCCCTAACGGGACCCGCGGCGGGTGGTTCACAACCCCCCAGCGCCAAAGCTCGCTGCGCGTTCGCAGCTGTAGGGGTGTCCTGTCGTGGGGGAGCACGGTGACCCCGTGCGAGGGGCCCGAAGGGTTCCCCTCAGCCGTTCCCATCTGCCCGCTCGATTCCGGCCACCCTGTCGATGCGGGGAATAAACACCGGGCAGGGGAGCGGGGCCGTCGGACGGGAACGTGTGTGCGGGGGGGGAAGCGCCGCGGCCGCATCAGCTCGGAGGATTTTCGGCTCCTTGGGCTGCCGATGAGGACAGGGACCCTCCCAGCCTCCCCCACCCCCGCGGGCTGCGGGGGGGCCGCACCGCGGGAATCCCCGCCCGGGACGGGCTTTGGCGAGACATCCGAGGGGCTGCCGCAGCGGGCGGGGGCCCCCCGGGAGCGATACGTGCCCCCCCCCGGGAGCGATCCGTGCCCCCCCCGCGGGCTGCCCAGCCGCTCCCATCCCCGCTCCGCCGGGGCCGTCGGGGTGCGGCCCGGCTGCGGTCGGGGGCCACCGGCGGCTCCTCGCAGCTCGCCCTGCGGCACGCAGCGGGGCCCGGCGGGCGGCCCGCGCCGGTCAGGCGGTGCGGAGACCCTAAACCCTCCCGGCTCCCCCCGCGGAGCCCGTTTCGTGGCGCCCCCGCTCCCGGCAGGGCCGGAGACCCGCCCCGGGGGGGCGCGGTCAGCGTGTCCGCGCTGCTGCGCGCATCCTCCGCGCCCTGCGGTCCGCCTGGCACCCTGACCCGACCCGCACCGCCCCCCTCCCCTTCCCCACCGCCCCCGCTGCCGTCCTCCCGCGTCCCGCTCTGCCCCCGCCGGGTTTCGCACTCCCCCGGGCCGCCCCCCGGCGCTGGGAGGACGGGGCGGCAGAGGCGGGACCCGACCGAGACGGGGCCTCCGACCGCCGCGGCCCCGGGAGCGGCTCGACGGGCGGCTCCGACGGCACCGCGGGGCCGGGTCCCCGGGGGCGGTTGCGGTTCCGCCCCGCAGGGCCCCACGCCCCTCCCCGGCAGGCGGGTGGCTCGTCCTTGGCCTCCCTGGCGAGTTATTAGTAACTAATAACCCCGCGGAGAGGAGCGGGGGCAGCGCCGTCCCGGGGCCAGGGGCGGGGGGGCGGGTCGGCACCCCGGCAGCAGGACCCTCTTCCCCCCACGTCGCCTCCCAGCGCCAGGCACAACTCCGGGGGGGCAGGCACTGAAGTCCCTCTTTGGACAGATGACACACACCCCACCCCCCCACCCCCCCCAGAAGAGCAAATGCTCCTCAGAGCAAAATCATCTTCGCTCCCCTGGGGTCAGATCCCGGCTCGTGCCCGGTCCCCAGCCCTGCTGTGGTGAGCGGGGTGCGGGCTCACCCCCTGCGGGCGCTGGGCATGGCGCAGCCTTCGGAATGGGCTCGCGTTCGCCTCGGATGGGGTCAGGAGTTTCCAAGGGCCCGGAGTTCACGTTGTCAGAGCTCCGCCGCTGCCACGGGCAGGGGACGCGTCCTCGAGTCGCGCTTGGCGCGGCGACGGGGACTGGAGGGCTGCGCGGCCTCCGGCACTCGGATGCTGGGAGGTGCGAAGGCCCTCGGCGGCTCTCAGACCGCGGCGGCGGCACCTCTCAGAGCACGTCACGAGCAGCACCTCGTGGCTCGCGCCATGGTGGGACTTTCTGCAGGTGTGTGGGCATGGAGGAATGTTCTCTGCCATGGGGATTAAAGATTCACTCTACTCCACGACAGAAGCTTTCAAAGCCTCCCCCAGCTAACTGATGAGTTTGCATGTTGATACGATATTCAGCATGTGAGTTAAAATGAAAATGTCTGTTAAAAACTGGGTGCGTTTGGGACTGCCTAGCCAGAGGTGTTTTCTTTACTAAGTGGACAGGTTGGAAAGGAGCTGGTGAAAAAAGGAGATTCATTCCTAACAGATCTGGACACCGCGTCCTCCGGAAACGAGACCCCTGTTCGCTGCCCACAGGCTGCAGTTGCCAAAATGTTTGCGTGTGTCTACAAGCAGGGAATCGGGATTTACAGTTTGTGCTACTGTAACTCTCTGCCATAGAATGCATTTCTTCTGGACGAGTGGAGGCTGCAGGTGTTCAGTGTAGTGTTTTAAGTAGAAATAGGGAATGTTATTCCTCTTTGTGTTTGGCATTTCTACACAGCAATGGCCACGTTAACTCTTGACGGACACTCACAGAACTCAGCGGGGAAGTTTTACCCGGTGCCAGAGTGATGTTGCTCTGGAGGAGAGTGAAGCGCCTCGGCAGCGCGTGCTGCTGCCCCGCTCGCTGCCTGCCCTGAGGTCAGCGCTTGAAGGCCGGCGGGAGGGGAAATGTCTTGGGAGTTTAACACAGCTCCCTTCGTCCGCCCACTTGTTCTGAGCAGTTTCCCAAGATTAACTCGTCTGTTCACACGTGAAAGCACACTGGTCAGGATTTAAATGGAGCTCTGGCCCGTGAACACACTGAGCCTTTAGGAAACCGCACTGAGCTGCGGTACCTTGGCTGTAACTGCTGGGGGGCTGCGTCTAGTCCTGCTCCTGCTGCCGTCAGCAGCGCCCCAGCTGCTGTGTCTCTGCTTCTGACGGGCAGCGAGGAAATGTTCCACCGAGTGTATGTAAAAAAAAAGTAACAGAAGGGATTGATTCCTTAAGCAGCACATTGAACAGCTCCAGTTTCCTGGTTGCACGTACTGTAGTCTCGTTCACCTCGCTGCCCTGCACACGAGTGCTTGTCCCCTTCAGGGGCCCAAGAGCCATCGCGCTCTCCCTGCGATGCTCTCAGTACTCTGCTCCACAGCAAAAGCCTGACAGAAGATCAGGTTTTTTTAGTGGTGATCTAATGTTAATCTTCTGGTCATTGCTTCAGCTTGGCAATGCAAGAAGGGGAAGAGAGTGACAGACGGAATCACTGGAGATTTTAAAGGCAACTGATTGTTTTAATCTGTGCAAACAAACATTCAAAAATGAGTCAGCTCTGTCTAGTTACCTGGAAAAAGCTTTACATAAAGCAGCACTTCACCGTCTGATGTTTTGCTGGTCCTTAGTACCCTCTGAATGTCGGTGCTTGAGCCTGAGAAAAACTGTTTATGTAACTCTCGAGGAGAGAGAGTCTAAGGGGATGAAGGGAAACTGGGAATTCAGTGGAGTACTGACTTGCCATCAGGGTTATACAGGCTGGAATACTGACGCTATTCTGCTGCTGTGTTACAAATACCCAAACATTTAGATCAGCAGCAACCAGCCCCTGATGGCATCAAGAGGCAGGTTTACGTGAAGAATCCGGTGGGCCGCGCTCAGCACGCTGTGCCAGAGGCCTCCGGAACTGCTCCGGACCCCTGAACGGCTCCCGGTACACGGAGCCCGCTTGGGCTGGGGTCCATGGTTTTGGCAAGCAGAAAGCCGCCCCCCAAAGCCTGCCTGCCCAGTGCCCGCCACGGCAGGAGCTGTGCTATCATCAAGGTCTGTTTGGTTTTGCTTCCCACGTGGCTGCAAGCAGAGTAGGAGATGTGGCCCCTCTCGTCTTGTTTTACTGTTTATCCTCTGCAGTGATTTTTGCTGTTTCCGTGTCTCCTTTGCACAGTTACTTTGGAAACCTGTGTTTTCTCATAAGACAAAATCACAGAGAGTTCAGAACTGGAAATTCCATTTATCCTGTCTTTGCTGTATTCCATTTGGTGTATCTGCAGTTCATGCCATTTTCATACTGGTGGCTGATCATGGCCCATGTTCTCGTGGAGGAACAGGCCAGGACACGTGATGCTGCTCTACGTCTGACTGTTGTGTTAAATGGGATACCCAGGATCCCGTAGCAAGTGTCTCAGGCTGCTCAGTCTCTGCAGAGGGGCAAGAGGAGAACATACAGATTCTGTTCAGTGCCAGAAGCTGTGAATGTGCTATTCAGCTATGAGAGGTTTGGCTAGATGATAGTACAGGAGGAATGGGGTCCGAGCAGACAGCTATTGCATCTAAAGACCAAAGAGGGTGGTGTTATAAGGGACTCCTTCCCGCAGTGAATGAGTGCTGAAGGTAAGTTTGGAACGATGATTGGTGCAGCAGATACGTGGGAGGATCAAGTGTGCAGTGCCCGTCTAACCACAAGGGAGTCTTCTGGAGCAGGCCGAGCGCTGGCTGGGACTCGCCCCTGCGGCAGGACGATGACTGGTCTGGTCTGTGGGAACACTTCTTGAGTGGAGGCAGAGTTCACCGATGCACTTGCCAAGCTGGCAGACAAGGCCCTTCCTCACCGCCTGCTGCCCTGTGTGGAGTTAAGGGCTCTCCCTGCCGCGTTTCTTCCTGGACGCTGTCATTGGCCATCTGAAGAATTTGAGGTCGTCGCTGGCTGTGTCTCTGTGCATCCCAGCAGGGTTAGCCATGAACCGCATCAAGGTGGAGGACGAGCAGCTGGACTGCCCAACAAATCCTCTGCTTTGTGCTACGTTTCTGCTTTGTGGCAGCTTCTAGGCCAGGACTTGCCCCACGACTGGCAGCAGGCGTAGGTGGGACTTGTGTAGGTCAGTGGGCAGGAAGCTGCAGTGTCCTCTGTGCAGGGCTGGGCTCATTTGGAAGACCTGACGAGGATTAATGACCCTCCGACCTCTAGTCGCCCCCTGTGCGTGGTGGGGTGTGTGGTGGGCAGAGGCAGAGGCTCGGCCAAGCCGGAGCTCTCCCGCCCCTCCAGCCTAGGCCTGCCCCGCGCGGCCGCTCGCCCGGCAGCCCTGCCCTTCCCGTGCAGCCGCCGTCTTGGGGAATATTGTACTTTGGAGTTAACGTTGCCTTGCACCGATTATTCCAAATAGCAGATCCTGTGTAATCATCTGTGCGCCGTCCCCACCGTGCTGAGCGAGTTCCTGACCAGAAATCCTAAGCAGCAGCGAAAGTCTTTGCCGTGGAGTCAGTGGGGACTGTGCGCTCTGCACCTCCCTCAGCTCACACCAAGTAAAAAGCTTTGTTTTGTTTTGTTTTTATCTAGGTGGAGCAATTCATGATTGGGATTTAAAGAGAGGACTTAAAATGACTTAATTGTGTTTTGTGTACTTATTTAACACTACAAGCAAAATAAATCAATGCTATTCATTCATTTTAATTTGTTGTTACTAATTATATGATTAAGACCTCAAATTCAATAACATTTTTATTCAAGTAGAAAAAAAGAGTTTTGAAATATCTGTGAAAAGAAATAGAACTTATTCTCTCAGGATCATTCTTAAAAAATGATGTTACTTATATTCCTGGATCCTGCTTTTTCTGCTAGTTCATCTTCCTAAAAATGTTCTGCTCAGTGCAACAGGAGTATCTCTTCTTTCTAGCTCTGCTATCTTGCAGGGTTTGTAGGGGCGCTGTGGCAAGGAGACTGTTTTTACTGTAAGTGAAAATTAAAACCAAGTGTGCTTTCACCAGTTTGATTTGGCAGATGAACTTGTTTTTATGCACGGTGCCTAAGCTTCAGCTGCATTTTGATGATGAGCAGTTAACGTGGGGCAGCCTGCTCTGCAAGTGCACCTCTGTGGTTTCACTGACCACATCTCTCATTTTGTCACAGGGGATGGGGCAGGTCATTCCTTCCGCCCCAGTTTCAGAGAACAGTTATACGCTGGCAGCAGAAAGTTCATAGTTTTGAAGATCAGTTGAGATCAGAGGCTGCCACAAAGTGGGTTTGCGTTAGTGTGGAGCAGGGTGCACATTAAGGTGCGCAGGGAGGCTCCATTCAGCTTGGTCTGGGGCAGAGAAGAGCTCTTATCTTTCCCAGTATTGTCTGACGCACCGTCCCCCTACGCTGGGAGCCCGTGGGCCATACTGGTGTGGAACTTGTCTGTTTATGGCTCCGTTTCTGTTGTTTCGGATGTGAGGTATTGTCCAGGCAAAGGCACAGGCTTGTGGATCCGATATGAAGTGCTTTACAGACCGTGATCAGGAAGGAATTGAGGAACAGAATTAGACCAGTTCAGTGAACAGAAGCGATGCTCTAAATATCTTCTGGCCTACATACGTATGCTTCCTTCCATTTAAATTCCCAAATCAAAACAGTTATTTTAGGGAAGCACTGGAAGAGTAATGGACCCAGTTAAGGGTGTAATATCTTCCTCTGCAAATTGGATGCCAGAGGAGGGGTTATTTTAAGGTTATAGGCGTGCAGTTCCCAATACTAATAAACAGTCCTGGGGACAGATTATGTAAACACACGTGCATCCAAGAGTAGGTTTCACAGTCAGTTTGTCAGCGCCTGCTCAGCGCTGCCCTGCAGCCTGACACTGTGGGTTCCAGCAGCAGCGTCTGTGCCCCTGGTGTAAGAGTTCAGCCACCTGCAGTGCGCGTCTGAAAAAAGGCATTTAGACCCCCACAGGCTGCACATTAGGCTCACGCTGCTCAGGGCAAAGGCAGCGCAGCTCTTGGCTCGGATGGGGACAGCCCTGGCCCGGCTGCCGTCGGCACAGGACAGTCTAAACCGGCGGGTCCCTGGTGAGCAGCTCCCGGTGCTCCCACGGTGGTTTCTGACTCACACCTGGCTGCTCGCTGATGGGAAGGAGGTTGAGCACAATATCCAGTTCCAGAGCTCTGAATGGAAAACATGCTCTAACACCCACAACACGTTGCAGTCGGAGTGTCAGAGGTGCTCGGCGCTGTCCTGCTGCCCGCGGGGAGCCGCACCGTGGGTCCTGGCGGCGGTGGGAGCTGAGGTGCCGGCTCTCGGGGGGCGCACGAGCACCGTGTGCTTGTGTGCTGGTTTTTCTTGGGCCACTCGTGCGTGTGAGGCCGCAGTGAGCCAGCGCGTGGCCCACGGACTGGCCCCTTCCGCCCAGAGGAACGGGTGTGCAATACTGCGGTGTAGATCTGCACCGCTTTTTTGGCGTACACAGACCTGTTTTGGAGAGAAATGATGCCTGCTGTACCCGGCTGGGCAGAACTTGGCCTCTGGGATATTTTGAGGCTTTTTGATTTACCCTGTGCACAGCAGACCGATTCTGAGTTAAACCATCCCTCCTGGATTTGAGTCACAGTGATTCAATTTACTCCTCTTCATTTTTGTCCTTCATTTCTAAGGAAGGACACAGACAAATGTCTTAGTTCATATAATGTGTTACTGAGCTTTTGGACGCAAAAGCTACTTGTGTATCTAGTGATGACAAGTGTAGAATTTCTGCGTTTAAAAATGAAACTGCAGCGCTGCTGATGTAACGATCCCGTGATCCTCGCTCGGTCCGCGCCCGCTGCCTTCGCTCTGAATCACGACCACAAGGTTTGGTCTGCTCTCTGCAGATTCCAGTTTCTCATGGAAGTATGCATGTACACAGATGAAATACATATGTTGGTCTGCAAAGCAACGGTTATGCTGACATTTTAGATAAGCTGAGTGAAGGAGTATAATCTATAAATATTGGTAGATGCTTCAGAGTGCAGCGGTGCAGGTATAGGACTTTTAATTTTGTAGTGATGTTTATGATTTCAGCCTTTTGTTCTGGAATAGTTTTATGTGTTTTTTTTAATTTTCCCTTCTACATTTCCTGTGATCTCAAATTCTAAAGTAGAATAAGTGAATAGTCTGATTAACAAAATCGAAACACTTTATTGTTGATCTTATATTTTGTAGTTTATTGGATGACATATTAATTTCAAAACCTGAAAAAAAAAAAGATAGGAATACAATGTTTTGTTTTACTGTAAATGCTTTCTTTTCATCTTTATTTTAAAACTGATGTTCCTCAAAAGTGACCTATTTTTCCCAAAATTGTTTAATTTCTGACAAGCTGGTGTTTTCTGAGGTACGTGTGTCCATCAGAAATTTTCTGACTGGTGCTGGTGTAAAGTCATAATTGTTTTTTGTTTTGAGATGAGGCCCGATTTCTTTAACCAGTTAGTTGAGTTTTGCCTGTCTCAAGTTCCGTGCACGAATCTTTCCCCAGCCGTGGGTTGCGGAGGGAGGGGCGGGATGGGATGCTGAGGCAGGAGGGGGGCTGTGCCCAAGGTGCCGTCCCCAGGACTTCGCTGCCTCAGCAGAAGGCCAGGTCAGAGCTGCGTGTCCGCTGGGCCACCACCCGCGCTGGCAATTAAAACATTGATCTTACATTTCCATGGTAGCCATTTCTGGAAGGATTAGCAAGTTAAAAGCCAGTCATCCTAGCTTTATCTAATTTCAGCTGTTGTACTGTCACAATATTTTCCTATAAAATATCAGGGATCAGGCTGCATTGCTTCTGAAATCAAGAGTTGAGTAGGCTGAGCTCTGCTGCGGCACTACGGACTCAGAAGATGAGGAACTTGCATGTTTTCTCCGAATCTGCTGCCAGTGTGCAGAAAAGCAGCTGCAGCAGCTGCAGCCTAGAGTCTGGAGACCGTGTGTGGGACGAGGGGTTGAACGCCGGGGTGTGCGCGGTTTATCGGAGTCGAGGCAGCTGGTGGTGGTGGCGCTGGCAGTGCTGCTGGTGCCCGGGGGCACAGGCTGCTCGTCCATGGGCAGCCCCACGTCCTGGTGCCTCAGGGACTTGCTCCAGACCTGCTAGGGTGCTAGATCCGGGTGTGCCTCCGGTGCCTTGCGTAGATAACGCTGCTTATTTTTGGCGCCCTTTGGTGAAGAGCTGTTGGGGACTATTCCACCACTGCCCATGGAGTACTTGAAAAGCCTCAACTTCAAGGCATTATTGGTCTTGATGCAATGGAAATATCTGCATTACACTTAATGGCCTCTGGAACAAGCACTTACAGAAATGTAATGTCTTATTTATGGGTGTGCTTGATACAAGAGCATCAACAAAGGGGACTTGTTCAAATGCCTCCAAATTACTGGCTCTTGAGCATCAATCTGCCACCTACTTTTGGTTTGTGTTGGGTTTTTTTTTTGAGGGGGATATGCCTTTTGGAAGGACAGCTGAGTTTTGACTCGAAATTGAGAAGTCAGGCTTTAAGAAATAACATCCACCAAAGAAGGAGGCCCCAAAAGCTTTCAATCTGTGTGCCACGAGAGATGCTCCCCCACTCAGACGAACAGCCTACGGTCCTCCTTCCTGCTGAACCCACCCCTCACCACGTTCCCTTCAGACCTTAATGAGTTTAGTCTGCAGGATTTCCTCTTCCGGTGACATTATCAGAAGAAATTACCCTGTACCATTACCTGTGGCCAATGAAGGTTGACAGGCCTCCCCCTGCTCTCCTCTCCCGGGCTGTGTGCGACTCCCTGAGACAGGAAAGTATTGTCTGGACTTGACCCTTTGAAGTTCCCCTCACCTCCACCCAACGGCTCGCGGCCGTTTCAGGCTGTGGTTCCCCCGGCCCGCGCGCTCGGAGGCTGCGGGTGCTGCCGTGGTTACTGCAGCTGGGCGCCGTGGGTGGACGTGGGGGGCGCCTGCTTTTGGCCTTTTCGAAAGGGAAGGGGTGTATGGGATTGCTCGTAAGCCACTCAAATCCGACTCTTCCAAGAACGACCGTGGCCGTGCTCCTGTGTTCTTTGCAGCAGGCAGAGCAGCGCTGCTCTGGCTCTGACACTCTCCGGGCTTTGCTGCTCCGGGTGCAGCAGCATCCTGGTCCTTCCGCAGAGGGGTCCGGCAGCACAGGCGATGGGGTCACCTTGGAATGTGCCACCCCCAGACCAGTTTGTCACGTGTGCAGCCCGGATAACCCCAGCGCTGCTCCGTCCTGCAGCACCCTGGAGTCAGACAAGCCAAAGTGTCTGTTTGCTTGTTTGGTGGCAACAAATTGTCCTCCCCATGCTCTGTGAATGCTGGATTAGTCCTTGGTGGGTGGGGGTTGAAATCAGAAGCAGCTAAGTAAGCCTGATGCGTGCTGTGTATTCTGTGTTCGTGTACAGAACTGTTCAATATCTTATAAACTTTCCCACAAAGTCAAGCAACACCCCTCTTAAGGGAGTGGTTTTCCAGCAATTATGAAAAACAAGTTGTGTGGCATCTGGGTACACAGAACTGCAGCCAAACATCACTTTGTTATTGAGCTTTTTCCTCTCCCTCTGATTTTATTTTACACTTCCATTTGTGTGGTTCCTCTTGAAAATTTGGATGGGTATACCTCAGGAGTGTTTTCTCTGTTTAGGACTCCGCTGGCTTCACTTTATATTGTTTGGTTATGTCCACAGCCAGGCATTGTTTAGCCTGTGTTGTGTGACTCAGAATGGTTTCGGCTTACATCCACTTCATTCTGTATCTCCTATAGAATTACTGTACACAGAAATTCAGATCTCTGTCTGTACAACTAGATGAATATGCATGAGCTCCAAGGGCACTCTAAATGCTACAGCCTTCATTAGAAATGTCTGCCTAGCAAAAAGTGGGGAAGCCTTTTTGCAAGATGAGTGTCCTGATTCTTATCTGATAATTCTGAGTAACAAAAGGTGATGTCCTGTGGCGTCAGCCCTGGGAGGGTGAAACAAAGTTCAGGAAAACATCCCCATTTCATGCCTTGTGGCTTCAGTGCTGGGCTTGCAGACCTGCAGGGAGGACTCCCAGGAAAAAGGCAACGTTGTCCTGCTCGGAGGGTACCCAGGAGAGATGTCTTCCTCCCTGAGCGTACCTCCACCCCACTTTGCTTTCACCCTCCGCGCGGATGCACTCTGCAGGGAGGGACTGACCACGGCTGTGAGCAGCAGTAAGTTCTGGTATCGCTTTCTTCTCTGGCCCGGAATGCTGGATTGCTGGGAAACTTTCTGTGGCTGCTTTGGAAGAGCACCACCCTCTCTCTCCGAGCCCCGTGCGGGGAGGTAACCTGGCCCCGGTCCCTCGCCTTGGCGGGAGGAGGGAGGCGCAGGGGGTGACTGCTTCTTGCGGAGCATTTCCCTCTGTGGCTGCTTTCCCGCTCCCAGCGGGGCAGCGAGAGTTAACCCCTGGCTGGGGGGCCTGCTGGGCATTTGCATTGTTGCTGCTTCTGGTTCTGCAGCTTTTCTGGGGCTTCGTTAGCCCAGTTACGTGATTCACAGCTTGGAGAATTAGTATGGTTTTCTGTAACCGGGAGGCCTTCATGTAAAGCTTGATCTTGGTGTAATTCTCAGTCAGTTTCGTAATTTTATTGGGCCTCAAAGTATTCTGTGGCTGGAGGAAATGCTCTATGTAAAACTCATAGCTTCATCTGGTAGTGATTTGTCATTTACCGTGTTTTGGGCTTGCTGCCAGCTCAGCTGTTGCCAAATGAAAGAAAGACAAGGGAATAAAATGATTATCAGGAAAAGGCTTAGAAATGTTGCAAATGAAATAAACGAAGAATAGCTTAAAACAAAGATGAGGATATATATAATCAATCACAGAAATCATGGGGGCAGGCAGCAAGGGAGTTCAGGTTTCCCCCAGGCTAGAGTCCTTCTCACACTGAACATTTCAGTGTTACCCTTCAAATATATGAGATCAAGTGGACCACCAAGACAAAATTTCCTGTGAACCTGTAACACCGTACTTAGCTCTATTTTGTGTATCTTTATATGGGGGATCTACTATTATTCGTGGTTGAAAAACCTGTGACTATGACACTGTGGTGGAGCTGGAGGCCAGGGAGGTTGACGAGCAGGCAGAAGGGCCAGCCTGTGACCCGAAGAGGACGCAGTGCTGTTTGGGAGGAGATGCTGTCCCCAGAAGGGCTGTTTCTTGGGGCTCCGGGATGACACGGACTGTCTGGGAAGTGCCGGTGGGTTTACTGCCACCAGCCCCCGCAGCCGGGGGGTCTGTCCGTGCCGCTGCCGGCCGGGCTCGGGGACACCTTCCCCGGCCGCGGAGCCGCAGGGCTGGGCCGTCCATCCCTGCCCCGCTGCGTTTGGCGCTTACTGCTCTCTTCTCGTGAAGCTGGTGCTGTGGGGGTCCCTGGTGATTTCAGAAGCAGTGTGTGTGGGCTTGGGAATCACCCGCTGACCCTCACCTATGGAACAGGCGGAAGAATGTGTTCAGATGGACTGCCTAAATCCATAGCCACTTTGGGAAAGAGTCATGGGTTTTAGGTAATGGAAGTTTTGGTTTGACGGACCGAGCACTACAGCTGAAAAATCTGTATTCCATGCATCAGCGCTCCATGATCATATTCAGTTTGTGTAAGGAGTTGTTTCTTTACGCTTCCACTACTGTGTTTTGGTTTAATATGCACATTTAGGCAGAAATTGTGACTTCATGTTGTGAAAAAATAAAAGGTCAGAGGATAAGGGTGATTCAACAAATATTTTATCCAAATATCAGGCACTTCTAGGGCTTGTAAATTGTTTTTGGAGACAGTTCCACATCTCTGTCAGCAGCCAGCTGTGAAGGGAATTTCCCACAACTTTTAATATGCTCCTAATTTAATAATTTATCTTAGCTATGTGAGGTAAACCAGTAAAGTGTAATAGAGGCAGAAGCAGGTGTAGGGGGATTCATGGCTTGCCCAAGGCCCTGTGGGGGGCACGCAGGCGGTGAGGATGCTCTCTGCGGCACTGTGTGGCAGGGCTGGTGCCAGGCGCCGGCTCAGGACGGCGGGGGCCAGCGGCGGCGATGTCCTTTCCCTTGCTCCTGGGTTGGGGCGGGGGGACAGGTGTGTGGGGTGGCAGCAGCTCCGGTCCCTCCAGCCCGGGGCAGCAGTCGGAGGCGTGTGCCGAGGTCCGGGCCCGCAGCAGGAGCAGCAGCTCTGTCACCCACAGCGCGGTGCCTGATGTGCAGGTGTGGGCTTCCTGCAGGCTTTGACGTTTTGGTAGAAAGAAGCTGGAGAAAGCAGCAGCTGTTCTGGTAAACTTGCACTCCTCCAGGCTCCAGCTCTGCTCCCGGTGTCCCAGTTTTCTCAGTCCGGATACGCTCTCCATTGATGAACGGCAAGGGCTGCATTTGCTCCTCTTTATTCACTGGCCCTATCAGGGTTATCCTTCCCATGGTTACTACTGCTGCTTTCGTCCCTTACTCTCCCTTCCAAATCCACTCTTCCTCTTCCTGCCTTTAATTTTTCTCCTGCTTTGAGATGCATATTGCCTTAGCTACGTTTCCCTGCTGTGCGAAATTGGTCCTCGAGGAAGGCAATGCCTTCCATCATCACGTATCATTGCTGATTTTCCCTTACAGAAAGGAATGGCTGCTGTCGAGGGGGTCCTGGCCTTGATGATAGGCAGCTTGATGTCTGTTATGGTTGTAGTCAAATACATGAGCAAGAGAAATTTTCTTGTCTTGCGGTCTTTTTATTCTTTCTTGAAGGTGCACTGCTAGACGGAGAATAAGGAACTTAAATTGAGCTGGCAGTGGCTTTGTGACACCAGCACGGTGGAACAGAGGTCTCTCTTATTCAGAGGGCAGAACACTTCTGCTTTGGATGGGAAATGCACCCCTACCCCACCAGCTGTTCTCCCCACCCAAAGCCTTAGCTGGTGTTGGGTGCTTGTGTGCTTTTAATGGTGGTGAGCAAGTGAGACTACACCTTTTTGATGTAACTAAAGAAGCTGTTGAATAGTGAGCCTGATGGAGGACTAAGATCAAGGAAATGTTCAGTTCTGTTGCAACCTTTGAGACCGGGTTCCTTGGTAGTGTGGATACAGTGTTATGTGCAAACTGAACTTAGTGCTAAAGGGAGCTGAAGCCTGTAGGGAGAGCATACAGTCAGTGTCTGTTTATTGTGCTTCAGTTGGTTAGGGAAAGACAGGATCCATTTAGAGAAGGAGACAGGGAAAAGCAGACTGCTGAGATGCTAAATAGACGTAGGAGAGCAGTGATAATTTGGAAATGGATTTGTATTCCATATCGGTAGGGCAGTGACATACATACTGTTTGATATGTGGAAAATGGGAATTTCTTTTCCATGCTATGCTCTAATAAAAGTATGGGTCCAGCTTTCCTAACCATGAAAATACAGCTGGTCATGACACTTGAAAGCTCTTCCTTTTCATGCTTTGGTCACCTGTTGCCTTATTTCCCGTCATTTGAGGTCATTTGCATTAGGTGTAGTCTGGAAATGCGATGCACTGATGGCAGCGGTTAGAGCAGTTTGGAAGATCTGTGGAGTTCAGTCTTTGAAATGAATTTTCATATGTCTGGGTGCATTATCTGAGACTGTATGAGAAGCAAAGAAATTAATATGGTTCAGGCTGGTTTGTTCTACACTGTGGTTTAATCCCGGATGGCAGCCAGGCCCCCGCAGCCGCCCGCTCACTCCCCACGGCGGGAGGGGAGAGTGCCGAGACGCGAGGGCTGAGATAAAGGCAGTTTAATGGTCAAGCAAAGCTGCGTGCACAAGCAGAGCAAACCGAGGGATTGATTCCTGCCTTCCCGCGGCAGGGGGTGCTCAGCCATCCCCAGGGCAGCCGGGCTCCCTCACGCGGAGCGGTGACTTGGGACGACAAACGCCCTAACTCCAGACATCCCCCCTCCTCCTCCTTCCCCAGCTGTTACCACTGAGCACGACGTCACATGGTGTGGGACATCCCTTGGGGTCGGCTGTCCCGGCTGTGCCCCCCAGCTCCCCGTGCACCCCAGACACCTGCGGTGGGGTGGGGTGAGGAGCAGAAGAGGCCTGGGCTCTGCGTAAGCGCTGCTCAGCAGTAACAAAACACCCCCGAGTGACCAACACCACTTTCATCTCAGATCCAGAACGCAGCACCGTACAGGCTCCTGTGAGGAGAATGAACTCTAGCCCAGGCAAAACAATTACAATGATGCATCAAAAGTCAGAGTTAAAAAGAAGAGTTAATGGGAAGTCAAGATGCCAAAAGGAAAAAGACATGTAGTGATCTGATCCAAAAATACCAGCTGGACCTTGCTGAGAGACCAGAGTGTCCCTGATTTGCCCGCTGGTTCCCTCGGGCAGGGTCTGGCTGGTGAGCAGCAATAGGCCATTACTGGTGGGAAGGTGCGTTGACCTCTTTGGATGGTTGTTGCTGGCGTTTTGCATAAATGCAGGCTGCAGAGGCTCCCGTGGCAGCTTTGTTGGGAAGATTAAGAGGTGAAGGTAAATGTCGTGGGGGCTGGAGTCTTCATCTGCTGCTGTCCTTGGAGACATTCAAACCTGAGCTACTTTCAGTCAGGTGGCTTTCTAAGGTTTCTTCCAAACAAAATTATTTTATGATTTGTGATAAGTGAAATGTATAAAAAAGTTTGATTTACTCATTTATCCTGTTCAGGTATTTCTTCAACCTATCCTTGCTTGCTATTGCATTTCTGTGAGAATCCCCCATTTTGATTAACTGCCTGGAAAGATTTCTGATTGTTTAATGATATGCTTATGACTAATTCATGCTCCCTCCAGATGTGTGAGTCAAAATCCAGGCTAGCTGGTGATAACTTATGCACCCAGTCCGAAAACTCATTTGCATTTATTTTCTTAATCTGAACTGCAGGATATATCTAATATTTTTGTCTTCTCAAAACCAATGAGAATGCCATTTCTCAGCCTCTCTTAGCAGAATAATGTTAATGTGCTTTGGAAACAGGAAAAACAGAAAGAAAATATTTACGTTTCTAAACAAAATATCTATCCAAGCAGGTAATCGCTCTGAGAAAGACAGAGAGGGTATGTCCCAAGGCTGAGAGCAGCCCATGAAGTCACACAAGCAGAAGGAGGGTAACAACTGTGTGTCTGTCTCTGAACTGAAAGAATACAGCATAATGTTTTTCTCTGCACTCTAAGTAGTTAATAGAATAAGTGCAAATTAAATGGGTTTCCAGTAAGACTTTCTAGGCACATCAGAGTTTTTTCACGCTAACAAACAATGTTACTGCTATTTTTCACGGAATTGTAGCATAGTTATGGTTGGGAGGGGCCTCCCAGCGCTCCCCGCTGATGGAGCAGGGTCCGCTCCACCAGGCTGGGTTTTGAGCATCTCCGCAGAGGGCGAGTGCACGGCCTCTCGGGGCAACGTCTGCCAGTGTCTGCCCCTCTCAAGGGAAAAACTGTCCCCTTACGTTCAGGTGGGTCCCTGTGTTTCAGTCTGTGCCCACTGCCTCTTGGCCTGTCCGTGGGCTGCCTCTTCTTCCTCCCCTGCCATCAGGCATTTAGACACGTGGGTGAGACCCCCCAGCCCTCTCTTCTCTAGACTGAAGGGTCCCAGCTCTCTCAAACTCTCCTCATTTTCCAGCCTGGCAAACCAGTTCCCCAGTGCAGAGGGTGGAACGCGCTTTTCCCTGCAAGGTCGCTTCCACCTCTCGCCTTAGATCCGCCAGCCTCGTGTGCGATGTTTGTGGAACAGCGGGGGTGCCTGCCGCCCGCAGCTTTCCTGGCCAGCCGGCCCCAGGGCAGGGGCTGGGGGCTCTGGGCGCAGCCCTGGCACCTGGGAGCGGTGGGGGGTCCCCGCTTTGGGGGTGTTTCTGAGCAGAGTTCTGTGCCAAGCTCCCGCCTGGGCTGGCTTCGCCGCCGCCCGCCGGCGGTTACCCAGTCCACCTGCCTGGGACATATTCAGGCCGTGCGAGGTCAGAGTCTCACCTCGGGTTTCTAAGTTTTACCTGGAAGTTTGATGGTTGTGGGTGAGCTGTTCCAGCCCGAAACCAGGGATGTGATCCAGTGGGTTTTCTAGTGTGGTGAGCTGGGAGGGGAGAGGCCTGAGATCAATCAGTGCATGGAGCGTCTGTGGGCATATGGACATTCTCTTTGTGTATAAAACCAGTTGTGAATTAAAACTGATTAGAAAAAAGAAGAGCCACAAAAATGAGACTCTCTGATGACAGGATCAACTTCTATTAAACTATCCGCAGTTTAGAGTTTGCTGCCTTAGGAGGCAAAAAGCAATCTTGATTTAAAACAAACAAATAAATCTCCCTTTTTTCCTGTTTGCTTATGCCACTATTCCCACTATGTAATCTGAGCACAAAGGAAAGCACGCTGCTAAACTTTCTGAAGCCTTCATTTAGCATCTGCATGAAGAACTTTAAAAGAAATAATACAAACAAGTTGAATGTATATAAGGAGCCTTGGAAGATTATATCACAGATAAGGAAAATGCTTAGGATTTTCTTTTTGTATGTGTAATGCCTTTGCAACCTACTTGCAACATTATTCCCTGCATGAGGGCCCCGTAATTATTTCATCATGCAGCAGGAAATTCTGGTAGGTCGTATATAAACAGCCCGAGGCAGAGACCTCTTCATCAGATAGAGCGTGACATCTGACATCTGTGCAGCCTGCCGTTCGCATGCCACAATTAGCTGGGCAGCCCAAATGCTAACGAACCCGGAGCGGCTGGCAGCGTGGGGCTCCCGCCGGCGGCAAAGGTCTCCCCGAACCCCAAACCGAGTTCCCCTTCCCGATGGCCGTGTCCCAGCCTGAGCCTGCAGTGGGGAGGGACCCTGACCCCAGAGGCGCTTCCCGAGGGTGGGGTGACACGGGCACCCCTCTGTCCACAGCTGCCCCTCGGGCCCTGCGGCGGTGCCGAGCCTGGCAGAGGAGCCGCAGACCAGGGCCCGGCCCCGCTGCGCTCGGAGCATCCCTGGCACCGGGGCACCAGCGCCCAGGGCCGCCGGCGAGAGCCTGCGGGCGCGGCGAGGCACGGCTGGAAGGGGGAGACGCGGAATGTCAGGTGACAGGGACGCATTAGGGCTCTGCCTCCGACACGACCGACGCCTGCTTGATTTTAATTCTCATTGCACCTATTCTTACGGTTCCTCGACAGAAAGGCAGATGATTTTCCCTTAAATGAGTAATAGTCAGGGGTGTCTCCTTGGTATAGAAAATGGCTTCTTGGGGCGATTGTTGCAAGTAGGAGTCTGGGGCAGAGTTCGGAAGCGTCGGGAAGGCACGTGCCAGCAATCGCCACGCTGCCCTTCGGTGTCTCTCACCTGGAATTCCCTGAGTCCCCACATGCCCCTCCGCTGGCGGCTTGCCCAGCCGAGCTGCGTGCCCAGGAGTGCTGCAGCAGCATTGCTGCCTCTGACACTTGGTTGGTTCATCTGCCCTTCCTCAGTGAAAGTAACAGACCACATGAAAAACAGGAAAATTCTCCGAGGGAACATTTTAGGGAAACAGCAGTTCCCTAGTGTGATGGGTGTTTTTCCCACCAGTGTGTATTTACACTGTCTTCAAATACACAACTCTGTTTCATTGTTATTGTTCAGACTGTTGGATTCTGTTTTCATATGTCTTGGCTGTTCTGAATCAAATAAGAAGGGTTTTTTTACATACTTCTTGACTTTGGCTTTAACCTTAATCCCAGTCCTAGAAAAATCTATGTTCAGCAGCTTTCTGCACTCTGTCCAAATCTGTTTACACAGGAAAATGTTCTTTCCATTACTGCATTTAAGGACACAATAAATTCCACAGGTTCTAGAAACTGAGGATAGTAACAGTATTTTAAGACAGACTTTTAGTGTTAATACTAGACTACTGAGGCTTGAGCTCTGCCGAATCTCTCACTACAAAATCCTCTTCAGACAAACAATTCATAATCAGTCTTTTGTCAAATTTCAGGCATTTGGTAATGCTAAGGATTTCCTGAAAATTCAACATTTTTCTTCCTTGTATAAGCAACTGAATCAGGTTAAGTTTGTTTGCTGAAATCAGCTATTTTAAAATCAAAGTGTGTCACTGACTGAAATCGCTTCCTGTTTGCTTCTGCTGTTTTCTGATGTACTTTTTACATTAGTCACATTTGTAATCAGATAGTTCCTCATTAACCCTTTTTTTTCTAACCTACCATTTCTTTATTGCATCATCTCTGAGGTGGACTTTCTACAACCTCCGTCTGTCATCTTTAAGACTCTTGGATAATCCTGACCTTGTACCTGTGCTTATTCCTGACTTGGAGGATACTCCTTATCATCCCTTTGTTTCAGGGTTAATGAAATGAAATGCCTACCGTTAAGGCTTTCACTGTTTCTGGCAAGTGAAAATGTTATTTAAACTGCCCTTGTCCTTATGGGTGGTTTTAACTTCCCAGATGTCAGCTGGGACCACCATACAGCAGACGCAAGCAGGTCTAGGAAGTTCCCCAGACACGTTGGAGATAACTTCTTGGTGCTGGTACTAAGGGAGCCGACTAGGAGAGGTGCCTCCTAGAATCGCTGTGTGTAAACAGAGAGGGACCAAGCGGTGATTTAAACTTCCACTAAGTGCAAAAAATGTTTTATGTTACAGTACCCCATGAAGTTCAGGCTGATATTACCGGTGTCAAATGATGGTGCATTGCCAGAGTTCAAAGCATTCAGTTCATTGTTGTCTTGAAAATTACCAAGTAAATAGATTACTTCTGCCTTCAATTATTACCCAAACATTAGTGGCCACAGAGGGGAAAAAGCCCTCTCAGTGAGGTTTTTAATCACTTTTCAAAGCCAAGAAGACCTAGTATGCTATTCACAATGCAAGAGCTCATTTCCCACCGAGACCCAGCTATGGGAAGACGTTACTCTTGGATTCGCTGTGACCTGCACTGCTGAATGCAGGACACTCCTGTAGCTTCAGCACTCACCTTGTCATTTTCTGTGTTTTAAAAATTTTCACAAATGTTTGTGAGTTATTTTTAGAAGCTACACTAGAGTTACTCTTACGTTTCCCTCTGCTTTGCACTGTTGTACATCTGACAGGCCACGATAGGCAGTTGGGCAGCTTCTGTGTAAACTCCCCTAAGCCTTGTAGCAGTTGCTGCTGGTCCCTGTGAAATGGCTCCCCCAGTCCTGCCAGGAGGGGCAGAACGGCTCCTCGATTTGGGGGTGCAACCTTACCCTTGCAACCCCTTTCACAAGCCTGGTCATGATCCAGGTAGGGATGTAGTTTGCAGTCTGCCCAGATAAAGCTGCAGTAAATACATTTACAACACCAGTAAGAAGCGTGGGTCGGGCTGTGATCACTCTTCCTGTTGCTCTCCCTTTGTGCTGATCGATATATCCCAGATACGGTGCATCATAAAATATTCTCACATGATACGTACAGAGGAGAATTTGCTTGTTTCCAAAGTAATCCCATCTGCAGTGCTTTTAGGTAAACTACAGTTATTCTGGCAATACTTCTCAAACAGTTTCTAATTTTTAACAGTTTTCAGAGTCATTTTCTCCTGTCGCTGGTTCCCACCAGACGCTGAAGCCTCCTCCTGAGGTTTTGGGGCTGGGGACACAGACTTGTCCCTGAGCTGTTGCCCGCTGGCATGGTGAGCTCTGTCAGAAGAGCTCTGCGCCTCCTCCCGAAAAACCTTAGTCTTGCCAGAAGTGGCCGAGCTGTTACCCTGGTTCCTGACCCCCAGACCTCGGCAGTGTAACGCTCGGTGCCTGCCTCTGCGAGCACTGAGCTAGCCTTGAGCCTTTTTGGAAGCGTCTTTTCATTGCTGGGCCTGGTCTTTGCTTGGTACAAGAGCAGAAGCAGCGGTTGTGCTTTAGCAGGCCAGACCTCAAACTTGAAACCATGTAGATGGTTTTTATCCAAGGCATGCAAATAAAAACCTTGGGGCAGGGTGAGGCCTTCGGGGTTAATTTCTATTAGAAGAGTGCGTTTCTTTGGGCTTAATGTCACATGAGAACAAGATTTAACCTGCCCCATTTGAGGCATGAACCACACGCCCCGTGCAGGGACTCAGGACACTGGGAGAAGGGTCTGGAGACGAGGGGGCCGGGGTGGAGCTGGACACCCGCCGTGCTCGGCGGGCTGGGGTGTCCTGCTCCACGGGATGCTGCCCCCCGGGCGCCCGTCCGGGCTGCGCGGTGACCTGGGTCTGGGGCGGGGCGGCCTCTGCCCGTGCGGGAGGCTGCCTGCAGCGTTGGGGAAGGCCACCAGCCCCCAACGAGCCAGTGAGGCTGGGCAGGGTGAGCTGCCTCCTCTGCCTGAGCATGCGGTGAGCGGCCGCGCAAGGTGGAGCTCAAAGCTGCCATTGCGGGAAAATCCTGCGGGTAGTGACACACGGTGTGGGACAGAGCATGGCCCAGGGCGAGGGCTACGCCTGGGAACGGTGACGGGCTACATCTGAGCAGGTCGGTGTGGGTGCTGGGGTGCGGGTGCTGGGGAAGGGGCATGGCGGAGGTGGAGGGGACGAGGGGAGCGCTGGGAGGGGGAGAGGGAGGGCAATGGGGTGGCGTGAGCCTGTGGGAGCTGGAGGCCGCTCCGCGTCGCCATGTGCTTCCTGAGGAGATGGCAGCAGCTCTGTGCTCGCAGGGCTGAGAGCACTGGTGCTGGGATACCCGAAAAGGCAGCTGGTAACAGATACCGGCTGCTGATCAGGTCTGTGCTCAGGTACATTAAGGTGCCAGTTTGTCTGGTTTAAGCCCAGCCAGCAGCTGAGCCCACCCACCTGATCCCTCACTCCCCACGGTGGGACACGGAGAGAATCAGAAGGGTGGAAGTGAGAAAACTCACGGCTTGAGTTAAAGACTGTTTAATAGGCAGAACAAAAGCCACATGCACAAGCAAAGCAAAACAAGGAATTCATTCCCTGCTTCCCGCCAGCAGGCAGGTGCCCAGCCATGTCGAGGACTGCCCGGCTCCGTCACACTAACGGTGACGTGGGAAGACGAACGCCATCGCTCTGATCTTCCTCCGTTCTTCTTCCCCCTAGTTTATACACTGAGCATGACGCCATATGGCGTGGGGTGGGTTGGCTGTCCGGGCTGTGCTTCCCCCGCCCCTCGTGCCCCCCAGCCCCCTCGCTGTGGGGTGGGCTGAGCCGCAGAACAGCCCTTGGCGCTGTGTAGGCGCTGCGCAGCAGTAACGAAAACATCCCTGTGTTATCAGCACTGTTTGCAGCACAAATCCAAAACATTGTCCCACACCAGCTACTGTGAAGAAAATTAACTATCCCAGCCAAAACCAGCACACAGCTCTAGGACATGCCCTTTTTTAGCAGGGACAGGGACAGGGACAGGCTTCCTAAGTCAAACTCGTAGAAGTTGCCTCACCCAAAGGCAAAGCCAGGCCTGGAGCTGTTTTGCCTTGTTGGCTGGAGATCAGGTGGTGGGCAGAAGAGCTACAGCGGGCTGGGTGCCATCCATAGGGAAGATTCAAGAAATTGTCCAAGATACTAATTTCTAATCCATTTTTAATACGTGATGGTCAGATTTTTAATGTCACTGCTACAGTTACATCAGGAGTCCAACACTTAATAGATCCCAGAGACTCCTCACAGGATTGACACTTTCTCAGTGGCAGCACCTGAACGTGGTGCTGACTTGTGCCTTAGCCAGGTACAGATTTTCATCGATGGCTCAATTATCTCTCCCTCATGTGCACCCCCAGATGCTGGAGGCACACTTCTGTTTCACTTTCTCCATCAATAAGAATATTAATAAGATCCTTCTGCAGTCTGGCCACCTGTTTTCAGTAAGAATCTGAGAGACGGCTCCACTCCTCTGCCAGAGCTAGCCGAGGTTGGTGAGGCGTTACGAGGCTGTGCCTACGTGAATATGCACAGCTGTACTTTGCCAGCCTTATTTGTTAGGAAACTGAGCTGAATGCCTGGTCCGTTTTTATCCTGAGTAACCTTGCAGAGAGAACACTTTCCCTTTCCCGGAGCGGGAGAAATTCAGGAGAGATGGCCAGTGCTAAAAATATCTTTCTCTGCGTGGTGTTTCAGGTTCTGCCAGGTGCCTGTAGAAAACCAGGTCACGCATCTGTGGACACTCAGTGGTTTGGCTGGGAGATGGGTTCCGCACGCTGCTGCTCGTGCCGGGTACCCAGGGAATTCCCCACAACATGGACGGGCTTGTGTTGTCGTGAGGAAGAGCCATGGCTCTGGCTGAAGCCAAGCAAATAGCATGCACCTTTCTGTGGGGGAAATAACAGACCTGGGATAGATGTGAGCAGAGCCAACTCTGAGAGGGGGAGGCTGTTGCTCAGTTGACTGTTGACTGTTGGTATCAATGGAGAGGAAAGGGATACCAAGATAGATGATGAAAAGTGCAGGAAAACTGGTGTCTTTGATCTGGCTGCTGAGAGAACCACTGTGTGCAGCTGGCCTGGCTGAAGGAAGTGTTTGAGAAGCTGGAGGAGTGCAGCACTGTGTCTGAATTAGCCGTGCTGGCAGCGCTGAATAAAGTTCCCAGAAGAGTGTTGACACAGCCAGAATGAATGTGTTTGTTGCCTGACAGCAGTGAAAAGCAAGTCTGTGCAACCGTGCAGGGTACCTTGGCGGCCTTCTTAACTCTGTCCTTACTTTTAATTTGCAGGTGGATTATATGTTCTTGCAGTTCTGTCATGATGATTGATTGTTAATTGTTTTTATTCTTAGTTTTGCTGGGAAGTGCTGGTAGGGGAAATTAGAATTAATTAACTGGAAACGTTGCTCATGGCAGGCTGTGTAAGCCACTTAGAATTGAAATACTGAATGTGATCACAGGGTGACTACTTAAACAACTCCGTGGGACTCAGCAGTCTGTAAAAGTGACTTCTCAGGCATCTGTTGGGTCTGGGCAAAAAACCAGTCAGAGGTATCTGTGGCTGTGGATTGCTAGGGAGAGGAGTGCATTACCAGAAAACCTGGCCCTGTGTTCTGGAGCTGTGGTTGTCACTGTTCAGCCTGGGGCACAAGAAGGGTGACATCCTACCTGGCAGGGCAGAAAGGCCCTGGACTTTCCACTCCGGGAAAGGATTTCTTAGGCATGGAGTGATTCCCCTGAGCTGTCCAGGAGATCAGAATCTGTGTAGTATGGGACAGTTTTTGTAGGTTGCTGGGACATAGAAAACATGGAAAGTACTATAGTAAATTCAGTACAGTAGTTGTTAAGCCTGAGTTGTGTTTTTTTGTTTTTTGGGTTTTTTTTGGTCACGCAGTGCTCGTACCCCTCTTCAGTTCTGAGAGCACCTGAACGCTGATACATCCTTTAGTACGGTGGGCTGAACTAAGGTGGCTCTGGGGAAACTTTGCTTTTCTCATCACAAAACCCCATTTGGTTGCCTTGGTGCCTGTGTTCTTTTTAACTTTCTCCAAGTGGGCACTAGTGCACCAGAAGCCCTCGAAGAGTTTCCCAGCCCCGCTGCCGTGTGACCCTGCAGAGCTGTGCTGGGTGCCCCGGGCCGTCCGTGCCCGCGGGTGCGGGTGGGCGATGCCTGGGGCAGTGAACTGCGGCATCCCCGGGAGCGCCCGGAGCCTCCCCGCTGCGGCCGCGGCCGCTCAGGGCTTGTCAGCACCTGGTGTCGGTGTCACGGCTCCGCTGGAACCTCTGCCGTTGTCTGTTTGCTTCGTTCATGGACGTGGCTTATATCAACAACAAGTAGTTGAATTCTGAGATAATTACACTTCCGAGAGCAGGGACACATGAGAGTCACCACCCATCTCGTTCCAGATAAGCTGGATAAGCGGATTGTAACCGATCCCCGTGCGTTTGGCCGCTTCGGCCCCGCAGCTCACCGGAGGGCAGGCGCTGTGCCGCGCTGCCTGGCGGGACGCTCTCACGGCTCCTTCCGAGAGGCAGGAATGTGGAAACCTGATGAAACCGAGACAGGTCTGTCTGGCTCGATGAATGTTACATTTTCTGATTCCAGTTCAGAAAGCCGCTCAGGAAGGGCTCTTGCCTGCATTCTTCAGTAACGCTGAACCCCCTGGGACTCAGGCGCCCATTAAATCCTGGCCTGATTACGGCTCGAGTTCAGCACATGCTCGGGGTATTGAGAGCTGGCAGTTGGGCCACGTGTTTGACACATGTGGTTATTTATCAAGGGAGCCAAGCATATTCTGCTCTGGGGCTTCTGCCTATTCCATTCTAGGTTCAGGGAGATGTTTTCTCTCCATAAGGCAGCACAAACCTTAAATTTCACTGGTTCTTTAAAGCGTATAGCAATCAGCTGTGTCTGAGGCAAAATTCTGAGTAAACTGTGCTGGCTTTCTGCAGAAAACAAAGATATCCCCCTCGGATGTTTGGCTAGCGGGTTTTGCTGCAGAGTCGTGATTCTAGCAGCCAGCAGATCTGTGGTCTTTCCCAAAGCAGAACCTTTCTGCATTTTTTCGCCTTCTTTCCCATCCCTTGGTGTGCAGCTTGTTTCTGAAATCAGCTGTGTGAGTCTCTTGTATCGATTTCCCAAAGCGTTGCTCTGTCAGGCGGCAGTGGCACGATCGCCTCGATCCTGTTAGTAGCCCGTGGGTTTGGTTTTAAGAGAGAAACACTTGGCTTTGTTCATGTATAGCACATGCAGATGGTGCCTCTTTGGGCAGTGACATGGCAGAGTGAAAAAGGATGATTGTCACTCTGTCTCTAATCCTAGGAAATCTGTGACGCCCACGAGGATGTGGCAGGCCATCCTCCAGGCTTCAGCAGCGTGCATGGGAACGGGTTTTTGTCCAGCGTTTGTGTGGAGCCTCCTAGAAATGTACAAAGAAAGCCCTGGAGAAGGTGGAGGTGAAACTTGGTGTCAGGGCATCTGGGAAGCCCCCAGTGAAGATCTCAGTCTGGGCTTGATGCTGCTTACCTGTGCCTTTAAAAATCCTTCACTAATAAAAGCTGAAATTTAATCATCAGTAATTATGTCATCAGCACCATCTGTTGGAAATAGTTGAGACTCAAGATGCTGAAGATTTTTGAGTAATTTTGCCCTTCTGCACCAGAAAGTGTGTGCAATGAATACCTCCTGTGGTTGTCTTGAAGATCTTTATCTTAATATTTCTTCTTTATCTCTGCACCAAAGTCCTATAATTACTGTTGAAGAGGAATGAGAAGTGTCTAGTCTTTAATAGGCGTTGCATAAATTTATGCATAGAGAGAATTATTATTTGAGATGGTACAGGAGGAGAACTGTATTCCTATTTAAAAGATCTAAAGATAACGTATGTTGACTGTAAAACCTAAAATAAAAATCCTTGATATGGATGGGAATTTCATGAATGAATTTCTTTTCCTTTTTCCCTCTTCTTTAATGAAGAACACAAGTAAAATTGCAGATTCAAACACTTTTGAGTGCTGGGGCAGGCAGGGGGTTGATTAGAGTTCTCTAATTATAACTAATGACAGAAATAACATAGGCTCCTGTTTTGCCTAGATGATATATATCTGAATTGAGCCGCCTCACAGAAATACAGCATGTCTCCCCTTATTTGCTTATGGCAGGTGATACAAAACTGACTTAGCAAACCGTGCTGCTGTTTCAGGTTCTCCAGAACCGGACACCTCAGTCTGTGTCCCAGCTCCTGGGCCTGCTCTCGGGGCCCTTGGTGATGTGAAGCGGTGTCTGGTGATGATGTGGGGCAGGTATTTGAGACTGAAGCTGTTCAGGGGGGACTTGCCCTCCGTTCAGCTGCAGCCTGTTACTGGGCTGAGCCGGCGCCTTGCTTAGGGCTCTGGGGAGCTCCAGTCACTCTGACTTGGGCGTTTTGGTGCTTCCCTGTGTTGTGCTGCACTGGCAGCTGTAAGCAGACAGAATTCCTCTGACTGGAATCGGGAATGCTGCTTCCGTGGTGCCGTTCTGAAGCGCTTTGCGTGTATTTTAATACTCACTCAAACTTCAGTCTGTGTGCAGTCCCCTAGGAAGCACAGGCCAGGAAAGGATTGCTTTTTGCTTAAACATCGAACGCTATACTTAGAAATGCATTTATTACCCTGCACCTGCCCTGATCAGCTTCATTGAGGAAGTGGGGCTGTGGGGTCTTCGCGCGCGGTGCCGGGGCAGGGAGTGGGGGCCCTGCTCTCCGCTCGCCCCCCGTTCTGCTCAGAGACTCCTCGTGCGTGGGGGTCAGCGTGGTACCCACACTGCTTTTACATGAGGCCTTGCATCACCAATCCTACTTAAAAACATACCCTCTAATCCTGTTTGCTTTGTCTGCTAACGAACACCCTGAAACAGGCACCTCGTGCCCTGAAGCAAAATCCTAACACTGAAGGAAACAAAAGGGATGTGTATTTTTGTTAGATATAATTCTCTGTCAATATTTATATAACTCAGTTCCCCAGGTACCTGCGGGTGAAATTACAGAGGAGAAAAAGAATCCTTGAACCTCCACCTGAGTCCGAAGGAAACGAGCCAGGGTGTGTCTGTAGCGAGCTGAAGCGCCGGATGCACCCACCAGTGAAATGCGAGGCGGGAAGAGCGGCGCATGGCGCCGGGCTCGGGCTCTTTCTCCCAGCCTGGCTGTTCCGGCGGGATCATCGAGACCCCTCTGGTGCGGGGGGTGCCCGAGCAGACGTGGCCCTGCAGCCCCGGGATGGAGCGGGGGCAGCCTGGGCGCAGGGATCCGCCACGGGCCCTCGCCCTTGGCCTTGGCGGGCACGATGTGGGGCTGGCCGTGGGGCACGGCCGTCCCTGCCCGGCTGGCGTCTGCCCCCGCTCCCCCGGACGGCCACGGGCCCCGCCGGGCTGTGCCAGTGCGGCTGCAGCCCCAGCACTGCAGGTTTAATCCTGTGAACGCTGGGAGAGCAGCGGGATGGGGAAACAGGGCAGAAGAAAAGAACCAATCTGGCATGCAGACCGCAGCGACCGATCTCTTCGTTAATTTTTAATTTCCCAAGGGAATCACATGTTTATTAAAATGTTAAAATCTATTGTCTCACACTTCCTGTAGGCTAATCCCAGAACTTGCTAGAAAAATCCCTTCTTGTAGAGCATACATCGTAAATCCTGCTTTGTTTAAATAGGGTTCACAGTGGAACTTGGTGAAATCCAACATTTAAGCTTTGCGTTCGCAAGTCTGTGTGAACAGCGTGGCTTTGCTCAAAATGAGAGTATCCGTACACACATGCTGCATACTTCTGAGCCTCAGGAGAGAAGGAGTATGTGCAATACATGTGGTCAAGCGTAACTGTGGAAGTAGCCCAAAAACTGTTTTGTAAAACACGAATGTTTTACTCCAGGACACAAAGAAGCAGAATCAGTGTTTTTGCTTGGCAGTGCACGCAGAACAGGAATAACTTTAGGTTGCTGCACAAGAACAATTAGAAACTTTTCAAATGAATGAAGTGTTTGCCACGCAGGTGTTTTTCGTGGTTCAGACACATACATTTTAGAGTGCAGCCCGACCCCGCTGCCCTGGCTGCGGAGCTCCGGGCTCCCCGTGCGGGTGTCCGCAGGAGCGGGGCCCCTCGCAGCGGCGCTCCGGGGGCTCCCCGGGGCTCGGCGCCTCCCAGCACAGAAGCACAGCGAGCTCTGGGGCCATGCTCCTGTCAGCAGGACCCGTGCCTCTGAGCGACAGGTTGTTGACAGGGAAAGCAGAATGTGGGAGAAGGAAGGAAAATAAGCAGTGGTAAATCAGAAAGGGAATGCAGTCGTTCAAAAGTTATAATCCGGTCTCCTTGTTTCTCGTTGCTGTCTGCAGACTGAGTCAGAGCTGCTCGTTGCCGGGAGCGCGAGGGGCAGCCCTTGGGAGGACGGTGCTGGGGGGCAGAGCCGTGTGTCACCTGCCCTGGATCCTGCGGGTCAGTGCGCGCCCCGCGCCGGCCGGCCTGCCCCTCCGGTGACGGGGACTAATTCATGTTGCCGTGTGGCAGAGTAAATTACAGGATGTGGAAGTTACTGTGGCCTGATGGCTGGTTAAAGATGACATCCTCTCATAAACTGTAGTTGCCTTAGTGGTCTCATTAACTATGATTAGCGGGTATTTTGCAAATTAAGGCGACAGTGAGGGCAGTCCAGGCAGAGGAGATACCGACAGCACAGAAGGCAACTAAAGTTTAGAGGAGTCCGATTCTTGCAAGAAACATAAAACATGAGAAGTGCCTTTAATTTAATTCTTCAGCCTCTTTCCCATTAAAACAATACAACGTGCTTACTTACTGTAGTCAGATCATCTGAGCTGCGTACCCTTCCCTGGTTATGCCCTTGATTGTGCCTTAAGTCCAAGTGACTTAGATAATAAGGGGTATGAAATGACTCTTGAGTTCGGTGAAACAATTTTGTTTTTTTTTTTAACGTCCCCCAGTTAGGTTCTCAGGATGGGATAAATTGCATTTCTGCTTCAGTGGTCAGAGGAACTTCAGAGACACGTATCTTTAAAAGTGGTGCTTTATTAAGTTTCTATCAAATAGACATCTATTTATTGCTAATAGACCAGTCTATCAAATAGGGTGGTGTGCATTTGGGTCTTCTTGTAATGTAAAATACACATCAGTGACACTAGGGATATGACCCAATTCACTCCTGGTGCCACCCCTACAATTTAAATAAATGACACAACAGATGCATCTGGTCTGAAATCTTTCTGTTTCCTGCCAATGAAACCACACGTGTCTGCGGTGCTTTCACTTCAGCACATCCTTCCATTTCTGTAGTATGATTCTGTCATGGCTACTGTCTGCACGCATCAAAACACAATAAAATTTTTCCTTAATAGGGGAACTTTGTAAATAGAAGCAATTCACCCAGGAAACTGCTTCTAAATTCTGGAGAGCTCTCAGTCCTACTTACACGTCACATGAACAGGGGCCCTGAGTTTTACTCATGGCCGTGACTTTGCCAGGTGCTGCAATGCCAGCGGGTGGGGGGACCAGCCTGGGAGCGGGGCCCCGCTCATTCCCCACCCGGCAGGTTCTCTCCCGGATCCTGCTGCTGAAGTCGGCGGTTTCCAGTGGCCGAGAGCGGGCGAGTTCAGAGCAGCGAGGGGGAGCAGCTGGCGTGGGACTGATGCGGGAGCCAGTTCTTGTCCCCTGGGCAGTGCCTCTGCGTGTGTTTATCTGCTGCCCACTGACAACCTGGAGACTGTGAACAACAAAGAAGGGCTGATGTGTAGAAACCAGAACTAGTCTGAGATGGAATAATTTTGGGCAAGGATGATATAAGAGGCTTTACGGGGGTAGTGCCGCGTGTCTGCTGTAGGCCCTCAGGGTTGGATTTGGAAACGGAGAGAGACCTCAGCAATGTTATTAGAGAGATAAGTAGTACCAGTAATTGCATCATTATGGGAGACTCTTAACTTTCCAGATACAGATCGGCGAGCAAACACTACTAATAATTACAGGGTCCAGATATTTCTGCTTGTGTTGGTCTCTACGTTTTCTTGCATGTGGAAGAGCTTTGGAATTTCTTTAAATCAAAGCTGTAAAAGCTATCCAGAATTTGTGTGGCAGACAGAGAAAAAAATGTTGTGGGGAATGACTCCAGACTGAACTAGATAAATGACTCAAAAGGACTCTATAAGTATGTAAAGAGCCTATAATGAAAAGAAAAAATATTAATCCAACAAAAAGGTTGCTCCTTGGAGATAAAAAGTGCAAGATAAAGTGAAGATTGCCAAAGGCTATGTGAGCTATATTTTTATGAGGGAAATTGAAAGTTTCATCAATCAGGTCTGCACCAAGACTGGAAAAATAAGTAAAAGGTAATTTAAAATATATTTTAAATATATCGATCATAAACTGATGTCGTAATAAACTAATGCTTTGTCCAGGTTTCCTATAACTATTTTCAGCCTTGTGGGCAGATGCAGGATGGCTAATGAGGCAAAAGGGTAGAGAAAAATACCCGCACTAGAGCCATTCTGGGGTAGGTTGGCCCCAGCCAGAACTAAGCACCTACCAGCCTCTTGCTCACTCCCCCTCACCCCGCAGCAGGATGGAGACAATCAGAAGGGCAAAAGCCAGAAAGACTAGAGGGTGTAGACAAGGCCATTTTAAGTGAAGGGAGGAAAAAGAAAAATCAAGTGATGCAGAGGCACTGACTCACCGCCTCCCTCCAGCAGACCGATGTTTTTTGTGAGGCCGCCTGGCTGGGGCGGTGCTGGGCCATCCAAGAGGAGTGCTCACGTAACCCCGGGCGGGATGAGGAGGTTGGTGGCTGCTGGCTTGTCAACCAGAGCACAGAGCAGAAGGAGCGTTACTCTGGAAGGGATGATGAACGGTGTGGAGGTGAACGACAGACGGAATGAAATACAGCATGAATTTAGCACATACACGTCGTCCCAGACTAACATGGTATCTTTTGCTTAAAGAAGGATCCTATTCTTTCTTTGTGGAGTCTCCATCCTAAAAATCCAGCCAGATGTGGGTCTGGCCTGGGGTGGCCCTCCTGGAGCAGGGGGCTTGGACCAGATGATCTCCAGAGGGACCTTCTGACCTCAGCCTCTTCCGAGGCCTGTGGTAGCGTCCATGGAGATCTCCCAGAGGGACCTGTCGTCCCGGGAAGTGCAGGACTGTCACGGTGCCGCGTAACCTGAAATGGGTTACATGCAGACTGTACTTGGGGTTATCACTGATACGAGTGATTTTTGTGGAAGGGTGTGAGGGGTAGTGCCTCAGTTCAGAAAAATGCTGTCCCAGAGGCTTTGGTGCCCCAGCTGGGGACACGGGAGCACCTGGGAAAACCCCCGTCCTGCTGCGTTGGCTCCTCCTGGCCTTGCTGCGGCGCGCATGGCTCCGTCCAGCCCAGCTGCCAGGAGGTGCTGGGTGAGTATGTATCTGAGCACTTCTATCAAAGTGGAGCAAGAAATCAGCTAAAACTGCTTGAAATTATTTGTTCAAAATATTTTTTTGTGGGGAACATCTTTCTTCCATTTTTTTCCTCTGCTAAAGTACAAGTTTACACAGGAACCAGTCACTTTCAGTTAAGTTCTGGGGTGTTACCACTGAGTGGAAAATGGCTTCTCAAATGACTGAAAGATGGAATGTCTTCTCCTTGGGTATTTCAAAGACAACCCCAAAACTGTCAAAGAAAAATGTCCAAGAGAAATGCAAACTTTGTCACTTTTGCTGTTTCCCCTGTCCTGGGAACTGAAAACAGCCCTTGGGCATCCCCAGGCCTCTGCTGTCGCCTGCTCTGGCACAACGCTGCCGCGCTCTTCCCAGAAGTGCAGCCCTGAGCAGTAACGGTTACAGAACTGTCCAAAACCAGATGGTGGCATTGGAGCCTAAATGACTCACAACTGAAACGCTTTAGTCTTAAATTCCTCCCTGATGTTATTCCATCAAAGCCAATTAATTTGGCCTCCTAAGCCAGCATCCTCCTAAACTTTGCCAAACCTCTTTGGCTTGTTACTGTTGCTTGCAAATGGTTTTAGAACCAGTCCTCTTCCCGTCCGCTCCAGATGTGTGTTCAGAGAGCATGGTCAGTGGGCAAAGACTTGTGCGCAGGAGAAGAGCTGTCCCCGCATCGAAATTTGCACTCAGCCTGAAGATATTTTTTAATTATGTATGAACAGTGAGTCTGATAAAGCTGGAACGTTTTTAGAGACAAGTATCTAATTTTTACCTGTTTGAATTTGCTACTTTTTGCTTGCGTCAAATCCTGCCAGCGGTCATGAATGCTCTTATCTCCAGAGAAGGGAAAGTAATTCTTACATGACTATCTTTTCCCCCCTCCCCCCCTTTTTTTTTAAAGAAATTTTGCTGCTAGACCATTTATCTTTTCAGTACTGCCAGTGTTTTAAAACATTAAGAATCGCACTCACTGAGGTCCACAATCGTTTGGCAGCAGAACTCCTGCTGGGACTGGGGAGCGCTGGGTGGCTCGGGAGGCGCCAGCCCGAGGTCCCTTCTCCGCCGGTCGCTGGCGCAGAGCCAGATCCGATCGACGACCAGCAGCTGCCGTCTCTGGGGCAGTGTGGTGTGGCTGTCCAGCGCGAGCCAAGTGCTGTTGGGGAACGAGGGGTCCTCCCACCTAGAGCCTCCCCGCTGCGAAGCTAATCCTCGGTCTCAGAGGCAAGGCCGTGGGTTGGAAAGCGAGTGGGCTGAGAGAAACATGGGGAGGATTAGGCAAGTGTCGGAGCGGGGTTGGAAAGCTCTCCCTGCCAGTATCACACTTAAAATTTATTATTTCCATTGTAGATGCTTTGGTTAGTATCAGCGTCCCACTGAGAGGGTGCTGTACAACTTTGTCTTACAGGCAGGGAGAGAAACAGAGAAACTGTTTTTCCCCCCTTTCTCACATCCCACCCAGAAGTAACTCGAGTGAATTTCCTGGAGTTACTCCAGTTAAAAATTGGAGAAACAGGAGAGTCTTTGTTTCATGCAGTTCTTCAGAAATGCCATTTCTTGTGGCTTATGTCACCTTAGAGTGCCACACGAATCCCTGTGGAATGCAGTAATGCTGCACGGATGGGGAATGTTTCCAACACCCCGATGCTGATGTCCAAGTGATGTGGAAGAGGATACGAGTGGCTGAAGGTTCTACTTGCCTTCAGCCGGGCGCGCCCGCGGGCTGGGGGTGCTTGTCCTTGGGCCCAGTGTGTCTTTCCCCGGGCTTCGGTTTGACCGTCTTCAGGCTTTTAAGCGGCAGCAGCCCCCGGCCAGGCATTTCAGGTGCCTTTTCCCTGTGTTCCAGGAGGGAATATGGGAACACAGCTCCGGTGCTGGAGCAGGGAGGGGGCCGCAGTGTTCTGGCGAGGAGTCGCCCTTCTGCGCAGAGAGCCCGGGCTCGAGGTGGGGGGCCAGGTCTCTGCGGGTCCCGGTGCCCCCGTGTCTGTCTGTAATGCAATGCTGCATTTCCCTTGCGGGGGGAGAATGCCGTTACATCTGGTAATGATGTTATTCTTATTGCATTCGTGTGTTGCACTGCTGTACAGACCTTGAAAATACACATCCAGCCATCTGATCCAGCTTTTTTTTTTTTCTCTACACATTCACTTACTCCAGCTCTGAGGCATATTGACTTGATTCCCTCTGTTTTCTAATGCTGTGTGTGGTTTAATCACATCCCCAGGAAGAGGTGTAATTATTAAACCACAGGAAAGTTAATGACTGGTATTTGCTCTTCAGCATAACCCATTTTGGTGTCCAGGGTTTGGCATCCAATGAGAAAACCACCTTGGAGACGTAATCCTCCAACCACACATGATTTTCCAGTGATTTATACATCTTTTTTCACATACAAGTTAGAACAATAGTTTTGCTGGTTATTTTAGAAACCCGTGTTTTCTCCCTCAAACTGTGCGGTGCTGTGTGTGCACAGAAGGCAGAACCTGCTGAAAATTCTTCCCTGGAATTATCCCACCTCTTGTACGGGGGATGGGTGTTTCACCATATGCAAACTAGATTTCACATAAAATTTGCATACTTCTGTAAATGTTGCCTACAGTACTTGTCATTACACAAATGCATAATTCAGGGTTTTTTGTTAAATCAAGAGCTCCTAATGTACTTTGCTTATTATGTATAAAATCCCTAGGAAATCGGCTAACAACTGCTCAACACTTTCTCTGCTGAGGGATTTCCTGGCAGTCTGGCAATAGCAGTTGGTTGTCAGTGGCTCTCTGTATGCCTGATGAATTCTGTTTAACTGAAGATCCACTAAACTATACCAAATTTTGTATCGGTCAGAAGGAAGGAGTGGTACCCATTAGAAAACAGCATTTCTGCCGTTCGGCTGGTATTCTGTTTAGGAAATGGTGATCTGGAAGCATCTCTGCTTTTTGTCGATGAGGTTCATTAAATGGTAATAACAAAAGCTTAGAAAAAGGGCCAGTTTAATCATCTCTGTTAGTCCCCACATGGAGTTTGCAAGCTCAAACGAGAGATTGGTGAGCGCCGGTTCCCTGAGGAGCTGCTGCCCTGATCCCTCGCTGTGGGCACGCGGCAGAGCTTGGCCCTGTTACCCAGTCAAACCAGTCAAGGAGGCACTGGAGAGACCGTGTGGAGGGGGCTGAGGGGCAGTCAGGGCTTTGCTTTAGGGGCGAAGGAGACTCGTGCGGGGTTCTGCTTTATTTGCGATGTCTGAAGTCCTAAGGTGAAGAGGGAAAGGCATGCCAGTAACAGTTCAGGGACTAATTGTGTGTTGTTGGGGAATAGGGTGCTGTTCTGTGTGATATTCTGTGGGAGTGAAGGTGTCACAACTGCCAGGAGTAAACTTGAAGCAGCATGTCTCTTTGAAGGCACTGGTTAGTATTTCTGGAAATGGATGTTTAACAATATTTTCTGGAGCGAAATGACCATGGTTTGTTTTGTGTTTCACAGAGCTTAATGAACTAGAATTCAACTGTAAAATTGCTCAGTTGCATGCCGATAATTCTGCTTCTTGAGCATTTGCGAGACTTCTGCTGTAAATGTGTGAAATTTACTTTCCCACTTTTTAAGATATTTAGTCTGAGCTTTATACAGAACTGCTCTTAAAAACTACAGGAACTTTAAAGGATTGGTTCTGGGTTCATGCACGTTTTGACACTAGTGGTGTTTTACTACATTCACTTTAAAGACTGTTTCTGATTTCATGTATTTTTGCGCAAGAATGTCAGGATTCTTGATTTAAGCTGGCCTTGAGGTAGAAAACAGTCTTTAAGCTTCTGTTTGGAAATTTATGGTCATTTGTGCATTGAAGGGGATGTAAAGCCCTTCCACAACACGGTGACAAGCTCTGTGTGGGTGTTAAGATCGCACATGATCTGGACACTGCAGAATCAAGTTTTGGGACAGAAATTCATCCTCCCTCAGCCCAAACCCCGCATCCACCTCCTCATCCTGGCAGCTTAGCAAGGACGGGAAAAGTGTCCCCAACGCCAGCAGAGTTTCCCAGCTTTGGGTACAGGTGACGGGCGTCGGTGGAGGGGATCCTCCGAGGAGGCACTTCTGCACGTCCCCCTCGACACCGGCAGGGCCAGGAGGGGGACGTGGTGACGCTGGCTGCGTGCTGCCGGGGAACACGGCTGTGCAGAATCTCAACTTGAGAAAACCAGATGATTTCTCAATGAAAATGTGCATGGCATGGGAATTGTTTCCATGTTTTAGGGAAGATGAAATCTAGGAATGTGCTTTTGTTTTTGTACAAATGGGGCTCAAAATAAAAGAATGTCATTGGGGAGTAGGAAGCAGTTTTTCAGTTAGAAAGTTTGAAACTTGTTTTTGAAGCAGGAGAGCATACTGTTTTTTTTTTTTTCTTTTTTTTTTTTTTTTTTTTCCACTCTATAAATAACTCTTGGCAGGCAGAAACAACCTTGATTGCATGAGATGAAGTAGAGCAACCAGCAGGCTCTACAGCAGAATAAATGGCACTGTGCCAAGAGCTTCATCAAATGAATAATAGCTTCCACTTGACAATCAGTAAAGTGCCTCTTCTCCTGTGGATTTAGTTTTTAATGATGATTAGAGAGGATGGGCCCCTAAAATTTCTCTGGTAGAAATGACCTCCTATTAATTTCTGTTACTTGAAATGCTGAATTTCAAAGCTATTTTACAGCTGCAAAACCAAAGGCACTGACATAAAGGAACTATTATCTTTGTAATTGTAGCAACAAGTACTAAATTTGTCATTGATTAACAGAGACTTTTTAACTTTATGATCCTTCTGTTGGCTCTGTCCCTTACATAGTGTTCTGAGCTTCCCAGATTGCCGTCCTTTGGAAGTAAAATGTTTGTTAGAGTGTGAAAGTACATCTTGTGGACTAGAAACCCTTCCTATGCTGCTGCCTTTTCCTAATTTAATTCCTTCATGTGTTTTTTCCTAACATTTGGTACTGATCACAGTGGGTAGCAAAGGGCGTGTAGCGTGGGGAGCCCTTCCCAGGTGCCTGTGTTCCGGGGAGGGTGGGTGGCTGTGTCGGTGGGTGCTGCACAGCCACCACGAGTAACTAAGCCCCGGTTGTTGTTTTCCCCATGAACAAAGGGACCTTCCCTGCTCTGCTGAGTAAAGAAACGTGGGGATTTTCATACAGAAGAAGGTTAATTGCATGTAAAATCTGGACATGCAAATATATCCCATGCCTCCTTTCCTGTCTTTTGTTTTGTTTTGTTTAAAGCAAAGTTGTAGAAGGAAACTTTGGTGAATGCTGATCGAGCCTCCATGATGCTGTTTTAGTGGGGAGTCATATGAAAGGCTGATTAGGTCTTACTTCTCGATTAAAATATAGAAGCAAATTACAGCCTAGGCTTCTGTCCTTGGCTGCTACTGCTGGTGGTTTGGGACAGCACACGCTGCCCAGTGTTTAACAACACGGCGTAATTTTATAAAGCTATAAACCACTTTGTGCCACCCCGGTGTCTGAGATGCCCTGAAGGTGCTCATTTCCTCACGAACGTGGAGCCAAGAAGTCCTGGGGCATCCCGTCGGTGTCTGCGCCACCCCTCGCCCGGGGAGCAGAGCCAGGCAGGGGAACCCCTGCTGCAGCCCCGCTTGGGGGGCTGCGGGGCAGCCTGGGGCACCCCAGGGTCACCCCGGGAGGGACGGGTGCCCTGCGGAACCCAGCCAGCCCCCCTGCTCCCTGCAGCACCGGGAGAGAGGGCAGCGGGAAGCACCAAGTACTAATGAATGATGGCACGGCATAAGGCTGACACCGAGTGAACAAAGTAAGTGCTCAAGAGAGGTAAAGTCAGCTTCCTTCTGACATCCAGAGGGGTTTCAGCGTGCTGCCTCCGCCGTGCCACGCAGTGATGGAGCATTCGCAGAGGTTGGCGTAAGGAGTGATGTCCTGGAAATTTTTGTCAGTGCAGGTACTCAGACTTGTCACACGTGGGGATGTGTCTGGCTTGACTGCCTGCACCCTGCGCCCTCCGTGCTTGTCTGACTGTGCTAATAGGAAGCTTTGACAGCTGTTGGCGGTGCTTAGAAGAATGCTGCAGGGAAAAAAAATCATAAGAGAATACTTAAGACCACTATCCGTATTTCTGGATGTACGGTTAGGATGTGAGGAACCACTGAAAATAGAAAAAAATAAGGCAGCCAGTCATAACCACTTGCTTAGAATATTTTAAAATATTTTGTTTGAAATTATTTTTTTTGTTTTAGGTTACATTTTTACTATGTGATCACATTGTCATAGTAAAAAACTGTCTTTGAATAAAAAACTTGAACTTTTCATGTAGACTGTTGAAACTGGATTTTGAATTGGATATTGAAGCTGGCAATTTGTCATAACTGACCTTTTTCCCTACATAAAAAATCAGTGTTGATGAATCAGCATGTTTTTAAAATAAACATTTCTCTAAAAAGTCTTGGCAAGCAATGTAAGTATACAGAGCAGAGCATGCAAGCAGGATAGAAATTTCTTTCTGGAACTGGTCATTTTATATGCGTACCGTGGGAGTTGGGGATTTTCTTCAGTTTTGCTATGGGTGAAAATTATTTTGCACATCTTTTCTGTAGATACTTGTTTTGGCTGCCTTTGTGTGTTGCATGATATTGTGTTTTTTGCCACGTCAACAAAATGACTCAAACTAGCAGTGTGGAGCGAGAGCTTTGCGTCCGCAAGTTCAGATGTCGGGTGCCGTGAATATTTGCGTGGGTAAGAGGTGCTGTGTCTGACACGCGCCGCTGCAGCGGGACACGGCATTCCGGGGGTCCCGCCAGAGACCAGCAGAGAGGGGTGAGGTGCTGGTCCCCCGCCCCGTGGGCGGCTCTGGGGGGCTGTTGCCGGCGGGGCTGGCGCGTGGGGCCGGGGCGCGGTGCCGTGGGTCTGCTGGGAGCAGCCCCGCAGCGCGCGGCGCGACGCGGCTCTGGGGCACGGGGCATCGTCCCGCAGCAGCTCTGCACGCCGGGCTGCAGGTGCGCCTCCGCCCAGCCTTCGCAGCGGGGTGCTCGCTGCCTGCTCCCCTTCAGCTACCAGACCTGTATGAAACACTTGACCTATTGCGTTTTTATGGTTACTGGCAGAAGTTGGCTTTCGCTTAGCAAGTAGAGCCCTATCACTTAATCACATCTCTCACAAATGATGTGCGATCAGCTAACGACGTTTCAGTTACATTTCTGTGCTATCAGACGTGTACTCTGGGGAATTTTCACTGAAACTATTGGAGCCCTTCTCAAGGTTTGGAGAATACAATAGAACATCCAGTGCTGACAACGCTGAACTGCTTTTGTGAGATGCCACACCACTTCAGAAATCATTTCCTCTTCAAATTCAGGGGAATATGGCACTGTCTTGGGCCCTGCTGTTAGTAAATACTTCTTGTACCACAGTGACCTGTGTGTGACCAAGGTAACACCGGGCAGCACTGAGACACTAATGCAGCCTTGGTTAGTGGCTGAGGAGCTGCGAAGGAAACCAGGGGCAAAAGAGTGTGCAGAAAACAGTAGTAAGAAGGACTTGTTTTCTCAAGAGGCAGAGGTTTTGTAGCATACACTACACTAGGTCTGCAAAGCCCACACTCAGATGAGATGGTAGCAAGAAGAGTGCTTTTACAGAGTCCCTCCTACTGATCAATGTCCTTTGTATACTCATGCATCTTCAGGAAAATCCACCATTTTAGTTAGAAATTCATGACCCATTTGTCCTTTCTTTTTGCACCTGCCTTCATCACTGAAGGACTTCCCAGTATTTAGAGTGGGGCTTCAGTGTAAATGCTGGCGCGGTCAGGACACGCTTGGTGAGGCTGTGGCAGCCTAGTGTTCGTGCTTTTGTATACAGTGACACAGAGCTGGGCTAGCTCAAGGCAGTGGCGTTGTCCAGGGAGCTTTAAATCCCTGTACATCTGTGAAAGCCAAGTAAGGTGGTGGGTAGTACACTACCAGGGATGCTGCCACGACTCTGAGTCAAATTCAACCCAAATATGTTAAAGTTTGAGGTTATTTTTTCAAGTTAATGAGTATAGCTTTAACTCAAGACAAAGGCAGGAGCTGAAACCAGGTGAGTATGGTTTTGAACTGCACACGAGTTTCCCAGTTAATTTTCACGTTATGGAGCGGATTCTTCTCAAGGGTCATAGTCCTGTTTTATCAGCTGGAGATCAGACCGTGGAAATTTCAGGAAATCTGAATGCAAGTGGAATTGAATCTACTGCTTTAATATTTTGGATTTATGTATCTCCTACAAGTTTTACAGGTCTGAGCTATATTTGGCCACTAAAGTGAGAGACTTTCTTCTCAGGGAATGAAATATGCATTAACAAATTACAAGAAAATGCTCCAGCAGAGCCTCTGCAAGGCTCTGAAGGGCTGCTTGGTCATTTTTGATGTCTAAAACTTTTATTTTCTCTTAATAGGCAGATTTTTTGTCTCTGCAATGGTCATAAGTTCTTGAAATTAATAGAAATTCAACCAAGTAAAACTAAAGACAGAAATGAAAAACAGGGCCAGAACCTCAGATGCTGTTAATTAGCTCAGTTCATTGACTGTGGTGCAGACGTGGAGCTGAGGGAGGTGGGCTGCAGTGTGTCTGTCACCCGGAGTCCCTTCGCCTGCCAGTGAGCCAGGTAGCCATCCTAACTGAAATGATCATTTACGCATCTGCTTTGGCACAACACCTCCGCATCGCTGTTCCAGAAGCATTTCAGATGTGAACGGGAACCCTGGAAAACTGCCTTTGTGTTTGAGGTGGATGTGCCTTCAATTTGGAGTGTATCCTCTGACTGGCTGGAGGTGAATCCCGCCCTTGCTGCCGGAAAGGTGGCAGAGATTTGGCTCCACTGAATAAACGGCAGCAAAGTCTTTGTTAACGTGAACAGACTTTAACTGGCGATGCAGAAGCTTCTTTTACAAGACTGCTTGTGAGTCTTGGCTTCTCCAATGTCGTGTTCCTGAAAATAGTGCCTAAAAAGATGCTTAGACCTCACTGAAGATGCAGTTTATTCCTTGCTGCTCACAAGCGATTACTTCTTGCTACAAGACAGTTGGCTGCAATATGCTGATACCTTCTTGAAGTCAGTATGAATTTGTCCTGAACTGGTGAACTGCAAAGCTGTAGTATCTAGCGAGTGGGATGGAACAATAGTTATTCCGATATTCCCGAGGAGCCCTGAGTAACAAATGAACATGTTCAGGGCTCTGCTTTGTTAATATGGGAGTAATAATAGATGTTCATTGTGAAATTTAAGATCAGAACTTGCTGCCCTTGCTCTTGCTGTGGTAATCAGAATGATTATATTTCCCCAGTATCATCATACTGATCTTCCAAAATGTGAAAGCAGTACATGATGCAGCTCCGTGACTCACCCCAAAGAAAACAATGCTTAATTATCTTTAATAAAAGCTGCATTTTTCAGGAAATTTAAGCCCCAGAACAGCCATGTTGAGGCAATCTGGTATTTATCAGTGAACAAGGCCCCTGGTGGGTGTGTAAGTGTTTGCCACAACATACGGGGAAGAACTGATAGATCCCTGAGTGTCTGCATCGGTGGGTGGGTCTCCGGAGGGTGCTCAGCCCTGGCCCACCCCTGATGCTACTACGTCCCTGATTTAGGCCCTATCCTTGCCCATGTTTTACTACATGTTTCACTGAGAGACAGCAACAAGCTCTTAGGAAACCCTACTCACTATAGAAAGCTGCAACCACTTGAAGAACTGCCCAAATTTAGGCTAATTATTTGCTAACCAATTAGATGGCAGAGGTATATTTGAGGAGAAAATGCATATCCAGGACCCCCACTAATACCGGAGCTGCAGTGAGCTGAATTCTGCTGGCTGTGGCTGTGGTGAGCTAGCACCTCTGTGAAAGGCGAGTGTGAGTCCTGCCTGTCACTTAGCCCTATTCCAAGGCTGCCCAGGTATCTAAGAAGTCTCTGCCCTCTGCTCAGCCACATATATGTGAATTGTTTGGCAGTAGCAAGACTTTACCTCTCTTTGCTACAGACGAAGCTGATGTCTCCGGCTCAGCAGACACCGCTGGCTCTTCTTGGTCCTGCGACCTCCCTTTGCCTCTCCCTGCATGGTACCGTCCCCTTGCTCAGTGATGAGTCCACTGAGTGGAAAATATAGTAAAAGTGTAGTTTTTCCGTTAGTAGAGAAGGAACTCTTCTTGTTCGCTGGAGATAATATGACCCCAATCTTCAAACAGGTAATAGTCCTTGTCCCTGAGAACCTCTGGACTTCAGTGCCTCGTTACTCTTATTGTGCTTTATCACAGACTGCGGTGGCCCAGGAAGCCTTGAGTAGTTACACCCGTGATGGTGCTCGCAGAGGAGTGTAGGTCGGGTTTTAGCTCCCGCTCTGCGCTGGCAGGGCCGCACGCCCTGGCTGGCCCGGCAGGATGGTTGGTGTTACCGCTGGAGCTCCCGGGGTGAGGGCAGAGCTTGCCACGCGCTCCCTTCCCTGTGGGGACTCCACAGTCCTCCTGTGCCAGAGAGGGAAGAGCAAAACCACAAAGTTGTTTCCCAAGCCACTCAAACCATGCTCCTTGCTTTGACGCTGGTTCTTAAGCCAGGGCATAGGCTTCCCTCTTTGCTTCAATGGGACTTTAGAATGTCTTTAAGGTTAAGCACATGCTTAAGTCCTTTCTTGGATTAGGAACCATTGAAAACAGATAAAATGTCTTGTATATTGGTATGCAGGCCAAAAGGATGGTTGGCGTGGCAACAGCTGAAAAATCCCCCCAGTGCAAAAATCTGAGGTACAGTGAGGTGAGGAATGGTTCTTCCCACCTTGCTTGTCTCGCTGATAGCTTCAGGCGCGCTCAGCCAGGCTCGGGATCCTCCCGCCCCTGGAAAGTGGCCGGCTGTCTCACCTTGCTCGCTGCCGGGGGAGTGGGCACAGACATCGCAGCGTCACTTCTGCTCATCACTGTTCTATTTATGTCATCTCCAAGTGGACCCCATTTAGCCTTCGGTCAGGATTTCTTTGTGTAATTGTTCCTGCCTATGATGTTGACTGTATGCACCTGGCCATGGCTTTGTCTCTCGCCAGAGGAGTCTCCAGAGCAGGTCCAGCAGGTTCCCAAGAAGAACACTGAATGTCCTTCTAAACTGACAAGTTTGCACGTGCTTTGAACGTAGTTGTGGGTGCTTTTATCTTTGCCCAAGAACATGTGTAGAGTCATAGAATATCCTGAGCTGGGAGGGACCCATGAGGACTGTCGAGTCCAACTCCCGACTCCACACAGGGCAGCCTAAAAGTTAAAACATGCCTCTGAGAGTGTTGTCCAAGAGTCCTGAAACACTGACAGGCTTGGGCCGTGACCACTTCCCTGGCGAGCCTGTTCCACTAGCAATGATATTTCACTTCTGGTGTTGATTTTGATGGAAGATTGCAATCCAGAAAATCACTTCAGCAAAGCACTAGCTCAGCAAAGCTTTACTTAAGTCTTAGATTGATTTATTTAACTCTTGTCCCTCTGTAATATGCTTATGCTTATGTCTATTACCATAAATGCACAAAATGAATCTTTTATCAGTTTTGTTTGCAGAGAACTTTAAAGAGAGTGAATCAAAAGCCAAGTTTGCTTTAAAGACAGAACCCCTGGGAAAGCATTTTTGACCCGGCCGAGTCCCTCCTCCAGACAGTCTGGAGTGACAGTCTGACAGCGTGAGCCGGCATCTTCTGAGAGCCCGCTGCTCTCAAACGGGGGAGTGCAGGAGATCTGCCGAGTCCTGCCATTCATCTCTGCTGGGTTCAGGTGTGAATAGCTCCTTTGTAACACGGATTTTGTAAGGCTGCGTGTGCACTGCTGTGAATAACAACACAACCTAAACTTACTTTCTTTCCCACTGTTGATTCAATTTCTTTCTTTGTAGTGTCTTATAGCAAAGGTAAACTTTTATGTTTGCATTGAGGAACTGAAATGCTGGGGTTTCAGCCCCCAGCCCCAAACTAAGGTTGGCATAGGGGTGATTCCCCCAGCCCTTCCCAAAGGGGGTGAGTTTCCCTTTAAGCTTCTCCTGGCAGCCAGAGCCATGGGGTAAAGGAGCCCCAGGGGTCCCGCAGTGAGTAACCCAAGGTCAGGGGTCCCACGCAGGGATCACAGCTGGGACCCCTGGCAGGAGGGGCGGTGTCTGTGTGTGAGGGGGATGCCCTGGGCAGAGTTCCCTGCTGGGGAAGGACCTCCCGCCTCCCTGGGACTGGGCTCCAGGCAGGTCTGGCTCTTGTAAACGCGGGCTGTGCAGAGATTCAGTCTGTGGCTGCCTTGGTCTGTGTGCTTGGCTTGTTGACTCGGTTGTCTCCCGTCCCTTCTCTGGGAGACTGCATGTCACCAGTTATCCCACCCATTGCTGGTCGTGCGGTGTCGTTGTTGGGGTCAGTGGGATTGGTGTCGATTGTGTATAACCTGATTGATTTGTACCCCCAGTGATCACCCGTGTACCGACCCTTTAGTGTCATGTACAGTCTGGCTATTGGTTCATCTTGATGCTGGCTGTGGCCTTTGTGCTGGGCCTGATAACTGGCAAAACAGGAACACACAGATAAAATCAGCATCAGTAACTAATACAGTTGGGTTTTTGTTATAAGTAGCAATATTCTTTGTTGGTATTTAGGAAACTATTCCGTAAGTCAGGTTGCAGCACTCAGGTGTATATAGCCTAATTCCTGAGTTTTTGAAGCAGTAGAAATAATTAGTGGTGATTAAAGACAAATCTTTTGTTCAGCTGTTAATATTAACTTTTAACACTGGAAACCAAATAGGGACCTGGCAGTCGAAAATGCTGAATAAATTGAGTTTTACAGGAGATGCCATGATGAACAATGCTATCGTGACCTTGCTGTTTATTGAGCTGAGTTTGCAATATCACGGTCTTTTGAAAAAATCATTTCCATATGAGTATTGGTGTGAGATTTTACTTTCTGAACATATCTTCCTCAGTTTGTCATAGTTTTCGCTGCCATAGAGCTATGAGTAGGAACCTGTCTGTTTTCAGCTGGTTGCCAGAATGCTCACATACTTAGACTGTGCAGTTAAAATTGATTTATTTTGTGGATATGAAGTTGCAGTTACAAAGTTTTATTGGATAGTCATCACTGGTAAAGAAAAAGCTCAGAACAATGCAGAGAGATGAAATACCTCTGAACCCATGGGCTTTGGTCTGCGTGATGAAAGAGGGAGCTGCCTTCTGTAGTCCCAGGGAGAAGGGCCTGGGACCCTCCCTTGCCAGCCTGCCAGGGGACTGCAGTTTCATACCGGGTGTTGTGGTGTAGGTGGTGATGGACATTGGATGAAAGACTCTGGATAAAGTCAAAATTGCCCTTTACTTTTCTTGCTGTAGTCCTTCTGTAGAAGGAGCTGGGTTTGTTCCTGGGGTCCCACCACACTGTGTCAGGGTAATCTGAGCCGGACCACGATGGTCACTGCTATCAGGCACCTCTACACCTTTCTGTGCCTCTGCTTTTCCGATGCTTCCTGCTGGACCGCACAGGCCTTTGGGCACAGGTGAGGTGTGGAGAATGGGCTCACGGATGTCAGAAGTCTTCAGTTTGTTTGCCAAACGAGTTGAGTGTCCTGCTGTGGCAAGATGTGCTGGGGACCGTGGGTAGATTGTTCGGTCACTTGCTGTGCCTCAGTTCATGTTCTGCGAGATGGTGCACAACCTCACCTCTTGGGGGTTTGTAAGGAAACATATACCAAGTACGGTGAGTCGTGCAGCTTCTATGGCAATGCAGAGTACTACACGAGTCCTGGAACCACAATGGGGCCACCCGGGCGTCCCCTGGGCATTTTGCTTACGCTGATCGTAGCAGAGCTCGCAGTCCCTCAGTGCCGAGGAGAGTCCAGACTAACAACTGTGTATTTCCTACGCTCACATTCATCCGGCATCTTTGCCAGTCTCCCAGCATGATTAAGTCATCAAGGAATGAGTTGAAAGGGCTGGGTCTGTAATTAAAATGGGAACATATGACTGAGTTTTCTTCTACCTGTAGCGTAGGGTGTGTGTACTGGGCATAAGCTTCCAGGAGTGGAGTCGTCATGTCAGTGGTACTGCCTGCAGCTTGCTCGCTTGCTTTTGATGCACCTACAGGTTACCATCTCTGTGACTGTGGGGATCCCGGGGTTCTGATGACATTTCCTTTCACTGTCTGTTTCTCTTCTATTCATTTCTAAGAGTGCATCATTTTTTAGTTTGTTTAAAGGAGTCCTAGTCAGGTTTTTCCCACAGGTTCTTTCACAAGGAATCAAAACTGAACAGTCTTGACAGCATTTTGGCTCCAGTCTTTGGCAGGTATTGATTGAAAATACACTGTGAAAAGTGTAAGCTCACACTATTTACATCTGCAGTGAATAGCTGATAGTGGTGGATTGCAGTGTTAGGTTTGTTACCTTGGAGTATCAGTTGCCTTTTGCATCTCAAAACCCACCACTTGCAAATTTCTGACCGCTGGGTTTTTCTGGGTTAGGCTTTATCTGCAGACGCTTTTCAGAAATGTCTGACTCCCAGCTGGTGTTTGCTTGGTGAAACCTCGGGGCAATTCCCTACTCCATGTCTGCGTGTCGGCAGGTGCCCGTGGCTGGGCGGAGATGGTGCTGCGCTTCGTAAGGTGACGAGGCTGCCCCGTCTCCTCCTGGGTGGCCCCAGGTTCCCTGGCTGGGACCCGCCATGCCCCATCTCGGCCACTGACACCAGTGACCCGTGACTCGGGCTGACCCTCAGGCTGGCCTCAGAAGACTAATTAGTAAGAGCTCAGCCTACCTCAGAGACCTACTTGAGGGGTTCTGAGAGCTGGTGCTTGCCAAGCCGCTGCCTGAAGCCCTGCTGTGAAGAACCTTCACAGAGCACTGGGTAAAGATAAGGGGTCTGGTACCGGGGTGGTTGTTAGCACGTGTTTTACCTGCTGCTTTGGCTGTATCACAGTCACCCTTTGAGATGACAGCTCATGTTCAGAGGGCAACTGTAGTTTGTGTATTGAAAGATGGGCAAAATACAGCACCAAAAAATGGGAAGTATATTTAAAGTTGCACAGAGAATCTACATGAAGGCAAAAGATGGAAATAAAATCTCCCAAATCCTGGGCCTCAGCTATAATCATGAACCTGTTTTGCTTTCATTTACTTGTATTGTCATCAGGAGCTGATTTATTAAAATCCCTAAAGGTCACAGTGCTCCCTATAGTAAGATTGAGACAATGCAGCAAACTATTGTCTGCTGTACTTGCCATAATCTGATATAATTGTTTGTTAGCACTCATGTTTATTTATACACCTAGGACACTCTTTTTACAGTTTACTTTTGCTTGCTCCAGTTGTACATTCTCAGTCAAATAACTAAACCTTGATGTCCCACTGGAAGCCACCATCCATCCTTGGTTTACTTGAAGGATGACCTAAGCCTGAGGTGTGTTTTGGTACAGACCCCAGGCTCTGGCTTTGTGGAAGCGACTCTGCCAGCGCTCCAGGCTACAGCACGTCCCCTGTCAAACATCTGTGGATGAGTCCATGGCAGAGCAGGTACACCTCGGAGCATCTGTGGCCCTGGTTGAGTCCACGGCAGAGCAGGTACACCTCGGAGCATCTGTGGCCCTGGTCATGCCTGTGCCGCAGCAGGCAGCCCTGGAGGGACGGTGGCTTGTGGATAAGGCTCCGCTGGCAGCAGGTGCACCCGCAGGGGCTGCAGGCTCTGGTTAAGCCCAAGCTGGGGCAGGGGAGGAGCTCACTGCCATGTTAATTTGCTCTATAACCTGGCAGGGCTGTGGGGCCTGCAGGAAAATGGGGGAAAAAAGAAAACAAAAATGTTTAGTTTGGGTTTTTTATGCTTTTGCTTAAGCACAGTGGAACTTATGAACACAGACTGAAATTATTTGGCTGAACGTTTTTCACTCAGCTCTAATTTTAATATTTTAAGCTCGTATTAAAATGGAAATTGCTGAACAAACACTCCTGAAGTGCCACATCCGTAGCTATGATCAACATCTTCTCCACAGACAGGTAGTATTGCTTGTGCCTGCTGTTTCAGATTTGACTTCTGATCTTTTAAAAAGGCATTTTTCCAATTAATCTGTGTGCTACTTTAATTTTCTGTCATCCATGTACATAATAGTAATAATAATTCCAAAGAGGTATTATAATAATAGTATGAGGAACTGGTGGTGACTATCAGTGGTAGGAAGAATCTGAAGCGTATGTGGTATGAAACTCACTGAAAATAAAGTCTCTATATGGCAATTAAATCAAAAAATATGGATTTGGATTTGGCTATTTGAGTAAGAACCTGTGTTCAATTTCTTGTCATTCTTAATTTTCATATACCTGTATGTTTTGTGAAAAATTAATGTCATTATTTTATTTTAATCCTTACTGCTTCGTTTCTGGTATTTAATTCTGCAGGACACGAGCTTTTCGCCTGGGTATTCACCCAGGCCCCAGGCTGTGCTGCCGGTGGGGGGGAGGCTCTGAGGAGGAGACTTGGGTCTGCCAGGGGACTGCTCACGTGCTATTTTTAATTCACTGCGAGCTTCAGGAACTGCTTTTTTGTTTTAGTTTTGTTTTCTCCCTCACCGGGGAGAGCATCAGCTCATCTTGGCGGTCCCCCTGCCCATCCCCGTCTCCCGCCGGGGCTGGAAGCCCAGGAGAGGCGGTGTGGGGCTGGGAGCGGAGCTCCCGGCCGCCGGCCTTTCTGCTTGCCCGGGCACTTGCCGCGGTGGCCGGTGGCCACCAGGCGGGTCGGGTGCTGGTGCTGGCCGTGCCGCAGCCCGCGCTGGCTGGACTCACGCTGGTGCGTGGAAGAGGCGGCCGCAGCGCGGGGCTTGTCCTCCGCCGCTCTTCTCCTGGCAGCCCGGGGGCTTCCCGGCAGCGTCTGAGGGCGGGGGAGCTCGCTCTGAAGGCGCCCGCATCCCGCAGCCGCCCGTGGGCTCCGGCGGGGCAGAGCCCGGGGGCCCTGCGCGGCCCCCGCGGGGTGGCCGGCCCTGGCTTTGCTTCCCCTCCTGCTGCCCCACGGGGAAGGTTTGTCCCCGGCGCCGGCCTCGCCCCGCTGAGCTCCGCTCCTCTCCTGGCGGGGCCGTGTCGCCAGGGCTCCCGTTCTGGCAGTACGTCCCGTGGCAGGGCCTGGCCAGGAGCCGCACAGCACCCCCTGCGCTGCCCGCCGGGCCGCCCGCCCCGCTCCCAGCGACGGCCGCGGGTCGGGGCTGCGGGCCGGCCGTGCGGAGAGCTCAGCTGCCTGGCCTGCCGCTGGCCGGGGCCCGGGGAGCGGGCCCGGCGGCCGCTGCCCCCTCAGCCGGGCGGGGAGGCCGGTGCTGCCCCGGCAGCCCTGGGCGCCCCCTCGGTTCTGGTGCCCTTCAGACGCTGGCGAGGGCCGTAGCGACCCGCCGTGCCCGGGCAGAGGCGCCGGGAGGCTGGGGCCGGCTCCCGCTGCTGACGCCCGGCCGGGAAGGCTGGCCGAGGGCCTGGGGCGCGGCGCCCAGCTGCGCCGAGGCACCGAGGGGCGTGTGGGCTCCGCGGAGGGGAGATGGGCCCCGCGCTGTGCCCACCCGGCGAGGGTGAGCAAGTGCCGAGCTGTGGGCGCTGGGCTGCCTTGTGAAGTGACGGAGGGACCCTGGTGGAGAACGGCGCACGGTGCTAAAGCCGAGGAGGCGGCCTGCGTTCGGAACCAAACACCTGGGGAGGGGGCAGGGAACGGTGGGCTCCCACGCCACAAAAACCTGCCTTGGGACTTGCCTGGCCACGGAGGTGCTTACCTGTGCCTTACTTCAGTGTGTTACTCAACTGCAGGTACTGCTCCGAAGGAGGAACCGCAGCTCATTTCTGGAGGAGAAACACACTCATGTCTAATACTGGAAAAGTAACCCCCCCCCTTAGGGTTCTGCCGCTCTGATGCTGGGCTGTCATTCTGGAGTTTCCTCCCTGTCCAGTGGCTCGAGTGGGAGTGCTTTGATCCTCAGGGCACGATGTCTGATTCGCTTTCAACAAAAAGGAAAGTTAGAGTTTTATGAAGTGTTTTAATTATTGTCACTAAAGCCCTTTGCTGCCGCAGTGAAAAGTTAGCTGAGGGCTTGCTTTGGGCTGGTTCTCTTAGCCGAGATAACCGGCCCAAAGGCGTCCCCAGCCCTGGGGAGAAGGGGAGATTTCAGCCTCAGCCTCTCCCTTCTTTTTTGATGTGGAATAGTTACACTCTCCAGAGTCGCAGCGCTGTGCTGCTGCCAGGGCCACTGATTTCCTTGACAACGTTACTAACCAAGGTTAATAATATCGCACTTTTTGTTTAAAACTACTAACAGCATTCTCCGTGTGTGCTGGGACTCGGATGTCTGAATTACAATGTCAGCAGCCTCAACTGCTTTACTTCTGTGGAATGGGCTATAGTTACCGGAACCCAAATTACTCCCTCTGCTTCTGCTTTTGCTCAGATCCCTCCTGTGCTGCCTTTCTTGACAATTAGTCTGCAAGTCCTTTCCATATTCTCTTAGAGCCTGTTCCTGGGGCTACTGTGGACATAAGTGTGTGAGCTGGGGATGTTCACACAGCTACTTGGTTTATTAATTAAAGCCAAGGCTGCAGATAGTGAAGACAAATAAGGATAATCATCAAGCTGTTTTTCTTTCTTTTTCAACCATTTATTTCATCAATATTAAGAATTTGGGATTTGGCTCTGAGACCCCTTTGCTGTGCAGTGGTAGAACTAGCTGACCTGCTCAGGGCACAGCGAGGGCGTTTGCCTTTTTTAGCTAAGAGCTGAAGATCGGTTTTGTACCTCCATATACCACCTTGATTTATCTTCATTGTTTACCTCCTGATTTTTTAAAAAGTTTCCACCTTACTACTTTTTGACCACAGGAAACACATGTGCTAGAAATTTTCTATGACAGAAAGTTCAAACTCAGTACAAAGATTTCTTAGAAAATGGCTGAGGAAACAGGCTTTTCAGAGTGCCCTGAAGATCAGCAGGCCGGGATCCCCATCAGTCAATGACAGAAGATAATTCCAGAGTCAGGGGGCTGAAAAACTTCATCTTCTTTCCCAGAATAGTTGAATTCAATGTCAATGAACAATTAGATGGTATGGAAATCACAGGATCTCTCAGTGCCTGTGCTGTGTAAGATCCTAATTAGATTAAACCAGAGTGAAGGGTGAGGGAAGATGTTTAGGGGAACTAGGCTGAAGTAAGTCTGGTATTGACATACTTACTTGAAGAAGCTGTGCTGTTTGGATTAATTTCAGTGAATGATAACCTTAGCTGAGAGATTTATAAAGATACATAAGAACATGTCTGGCACTTCAGACTATCTGAAATTTCTACCCCTGAATTTTTTTATTGGTTCCAGCTCTAAAATAGTGCGAGCGATTTATGTAACTCTTGGAACACTCTTGATATGGAGTAGCTATACATCCTATTCCTAAACAACTCTGCATGAAAAATGTTTTTTATTTGACTCTGCAGAGGCTGGAGAACTCAACAATGATATGTTGCAGACCCTTGAAAATTAGCGAAAGTAGAAAAAGAAAGGTAATGCAACAGTAAATCACAGATTCAAGGGGAGTGAGCTAGAATAGTAAATCCAAAATTATTGAATGAGTGAGTGTTCATTACTATGTGCTGTGAGTGCTGTGCGATTAAAGAATTGGGCCAGATTGCCTGTGGTATGCTGGTATAATCATGATGATTTTCTCACAGCTATGTCAATATAGTGCAAAAGAAAACATGACCCTAGAAATGTTTATGATTAGGTGTTAGCACCTCGGAGGAAACCATCAAATGGTGTGGTTTCCCATGTCACAGAGCTCCTGGTGAATGCAGCAATTAAAACTGGAGTGTTGCTCCAAGGAGTAACTCCTGTGGATGGGAGTGTCGGGGAGCAGTGCGGCGGCTGCTCCGGGTACCTCGTCCTGTTACATCACTCCTGCGTCAGGTCCCTGCTCCCGACCCCGACAGAGGATTATGCCTGATAATACCACAGGGTCCGGTCCTTCAGGAGCCCATGAAGAGTGAACATGAAAAGCGAGTTACTCAGAATGGCTCTTCAAATACTGGCAGCATCTCTGCGACTTCCATGGCAATCACAGAGTTTTAGCTTAGTTTTCAATTCTGCCTGTGCTTTTCTGTAAGATTGCAAAGTTGCAACAAGCTGTCCAGCACTTTTGCAAGTTTTCACATTACACTGGATGATAATAAACCAGAAATATTTTAGGGGACCTGTGGGTGTCAGCACATTTTTGCAGCAATGTGCCTCCATACCTCCTGTCCCACCAGTAATGGAATTTCAGCCACTGGCTTTCAGCGATACCAGTAATTTCTGGTGTCTGTAGGAAGCCCAGTGAACAAGAATGACAAGCAGTCATAGACACCTGTGATTAGTAACATCACCGATGTTATGTCGTTGGCTGAGGCATGTGGGTTCCTATTTTATATTATTTTCTCAGACCTGCGTAGGCAGTGACTGTGAGGGCACTCAGACAGTGTGTTCATTAGATCAGTTAGCACCGTCAAGCTCTACTCACTAGGATAACCTGTGACCATTACAAGGGATTTTCAGCCTTACTCACTGCATGGTCTTTTGGAATGATGCAGGCTAAGAAACAGTTACTTTTTGAGTCCGATATTGATCAGAAAAATTGAAACTGAAGGTGAGAGAATGGCTCTTTCAAAGCCTCAAAAGCAAAGATTCATGTTTGCTTATGTTTTAACTCCCTGTGGATCGGTCAGTTTGTTGTGATCAGTAACTTCTGTTCATCTGATATCCTGAACCTTCTTGTTGAATCACTTTTCCTCTCTGATTTAGAGTTGCTAGCTCTTTTTTAAAGCTCAAGTTAACTCCAGCTGGCATTACATGCCACTATGTATTATGTTAGAAGTTTGTTTTTAACTCCACACAGAAATACGTGGTGACAGATTGAGCCTCAAAGAGCTCAATGCTTTTACCTATTCTCCAGCTTGACACTTTGTGAGCTATTTGGAGACGTATTTTTCAACAGGGATCCTGCGCGCTACCAGAAGAGTTGTTATTTGAAAGCAAGAGACATCAGTCTTACGCTTTGCCAACTATGAGTAGTGCCAAAGTAAAGCTATCATATTAAAGAAAAACACAGTCTAGACTTTTTTCACATATTATTTATTGAAGCTAGAAATGACCTATAAATTCAGTGGTATAAAATATGGGACTAAACTCTGGTTTTGCTTTCTTCTTAAAACACTTTGTGGCCCTTCTTCCCAAAGAAACTTTCTACTGTTGGGCAGGTCTCAGCTGTTTGAGCTCTGTCTCCAGGTGCTTGAGGAATTGAATTTTCAGCACTGACCCTCATTAATGCCCTAATTAATGAGTGCTGCTGGCCAAGACCCCATTCAAAGAGGAAAGCACTCCTTTGTCTTTGAGCCTGCTAAAAGGCCGCATGGCTCAACAGGTGCTGCCACAACCTCGCCTCTGTGTCAGGATCCGTCTTGAGTTCAGCCCCGCGCTGCGGCCGTGTGGTCAGAGACCCGCGGGGGTCTGGGGACAGCCCTCACTGCGCCAGGGGCTGCCAGAAGCACCCCGGCACGGCCTGCTCTGACCCAGCGCCATCTCCTTCCCTCTCCAGACCGGGTGCCGCAAAGCCCACCCGCTGCCTCACGGCCCGGCAGCGGGGCTGGGCAGGCCCCAGCCGTAGGGAGAGGGGATTTTGTGAAGGCACCGGGAGCTCGCACGCACTGCACTGCTCGGATGACGCTGTGTTTGTGCTGGGGGTGACGGGGAGGCTGAGGAAGGAGCGCTGGCGGCCCGGAGGGGAGCGGGCTCCCGGCCTGGGCCCGCCGGGGAGGAGAGGGGCAGCCCGGGATGCAGGGCCCAGGTCAGGCAGGCGCCGGGGGAGCGCGGCCCGCTCCTGTGCGGCTCTGTGCCTTCCCTTTCCTCTTCTCCAGATCCTTCAGTGTGTGAAACGGGTATCTCGGACTGGGACGTCTGACTGTTCTCCTGCCTCTCCGAAAATAACACTTAGGGTGCCGGCAGCTGAGGGTGGGTAAATCGTCCCCCAAAGGGAGCTGAGTGACCTGCGCCGGCCCTGCGCGATGCTCTGGAGCCGTCTCTGGTAGCGCTGGTCTGCCCCGGCGCTTCACTACCGTCCCTTTTCTCATCAAGGGGAATTTTCACTGTCTGGTTTGGATTTTACTCTTGTGTGAGGTTTCCAGTCTTGGGCCTTGGGTGACCTGCCTGCTCCAAGAAATTCCCAGTGCTCAGTGTCTGTGGAGGTGGTTGTACCCTTCCTGCGCGAGCTCTGCCTCGCTGATGTGTTAATTACATTGTTGTGAGTTATTACGGGCAAACTTCTTTAAATGCTAACCCTCACTGAGAGAATAGCGATCTTCTGAAGTCGTGCCAGCCAGAGGAGTCCCGCTGGAAGCTGCTGCCACCAAAGGCAACAAATCAGCAAACGACACTCCAAATAAACGAGCTTAAGGGAGAAAACATAGGCACAGCGCACATTCTTGAGGAGCACAGCTGGCCCTGGGGGTTGCCATGATGTGGTTTGGGTGGACACTGGAAATCCTGTAGCCCTGGAGAAAGATGGAACCCTGGAAAAAAGAGAATTGTGTTTTGTGGACCAACAGGCATCAGCGATCATCCCAAAGTGCAGCAGAAAAAGGCAACTTCATCCCAATGTGCCCCTCTGTGTGTACTCACGCAGACCTGGGATTTCTGCCTCCGTGCACAGCGGGATCAGGGCCTGTGCTCACCTTCCTGACAGCGCCACGCTTCATGGGAAGAGCTCTTTGGAAAACCGATTTTCATTCTCAGGGGGGCAGAAAACTTGTTACTTAACAATTTTTTGGGGTCACTTCTCACGTCTTTGCTTAGACACTGGCACAAGTGAATTTTCTTGTTGTGACAAAAATGAATTCTGTAATGAAAAATTCCCCCAAAACATTTGCATTGGGCTTCCTTAATGTGTAGAACACTGTCAATGGAGAAAAAAGTGGAGGACAATAATTGATTTGGCATTTGAAGGAATTTCTTTAATGAAGAGCAGCTCAAGAACTGTAACTGCATCAGAGAAGAGCCTTAAGTCTTAAAACAGACCTCAGAAACTGGTTGGAAACAGCACAAGGACAAACTGACAAAAGACTACTGCCCTGTCTGTCTGGTAGGCTTGAGGTAACGGTCTGGTTCTTGTTGCAGGCAGGTCTTTAAATCCCAGAACTTCATGTAGCTTGCTTAAACTGTGGTAAACGATGGTAAAAGTCAGGTAACGTGTTAATAATAGCTTTAATAGAGTGATTCTGGGGTCACTTTTTTTTCCCCTCTGGGCTGGATCGCTGCGGGTGGAAGCCCCTCTGAGGGGCACCTTGCAGGGCATCTCCTTGGGACTTGGAGGCGCTGCAGAGCTCAGGCTCCCGCTGAGGTGCCCAGCGCCGCGCTCCTGCCGCCTGGGCGCACGCAAGAGGCCGCTTGGCTGCCCCGGGATCTGTTCCCACTGTCCCACGCTACTCCCGTACGCTGCCTAACGCGGAGTATAGCAGTTGTCTTGCAGCCAGGCGTGTGAAGCGAAGCTGTGTGTGGGGTCTTGCGAGGGGAAGTACCCAGCAGTTAGGGTTTGCAGTACCTGGCTCGTCGTTACCTCGGGCCCGCTCCAGTAAAGTGTATCAGCAATATGTTGTTTGTTAAGTGGAGTTCTGCACTCCGTGCCAGACTGCAAAAGTATCTGCATGATGTGAGTCACTCCACCAGAAATAGACCCTAAACAACCAAAAGCTTGTTGCACTGTGTCAGGAATAAAGTTTGGACAGGAAACAGAGGTTTTTTGGCTTCAGCAGACAAAGTGAACCCCTTGTGAAAAGAATTTGCAATTTCAAGTGGAAAATGTGTGAAGGAGGGAAAAATGTACAAATAATGCCAAGAAACAGACTCACTTTTCTGGCACAAAATATGAAGAAGTCTTTCCAGCTGGTGGCGGGGGACACAAAAGCAACGTAGTGGTCAAAAGTTAGTAAACTGAGTTGCCTTTTTATTCCGGTTAGTATGAGCAATTTTCAAGTAGATTTTGAGGACCCTACAGTGTAAAATCCCTTTTGGGTGACAAGAGCAAGAACAAAAAGCAGATTCTAAGTTTGTCAGACACATACATTCATGTTTCACTGGTGAAAACAAACAGAGCGGACAGTTCTTTTGAACTTGGGTGTAGGTGTATACAATGAGCTCATGTAGATCCAGGTGCAGCCATTAAGGACACGTTTGATATTGCAAAGTTCCTTGAACTTCAAATGCTGGTACTTCTAGAAAGTGTGTTATTTAATGAAAGTGTAAACACCAGGCAAGAAAGGGAACTGCTTTTTATAGCTTGGGAAGTCATGTGCTTTCTCAGCGCTAAGTACAATTAACCATTTCATACACTTTGCGCACAAGGAGAGGGTTTTAATGATGTAGAACCTGTGACGTGATCCCTTTATACACTGCTGATGCATAAACTGTGAACGCTGCCCGCCTATAATTTTACCAAAACCCACGCTCCAAGAGTCTTCTGCCCACAAAACATACCCCCCCGCTTCTGAGGCTGTTCCCAGCTGTTTCTGTGCAGAACTCGGCGATTTTCCTGCCTTCATGCCTCTGAACTCTTCCTTAGAACCGACTTAGAAAAGTGTCGGCGTCGTTGAAGGTGGCGGAGGCGGGGGCCGAGCGGGGGTGGCCGGGCAGCCCGGGGGGTGCTGGGGGGGCCCCGTCTGCTGCCGCGGGGCAGCTTCCCAGCCCTCAGCAGGGGCTTGGCTGCCTTCTCTCAGCTCCGCTTTCGGTCTGGTGCGCCCAGTACGCTCCCTGTCAGAAAAAGCTGATGGTTTGTGCTCGTGAATGCGTTGTGAACTGGTCTTGGATGGGGAAACTGCTTTGGTCTGGGCTAAGTGAAATATTACTACAGTGCTAATATGGAAGACAGGCCTCCTCCTGCACTGCAAATTCAGTTGTTTCAACACTAAAGCAGGAATTAATTTTTTTTTTTCACTGTTTGTTGTCTCCTTTTAAAAATTATTTCCAACCTTTAGCAGCCTCTAAATTTGGTAAAGAATTAAGGCAGTAAATGATCTACCTTTGTCCCGGCGTTAAGTGTTGGGGGCATCAGCATAGTTTAATGTATCTGTGGGAGGACTTAAATGACAGATAGTTGGTCAACAAAAGTTTAGACCAAACTCTACTATTCCCAGATGTTTATTCTGTGAAATGCAGACACAAAATCTCTTCAGATTTTAAAGGCTTTTACACTTGTTTCTAGGTTTCTAGTATTAAAAACAACTTCTCAAAAATATTGCCTAAAATTCTTGTCTTCTCACCTTCACTGATGTATTTAGATCTTGAAATGTATTGATCGTATCTCTTAAGTTCCTTTGTGCAGGACTAGAAATAAATTACCCTAGGTCAAGTTCTGTTTATACAGTGGACTGTTCCTGCAGAATTACCTTCTTGACTTAATAGCTTCCTTTTGGGTGACATTTCTGCCAGAAAGAAGACAAATTGTCCAAGGTCAGCATGCAGCTCAGCTCAGAGTGTAGGAGGAAATTGCAGCAGATCACTAAATTGCGGCGGGGCTGGCGGCGGGGCTGGCAGCACGCGGGTCCGCAGCAGCCCCTCCCCGCAGGCCGAGCACAGCCAGAGCCCGTGGGCTCTGCACCGGGGCCGTGCTGCAGCTGGTCCCGTTGAGGCCGTCCTGGAGCCTGCCGGGTTTAACTGGCGTGGTGACGGTGGGCCAGGCCAGCAGAGCTCCCCTTCAGCCTAGCGTTGGCGTGCTCGGCGGCCCCCGGCTCCCGCTGTTAAACCTGGCCGTTCCCTGCCCATACCCGCAGCGGTCACGTCCCTGCGGACGGTGCAGTTTCCCCTGCAGCTTCCCCCACTCCTTCCTGCAACCTGCTTTGAAATCGTTGTCTGACAAGTAGCTGGGAGCCGAAGCCTCGCCGCCGTCTGCTCTCACGGCCGCTCGGATGCTGAATTTGTTTCCTGATGGGTGGCGCTGGGGGACAGGACTGAGGGGCCCGAGGCAGGTCCCGTAGCCCTCCCCTTGGTGAACTTGGTGCTGTTCTGTGTACAGCTGACGTGTGGATGTTGTACGGAGCACGTTGTGCAGGACACGGTGTATGTGTGTTACTACACAGTGTTACCTGGTTTACGTATATGCAAACCCCAAGAAATACAAGCTGATGGAGACTGGTTTGGCTGAAGTTAGTGGCTTTATACGGTAACTTTAGGGTAAGGGAACAGTCAGAGTGTGGGCACTGATCAGAGGAGCACCAAAACCTCTGCAGATGTGCCTAAAAACCTGAGCTAAACCTTTCCGGCCTGCCCGCCTCCTCTGGCGCTGGGGCGGGGGTCGGCCTGTTCCGCTGCTCGGGCCGCACCTCAGTCCCTGCGCGGGGCTGCAGCACAACCGCCTCATGTCTGAAACCGTGGAGTTACCTTTTCCCTTTGCAAATTCTTCTATTTATTCTACGTTCCACAAGAGAAGAAATAGAAAAGTCTCCTTTTAATTAAGCTTTTTATCCTTTGAAGTTATTTGGGATTTTTTTTTCACATTGGTGATGTAATTTATGTAAATAATCATCTATCTATGAAAGGAGTGTGTCTGTCAAAAGCTAAAATAAAAAACATCCGTCATTTTGAAGTGATTAACATTCTCCAGATGTTTAAATCATCAGATTTCAGGAGTTTCCCTTTGTTGTGATAATGATATAGTATCCAGAACAAGAATGTTTACTTTTTTGTATGGGTCAAACACAGATTTTTCACAATCCTATTAAAGCATGCAGTTTATTGTAATTGTATGTGCAGATGAAAGCATACGCAGTTATTATTATTTCCCTTAATTGTAAACTGCTGCTGGTAATTTTACTGTAAAGCTGAAACAAAAGGAGCATACTTGAAAGGACCACCACTGCCCACTTATGTAATCAATTTATAGATGTCAAGTTTGCACAGAGATGGTTATCCCTCCCCGTTAGAGCACCGGTGACACGCTACCACCCTGCAGCGCGCGCTCTCCCCCTCCTGTGTTTTGGGGGAGTTGCTCGGGTGTACAGTAGATGTAGCTGATAATATTAAGTGACAGTTCTGAACCGCTGTAGTCAAACGCGTTCAGCTTTAGGCTTCAGGGAAGAAGTAAAATGTGCATTCCTCTCTAATGCGACGGACCTCATGGCTGATCAAGGGAGCTTTACCCGTCCTCCGCCGCCCAGCTCGTCATGGTAACTGGAGCCACAAAGCCTTGCTGGAAGTCACGGGGGTTACGGTCGGGAAATGGCTACACATGTACGGAGTGGATCGTTTCTTTGCCCTGCCAAGGTCCTGGCAGAGCAACACCCTGCAGCTGGTGCAGCTCGCTAACGTACGAGAGCGACGTGTGGCTCTTGCGAGTCGCCACGCCGGCAAACGGTCCTTGGAGCTGACAAAACGCACCTGGATAAAGCTTTGAGGGGGCTGCTGGATGGTGGCAACTGGCTGACATTTTTCAGTTTTTGTTTTTAATGAAACCTATCCTGAAACACATGTTTTGAAAAAATTCCCTAGAAAAATAATAGGTAGTTGTACCAGAAAAATAACTGCTTTTTCTGCCCCACGATTTCATTTGAGCCGAAACATTAGCCAAATGATTGTTCAAAATTTAACATTTTTTTGGCCAGTGGAAGGTTCCTGTCAGATGAATAGATACACCCCGGGGGATGGTGGCGTTGGGTGGAAGGCAGGGAGGGTGTGTGGATGTGACTGTGGCTGATCCCTGCCCTCCCGCGCCTCCCCTCAGGGCTCCCCGTGCGCCCAGCAGCTCCAGGCTGACTGTTCTTAGAAAGAGCCACAAACCTGTCAGAGCGATTTCTTCCTTGTCCCACCCAGAACTCGCATTTCTCTGGAGCTGCGCTTGGCTGGGGTCCGCAAGGGGGAAGTGTAGCCGTGTGCCAATCTCCAGTGCATGCTATGAAAAACATGCCTTTTCCCCAGGATTATCTCATCCCCTGGCCTTTACACCACGGGAAAATGGCCGATAACTGAAAGCTGCGCTTTGTGGAAGATGAGAAACCAGAATTGTGCTCTGTTTCTCTCCAGGGGCCTGCTAAGATACTATACATTGTTAAGTCTCTAAAATGTTTGTTGATTTTTTAAATTTTTTTTTTTAATTTGGCTCCTCAGATCCGATCTTGCCTCAGGCAACGTGAAAGAGAAAACTCACTGAAGTACAGATTTTTAAAACTCTTAAGCCATCCTGAAGTAAGTTTTCTGCAGCATGTGACCTCTACAGGGTCATCGATGTACTTGCTTAGGATGGTCAAAATAATTTATTAAGGACTGTAAGATTTATTTGCCAATAAATCAGCTTATTCCACCAGAGACTTGCTCTGCAGCCAAAGGGCTGGACTGGTGAGCCAGGTCAGCCGAGGAGCCGAGATGTGCAGGGAGAGAGAACATACACGCGTGGCCGAACCCCCGGGTGCAGTTCTCCGACGGGCAGGGGCGCGGGGCCGGGGGCTGGAGGGGCCGTCCTGCCCGGGGGCACAGGGCTCTGCCCCGCTGTCCCCGGGGCAGCGTGTCCCCGTCCCCGAGGCTGAGGTCAGCCCTGGCCACGCCGCCGAGCCGTCCTCGCCAAACGGCGCCTGCGGTCGGCGCTGCGCAGGGCTCAGCCGCTCCGCTGGGACGCCGGGTTTGGAGGGGATGCCGGATTTGGACCCTCGCTTGCCTTATGTTTTGTGCGGAGTGCAGCAAAGCCCGCTGCTCTGGGGCGGCCCCGGGCAGGCGGGTGGTGCCCGGGAGCGGGGTGTCCCTGGCCCGCGGCGGTGCCCGGGGCTCTTTGGCAGTGCTGAGCAAAGCCTCTCTGAGGACAGCAGAGCCTGGGGCTTCCTCTCCACCACTTCAACATTCTGATTGCTCCGGCGTTATTTTGTCATGCCAAACTTGCTTGTAGTTCTCATTACCTCAGACAGGAGCGATGGACAAATGGCAGTTCCTTGGGCTGTGTTTTGCATCATTTAGCATCTTTGTTTCTCCTCTAGTTCTATCGGCCTGACTGTAAGGGGTGCGTTACCACCATTTACAGAGTTTGTAAGGAACAGACAGAGCTCGGGGTGGTTTCCTGGCCCCCTGGGGGTCTGGCAGTGGCTGGAGCCCTGCTCTGCGCTGGGGGGCCTGGTGCTCCATCCCCGCAGCTTCCGTGGAGCTCAGCGGCTCTGCCAGCTCCGCGGGCACGAGAACCTCACCAGCAAGTGGGGCATGAGGGTTGGGTCAAACTCCTCCCAGCGTGCCTGCATCCTCCCCGGAAACCAGTGCACTTCAGAACATGTGTAAATTAACTGTGCAAATACTCCCGTTACGACCAGGTTTGCTGCTCGGATGGGTAGGTGCAACCAGGCCCATTTATCTGAGTACAAGGAAGGTGGGTGATGGGTTTGGTTCTCGGCACTGGGACGGACTGGGAGTAAAGCAGTTCTCACCTGGAGAGTGCTGTCTGGCATAAATGAAGGATGAATTCCAGCCAAAGGCTCTCTTCTCTCCTTGTTCTACCTTGGTGTTGCCACAGAACAGCCCCACGCAGTCACTCCGGACAATCTGTGCCTATTAAAAGGGCGAATACAGCGCAGCACAGTTCTCCTGAGTCTGTGTTTTGGTTTTGAGCGTGGTTTGGTAACTGCATGCAGCATCCTGCTCAGAAAGGCGCCTTTTTCCATCACTGGTAAATCATGCACCCGGTTGTTTTTCTGGGAGCTGGTTCTCCCGTTTGTTCCCGAGGGCTCACGGCCCCGCTGTGCCCTCGGGCAGCCCTTGGGGCTCGCCCATGAGCCCGGCGGGCGGGGATGCCGGGCCCTGGGAGGGACAGCGGGCTCAGCGCCGCTTGCCACCGCCCGGATGCCTTCGTGCGGGACGGCTGGTCCCGGCCGGGCTGTGCTGGGCAGCTCGCTGCCGCAGCGAGGGCGAGAGGAGCACCCCGTCTCCCCAGGGGAATACTGCACCCGGGCTCTAGCAACGCGGCCTGCCGCTGTCCTGACACTCCTCCAGGGGAAGGTGTGCCTCGGCGCTCCGCAAGAGCGTGCTGCAAACCCAGGTTTAAGAAAGCCAGTAACTTCTGTCATTGTGTTTTGGCCTCGCTGTGCATTCCCTCTGAGCCTGGCTAACGTTTTTTTTTTCCCTGGGTAATGCTGAAACAGATTCTTCCCTTTTCTAAAGTAATTTCTTTCCGTGAGTCTTCCATTACCTCATTCACATCAGCTTGCTAATTGGGCTGAAATAGGAGCCAGTTGTGGAGCTGATTTTCCCCTTGATATACTGGACCCTCCAAAATGACGGCTGTGGAAGACAAACGCTGCTGAACAGAAAGTGAGTTATGAACCTATAATATCTGTTCTGCTGCATTTGCAGTCTCTAGAAGCAAGAAATATTAGTTCTGTTATTGGTACTTGTCCTGTTTTTACAGACAGGAGCAAGTGCTACCTCATGGCAGCCCCTCTGCGTTACGTAGCACAGTCTGGCTCTGCGCTCCCAGGGCCCGTCACACCGTCACACTCTGGAGTTGGCAGCATTTCGGTGCTACACGGCCAGTTTTGGGGATATGTGGGTGGACCGTGGCAGTAAGTTTTATTTGTTAGTTGACTTAAAGCTTCTGCCTACAAACGTGCTCTGAAGGAAAATTCAGCTGTTTCAGAGCAGAAGCGGTTAAAGAAGTGGGTATTTGTGGCTTCCTACAGATGCGCTTACGTGTTTCTGAGCCCGCGGTGTTGCTGGGTTTTGCAGGCTGGCATCCCAGCGGGGCCGGGCCGGGCCGGCTGCGGGGTTGGGGGGGCCAGGCCGGGCCCAGCGGCCGGCGAGGCAGCGGTCCCTCGCAGCAGCACCCCCTCAGCCAGGCACCTCTGCCGAGAATCCAGGAGCAGCTGTACAGGGGGGAAGGCCAGCGAAGCAGATGGTTACTGGAAAGGAACGGTATAAATACAAGGCTTTGGCTTGGATCTGGTTTTCAGGCAAACAAACCTCAGAACTCCAGTGCCTGGACACCCGTCAGTGCTTTGGGTTGACTTTGGTCATTTGAGCAAGTCACTTCATCCCTGTTTCTCCTGTAACTGCAGATTTGTTACGTGCTGTGGAGTCCAGACGACAGCCCAGGCAGCTTCAGCTGGCTCCTTTCAACTTCATACTTGGAATTAAACTTCGGGCAATATTTTCATCCCTCCCTGCAAAAGGAAGGGGGAAAATAAAAAAAAATAAAAAAATAAAAAAAAGAAAGAAAATGGGTGAGGAAGGAAAGGGGCGGGAGGAGAAAAGACAAACACAAAATGCAGTTCACTTAAAAATATCTCTGCTTGATGGAGGCTAAAAGGTGGCAGCTGTGCCAAAGTAGTGGACCCTAAATCGCTGAGCAAAAAAGAGCAGGGAAAGCTCTGATTGCTCCTAGTACAGTGGAGAATGTGCGCTCTCAGCCACAAATCAAGCAAGCTTAAAAAAAAAGAAAAAAAAAAGAAAAAAAAAAGACTCAATCAAGGCAATAATGGCCTCCACTTCACAATCAGACAAGTGCTTCTACTTCAGAAATCCTACCATTTATGGCTGATTGCTAACCCTGGCCTCATTTCTAATCTAAAGGGCGAGTAATAATTTGGAAAAGGAATTATAACAACTTCCCAGCCATTTGGTAAATCGTTATTATTTTAAAGGGGTGTTGGGAGGCTGTTGCTGTTTGTCAGATATTTTTTTTCCTGCTGCTGCTCCGCCGCTTCCACCACACTGATTCTCACTGATGTCATACTAGGAGGAAAGTCATGTACAGTGAAAATATATACGAAAGAAAAGCCCAGAGCGATACTCCGATGGCAGGGCTTCGGCGGGGTAAAAGTTTGTGTGAAGACACACAAAGAGAGACCGAATGGCTCTTGCCGTCGCGGCCGGAGCCTCGCGGCGGGGCGGGGGGCTGCGCCCACCCCGGGGCCTCGGGCGGGATCCCCGAGGCAGGGCGGGGGGCAGCGCTGCCCCGCCGTGCGGCGGAGAGGGCGGGGGGGCTCCCCTGGGGGCTGCCCGCGGCGGGGGGAGCCAGCGCCCAGCGTGCGCGGGGGCTGCCCGGCCCGACACCGCGGCCCCTTCCCTTCCCCACCGCCCCTTCCCCACGGCCCCTTCCCTTCCCCACCGCCCCTTCCCCGCGGCCCCTTCCCTTCCCCACCGCCCCTTCCCCACGGCCCCTTCCCTTCCCCACCGCCCCTTCCCCGCGGCCCCTTCCCTTCCCCACAGCCCCTTCCCCACGGCCCCTTCCCTTCCCCACCGCCCCTTCCCCACGGCCCCTTCCCTTCCCCACAGCCCCTTCCCCACGGCCCCTTCCCTTCCCCACCGCCCCTTCCCCGCGGCCCCTTCCCTTCCCCGCGGCCCCTTCCCCACCGCCCCTTCCCCGCGGGACCCGCAGCCTGTGTCCGCCGGCACCCCGGCGCCGTGCCGGCGGCCGTTGCCCTGGTTTTCCCGCTTCAGGCACGGAGAACTGCGTGCGTCAGTATTTCAGTATTTAGGTAAATATTTGTTCCGTCAGCTGTGGTTTTCCCATACGCATTTTCTAGGGGGAAAACCCCGCCCGGGAGGATGCGGGCGCCGTGCTCCGGCCGCGGGCAGCGCCGGGTCCCCACGCGGGGCTTGGGCCGCTCTGAGCCGGCGAGCGCCTCCAGACCCGGCTTAGCAGAGCTGGGCCGCGGGCGCGCTCCGCCCGGCCGAGCTCATCCTGCTGCGGGCGCGGCAGCGCTGTGGTACCGGCGGGCGGCTGGGATCAGAACGCCGCTTAGGGACTCGGGCAGGGACCGGCCCGCTCCGCTTCCCCGGCCGGGCGCGGTTCGTGCCCCGGGGCGGCCGCCGGGCTGTGCGGGACGTGGCGGGTTTCAGCCACGGGCTCGGGAGGCGAACGCGGCGGCAGCGTTAGCGCAGCGTTAGATCCCCCGTTCCTGCTTTGTGCTGCGAAGGGATCTGCTGCCGCAGTCGTTCAAGTCCGTATTTTAAAGGTGATTTGAAGAGAGACCGATTCAAAAATTTTCAATGACCCAGTGAAATCTGAACTACGTATTGCAAGACAAAAAGTATAATGCTTCAACCAAAATAACAACTTGGAATGTGTTTTATTAAAATGGAGTTCATTTAATATTACCCTGGAGTGCTGTGGATTCGAAAGCACATTCTTGAATTTGAACTTTCCTATCTAGCTTACAGGAATGCGGGGAAAATGGCCATTTGCAATACCGCGTATTCGGGGCCGAGCTCTGATCCCGTGCAGCACTAGCCACGGCGCTCCCGCATGTATTTTCCAAAAGCGGCATTTCCCTGGGTCTGTCTAACCTCCCGAGGTGAAGAAGGGCCCGGGAGAACGTGTGGATCCTGCGCCGAACACGGCACAGAGTCCTGCTGTATTTTGCTTTCCCCTCACTGCCGTGACTGCGCTGCGGGGCCGGGCCGGGGCTTCGGGGAGGCAAAGCCGGCTTCAGGCTCACTGGCACCGAAGAAAATCCTGTCTAAACCCTGCCCCGAGGGACGCAAAATAACGGGGAAAAAAAGCGCAGATTACGTGCATAAATTCTGGGCGCATTTCACTTTGAAATTCATGAATTTTTGTCGGTGTTATGCGAAAATATTTAACGTAGCGGGTTACCGAGGAGCAGCGGTGCCGGCTGAGCGCGGGCACCGAGCGGCTCGGGGACCGGGCGGCCCTTCCCGGGGCGGGGGCTGGTTCCAGTTTAAACGGCCCCGGCTGCGGGGGCTGACCCCGGCCCGGGGGGCCCGCAGAGCCCCCGCCGCCGGCTCCCGGAGGTTCCGCGGAACGCAGGGAATCACGGCGGGCTTGTGGCGGTGCCGCGCCGCTGCGGGCAGCCCCCGCCGCCGCCGTCGGCGTGAGGCGGCCGAGGGACGGGCGGGCCCCCGGCGGGGGGGGCGAAGGTCCCCGCAGGGCCTCTCCGCGGGCGCGGACGCGGGGCCGGGCGGCACCGGGCCCTGCCCCGGCGCGGAACCGGGCCCTTGCGGGAGGCGAAGCGCCCCGAGCTCCGCGCCGCGCCGCCGGCGCGCTAAACCCGCGGCGAAGTCGGGTGGGAAGGCGCTGCTTGAGGCGCGACCCAGCCCCTGCGCCGCCGGCTGTGGCGGGTGTTGGGGCGGCTGCCGACCCCTCCCGCCGCCGCACGACCTGCCCCGCCGGCCGCCGGTCCCTCTGCTGCCGCGGGGAGGGCACCGGGGGTCGCTCCCTGCGGGGCCGGGCAGCGGCCGCGGGGCGCGGCGGGGCGGGGGGCTCCGCCTCGGCCGAGGGAAGGAGCCACCTGCTTCTTGACACAAATTCGGTTGGCTTTGAGGAAAATCTTTCTGTCCGTGGGGTCCTGCAGAAAATGAAAACAAAATGAGATTTTTTTCCCCCAGTATAGAATTGACCGAAGTACTGTAGCTGCTCAGCTACCATAAATAAACGGCATGCAGAAGGCAGAATAAAAGCTGGTGTGTCGCTTCCGCATGGGATTTAGGCGTCGTTCTCTGCAGACACTCTCTTGGTGTCTGGACAGTTGTCCTCTGTTGTCAGGCCAGAGCTGGCAGGTTGAAGACAGTAATTCTTACAGGCTTTGCTTTCTCTTGGTGTAAAGAAATGAAGGAGGCAGCTAGGAAAATGGAGGCTCACGATTATCTATTTTTTTTAAAGACTCGAATTTCCCTTCAAAGGTTCGCTCAGAAAACGCACAGCGGGCTGCACGGGGGTTATTTTCAACTGCTGGTAGATCAGAAGTTAAACGTTCTCCTCAGCGTCACGTTATGGAAAATCAAACCGACAAGCTGTTGCAAAGACACTGTGTATTTTCAGTAGCCTGAAGTACTGAAGACCTTCTTAAGCTTGAGTGCGTGGTGTATTTAATAACGCAAAGTTATTTTTAAAAATTGAGACTAGATTTGTCACAATTGCATTTTGTTGTTAAACGTGTAGGCTCAGGCACAGGCAAAGCATTAACAGGAGCGTGGCTGGGAACTGGCAGGCTGTCCTGTCCCGAGAGTTTTAACTCCATTTGGAGTGATTTCCACTGCAATCTGATGTGTTACCGTTACGGTCTTGTAAACTGATTTAAGTACTTAAGTTTCGGAGGAAGAAGCTGTTTAAAGCAAATACTTGTGCTGGTGGCAGCTGTGATTTGCATGTGAAGAATGATCTCGGAGTCAGTCAAGTGACTTTGCTGCTGCAGTGCCGGCTGGATGCCGTTTGCCAGCACAACTGCCTCACGCTTTGGCTCTAATTTGAGGAACGAGAACTCAAAGTGATTTTCTGGTGTGGATGCTAAATGTTACGTGTGAGACAAGAGTCAGTTACTGGAGTGAATGGATGCATCTGCCTCCCCAGAAACGGGCAAGTGCGAAGGGAACGAAACGGTCATTTTAAATATTACAGTGGTTTAACGTAGGGAGAGCAAATATGAAAATGGGGCTGGAAATACCCTTTTGTTAATGAAGTGGCTGAGCACGCTTACAAATGGTAAAGATTTGCCAGTTTTAGGAGTCTTGTCACGAGTCGTTTCTCTTTCTGCCAGGAACCCCAGAGCTGCCTTCCCGACGCTGCTGCCTCCCAGGGCCTCTCTGCCCACGGGGACGCCTGAGCAGCATCCCAGAATTACTTACGGGAGCTGGAAATAAAACACAGCCTGAAAAATTGAATCTCACAAAGCACATGTGAAACCGGGGTGGGACTGGGGAGAAGTGTGGTTCTGCCCCGGTGTGTGGAGGGAGCAGGGCACGGGGCAGGGCGGTGCTGGGCTCTGTGCTCGCCCACAGTGACACGCAGCCCCGGTGTCACCCCCTGAAACCTCCACGAGGGGTGAAGAAATCAGAAGAACCTTGTAAAAACTGCTGAATATTTTAAGCACTGAAGTAACACGATTCCTTTGTCTTTCGCTGGGAACCATGCAACTGTTTATTTTTCTCATTGTAGGGTCTTTTGTTTTTTTGTGTGAGGTCCCTAACAGTCCTCAGTAACTGGAGTTAACAGGTATAAAGTAACAAGATGGTGATAGTCAGGGCATCCTTTCTGCATTAAGACTGTCAAAAAAATCTTCCTAAATTTGGTATAATTCTTAAAAGGAATGTGGGATCATATCACGCATCAGTTTCTGACAAACTCTGTTTCTAAGAACATAAATCCTGTACATGCTGTTACATACTGTAAAGGTTTGGGCCGTTATTGTAGTGCTTGGATTGCATTTTAAAAAAAAGGAAGTTAAAAAAAAGCTTCCCAAAAAATGTAGTTGCATTGACTACCCTTTCCTCCCAATGCATAGCCCCACAGCTCTGCCCTTGAACACACACCCAGGTCCTGCTTTATGGACAGAGTCTGTGATCTCTCTCCCATCTTCCACGGGTGCCTCCGTGACTGCACCTACTTGGGAGATAACGCCGGAGTTCTGGAACAGGCTTCTCTGCGCTCAGACTCTTGGGGCTGGAGTTGGAGTCTGAGGTGGTTTCTTTGCGTTTCTGCTTTCTCAGTGCTAAATTTTATCTCCCCGCGTGTGGTGGAATATCCCCGCGCTGCGAAGGGCGTGGAAACTGCTGACGGCCATGGCAGCCCCGGGGTCCCTCGCAGCCCTTCCCGGACCGGAGCCCGGCCTCGTCACACGGCTCGAAATGCAGGCGGGGGTTTGGGCTGCTCTGAACGAGCTCTCTGAAATCCACCCCCCTGCTTTTAAAAGCAACAACTGCCTCTCCCGCAGGCGAGGAGGGAGCTGTGGGGACGGCGGGACCCCACCCGTGGGGCTGGGGCAGCTGCTGGGCTCTGCCGGGGATCCCCCCGCCCCGCCGTGCTGGAGCTGATGGAAGCTTTGGGGCTTCGGCTCAAAGAAACTCAATTGTGCCTCAAAACGGAGGGGGAGGTCCACAGAAACCTGTAATCCGAAGGCCTGAAGGAAACCCCCCACCCGGTGCTACTGCGTGTGCGGCAGAAGCCACGGCCCAGGCCCGGCGGAGCTGCGGTGAGCGGTCCCCACCGCGGCTCCCACTGGTGTGTCTGCCGCCGCGCGACTGTGGGACCCCGGCCGGGCTGGCCCAGGGCTCTGCCACAGTGGCCCTTGGCTGTGGGACCCCAGCCGGGCTGGCCCAGGGCCCCGCCGCAGTGGCCCTCGGCTGTGGGACCCCGGCCGGGCTGGCCCAGGGCCCCGCCGCAGTGGCCCTCGGCTGTGGGACCCCGGCCGGGCTGGCCCAGGGCCCCGCCGCAGTGGCCCTGCCGTGCCCACGCCACAGGCCGATCCCGCTCGCCGCAGGCTCCCGAGCAGGTTCAGTTACAGCTGAAGGGGGGTGAGTGCCCCCAGCACACGTGGGCTTGGAGAGCAGCGTGGCTCTGCGGTACCGTTGGTTTCCTGGGGTATTTCAGCATCTCCCATCCTCCTTGGTCTCACGAGCCCCCAGTTAATGTTGCCTTTGGCCGCCACCCTGCACGTCCCATTTTCACAGGGGCATGAACACGTCCCCGGGACACGGGCTCATGGGGTGGAGACAAGGACTGACAGGGGCTGGGCGTCGCTGCCCCAGGTACACCATCTCCTCCGAGTGGGTCGTGCTCTGCAGCATCAGCCATCACCCGCCCCAGGCCCGGGGTTTACAGTCACCCTTTTCCTGCGGGGGGCAGTGGGTGCCCCGCACCGGGCTGTGACCCAGGCCCGTGGTCCCGCTCCCCCCTCCGCAGCGGGTCCCTCTCCAGTGGACTGCACCCGGCTGCCTGCATGGGGCACGCGGCCGTGCCCAGCCCTGCAGGGGTTGAAACCTTCAAGGGCAACAACCCGGTCTGTAGAGCTGCAGCACCCGGGTTCTTCCTGCAGTAGCTGACAGAGCAAACGATTGTTAATTCAGCGGTGCTGCTACAAAACCCTCAAAACATCCTAAGGTTTTATTCTGTGCTTCTGCAGCAGTACACCTGCTCACAATTCTGTTTAGTTACCTTTTTTTTTTCTGGTAAGTGTCCATGAGAGAGAGCATTACTACTTAGAACAGAGCAGTATTTGTATCTCTTACAAAGAGCATCACAATTACTATTCATTCAGTTGGCCATTTGCTTTCAAATGCCTTAGTCTATATCGTCATGTCAGCAAAGATACCCAGACTGCTTTCTGTGTCACTCTCAGGCTCCGGCTCCTCCCCGGGACCCTCCGGAGCCGCGTGTGCGTCTCGCTCTGGCTCGGCCCTTCTCTTCCTCCTGCGGCGGTACACGGGGCGGTGGGTCTCTGCCTGCCCCGGAGGGGGGCTGCTCGCCCCGGCCGCAGGCTTCAGGGCCAGCTCCAGGCTTCTGTGGAATCTAGGAACAAACGAGCGGGTACTTATTACTGTCGTAGATTTGCTCAGGATCTGCAAAACCACGCCGAGAGACTCATGCTTTTGCAGTGAAGCTCTAGAATGGCGTCAGCTGAATTCTGACCAGATGGACTGCCACTATCAGCCACTGCTCCTCACAGCTGGGCAGACTGTACACGGACGTAGGAAAAGAAACACTCGTAGTACACGCAGGCGTCTCCAGCCTCCTTCTGACCCTTCTGGTCCTCCGGCTCCTCTGCCTGTTGTTCCTTGGCTGGAGACAAACGCAAGGCGCAGCGTGCGTGCGACCTCCCGCTGCCTTCCCAAACCAGCACTTGTGGGAACGCTGCGCCTGGCTTAGAGCAGCGCTGCGACCCGAGCACTGCCGAGAGGCTGCTGGCACGGCAGCCGCTGCCGTTACCCTTGGAAAAACAAACTTACACCCTGCGCCAGACTCGTGTTGCTTACAGGTTTTTGCTTAAACAGTTTATAGTCTCCAGAGCTCAAAAGATTAATTGAAATTGTATTTTAGACTTACGGGGGTTGTCTGGTTTGGGGTTTTTTTGGTTTTTTTTAGCATCACCTCTCTAGCTTTTGGGTTTAGATGTCATGAACACGATTGGTGTGCTCTTACAAACCTGTCAATCCTCCTTATGTTTTCTTCCATTTTCTGATTAGCCACGTGTATCAGAAATTCAATGTATTCTTCCGAGACCATCAGTTTCCCCTTGTGGCTCAGTGGAACTTCTAAGCAATGAGTACTCCGGACAGCCTGAAAACACAGACAGAAGCATTTATCTGGAATAAAGTTTTTTTTATTTTATGAAGGTTATTTAAATAATACAGGGAGTTTCTTACAGGAAAAAAAAAAAACAAACCACTTTTTCACACAATTGGTTAGTTTGCAACTAAAGCGGGAAGCTGCTCCTTTGCTGCAGCATGCCCCGTGGTAGCTGGCTGTCACCTGCAATTCAGATCTTGGCTTGGAAACATCAAGGTTACCAGTGACAACATGATTTTGTTACATTCCTTACAGGTAGGTAGAAAAGTTCTTACCATCATAATTTTTCCTCCTTTGCCAACTGTAATACCAGAGTTCCTGAACCCCGAATCGACAGCCACTGAATGCTGCAGAACAAAGAAACGCCTTCAGCAGGTTTCACACACTTTCACAGCGAGAAATAATCACGGAAGGGTTAAAATGCATCTTACAACCTCAGTTTTGCAAAAACCTTACTCTGAACCATCTCCCCAAATCAGTGCAGGAACAGTTACATGCCAGTGCTTCTAGGATCAAACCCAGGCGGCCGTGGTTGGTTTTCAGAGAACCCATCTGCCTGGAGGGTCTGGTCCCGGCCCGCTGGCGCCGCGGGGGCGCTGGGCACTCTGCCGTCTCCCCGGCAGCTGGGAGCCCCGCGGCAGTGGCCCTGCAGTGACATCAGCCCATCAGCTCTCTCTGCCCTGAGGCAGGCCCGGCCGCAGCGCCCCGCAGCCCTCCCGCAGGCCAAGGGGCTGCTGCTCCAGTTCAGACTCTGGAGCGAAGGGCCCGGCCGGCAGCACCGCGGCACAAACGCCCCGCGCTCAGCGGGAAGAACTTCCACACCCAGGCGGCCGGTGCCAGCTCGGGGAACGAGCGGCGGGGCCGTAATTTCGTCTTCTAAAAAGTACAGCCAAATCTCTACCCAGCTCAAAGCTGTTTCCCTCATCAGCTTACTTTCACTACCCCAGTTACCAAAGGCACAGCTCAGCCGGACTGTTCTCAAGTGCCAAAGCTGGCTCAGGAGCCAGCACCTCACTTTTACAGGGGGAGTAAAGCCACCAGGTCCCGCAGCTGCTCGACGCAGTTTTACCAGCAGCTGTGCGTCCCGCAGCTCTTCACACAGCACATGAAGGACAAACGGTTCAAACTTGAGCACAACGTCGCCAGTGGCTTTCTCTAGTGCTGCCATCTGGAAAAGACACCAAAATATTTACATTAATACTGTGTGTACTGTTACTATGAAAAAAGGGGAAGAAAAAGAAAATAATAGCTCGTCAGTGTGTGAAACAAGCATTAACAAAGCAGCAAATGAGTTCCAAGCAGTGAGGTTTGTTCAGCTGCCCTTGATTTTTCATTGCTCACACTACACAGAAATTCCATGGATTTCCATGGTTCTGTTTGCTAAACTGTTTAGGTTTGATAAAAATTCATCGCAAGACACAGAAACCTGAAAAAGTGCACTTCCCTCTTTACCTCTTTGTACATTCCAGTGGGTCGGTACAGCCAGTGCTGCCTGGGGACTGTTTCACTGCAGTCACATGGAACCTGAGCGGCTTTGTTTATTTATTTTTAAACTGGTTTTTAAAATCAAATACATTTAGTTTCTGAAGTACATTCCTCAACATCAGAAAACTTTCTGGGGTTCATTGGATTAAATTCATGGCCTAACATCCTGGATTACATTTTAATCCTAGTTTAAATAATAATGCATAGCCTGCTGTGTAAGAGTTATAACAATAAAAAATTCAGAGGTTGAAATTAGCAGCATAAACCCACAAAACAGGAAAAAAAAAAAGTAACTTCATAATTATAAAATTCAAGAAATTACCTTCAGACCCCTCAGTTCTGCCAGAAGACCGAGAGATGCTGGTGGCACTCTTTCCTGGATTTGTGCGTGTGGAGAAAGCTGTATTACATTCTGCGTGGTTTGCTGTTACAATTTCCCTGCTTTTCTATACTGTCTTTATGCAGAGAAGTCTTAAGGGCTGATATTACTTTTTTCCATTCAGAAAGGTTGCTTTGAGGCAGTTACAGCACTTATTTCACTAGATGATTATTTAATCACAAGCACTGTTTGCCCCCCTTCTTGTTTGCCTGCAGTTGCTTAATTGGCAGCACTAAAAAATTTGCTGTGTTAACTTGGGAAATTTAAGCTGTTTTCCCATACTTTGTTGTTTTGTCTAGCCCTTCTCATCTGTCTTGTAAAATGAAAATATTCACTAAAATCTTCAGGAAATAATTAAATCCATCTGCTTTTTTAAGACAAGCTGGCTGAAGAAACACTCTCTCCTTTAAACATTGAGAAGTATTTATATGTGTTTATGCAGCATCTCCTCCATAAATGTTCTTCTTTTAAGGTCTTTCTGAATGGCTCAGTTTGTGCACCAGATTTTAAAAACCGCCCAAGTAACCACAGCCGTGCCAGAGGTGACGAGAAGCAGAAAGGATCAACACGGCATAAGGCAGCGCTGTGCAGAAACACCTCGGGTCACCCGCTCAGCTCTGCTGAGGCCAACTCACGCTGCCCCGGAGCAAGCTGCCGCGGGCTGAGCCGGGCTGGGCTGGGCTGAGCCGAGCCGGGCTGGGCCGTCGGTTCCCTGCAGCTCAGCACAGGGCTCTGGCTGTGTCAGCTGCTCGGGCTGTAGCAGAGGACCCGTTCCGAGCTGCTGTGCTGTCAGCAGGGGCTCTGAAGGGTTTCTGTTTCTCCGAGAAGGCCGAGGAATTTCGCAGACGCCCCAGAGGGAGCTGTTCGGCGGGAACACGACCAGTCCAGGGAGTCGCGCTGACTGAAATCGTCTGTGCGCGCTGGCGCTGCCCCAGAGCCGCCTGCAGCACGCGTGTCCTCCAAAAGTGGGTCAGTGGAGCAAAGTATCTTACTGCATCTAGATCAGTAATTTCCTGCAAACTCGAATTAATAGGGAAGTGCTGAAAATAATGTTCCCTTAAGCCTGTGAAGCCCGAGGCCCCAACCTGCTCCCAGCACGGCTGATGGGAAAGGGCCCGGCAGGAACAGGATCGGGCCCCTCAGCTCCACAGTCAAAGGCCAGTTCCTTGGCATTTTTCTTATACTTGCAGTAGCTGTGTTAAAAAAAAATAAATCCTGTCTACCTGTTAAAGGGAACAGGAAAAATCAAGAGTATTTCCTCTTGTAAGAGTCGAAACCAACCTACAGCGCCCTTCTCTGCCTGAAACTTGCTGATGGAAATCTTCGTGAGCTACAACAAACACCAACAGAGATTCTGGAGATGTCAGTGTGCATGTGTGAGAAGGCAGGGGTATGGTAAAGTGAGCTGTGAATTGAGTGGCAGAGTTTTGACCTTGCAACTGCTTCTTTTTTTTTGGGCAGACAAAGCAAAGAGATGTATGCAGATGGTGGACTGTTTTGAAAGCATACTAAAAAAAAAAGCCCCACTATATATTTGTCTTTTTTAAATTTCAGGGGATTTTAGGATCGTAAATCAAAAACGCAGTGCAGGATGTTCACTGTTACACTAGTTTGAGGTTTCTGTAAATGAAAGGCTGTTTGCACAGCAAGCTGGGCTCAAGACAGGTTTAAAATCGAGATTTTTAACTGAAGGAGTTTTGTATTACACACAAAGTGAACCTTCCCAGTGCTTACCCAAACATATCTACATTTAGTGGAAACAAAGGAATTGATGTTGGCTGCTTCTGGAATTGCTGGCCAAAACAAGAAAGCAAGAAAACAGCTTATGGAACAGCTGATGAGGACAGCACACAAAATATCTGTTACTCACAGCAGACCCGTTCTGAGAGGGGTTACAACCGCTGCCTTGGCCGTGTCTGTCGGGCTGTCACTGCTGGAGAAGGGGGTCAGTGTCCCGCGGGAGCGGCGCTGCCGAGCAGCCTCAGCCCCGCCACACACGGCTCCTGCCGGGCCCAGGCCGGGGCTCCCACCCCGGTGGGACCGCGCGGGTAACACCGAACGGGCCCTTCTCGCCGACCCCCGCGCAGCCCACTAACGGGCGGGTCACCCCTGTCCGAAAACCAGCAAGTGTTCTACAGAAATTAAGCTTATTTTACTTTTGGATAGGAAGGCTTTTAAATCTAAACCTAGACTCCAGTTGCTGCCTTGCCGGCACTCCCACAAGAAGGGAAAAGAGCAGGTAAGGAGCTGCCAAAATGGAAAATACATTGTTATGCTAACAGTAATCTTTCAGGAAAGGAAGAACACCTGCTTAGAAAAGCATTATTTCTGCTTATTCTGAATGAGGAGAGGGCTTTGAAGAAATTAGAATCACTGCATCTTAGGTTTTCGGATGTTGTTTTTTTCAAAGTTTGTGCTCTAGAAGCAACAGTAATTAGTGACTTGTTGCTGAGCGACTGTGCAGACTGTGTGACTCCAGGCAGTCAGAAATTATTCAGGTTTCATATAGCTCCTTTTACAGGCAGGCAGAGATTTGATACTAAGCTTAAAAGCATTCTCCTCAAAACAGGTCTTAAGCAGAACGTCTAGAGAAAATTTTAGTTTGGAATTAGAGTGTTAATTCGTCTCAGTAACAAATAAAAAGCTACAGATTTCTCTGTATTTGACACGGGGCGTTCTCCGTGACACTCGGAGCGCTGCGCGCAGTGGCCGGAGCGGCCGCAGGGCGCCGAGCTCTCACCACCTCCTCCTTGGGGCAGGTGCCGTGGGCCACCATCAGCCACGTGCAGTTCTGCTTGTGGATCCCGCAGCCGCCCGCGCCCTGGGGACGAGACACGCCATGAGACCGTCCCTGCGGGCGGCGGCGCCCGGCCTCGGGCTTGTGCGAAAAACCGGCCCCGCGGAACGGGAAACGCGGGTTGAGAAGAAATCGCGTTTCCGCAGCGCGGAGTAACGCCTTTGCACCGCACCGACCGCCCGCGGCACCCACCGACACCCCCCCCCCCCCCCCCCGCGGCACCCACCGACCCCCCCCCCCACCCGCCGCACCCACCGACACCCCCCCCCCCCCCCCCCCGAGGCACCCACCGACCCCCCCCCCCGCCGCACTCCCTCCCTCCTCCCTCACCGCGGCGCCGCCGCCCTGCGCCAGGACCAGGCGGCCCGAGCAGGAGCTGGTGGTGCAGAACGGCGCCCGCCCGTTGAGGAGCCGCACGACGGCGGCGGCGCCTGGGTCCAGGGCGCCCTTCCTGCTGCCGTCCGCCCGCGCCAGCCGCTGCGCCTTCCGCCGCCAGAACGCCGCCATGGCGGGGCGGGGCGGGGCGGCCGCCGCGCGCCTGACGGGAGCCCGGCAGGGACAAACCTCCGCGGGGCGGGGCGCCACCCGCCGCCGCCGCTCGGCCCCGCGCTCCGCCGGGCGCTCCGGGCAGGGGCGGGGCGGCGCCGGCGGCCCAACCCCCCCGCGTCCCGCACCGGCCGCGGGCAGGCGGCTGCGGCGGCGGGGCCGGAGGGGCCGGGCGGAGGGGCCGGGCCCGCCCCTCCCGCCGCTCCCGCCCCTCTCCCTCTCCCGGCAGTGCCCCGGTGCCCCGCAGCCCCGGCCCGGCCGCCCCGCCCGAGCTCCGGTGAGTTCTGTCGCGCCTCGCGGGAGCCCAGGGGTGTCCGGCCGGAGCCGTGAGGGCCCCGCGGAGCCCCGCGGGCGCCTTCGCCGCCTGCAGCCGCCCCTGGGGAGGCGCCGCCCGGCGCTGGGCCTGACGCTCTTGCGCCGGCGCCGCCGCACCGCGGCCTCCCGCCCTGCGGCCGCCTCCGCCGGTCTGTTCGCTTCGCGCCCGGCGGACACCGGCCGCGTCCGTGGCGGGACACGGGCCCGCCGCCTCCGCCATTCGCGTCCCGGCGCCGCCGCCGCGGGGCAGGGCCCGGGGCCGCGGTTCCCCCCCCCGCGGCGGGGCCGAACCCGCCTGGGGCGCGGGAGCGGAACCTCCGGTGCCTGCGCTGCGGCGCTTGCCGACGCCTTGTCGGGCCCGAGGTACCGCCTGGCTTTGGGAGCTGGTACGCAGCCGGCGGGAGGTTTGGTGTGCCCGGTTAGCGGCAGGCAGGAGCCGTGCCCGGTTAGCGGCAGGCAGGAGCCGTGCCCGCGGTGCCGCGTGGTCGGGACAGGCCGGGCTGCGGGACGCGGCAGCGACCGCGGTGCTTCTCCCCTCGGCGCTGAACACCTGCCCGTGGAGGGCAGCTGCTGGAGAAATCCCTCCATGGATAAATTATTTGGATGAGAGTCGCCTAATGCCCATAAAGTCCTGCAAATAGTAGGCTTAATTCTGAGCCTGTTACAAGATTTGTGAAAAAAACCCAACCAACCCACCAAGAACCCCCCACATTTAAATGAAGAGTGAGGCTCGGTTTAATCAGTGGCTTGTCAGGCGGTTGTCTGATTATTTGGAAAATGCAGCATAAGTTACGAAGGCAATACAATATTATTGTTTTTCCCCCCCAGATATCCTGGTTGCTATGGCAGCCACAAGAAATGTGATGAGAGCCATCAGAGTTTTTGAATTTGGTGGCCCTGAAGTACTCAGACTCCAGTCAGATGTCTTAATTCCCGATCCAAAAGAAAATCAGGTAGGTGCGAGTCCTGTGAAGTGGAATCATGATGCTGAACGATAACAGGTGCCTTCCAAGCAGAATGAAGAATACAAACCAGAACTTTTCATCTTGAACGTGTAGGTTTTGGTCAGCACATTCATACTGCCCGAGACATCACGTTTAAGAGATGTGGGCTTGTTACTGTTCTGTGGGCTACATGCTCCATGTAAAGGATTTCCTGAAAATGGCTTCAGTTCAACTCTGAATATTTGCTGACTCTGCTTAAGAATTTAGTCCAAATGCTATGATACTGTGCTGTGAATCCACGTTCTAAACCTTTATTGCTTAAGAAGCATCTTTTGTTTTAGGTGTTAATTAAAGTCCATGCCTGTGGGGTGAATCCTGTCGAGGCATATATTCGTTCTGGAAATTACGCTAGAAAACCAGCTTTGCCCTATACTCCTGGCTCAGATGTGGCTGGTGTCGTAGAAAGTGTTGGGGAGCACGTGACTGCCTTCAAGGTATTTACACCCTGGGCTCTAAGCCCCTACTGTGCGTTGTACCCTCTGTGCGTGACCGCCGTGCTGCTGGGGCGGTGCGAGGGGTTGGGGATCACCCCGCGTGCCTGGTGAGAGCGTGCGGCGGGGCGGGCTGGCCGTCCCAGCTGGGGGGGCCGGTGCCGTGGGCCCCCGAGCAGGCAGGGCCTGAGCAGAGGCGCTGCGGTGGGTCTGCCGAGCCCCGGCACCGGCTCTGCGCAGGCTGTGTGCAGGACTCCTTAGGGCCTCGCAGAAGGATTTGAGGTTCCCGTTTGAGGTAATAATTTCATGCAAAGCTGGAAAATTTTCTGTAAAGTTTTCTAGGTGGAAGTAGCTTTTATTTTACTTATTTATAAAGCCCCATAAATTACATATTTTTGTTAAAATTCTTCAAATAGTTTATTACTCCAGTCTAGTAATTTGACTTAGGTTTTCTCAGGGGGAAAGCCTTGGGACAGGGGAAGGCAATTATCAGTTTGCTAAAAGGTATCTATTATAATAGATAAAAATTATTTATTTTGAATGTCTGTTCTTCCCTTCAAGTCGTTAGACTGTTGGTCTCAGACAAACATAAAAACTGCAGTTAAAATTGTGTTGGAATTTTCCGACTTGGAATTTAATTTATTTAACTGTTGTGGGAGAGATGAGAGGTCACGGGGTGTCCTAGGAGCATGTCTTTTTTCCTTGCTTAAACAAAAATAATGGAGAAATGCTTCTTTTGTGTTTGTAAAAGCTTCTGAGGTTTTGCGTTTGGAATTCTTTAGGGTTTGGGTTCATGAAGGTTAATATTAGTGAGACGGTGGGTTTGTGTGTTACGCTGTAGAGCGGGGACTGTAATTATGACACTTAAATGTGAGTGTATGAAATGATCTGGTTTGCGTTGCATTGATTGTATGTATTAGCATTTATAAAAGTCTTCCCTGTGACAAATATAACGGGTTATTTTTAACAGGAGAGCTGTTAGGAACAGCCTGACCTTCTGTGAACTGGGTCTTGATATATACTGAGGAGAAAAATAATTTCTCTATTTCCTTTCCCCCCTTTCTAGAAAGGTGACAGGGTTTTCACCATCGATACGATCTCTGGAGGATATGCAGATTATGCAGTTGCTGCAGCTGACAGAGTCTTTCCCTTGCCGGATAAACTGGACTTCAGGCAGGGAGCAGCGATTGGAATTCCCTACTTCACTGCTTATCGCGCTCTGGTCCAAAAGTAAGGTGCCAAGTCCAAGGTTGTGCATTTTCTGTTTGAATATTGAAAACATTGAAGCTCTTGTTTTCATTGCCCTGCAAAATGGTGGGAGATCAATGATTGGGAAATAATTAAAATGCTTAAGTTAAATTTGTTAAACTGGTGGAACTGCCAGTTAATTGTTACCTAGAAGCTGGTGACTGTAGTTCCCAGTCATTTTCTCCTAAGAGAACACACCTGGAAAGGCTTCTTTGATAAGTATCGTGTAGTAAAACGTGTAACTCGTTTTCAGTACTCATTGGTGTTTTAGCTCGGGAGGAAAACCAGGCCCGGTTCTGGTTTGTTGCTGAGGCGGGCAGCGTGCCGTGGAGCAGGCCCGCCTCGCTCCCGGGGCGCTGGCTGCGGCAGGACCGTGCAGCCAGGAGGAGCCAGGCCTGCCTGTCAGCTTAGGGCTGGAGGTCTGGTTTAGTGTCGCAGAACGAGGGATTGGAACTGGTGGGGGTTAGTTTAAGGTCTGTAAGAGGTGAAGATGTTGAGGTTCAGTACCAGACCGTTGCTGCTCCTTGCACCTTGACGTAATTGCGTGCTCCTTCGTAAACGACCCGGTTTATTTTGCCTCCTTGTTTCCCCAAGGAGGCTGATTATCCCTGTTTAGCCATAACATAAAGGGGAAATAATACTGGGTGGAAGGGGTGTGATGTCAGTATATGCAGTCTGATGCTTGATGGTTGTGTGCTGCAGTCGTGATGCCAATATTTTCTGTTTCTCCATGCAGAGGGCGTGCCAAAGCAGGAGAGACTGTCCTAGTGCATGGCGCCAGTGGGGGAGTAAGTATTTTGAGAAGACAAGTTATAAGCAATGCTGCTTTCTGTCTTGTATCTGCTTTCGTCTGTGATACGGTTTAAGGTCACGTTTATATCAATAGATTAAGAAAATCAGGTTTTTATTTCAGATGCTTTAGGATACCTTTTTCTTAGAGCAAACCCTGTTACTCCAAACAGCTGTGAAACTGCGCGAGCAATTGTGTGAGGCCCCTCCTCACAGAGTGCCCCATAGTGAGCACGTTGTCACAGTCGGAAGTGGGAAGCTTTCTAACTGGTCTTCCGGAGGTGTAACTATGGGCAGAAAGCTGGGATTTTAAAACATGTGCACGTTGCTGTCAGTTCTGTGAGCCGCGGCCGCAGCGGCGATGGGTTTCCGGGTGGTTTCACCCTCAGCTAACGGCGAGGGGCACGGGTGGGGCTGGGGTGTCTGAATCCAGGGCTGGGTACTGGGTGACACTGGACACTCCGTTTGCTGTGGCTTCACGTGACAGGCTGACTTCAGGTCTCTTTTACACCACATTCTGGTTCGATTTATCCCCCATACTCGGAGTGTTGTTGCTCAGCTTCTGGTGACGCTCCAAACAGCTGCTGTAAAGGGGCGAAGTCCTTCGTTATTTGGTCACAGCAGAAGGGTGATTATGACACTCATGTGTATGAGGAGTTGTTCAGATCTCATTCCAAGATACTACATTCAGCGTGGTCGCCTCTTTTTTTTTTTTTTTTTTTTTTTTTTTTCCCCCTTAAGGTAAATGTAGTGTTTCTATTCTTACTTATTTTATATTTCTTGCAGATATATTCCCTTGGTTTACAGAAGCACAGGACACAATTCTGTTGTTCTGTGCTCGTGTAGCCTTTGCTGTAGGAACACTTGTAAAAGCAGTGGGACACGTGTGGGTGTGATGCACACACTGAAGAGAAAAGGGGGTTTGTGCTGCGTCTTTTCTTTCAGGTGGTGTTGACTCCCATAATGATTCTTCAAAACGTGCCTCCTTTACAATTTTTCTGTGGAAATCGGTCTGGCCATGATGTATTTTAATTAGCAGTGTTTGTTTTTTCATTTAGTTGAAAACTGGTGATCTGCTGTTGTGAAAACAAGGTCACGTTTGGCGGTTTGGGGAGGTCCTGGCCAGACAGATGGTCAGGGTAGAGTTTTTCGAGAAGCCTGTCCGTGTGTTCTGTGTGTTATCTGTACATTCCCATTTCAAAAGCAGCCACAGGACGGAGCTTTGCTCTGCGGAGCCGGCCCGGGGCCGCGCTGGCCCCCCTGGGGTGGCCCTGGGCTCCTGGGGAGGCAGCGCTGGCCTGCAGAGCTGGGGTGGGACACGGACAGGCTGGTTTCGAAAGAAATCGTTGAATCTGTCTGTGAAAGGTGCAAAAGTGGCGTTAATACAGTTTGTGCTTGCAGATGTCCTTTGCAATATATAAGGCTGGTATCAGAGCGGGGGATTCTCTGAAGAGAAGCATCTCCTTGTCTTTGTAGCAAATGCACGTCGCCCAGCTTTAACAGATGGACGTTCTGCCTGGGTTTATGGCAAATGCTGATGGCTGTTAAACCACAAAACTTTACTGTGCTTCTGTAAATATTGTTTCTTTTTTAAAATATTGTTTGGCTGTCTTTAAGATCCAAATGACTTATTATGGCTAAAAAAATGTGGTTACCAAGCCAACTTTTTAAATGGGTAAGATCCAAGTTGCTGGTAGAATATATAAAATTGAAAATGCTAAGAAAGAGAGAGAAGAAAAAAATTTTTATTTCTTTTCTTCCTCCCCCTCCCCCCCTCCTCAGGTGGGAATAGCAACATGTCAGATCGCCAGAGCTTATGGTTTAAAGGTTTTGGGTACAGCAGGAACTGAGGAAGGCATGAACCTGGTTCTGAGAAATGGCGCTCACCAAGCCTTTAATCACAGAGAAGCTAATTACCTTGATAAAATTAAGGTAAGTGTGTATCAGTGCTAGGTGGTGCAGCGTGTATTGTTCTTACTAACAAAACGTGAACAGGTTTTGCACAAGTTTTTTAAAGTAGATTTTTGTAGGAGCACTAGTGTGCTGCCTTTTCCGCTTCGACCCAAGGAAAAACTTTTCGAGGCTGGAAGAGCTGAGTTGTCTCTCAGGCAATGGCACGCAGAGCCTCTGGCGTTCCGGGAGTCTCAGTAGGGCAGCACGTTGTAATTCGGCGTATCGGACCGTGCTGAAATTAGACTGAGTAGCTGTCAGCCTGAGTACAAAGGCTGTGCTTAGAACTGGGGCAATGAACTGTAGGATGTGTGTTATCTGTAGCACGTGAAATACGTGGTGGTAGCCCAGCAGTAACTGGAGTGGTGTGGATAAGACCTTGTGTCCTGTGCAGGCGTGTGCAGGGGCAGGAGGAGTCAATATCGTCATAGAAATGCTCTCCAACGTCAACCTGGCTGCGGACTTGCAGCTGCTGTCCTGCGGGGGAAGGGTGATGGTGAGTGTTTCCTGGCACTGGCACTGCGGGTGCGTTCCGCGCCGCCGTTCAGCGGTTGTACCTTGGCCTCCTTTAATTTGTACCAGGTTGTGGGCTGTAGAGGTCCCATTGAGATCAATCCGAGAGACACCATGAGTAAGGAGTCCAGCATAATTGGAGTTAGCCTGTATCTTGCAACTGAGGTGAGAAACGTTTTTATTTGAAAGAGCTTTTGGTTGATTTGTTCCCACCCCTGTTTCCCGTTGAAATCATTCGTGGGGGTGAAGGCGTAACTCCGCTGTAAGGCACTTGTTTGTTCCTTTACGTTTTGATTTCCTCCCAGAACCCCCTGAGATCTTTCTCAGGGTAGGAAGCCTCAGTTCACGCTCGTTGCTAGCCCGTGCCCCTGCGGGGGCTCGTGGTGACGCTGTCCCTCCCGCAGGAGGAGCGCCGTGCCTGCGCGGCGGCCGTGCTGCCGGGCCTGGAGGGCGGCTGCCTGCGCCCGGCCGTGGGCCGCGGGTACGCGCTGCCGAGGGCGCCCCAGGCGCACAGCGACATCCTGGGCGGCGCGGGCGCGGCGGGGAAGGTGGTGCTGCTGCCCTGAGCCGCCCGCGCCCGGCACCGCGAACCGGGCTGCGCCCCAGCCCTGGCGCCGGCGGCCGGCGCTCTCGGGACTTGCGCCCGCTAATAATTGACCGGCCGCTTGCTTTCTGTCACGAGCGGAGCCGCGAAGACTTGCAAGTCATTTTTGCTGCTTTTGTGGCTGACGTGGAAACAATAAACTGTCCTGGCGGCCGTTGTGCCGCGGGGGAAGCTGATCCTCGGGTGGGCTTTGATGCCGCAGCAGGGGCTGGGCTGGGAAAGACCTTAAAGCCGCTCCCGGCCCGGCCGGGCAGCGCTGCCGCCATTGGCTGGGGGAAGCTCCGCCCCCGCCCGGCTCCTAGCAACCCGGGCAGCGCTGCCGCCATTGGCTGGGGGAAGCTCCGCCCCCGCCCGGCTCCTAGCAACCCGGGCAGCGCTGCCGCCATTGGCTGGGGGAAGTTCCGCCCCCGCCCGGCTCCTAGCAACCCGGGCAGCGCTGCCGCCATTGGCTGGGGGAAGTTCCGCCCCCGCCCGGCTCCTAGCAACCCGGGCAGCGCTGCCGCCATTGACTGGGGGAAGCTCCGCCCCCGCCCGGCTCCTAGCAACCCGGGCAGCGCTGCCGCCATTGGCTGAGAGAAGTTCCGCCCCCGCCCGGCTCCTAGCAACCCGGGCAGCGCTGCCGCCATTGGCTGGGGGAAGTTCCGCCCCCGCCCGGCTCCTAGCAACCCGGGCAGCGCTGCCGCCATTGGCTGAGAGAAGCTCCGCCCCCGCCCGGCTCCTAGCAACCCGGGCAGCGCTGCCGCCGTTGGCTGGGGGAAGCTCCGCCCCCGCCCGGCTCCTAGCAACCCGGGCAGCGCTGCCGCCATTGGCTGGGGGAAGTTCCGCCCCCGCCCGGCTCCTAGCAACCCGGGCAGCGCTGCCGCCATTGGCTGGGGGAAGTTCCGCCCCCGCCCGGCTCCTAGCAACCCGGGCAGCGCTGCCGCCATTGACTGGGGGAAGCTCCGCCCCCGCCCGGCTCCTAGCAACCCGGGCAGCGCTGCCGCCATTGGCTGAGAGAAGTTCCGCCCCCGCCCGGCTCCTAGCAACCCGGGCAGCGCTGCCGCCATTGGCTGGGGGAAGTTCCGCCCCCGCCCGGCTCCTAGCAACCCGGGCAGCGCTGCCGCCATTGGCTGAGAGAAGCTCCGCCCCCGCCCGGCTCCTAGCAACCCGGGCAGCGCTGCCGCCGTTGGCTGGGGGAAGCCCCGCTCCCGCTGTGTCCTAGCAACGCCCGGGACGCCACCAGCCGCGCTCATTTGAGGAGAAGGCGAGGAGCGAGGAGGTCATGAGAAATGTGGAGTTGGCGAGTAGTGAGTGAGGAGAGCCGTAAGGAGGAGGAGTAGGAGAGGGCAGCAAGCAGCATCAGGCGATGGCGAGCAGCGCTGGGACACGGCGACCGGTCCCACCGTCAGCTCCCAGGCGCAGCCGGAGCCAGCCCCAACAGGTTCCGCGGCACAGCTGCCCCTTGCCGCGCCCGGAGCGCCGGCACTTTGACCTCAGCTGCCCGCCGCCAAGGTGAGTGGGGCTCGGGGGGCTCCGGAGGGCCCAGGGCCGGTCCGGGCGGGCTCCGGGGAGCGGGCGGGGGAGGTCCGGGGTCCGGTCCGGTCGCTGTCCCTCCCGCGGGGTGCCAGGGGGTGGCGGCAGGGGGGACACGGGGGCCGCGGTGCAGTCGGGGTCACCCCTTGCACGTGAACGGGCTGTGTCCCGGTGTGGTTTCTGACAAGCACGGCAGTAGTAGTCGAGGTTAGTAACTGCGGAAGCCAGAGCAGTTCCTCGAGGTGAGGTCCCTGCGGCGCAGCGCCGGGCGGGTGGCCCAGCCGCGGGCAGTGCCTCCCCCTTGGAGCAGGAGGGTCAGTGTACACGTGTCAGAGCCCTGGCTCCTCGCACAGCACCTGCCTCCTTCTGTGGAGACGGGGGATTGTTTTCCTGGCTTTTCATCTTCTGAACAGATGGTCTCGGAGAGAGAGGAACCCACTGGCCATATCTGCTTGGTGTAAGCTTGGAGGCTTTAGTGTCATAAAGGCAGCAGTTACCTTCTGGATGCCCGTACTGGCACGTAGATGGCAAGATCCCGTTCTCTGTGATGGACTTGCATCATCTTTTGAGTCCTAGGCCCATGTGGGCCTGTTAGGCCATTCCCAGCTGGGACTCACAAAGTCCTTACCGTCAGGATTTAACACCAACTCCCAGTTCTGCAGAAAACCATTTTTCCAGCATCTGCTTCCCTCCCTGGAGACCCCGACAGTATCTTTTTGTGGAAGTGGGACATAGGTGATGGTGGCTGAAGGGTTTCTTAGGGAGGGAATGGCAGGCAGGTGGCGGGAGCCTGGGAAGTCTCAGAGGAGTCTTTGCTCCCCAGCGGAATGGCTGGGCCGGCCCCTGCCTTGGGGATGTCGAACTTGCCGTTTGTGGTGTACAGCCTGTGGTGAGGCTTGTCCTGCCCGAAAGCCGGATATGAGCCTTTCTTCTTCGTGTCCCAGCAGGCACGGTGTGAGATCCAGCAGGTCGCTGGGGTGAGGAGTGGTCTCCTCCAGGGCAGGGCTGACTGCCTGAGGGGCAGGAGCCTCCAGCTGGGGCGCACGACACCGGGGCTCCGGTTCCCCGGGACTCCACTGGGCCGGAGCTACAGCTTTGGGGCTCTCTCAGATTATGTCTTTGGGGAGCAGTCACTGGTTTAATTGCACTGTGACTTATTAACTGTGAAGATTTGCTTTACAAACCTGACATGGGATGCCTGCTGTGACTCGATATCCTTTCAGATGAGCAAGAGAGGTCTTAAAAATCTTTGTGATACGCAGCCCTGGCCCTGAGCACAGTGCGTTGTGCGCTGCAGGCTGAGAGAAACCAGACGCTGGTAATCAATGGTAGTGGCAGTGAAAATCCCACTGAATACGGAGTTCCAAGCGGACAGTTCCTTAATTGACTAAAATCATGGTCATCAGCTCTGCCCTGATTTGTGTCTGGTTGTGTAATCCCAATTTGCTGTTTCGGTAGAATGGCGAGTTAATGCAAGGGATATGTGAATTGGGGAATATTCCTTTTTCCCATGGTATATGGTCCCTCACTTTAAAATTCTAGACAGGTGAGAAGCAGAGAGATTATTTGATGGTGATCTTTTCCTTTTAGAAACTCCCAAAATGTACTCTTCAGTATATTCTCATCTATGTTAGTACGCAAGGTAAAGAACATTTACTACAAAAAAGTGGATGTCCATTGAAAAGGTATTGTTAAAATGGGATGTCACCATTTCTCAGCGACTCTGTAGGAAAAGTGCTACACCTGGAACATCACTGGTGAAGAATTCTGAGGAGATTGCTTCACTTGAATCAGTCTTGATTTGGCATAAATTTGGGGGACTCAACAGGAACAAACAGTGTAGGTCCAAGCATGCTAACCAACCTTAAATATGAAATTATTGAAGTAACAGTGATATGTAGTCACTGTCTGTGATACCACAGAGACGAATGTGGTACTAGTTCTGAGAAGAGCTTTGAATCTTGTCCTGGAGGCTACAGATCAGTCAGTCTAGCTCCTGCGCTAGGAAAATTGTCTGCAATTCCAGTAAATACCGAGAATTTGTAGAGAAGAAGAAACAGGATAAACAGGCAGAGAAAAAGGAGTCCCAGAAATAGATTAAAAAAAAAAAAAAAAAAGACTTTTTGGACTTACCGTGACACGACTGTGACAAACACTTTGTACAGTACTGTTTAAGACTCATTCTCCTCCTCTGCTGTATGTTTTTCTAACACACGTTTTTGTCAGTTCTGCACTTTTATCTCTTGTAGAGGATTTAGAGGTGACATTTAAATGTAGTTCTTAAATATTTAACTCTCTGGAAGAAAACTTCTCAGACACGAACTTCTGTTAGCCTTTTGATGATAACAGGTGCAGGAGCAGAGGACTAAATGAGACCAGGGGTCTGCTTTGCTCAAGAGCTTGTTTCTGACGTCACGGAGTTAGGAAATCCGTGACGTTTCTCCGATAACTTGCTCCTGGGGAGGCGCTGCCCAAGCCCCGGGTTGCGTTGCTCTGTGGCGCCAGCAATGAGCCCAGACCCGTGCTGTGCACCGCGGTGCCCGGCGTGTTCCGTGCGCTGTCCCTGTGCCGCCCTCCTGGGCGGGAGGGGCCTTCCCCAGCAGAGAGCTCGGGGTGCCAGGACATCCGGCTGCCTTCTTTCCAGGGGTTTAACAGGTCTTGGTTCAGGCCCAAAACATTTCCTCATTCCCTCCAGTACCCTTCTGAACCTTGAATTTAATTCAGCATTTTTGAGGACCAGCCTGTTCATCATCTAAATGAGAAAATCATGTGCAGACTTCTTTGAAACGGAAGTTGCTACATCCCTCTGCTCAGGTGGGAGCGGCATCTTAGCTGGTTATATGGTCCATGAAATATTAGATGCAAGGAAGTAAATGAGAAGGAATTGGATTGACTTTCTCCTCAGCCACTGTATGCAGCTGCCAGGTGATACCATGAGTCCATCCTCAGCACAGCTGATGTAATCTGGTGGTTTCAAAAGCGAGTGCAAACAGTGGATTAAAAAAGTAATGTAGAAGAGTTGCTGTAGTACCAGTGGTTCATCAACGTGCATAACAGGATGAGCTAAATCGTTTGTTTAAAGTTTAATTTATTGTTGATAGGCTACCTGTGAGGTTATTGTGAAACCCCAGATAAAACTCCTGTAAATCCATGATCTCTTTGGGTTTTTTGATCTTTTTTTAAAAAGAGATTTCTTTTGTTGAGTACACCGTTGTGTCACGGAAGGCAGCGAGTCTGCCAAATGCTTGACAGAGCGCAAACAGTTTCCCAAAATCGCAGAATCAACTAGGTTAGGAAGGACCTTGAAGATCATTTAGTCCAACCGTTAAAATTATAGAAAAATTTCTTGTTGTCCTTGATTGCTGAGTTTGGCCTTGATCAGCTTGTTGTGTACCCCTGAGCAGCTGGAAAAGTCCCAGAGGAGCTCTGTGTCACCTGAGAAAGGAACTGAAGATAAGGAGGAAGAAGGGAAACACTGTGTTTGTCAGATACCCGAACAGTGGGGGATTTCAAGAAAAGTAGCCAATAAATAGACAAACAGCCACGTAACCAGTGAGACTGGTGCATGGAGAAAAGGAACCTCTGCGCTGGGGTAGCTGTGATGGTTCCCCTCTGGCTTTCCAGGGATGCAGGACGTGCCTTGGGTAGAGCAGGGGAGCGTCCTGCTTGGATGGGCTGCGTGGTCTGGTTCTTCCTTTGTTGGTCTTGCAGCTTCGCACCAATAAATAGGAGAGAGATCAATTTGTTCACTTTGGATTGTTCGAGGGACGCATTAGAGAACCTTTAGCATGTTGACGCAGGAAGAGACTTGGAGGCCTTGCGCTCATTTTTATTGCTCTGGATACAGAGGAGGACTTGGCACCCCTGCGCCAGGGCTCTGGGAAGGGGAGGAGCCCAGCAGAGCGTCCCGGAGTCCGCTGGGCCGAACAGCACCTCAGAGCCGTGGCAGTGCTGCCCGGTCGGTGTCTCTCAAGCCTTGGAAGCGCGCTCTGGAATCCCGGAAGAGTCTGTTATCCGGGGAGGCTGTCGTGGGGGTTGGTCTGGGAGCCCTCCAGGGCTGGGCTCTGCCGGAGCCTGTGCCTTGGCGGTGCTGCGCCGGTCGGTGCTGAGCTGCTCTGTCTGCTGTAGACGTCCCTTGTTTCTGACAGGAATCTTCCGGAGGCCGGAAGATGTTGCTTTTACATACTCTGATGGGCATTTACCTGACAAAATGTTGGGCATGATTCAACGAGACTGCATTTTGTGCGGCAAACTATTGGGCAGGTCTCTCTAATAACTTGGCTGTCAAGGGGCTTATATGCATCTGTATTGCTTTTATTTCAGATTACTGGAAACCTATAACAGTCTGAGAGACAAGCACTTGGCTGGATATTTCAGCAATGCCAGGATAAGAAATCACCTTCAGAGATCAGGACTGGTGAGACTGAAAAATTTCCTTTTCTGAGAAAAAAAAAATAATTATTTGTTTCTCTTAATATTGTGCAAGTCAAATCACTGACAGTCGTGTTGTACGTTTGTTAGAGGTATGCGTTGTCATCGGTAAGAATTTGACCAGCCAAACATGTGCAATTCTGCTGTGCCAGATCAAAGCCCCACGATCCCAAAGTTCTCCCCTACACCATATCCCCCGGCAGCATTGATTCTCTTAGGGTACTGATTCTCTTAGGTTTTTAGAATGTGACAGCTAAGCATCTTTGACTCTAATAGCTGTTTAAATAGCTTCAGGGTTATTTTTTAAGAGACTTTAATAAAGCTGAAGGATTTGGTAAAGGTGAACGCGCTGAACATTTTAAAATATACTTATGCGCTCCTGGGTGTGACGGTGTTTAGCACAGGCAGAGGCAACCCCTACGCAGTAGGAAGGCAGGTGTTTAACTGCCCTCCGCTGACTTGGGCAGCAGCCCCTGGAGAGCAAGGCTGAGCCCACAGCTTTTAGGAGATGTGACTGGGGCTCTCCTGCCCTCTTCAGCTGGCTGGTGGGGTCCATGGGGTCAAAGAAATGACAATTCTGTGCTCGGAAGGTGAGTTCCAGCACCGTGGCAGAAGCAGAGGTGGTAACTAAGCAGGAAGAGAAAGCAGCCTTTCTGGGAAATTGGGCTTTGTTCAAAATCATAGCTTGTTCCGTCTTTTCCCTCTTAGTTACATTCTGTTTGTTTACGGCAGATTTCGAGGAGTGGAAGAATAATTCCGGAGAAGGAGTACCGGCTTAACACCCTGCGGGAAGAACATCTGCGACACGTACAGGAGTACCTGGCTGGCACAGTGTTTAATAAGGCCCTTGACGCCGAGGTACGCGTTCCCCAGCTGGGTGAGCCCTGTCAGGTACTCCCCCGCTGACAGCCAGGGCTCTTCACTCCTACTGGACTGTCTGGGGTAGCCGCGCCCTTGCGGCGCCCTGAAGGGCTCTGTCCTGCCGGGAGAAGGAAGTCGTTGTGCTTGACAGCCCCGCGTGAAACCTCCGCTGACCTCTGGTTGTCAGCCCGCCCCGCCAGCAGGGCGAGCGCTGTCCTGGCTCTTGCGCTGCCCTCCCGCTCTCATCAGGCTGTGGGGTGATACTCACGGGGCTACTTGGCTTAAAAAAATTCTAGTCCAAACAAAGCGGTTGGAACGTGGTCATATATCTCACCTGAACACAAAATTCGGGCACGCTCCCGTTACGTATCAAGAATGGAGTTGGTCCCTACAGCTTTACAGATGCGTAGTTGTTAATTGCTGATGTTAATTTACAGAGGTGTCGTGCAAATGGTTGAACCAACAGGGGCTTTGTCATAGGGCTCGGTGAGGGAAACGGCCGGGGAGCAGGCAGGTGATAAGCTGAGCAGAAGCAAGGGTTCTTACCTTCACTGACATCTCATAGTGTCCACTAACGAGGTTTCTCTCTTTCGTTGACAGCGTCGTCATCAGCCAGGAGCAAAGAAGAAACCAGCAAGGAATGGCAGGAAGGAGAAGGTGCGGAATGTCAAGGTAAGGCTGGATGCTCCTGAGCGCTGGGGGGACGCGGCAGCTTTGCCCGGGGTTAAACCGGGGCTCTGGCCAGAGGCTCACTGGGCCAAGGGCTCTGTCTCTGAGGTTTGTGGAAAAAGTACAAGAAAGAGGTAAGTAGAGGGTGATCCTGCCCAGGGTTACGTCTCCTCCTTCCTCTGTCCAGCAGTCAGGAACTTCCATTCACGCGCCTAATTCCTTTGGAATCTACTTATTATTTTGGTTCTGCAGTGTTCTTGGTTGCGGAATTTAATTAGGAGTTGTAGGAAATGGCACTTTCTCACATTTCTGCACAATAATTAATGTATCTGCTGTCTGATAATTCTGTTTGGTGCTCCATTGCTCTCATTATGAAAAGAGTTAATAACTGTTCTTTTCCAAGGCATTTGTAGTTTTACACACCTTTTTCATAATTCTCAGTTTTCCAAGCTGAAGACTCTCAGTCTATTGAGTCTTTCGCCCATGAGCCATTCCAGGCTTCTCATTGCTGTCGCCGGTTTTCAACCTTTTCTAGTTGTACTGTTTCTGTTTTGAAATGGGGAACCAGAACAGGATGAATAAATAATTCAGGCTACGTGTTGCAGTTGTTCTAGTAATTCTAGACGCTGTCTGCTCTGGACTGCAGCTGCACGCTGAGCTCATATTTTCAATTGTTTGCCTCTCCACACCCTATTTAGCAGAACCAGCATGTAAGTAATGAAAAGAGGTTTCAGAAGCCCTTGCTTTGGTGTCATGGAGGTAGAGCTTGGTTCTGTCGTTGTTAGTCATGGAAGTCCCACAGAAGTCAATGGTTCTTCTCCCTGTGAAGTCATTTGGACTCACATGGGACAAATTGTTCTGATTCTGGCTGAAATATACTCAGCGTCATATTTCTTTATTAGGAGCCTGTGTCCATCGAGAAGAATGCATTGTGAAGCTAGCTGCTGCTTGGAGCAGCTGAAAAGCAATGTCCAATCTTTCTGATTTTAAATAATACCTTTATGAGGGAAAGGAAGGAGGAGATTTTCATGACAGACAGCGATGGCTGTGGCAGTTGCACTGTTTACTGACTGAAGTCCTGCTGGCAGAGTCACCCCAGTGGCAGCCTGTGAAGGGAGCCTGGACTTGGGTGATTTTGGAACATAAACCCAAACTGCTTCCTTCAGCGGGGAGTGTAGGGGAGAGGCCTGCTGTCCTGTTTCGGCTGGGACAGAGTTAATTTTTCTTCTTAGTAGCTAGAATAGTGCTGTGTTTGGATTCAGTGTGGGGTTTGGTATCAGAAGAATGCTGATAGCACAGGGACGTGTGTGCATTGCTGCCAAGAGACCAAGGACTTTCCAACTGCCCCTGTCCTGCCCGCGGGCGGGTGCACAAGAAACTGGGAGGGGGCACGGCTGGAGCAGCGGCCCCAAACTGGGCAGGAGAATATTCCCTATCGTGTAACGTCACGCTCAGGATGTAAAGGAGGGTCGTCTGGGAAGGGGTTGGTTCTCTCTCGCTTCTGGGATGGCTTTGTCGGGTTCTTGGCTTCTCCGGGATCACCAGCTGGGAACGGGCGGGGTGTCAGCCAGCGGGTGGTGGCAGGCGCCTCGTGCCTTACCCGTTTATACTTTCTAATATTGTTGTTTTATTTCACTTGTTAAACTGTTTCTATCTCAGCCGCTGAGTCTCCCCCCCTCTACCCCTCCAGTTCCCTCTCCCGTGGCCCAGGGTTGGGGGTGAGTGAGCGGCTGCCTGGCGTTTGGCTGCGGGGGGCTCGAACCACGACCCCCGCAGATGGGTGATCTGTGTCTGCTGCGGAACCACGCCGGGACACAGGGACCTGGCTGCAATTAGCAGTGTGATTTAACCCTCAGCTCATACGTTCAGTGAATTCGGCTGAGTAGCTAACCTGAAAGGAAAGGAGAGAGACAGATGACTGAGCAAGGGAGGATGGGAGACAGAGCTGCCTGTTTCCAGAAGGGTGCTCAGCCCAGTGTGGGGCTTTTGAAAAGAGAAGGGAGGGAGGGGCAGCAGCCAGAGCAAGGAAGTGGCAGGTGCACTCAAATTTAGAAGAGAAAGAGACCTTCAGCCAAGCCAAGAATTGGGAGATACGCAGAAAGAGGCAGATGAATTGAATTTGGGAGGATCAGCAGCGGGAGAGGGCTGCAGGGGAATGAGTCAGAGGTGGGAACAAGTGTTTCCCCTCGTCCCTCTCCTTCTCCCCGTGGTTTCCTTTCCTTCCTTAAGCAGGCGTCCCCGTGTCACAGCTGTCCGGTGACAGACAGCTGGCAGGCCGGCTCAGACACTGCTGTTAGAGCTGGCAGGCCGATGTTGACTTGCCTCTTTTACACAGTTTAGTACCTCAGAGACGTAAATTTTTCTTTTAGGTGGAACCAGCCAGAAGACCAGCGGGAAGTGCCATGTTTATACGCTTCCCTCACCCACCGGCCGGTCCCAGAAGTCGTGGGCTCTTCCCTCCCATCTCCAGAGAACCAGCTGGTCGCTCCCGACGACAAGGGGTGAGTTTTGTCAGCACCCGAAGGCGCTGGCGTGAGCACACACAGCGCAGGCGTGCACGTAGGCCTGTGAGGTCTGGGCTTAGTCTAGAGCAGTGACTGCCCCATCCTCCATCCCCTGGGGCCGACCTCCTGTTTGCAGGGTTGTGTCATTAGAGAGAAGTCTGCAGAAGCTGATGTTGCAGGGATGGCACATCAGAACCTAGAAAAAAAAAAGTCTTTGTGATAAATCTGCTTTAATCCTTCCCTTTTCTCTGCCTTGTCGCCCAAGGCTAGGCCAGTGTCAGTACATTAAGTCTTGTTAATGAGTGCTGTGGCTGTAGGCTGTTCACACACCTGCCAAAATCCTGAGAGCAATGGAGGTCTTTTAGGAAACAGGTGAAGGGGTGAAGTGCGACTAAAGCTCACCCTGAAGGCCGTGCTTTGGAGCTCTGGCTCAGAAACCATTTCCTCTCTGTTAACAGGCAGAGGAAGAATGTTAATATACTCTTGAAATATAATGATACTAACGTCTAAGGTCAAAGGTCAAATAGATGGTTCAGTTTTAACTGGCTCTCGATTTCAGTGAAGATCGTGGGTGCAGACTGAAGTGAGGTTTTCAGTCCTGAGTAACCTCCTCTGCAGAGAGAGGACGCTTGGGCCTGTAGTTGTGTGTGATGGTGGACACCATGGCATCGACACTGATCCAAGGAGCCTGCCTCTTCTGAGGCAGCGAGTTAACTCGGAGAAACAGGCTTTTAACTTGGTGTTCTGAAGGGTATACAGGGAAAAGGTGAACTAACATGTCATAAAAATGCTGAGTGTTGAACAAAGATAGGCCTGCTTTGGTGTGCGTTGTCGGTGTGCGTGTGCTGAAGCACACGGCTGCGTGCCTGTGAGCTCACCTGAAGAGACAGCAGCAAAACCTGTATTTATGGTCATTCTGGGTGCTCCAGTATCTGGACGCTCAGTGAGAGATGCCTAAAGGTGCCTGGCTCTTCGGAGGCAGACTAGAAAATTTAATTTCCTGAAGGTACCTGAGAATCACTCATCACTTCCAAATACCTCCATCAGTGCTGCTTTTTTTTTTTTTTTTTCTTATGATGCTGCTCTGCACTGGAAACTGTACGCTGAGATTTTGTAGCTGTTTTCTTTTTCCTTTTCTAGACTTGCAGGCGACCACATACAGCTCCACAGTATCTGCAGCACTCCCTCAGTTTCCCACCTCTTCCCATCATTGCTGCAGAAGAGGCTGTGAAGACTCCAACACCTGAAAAGAAGTGCCCGGCACCTAAACCCAGCCAACAGCTTGCCGGCAGGGTGAGGCCATAGTTCTGTCTGAAAATAACGTGATTTTAGGGACAGCTTTATAATACTGCTTTAGTACTGTAGTTCCCAGAACTGTATACTGCAGGCAACATGCCTTCCAAACAGTGATCAGCTTTTATTTAAACTCTCCTCTTTAACGTCCCCTTAATTTTCAAGACATTGACTTACTGGTCAAATGCCCAGTTCTTGATCACAGGAAGAAAAATGTGGTGACTTATTTTTGATAGTATAAAATCTCTGCATACATAATTTTCTCCCTCCACATAGACTGCTATGTAGAGGGGGAGGCAGCCACCTGGTTAACTCCAAGAACTCAGGAATATTTTCACACAGTCTTACAAGTTTTCATCTTCATCTACAGCTGCAAAGTAGCAAAAGACTTTATTTTTTTTTACCATTCCTCCTGCTAAGTCACACTGGCAGGTTCAGAGAATGAGAGCTTTTTGGAGTAGCCAGACATGATCTTGATACATACACAGTTACTTTCAGGTGAGATTTGGACTTGTCTTCTGTTTTAGAAAGACGTGGTGTGCTCAGTTTTGTGTTAGGAGTTCCATGGGACTGGGGGATTTTGGAATGGGGCTGTGACCACTGCCTGGCAGACACTGGACGAGTAGCTCCCTCCTGCATTTGCTCTGTATGGTGATGGGCAGGATCCTTTCTCCAAGAATTTGCTGGCACTTTCTACTTAATGCTCCCTGCTGACGAAACAGCCAGATCAGTCACAGGGTATGCAGACATGACGCAGAGCGCAGACCCAGCACACGCGGCGTTTGCAGAATTTATTCTCTAGAGGTGCCTTTTGCTGTTCAGGACCCTGGGCCTCTGTTTGTGTCTCATCCTGAAGGAGGACTAGACCGCCACTACAAACGCGAGAGAAGCGTTTTGAACCACATCTTGCGTAATCGATGCCAAACGATGTTACCTGCCGGCGGAGGGAGCGCAGCAGTGCCGTGGGGTTCTGTCTGCTGGCGAGCAGAACGCTGCACGGTTACAAGCAGTACCCGGCTCACAGTGCCGTGTATACCTGTGGGGGTGACGATTCCAAGCAGTCTGCCTCTTGCTTTGCAAATTAAAAGAAAGGGTTTTAGCACAGAAATATTTTCATGAACGAAATTGCAAGCACCGAGTTACGGAATTGTTCTAGAAGTACACACACGTCTTACTAGGTGTAAAGAGCTGTCAAACCATGGTTGGTTCAACGCGCTCGGTCGCTGGTTTTGCATAACCTATTTAACCTGGTTAAAATCTTTTCACAGGAGGAGAGGCGTGAAGGCCCAAATGTGGTGGAAGGCACGACTGATAAGTCTCCCATCATTTTCGATCTGATACCAACGCCACCTCCACCCAAGCAAAAAGCTGGAAAGACACTGAGAAGTGGGGTGACAAGAGGGAGGCAGTTGCGTCCCATCAGTGTGCCCACTGAGGCAGAGCACCTTCTGAGGAAGGTAAGTTAGCTCTGTCTACTTCTCTGTTTAGGTACAGGTATATAATCTTCCTTGTTGGTGTATTTGCCTAATGCTGAAAGATGTGTAGACCTAGTTTGCATAAAGATTCACTGAATTTTTGAAAGAAAGAAAATTCCTAACTACTGAAATATGTAGCTGCCACCCATCTCTCTATACACTAAAATGTTTGGTGTTTTTCGTCAGCTGGGGGGAAAAAAGGTCTTGAACAGGAAAACCATGGGGACTCTTACTTAAAGCTTTCTGGTTTAGTCAATCTGCTCCTGTCTCTGACTGTATCTGGTACCAGGACTTCAGAGGGGTATGTGAAGTGCCTTGAGCGTATGGAAACTTCATCTCTTACACTGGATCTCCAGCCAGGTTTGACTCCTGTACAGGGAATTGTAGGAACCCTGGATTGGGAGGCATGATACAGGTCATGGTCCCTGCAATTCTGGGCAATTCGATGCAGTGGATTTTCAGTTTGAAATATTCTCCTCCCCTTCTGCATGTTACAAAGCTCTTCCCAATTTAAGCAGCTCAAGGCCTGTCTTAAAAGACGAAGCCTCAAGTGTACGCCACATGTGCATGCTCTTTGTGTCCACCTTTTGTTAGAGTTGGAAACTGAAGGCATTTTTTGTGTATTTCCAGCTTCAGAGTTCTGGAGTGGTCCCCAGGTCCCCAGCACCCAGCGGCCCATGTGTCACCATGGCCGCTGTGGGGAAAAACCTCTGTGTATCTGGCAAGGCTGCTGGGGACAGGAGTGACATCGCAGTCTGTCAGCAGCCCTGTGGAGCGGAGAACCTCTCTGTTCACAGAGACAGCCCGTTGGAAGGAGGTAAGGGTGAAGAGTCAAAGAGTTCATACTGATTCTGGCAAATTTTTTTTTTTTTTTTTGGCTAAAATGTTGGTGTGGGATCAAAATGACTTCAGCTGAGCTCAGTCAAGGTATATGCATCCAGGGGTTTTTATACCATCTGCCTCCACAGTAAATCTGGATCTACTGTTTCACAATTGAAAGTGAGGTTAGAATTACTTCTGCAAGTTATGGTGGAAGGAAATTAGAGAACTAATTTAACAAAATACTGTAGCTTAGGTTAATTTCGCATAGAGCTGTGTGGTTAATAAAGTAGTATTAGTAGTAGCAAACTGTCCTTAAATAGGGGTTATCTGTTTCTGGCTTGCTACCACACGAGTGCTTAACGCTCTGCAAGGCGGTTGCTGCTGGGTTACTCTGACCGTCTTGCGCGTTGCTTTTGTTTGGTTTGCATTCAGAATTGAGACAGTAAAGCCAGTAACGTGCTGTTCACTGAATAATGCTGAAGCCTTCAAAGATGTTTGCTTCTAGAACCCCTCTCTTGTGTGAAAGAAACTTTAGTTTAGGCACTTTCACCACTAGGCTCAGATGAGTTGAGCAAGGACTACTGAAGAAGAACCTTGCAAACCTAGAGGACAGAATGTTATGCGGTATCAATGGAATGTGTCAAGCTAGTGATCTGGTACTGAGCTGGCCTAAGACAATAGTGTTGTCCTTTATTAGCACAATTCCTGTGTGCTTACATCCAACACACACGGTTTCGTGGCTCTAGGCTTGGACAGAGATCCCCTGTCCAACACAGACAGATAGTCCGAATGGTAAGGAGGTAACGGCGTTTGCTTCTTAGTCCAGTCCTGCATCATCTCTGCTGCCAGGAGGCTACCTGAGATTCAGGGATGGTGCGGGTCAAGGAAGGACAAGAAAAATCATTGAATCCTAAAAATTACGGGTAGGAACGACCTCCTAAATAGCATAGAGATTTGTCCCCATCTACCTGGGGGTTACCTAGGTAAACTTTATAGCAAATTAAGAAACCAAGTGTAGAGCAATGAAAGAATTGGTTCTCAGTCCATTCTTGGGCCTCCAAGGGTCATTCCCAGGGCGGTGTTGGGAGGAGACTGATAGGCACTGTTCTGGTTTTGTCCCGCTGACACCCATCTGACAGGGTTTCTCCTAACCGGTGCTGTCATTAGCAGTGCAGAACTAATTTATTGGAGAGAATTGCGTAGGCTGAAGAAAGCAAAAGGTGCAGAGTGCTCCCCTGGGGTGGTTCAGTTGCAGTCTGAGTGCGGGCAGATCACCGTGGTGGTGTGACAGGGTCTGTCAGAAGCGTGGAAGTACCCGGGGTGGGCTCCTGCTCTGTCTTTTCTGATCTCGCTGTGCTCTTCGTGCCCAGGAGATACTGCCAGTCCCAAGAGAGAATTGCTGTCAGCGGCGTTTGTCACCCGGCCCTAGGCTCTGTGTTTCGAAAGACTGTCAGTTCCTTTTTGTCAGATGTATGACTTGACTGTGAAGCATCACAATCATGGCATTTACAGAGCAGAAAATACTTCTCCACTTATTTTTAGATAAGCTTAGGTCTTCAGTCACTTCAGTTGGGGAACTGAGGATTCATCAGAACTGTAGTTGAGAGCTTAACATAGACATTTTTTTTAAAAAAAAGGATTCATAGAACAATAACAATTTTATGTCTATAAACCAATATTGCTGCTCCTGTGTTGAAACCCCCACAGACTGCCTGACAAAAGCAATCTCACCACTTTGTGAAAATGTGGAAGGTTGCTGCTCTATGGTTCAGTAGATGCCCCGGCATGAATTTTCCCTGGATTTTTAATGGTTGTCTCCGTTTGGTTTTAATCTACCTCAAAAAATTATTGCTGGTGAAGATTGACATGGCTCCAGTCTGGTCTGCCCTAACGTTTCAAATTTTAAACCAAGCTGAGGCAGCTGGATGACTTCTGCTCCCCTTTCGCTTCTTAATGGCTTCTCCCAAGCTCATCTCCCGGTGAGCAGTGGCCTGATGGGCAGTGAGGAACCTTCAGCTTGGTCTTGGTTCCCTCCAGGAAGGTTTGTGGTCCCTGCACCCCGAGCCGTTCATTGCTGGGAGCTGTACTGGCAGGTCACCTTAAGCTTCCACTCCCCAGCAGCAGAGAGTCCGAAAAGCAAAGAAACCCACAGGGTAAAACTGACCTCAGTCTGCACTGCTGCTCTTCCGTTTCCTTCTGCCATCCCCTAAGGGTCCGACAGCTGGCAGGAACAGGCGTCTCTGTGGGTTTTAAATCGCTAGCTGTGCGCAGTCGTACTTTGGCACATTAATCCAGGGTGTTCTAAGGGTTTTTTTCTGGTCAGCTGGGAGCCTCTTGACCTCCTTCCTCTATGTGAGCCTAAGAGCACACTCTTGTAAGGTGTGTTGTCTTTCGTCTGGGGAGTGTATACAGGAGGCTGGAGGTTCCTTCTCGTCTCTGGTCTGTCAGCTCTTTTCCCTCAGTGATTCTTTCTCAGATGAAACTGCTTCTGCCTCAGTCTCCTCACCTGGCTGCAGACAACTGTCAATACCATTTAGTTCAGAGCCGGGTGGTCTTCATGTGTTGGTCTTCGCACGGGTCTGTGTTTCCCATGCAGAGAGCAGGGTAGAGAAGATGTAGTTCCTGGGCAGCCCGACTTCTGTGGCAGCTGTCCCCCTGGATCGGGGTTGAAACATGTTTGCTTCCTGGGCAGGTGGTCTTTGGAAAGACCCGAATCTCCTCGTTGTTACCTTCTCAGGTTCCACGGTGCCTCATTTGGAATGCTTTAATGCTGAAACAACCTCACGGTTGCCGTTACCATTCTGCCCAAGGCAAGACCTCACTTTACAGAAGGGAATGCTTTGTAAGCAGCAGCCAGAGTAAATGAACTGCTCTTTCTGCTCATGAAGCAGGTAAACAGATAGACTATACCATGCACCACACAGCATTTGGTTTCTTTCAGGCAAAGTGAACAAAGCATCTATTTTACAGGGACCATCAAAATCCATTACATTGGACTCAGTCCAATATAAGCAGCCGGACAGTTTGGACACTACTTTTGTGGAGACAGGAATCTTTACTCTGAGCTGGGATGACAGTTTGGGATGTTTTCATTTTGTACCTGAACTTCCCTTAGAAATTTTAAAAATAATTTCATGTTACTGATTTTGGTAATGGACTTGAGCTCTCCCAGATTCAGGAGGTGGGATTTTCAGTGTGAGTGGTGTGAAAGTATAGTAGTGATTGATAACTGACCTTGTAATATATATATATATATATATGTGTGTATAAAAGAAGAAAACATTTAAAAGATATAAAAGATAAGGTACAGAAAGCTAGTGGTAAACATAAGGAAGAAACCTGGTGCGAGATGTGTCTTGGACAAAGGCATGATTGCTTGTATTGCAAAAAGTAGAGTGTTGAATTTTGAAGTGTGGTCCAGTGTTCAGCGATGCGGGGTCTGGCGGGAGGAAGCCACCTGCTGAGCTCTGTCCTCTCCCTTGCCGACCTCCCTCCTCTCTCTGGAAACTCTCTTCCCAGCCTGTCCTGCCTGCTCCTGGTTCCTGCACTGTCTGCAGCCACCTGGGCTCCTTGTGCACCTTCCACTTCCCTCTGCAGAGACCTGGGAGCGAGTCGGGCCCGGCTCTGAGGGGCAGGAAGGGAGGGGTGGCCGCGGGGAGCAGCGGGGCCAGGGGGAGGGCTGTGGCAAGCTGGACACGAGCTCCATGCGGCTGGCAGAGACGGGACGGGCAAGTAGTGTCCTCCAGGCCTGGAGTCTCCTCTGTCTGCCGTCCCAGAGACGGGCCCTGGGTGCACAGGCGGTTGCACCAGCAAGCAGCAGAAAGCAGTAACTGTGGGGTGCAGCAGTAGTGCAGGGGGGTAAAACAAATCAAAAGGAGTGGGAGATGATTTGGCGCAAGAGAGCCTTTGCGCAGTTTGGGAAAGACATTGCTCTTGTTCCTTTTGGTGGCACAGAACTTCCCTCTTCTTAAGGAACCGGCACCTGCCGTGTTTGTACAGAACAGCGGTGCAGCAGCACAGGCTGCTGGGGGGCTGCCCCGGGACAGACCCCACAGACCGAATTCAGCGAGGGCATTGCCGTGAAATTCCCAGCGGACAGGAATTGACCTTGTGTTATTCCCCTGATGTAATTACAGAATCCATGGGAAGCAATGACACGAATAGCTGAGTATTCTTTTTCCTCTGTGTGTGTATTTTACATGAGCAATTTACCAACTATTTCTTAACTTTGGAGCGTTACTGTCAAGCTTCTAGCTACTTCGTAGACACACCTGGGCTCCCTGCTAGGCAGGTGGGGGAAGGGGGAGAGTACAGAGGGCAGGCAGAGCGGTCAGAGTTGAAAGATGGTCCTGCATCAGCATTTTGGCTTAAATTGGTTATGCCAGCTGCCAGAACAGCAGCACTAGAAACGTAGTCAGAGCAAAGGTGCATGATGAGAAGCAGCACAGCAAGCTTTCTTCTTGTCACCATGTTGATGTCCCCTCATTGCTTGGGAGAGGTAGCATCTTTAATAATAACCCTGTAAAACAGCCTTAACACTAACACAAATCTCAATTCAAAAGTCTTATGCTGATTATTTTTTAATAGCACCAGATGGAGCATTCTTGGCAGAAGGAACAAGAACACTTAATGTGCAGGAAGCAGCAGAAAAAGTGGCATGGGAAGGGCAGATGGTAGGGGAGACACAAGTACATGAGGAGGCAGATTTTGTTGAAGAGGAAGAAGTTTGCACCAAAGAGGCAGGAGAAGAAGTGGAATGGGTGGGCGATTTTCTGCCCCAGGAGGAAGAAGTGGCTGTGCTGCAGGCAGAGGGTCAGCTTGTGGTGGAGGAATCTGCTCCTGCAGAGAGTGCCATGGCATAGGGAGATCCCAAAGGACAGGCGACAGGGAAAGGAAAGGAGTTTGGCACTGAGGTGGCACCTGGGGAACAGGGAATGCTGGTGGAGGGGATGGAGAACTAGGCAGAACTCGAACAGCAGGGAAGCGGGGAAGAGGAGCTGTCAGGGGCAGGAGAAGACCTTGGCCAGGAGGAAGGCAGAATGCAGCCCGAGGAGCTGGGGGGGGCTGAGGACCTCTCTCAGAGTGATGACGAGGACTCTGGCGTAGAGGAATCGGAGAGAGAGAACATGAAGGAGGGAAGTTTTTCAGGGGAAGATGATGCGGCAAGTGCTGAGTCTGAGGGAGAGGAGGACCTGAAGGAGGGAGAATTTGACGAGAAAGACCTGACGATTACTCTGTTTGCAGGAGATGAGAAACTGGAGGAGAGCGAAGTGGAAGTGAGAGATGAGAAGAGCGCTCTGTCTGCAGATGAGCCCCTGCAGGAGAGCGAAGTGGAAAGGAGAGACGAGAAGAGCGCTCTGTCTGCAGAAGATGAGCCCCTGCAGGAGAGCGCAGTGGAAGGGAGAGGCCTCACGAGCGCTCTGTCTGCAGAAGATGAGCCCCTGCAGGAGAGCGAAGTGGAAGAGAGAGGCCTCACAAGCGCTCTGTCTGCAGAAGATGAGCCCCTGCAGGAGAGCGCAGTGGAAGAGAGAGGCCTCACAAGCGCTCTGTCCGCAGAAAATGAGCCCCTGCAGGAGAGCGAAGTGGAGGAGAGAGACCTCGGAAGCGCTCTGTCTGTAGAAGATGAGCCCCTGCAGGAGAGCGAAGTGGAAGAGAGAGACCTCACGAGCGCTCTGTCTGTAGAAGATGAGCCCCTGCAGGAGAGCGAAGTGGAGGAGAGAGACCTCGGGAGCGCTCTGTCTGCAGAAGATGAGCCCCTGCAGGAGAGCGAAGTGGAGGAGAGAGACCTCACGAGCGCTCTGTCTGCAGAAGATGAGCCCCTGCAGGAGAGCGAAGTGGAAGAGAGAGGCCTCACAAGCGCTCTTTCTGCAGAAGATGTGCCCCTGCAGGAGAGCGAAGTGGAAGAGAGAGGCCTCACAAGCGCTCTTTCTGCAGAAGATGTGCCCCTGCAGGAGAGCGAAGTGGAAGAGAGAGGCCTCACAAGCGCTCTGTCTGCAGAAGATGAGCCCCTGCAGGAGAGCGAACTGGAAGGGAGAGACCTTGGGAGCGCTCTGTCCGCAGAAAATGAGGACCTGCAGGAGAGCGAACTGGAAGGGAGAGACCTCACGAGCGCTCTGTCTGCAGAAAATGAGCCCCTGCAGGAGAGCGAAGTGGAAGGGAGAGACCTCGGGAGCGCTCTGTCTGCAGAAAATGAGGACCTGCAGGAGAGCGAAGTGGAGGAGAGAGACCTCACAAGCGCTCTTTCTGCAGAAGATGAGCCCCTGCAGGAGAGCGCAGTGGAAGAGAGAGGCCTCACAAGCACTCTTTCTGCAGAAGATGAGCCCCTGCAGGAGAGCGAAGTGGAGGAGAGAGACCTCGGGAGCGCTCTGTCTGCAGGAGATGAGCCCCTGCAGGAGAGTGAACTGGAAGGGAGAGACCTCACGAGCGCTCTGTCTGCAGAAAATGAGGACCTGCAGGAGAGCGAAGTGGAAGGGAGAGACCTTGGGAGCGCTCTGTCTGCAGAAGATGAGCCCCTGCAGGAGAGTGAACTGGAAGGGAGAGACCTCACGAGCGCTCTGTCTGCAGAAAATGAGGACCTGCAGGAGAGCGAAGTGGAGGAGAGAGACCTCACGAGCGCTCTGTCTGCAGAAGATGAGCCCCTGCAGGAGAGCGAAGTGGAGGAGAGAGACCTCGGGAGCGCTCTGTCTGCAGAAGATGAGCCCCTGCAGGAGAGCGAAGTGGAGGAGAGAGACCTCACGAGCGCTCTTTCTGCAGAAGATGAGCCCCTGCAGGAGAGCGAAGTGGAGGAGAGAGACCTCACGAGCGCTCTTTCTGCAGAAGATGAGCCCCTGCAGGAGAGCGAAGTGGAAGAGAGAGGCCTCACGAGCGCTCTGTCTGCAGAAGATGAGCCCCTGCAGGAGAGCGAACTGGAAGGGAGAGTCCTCGGGAGCGCTCTGTCTGCAGAAAATGAGCCCCTGCAGGAGAGCGAAGTGGAGGAGAGAGACCTCACAAGCGCTCTTTCTGCAGAAGATGAGCCCCTGCAGGAGAGCGCAGTGGAAGGGAGAGTCCTCGGGAGCGCTCTGTCTGCAGAAAATGAGCCCCTGCAGGAGAGCGAAGTGGAGGAGAGAGACCTCGGGAGCGCTCTTTCTGCAGAAGATGAGCCCCTGCAGGAGAGCGAAGTGGAAGGAAGAGACCTCACAAGCGCTCTGTCCGCAGAAGATGAGGACCTGCAGGAGAGCGAAGTGGAAGGGAGAGACCTCACAAGCGCTCTTTCTGCAGAAGATGAGCCCCTGCAGGAGAGCGAACTGGAAGGGAGAGACCTCACGAGCGCTCTGTCTGCAGAAGATGAGCCCCTGCAGGAGAGCGAAGTGGAGGAGAGAGACCTCGGGAGCGCTCTGTCTGCAGAAGATGAGCCCCTGCAGGAGAGCGAAGTGGAGGAGAGAGACCTCACGAGCGCTCTGTCTGCAGAAGATGAGCCCCTGCAGGAGAGCGAACTGGAAGGGAGAGTCCTCGGGAGCGCTCTGTCTGCAGAAAATGAGCCCCTGCAGGAGAGCGAAGTGGAGGAGAGAGACCTCACAAGCGCTCTTTCTGCAGAAGATGAGCCCCTGCAGGAGAGCGAACTGGAAGGGAGAGACCTCACGAGCGCTCTGTCTGCAGAAGATGAGCCCCTGCAGGAGAGCGAAGTGGAGGAGAGAGACCTCACAAGCGCTCTGTCTGTAGAAGATGAGCCCCTGCAGGAGAGCGAAGTGGAAGAGAGAGACCTCGGGAGCGCTCTGTCCGCAGAAGATGAGCCCCTGCAGGAGAGCGAAGTGGAAGGGAGAGACCTTGGGAGCGCTCTGTCTGCAGAAAATGAGCCCCTGCAGGAGAGTGAACTGGAAGGGAGAGTCCTCGGGAGCGCTCTGTCCGCAGAAAATGAGGACCTGCAGGAGAGCGAAGTGGAAGGGAGAGACCTCACAAGCGCTCTGTCTGCAGAAGATGAGGACCTGCAGGAGAGCGAAGTGGAAGGGAGAGACCTTGGGAGCGCTCTGTCTGCAGAAAATGAGCCCCTGCAGGAGAGCGAAGTGGAAGGGAGAGACTTTGGGAGCGCTCTGTCTGCAGAAAATGAGCCCCTGCAGGAGAGTGAACTGGAAGGGAGAGTCCTCGGGAGCGCTCTGTCTGCAGAAGATGAGCCCCTGCAGGAGAGCGAAGTGGAGGAGAGAGACCTCACGAGCGCTCTGTCTGCAGAAGATGAGCCCCTGCAGGAGAGCGAACTGGAAGGGAGAGACCTCGGGAGCGCTCTGTCTGCAGAAGATGAGCCCCTGCAGGAGAGCGAACTGGAAGGGAGAGACCTCGGGAGCGCTCTGTCTGCAGAAGATGAGCCCCTGCAGGAGAGCGAAGTGGAGGAGAGAGACCTCACAAGCGCTCTTTCTGCAGAAGATGAGCCCCTGCAGGAGAGCGAACTGGAAGGGAGAGACCTCGGGAGCGCTCTTTCTGCAGAAGATGAGCCCCTGCAGGAGAGCGAACTGGAAGGGAGAGACCTCGGGAGCGCTCTGTCTGCAGGAGATGAGCCCCTGGAAGAGGGAGGGGTGATGGGAGCAGGCGGGGGGGAGATAGAGTGGGGCAGGGGTGTCAGCTGAGCGAGGGCACTCTGGGGGGGATTGTTACGGGTGCTCTCTATTAAACAGCCAACCACTAAAAATAATAAAAAGTTATTATTAACACAGGTAACTAGCTCTCTGTAAATTACAGGTTCGAATGTCTGTGAGAGAACAGAACAGCTTTCTAGGGTTTAAGGGCCACCCAAAACGCAGAACAAAGCCCCCCTCCCTGGGGTTTAACACCCACCCCAAACGCTCTATCGCTCACCTGACAAGTGAGGGCTCTCACCCTCGAGGAGCTGCTCAGGGCAGCGTCCTGACCCAGGGGAGAGTCCTGACTGCAGCTGCTGCTCCAGGGACGAGCTCCAAATGGCTCCCCGGGGACTCCCTTTATCCCCAGGCCCAATCCGACCTGGAGTCAGTAGCGGCTCCCATTGGCCAAAGGCCCCAGTTGCCACGAGGCCCTGAGAACAGGGGCAGCCCAAAGCTGCTACACCTCAGCAGCCAAGAAGCTCTGCTCTCATTGGGCGGATGCGCCTGCCACAGGGATGGGGAAGGGGCAGCTGCTGGAGCTCGTGGGCAAGGGGTCAGCCAGGAGGGTGTGAGGGAAGGGGCCGAGAACCAGTGCGAGGCGGGGGGGGAGCGGGGCACAGCAACATCTCGTGTTCCCTCGGCACGGAGACCTGCGTGAGTCACGTCCCTTGGAGAGCAGCCGATGGCAGAAACATCCTGAGCCGGAGCTGAGGCCAGAGCAGGCGGGGTAAAAGCTGAGGGGAACCACCAGACCTCTCCGACAACAGGGGAGAGGGGGTAGTGCAGGGAGCAGCTGAGGACACGAGCAGAGGAAGGACAGTCCCCTGGAGCCGGCCCAGATGCCCTGGGAGCTGCTGGCAGGGCCAGAGGAGCAGCAGCCCCGTGAGGTGAGTCCTGCGCGGGTCGGCCGCTGCCCTGCGCCCGGTCAGGTCCCCGGGCTGGTCCCCGCAGGAGCAGCGGGTGCAGCACTTGGCCCTGCTCCTTACACTTCCCTTAAGTATCTGCTGCTGGCCGCTGGGTAGGGGATGGTAAGTCCTTTTGGGCGGCGTCTTCTGTCCCCTTCCCAGTTCCCGAAAACTCCTTGCAAATCCCTTGGTTCTGGTGCTACGCTGGCCGCCCCTCACCCCTTGCAGAGCAGCTCCCGCCACCCAGCAGGGCAGCCCCAGGTCAAGGGAAGGGCAGCCCCAGGTCAAGGGAAGGGCAGCCCCAGGTCAAGGGAAGGGCAGCCCCAGGTCAAGGGAAGGGCAGCCCCAGGTCAAGGGCAGCCCCAGGTCAAGGGCAGCCCCAGGTCAAGGGCAGCCCGGCTCCTCTGCCCGCTTTGGCAGGTGCTCCTGGTAAATCTGTTCCCGTGGTGTATCAGTAGCTCAAAGCTTAGCACCTTTTTTGTAAAGCTAATGTTTTACCTGTTGTTTTGTAGGTGCCCTCAGTACAGCTCCAGGTTGGGGAAGAAACTCCAAGCTTTCTCTGCTGCTGCTTCAGTGCTCTGTCCTGCAACATGTACACAAACGCTGTAGATTTGTGCCGGTTGGGATGATCTTTATTTTACTCTGCGAGTACCACAACCATCTATCACGCTTTGCTAGAGCAGCTTCTCTGTGCGGAGCAGACACCTGAAATGCTCCAACCCCGATGCACCGCTCCCTCGTGCTCTCAAGGACAGTAACAGCAAGGATTATCCCTCAGCTCTCAGGCTCGCTCTCCTAAGACACGGAGCAATATTGGACTGGCTGAGCCTCCCTCCTTCCCTGGGCACCGCTCGCTTCTGATGGTGATGGCTGCTGTGGGGGGGGGTGGGGGTAGATGTGCTTTCTGTGTTGTTAATTGTTGAGTAAGAGGTTTCACGTTCGTGTCCATCCGTGTCTGTGCTGTGTTATCTGTCGGTTGCTGAGCCGGGGCTGTGTCTCTGCTGGGCGCGGGGCCCCGGCTCACGCTGGCGCTTCCGACGAGCGCGTGGGGGGCGCTCAGCAGAGGTGGGGGACGGCCGGTCCCGGGGGCGGCGGTGGCCTTGCCCGGGGGTCTTTAGGTTGGGGGCTGCCTCCACCCCACGCTGCAGGCGAGCGACCCTCGGGCGTGCGCGGGAGGGCTGTGCTCTCCTCGGGGACTCTGTCGCTGGCCACGCTTCAGGGCCCTCCCGGGTCTTGGAAACGCTGAGAGCTGTTAAACCCCAGCAACTCCAGCTCATATTTACAAATGGTTCAAGCCCGGCCTTCGCTCCTGCTGGGCTCAGGCAGGAGTAGCTCGCTGTGGTCGGTGTAGAGCGGTCCCAGCCCCGTGCTGGCTGCGGATCTCCGCTGCCGGAGCCCCCCCGGCTCTTGCCCAGCCCCAGGGGCTCCCCGAGGCCCCGCGGCACCTGCCAGGCCTTGCTCGGTGGCTGCAGGACGCTCTGCCCCAGCGGGGCCATCGCTGCGTGTGCAGGTCGGGAGACGGCTGAGACGGGCGGGATTTTGGGCGGATGCGACACTGAGTCACTGAGGATCAGTCTGCATGGGAGAGGAACGTTAAATGTGTCAAGTAATTGGTGTTTGTTCCCTCCTGTGGTAAAGACGGTTGCATTTGTGTTTTCAGTCTGGACACCAGGGAGTGCTTTGAAACAGAAAAGTAGACAGAAAAGACTAATAACAGCTTTACAGTGCTCAGCAGTTTAAGAGAAAGCATGACATGGAGCGGTCCTGGGTGAAGCGTTTGCTCCGTGCAGGATGTGCGGTGTCTGCTTACGAGGCGTTTGACCCCTCAACAATGATCGTTTAACCAGGGAACGTCCACAAAACCAGAAGTGGCTTGTTCGCTGGCCTGAGCCGTTCTCAGTGTTGTTCAGTATCAGGAAGGGGCAGTAAATAGCTAACCTGTGTTTGCGTGCTCTACAGCTGAACACGCCTGGTACGCCAAGTGTTCAGAATCTGAGTTCAGGGCGTGACCTCCGGAGGGTGGCTTTCGGCGCACGTGTGCACACCTGATCATCTGCCTGGGTCTGCGGAAAACCCTGTAGCAGCGTGTGTAGCTCTTGGACGTTTTGCACGTGCTTTCACTATTCATTATATATATTTCTTAAGAACAGGAGCTGCCAGTCAAGTAGGGCCTGGTCTCTGGAGCTGATCTCTGCTTTCCAACTATTTGTGCTGCTGAAGCCGTGTCACGCAGTCCCCTGCAAAGCAAATGCCTCTGGCTTGTGGGCACGGCTGTGCCGAAGCCGCTGGCCAGCGCACGTGGGTGATGCAGTTCAGGGGCCACGGGTGCCCGGGGCGGAGGGGCAGCGCGGGGCCCTGCCTTGGCAGGGATCCCCGGGAGGGTCGGGATCAAACCCGAGGCTGCCCGTGTCCCCGGGGCTGCGGCCGAGCCCCGTCCCGTCCCTCCCAGGGGCCAGGGCTCTTTCCTCGGGGGCAGAAGCCACCTGTAGAGAACCCCGGAGGGGCGGGTGGGTTGGCAGCAGCAGCAGACAGGTTCACTAGTGCCGCTCGGCCCTGGGGGAGGGAAGGCGAGGGGGTACCCAGGAGGCAGCGGATCTGCCGGGGCGCTCGGGCTGCCGGAGACCCGGAGCACTGGGCAGGGCCCAGCTGAATGGTGCAGTAGTGCTTGTAGGGAACTGGAAAGTGGCAATTCCTTGTTTAAAGTATTTATAAATGGCACTTGTGCGTACGAATTTAACAGTTAGGGTATCCTTCACTTAGGCACCTGCCAACTCATACAAGTTCTTGTATTGCTGTAAAAAAACCACACTTCAAATACTCTGGTTTTATATACAGATAGGAAAAAAAAAAAAAAGAAGAGATCAAACTTCCCAAGAACACCCCACGATTTCTGAGCTCATACTGTATTGATGAAATAACCTGTTTTCTCTCACGCTTCCTTCCGACAGCCACCTTTACAGGATGGATACAGGCGAGGAAACCGCCCGTACCCCATCCTGGCAGCTCACCCCTGCGCTGTACCAGGCGGTTTCCCCCCACTCACACATTTGCCTTTTTCCTCACTTTTTGGCACGCTGGCCGTGCCACAGCAGCTGCTTGGCACAGCACGGCTGCGGGGTGACGTGAGCCCGCCTCGTGCCTGGGACACTGCACCGTCCACATCTGGCTCCTGTAAGGCAACTGAGTCCTAAAATGGTCGGAGGACTTGAACCAGACACAGAATTGAGCTGAATTTGGCAGTTTCCCCTCCGGAGCGCTGCCGTGCTGCTGGTGCCGTGGCGGTCAGACGTGCCAGCTGTGTGCCTTCAGAACATGGGCAGTCTGCAGGCTGAGCAGGTGGAGTTTGGGTAAGATGCAAAACCATCCAAACGGATAATTTTATGGTTTTGAAAATGCTACTCGTGTTAATTTCTGCTCTCCTAACCATCCTAGTTAGTAATTAACTTCAAAGTGAAACAAGGTAGGTGGCAACAAAATGTGTGCAACAAAAAAAAAAAGGTGGGGGGGACACAACTAATTATTAAACTGAACATACGTGAGAAAAGCAAACTGTCCCAACAGTGTTGCCACTAGTGAAATTCATGGCTGGCTCACAACAAAGGCATTTTTTTACTCCCTAAACTGTGGGGTGCTCTCAGTAGCTCGTCACTGGATGCTGCTGGTGGTGCCGCAGACGCTCACAGGGGCTGAAATCACGCCCCGGGAGGTGGCAGGGGCTAAACAGACGCCTCTCGCCCTGTGGTGCAGGGTGAGGAAGGGTGTTCCAAGGCCAGCTCCCAGCGCCGGGACTAGTAAAATTATTTGCAAGAAGTTGGCCTTGTAAAGAGCTTTCTAAACCATAAAAGTTTTGCCTTCAAAACCCTTCTGATATTTTTTTGTTGTTGTTTCTGCATGTCCACCTCTGACCCTTTCCAAGGAGGTGCTTGGAGATCGTACCAAGCAGCTCATACCCAGAGGTATTAATGCAAATTAAGTCTACTCTCCTTGCTTTATTTTCTGTTCTCTAGTCCAGTTTAGTTTCTGGTGCTCAGGTACAGCTGCTGGGTTAACGAAGAGTCATCGCATGATTGGTTTAAGCAAGGGAAAAGACATAGTGCAGAGGTGTTTGTGAGAAAAAAACAATGCTGGAACTGAGTTTTGCAGGTACGACGGTTGATCCTTTCTGCCCTGCTGGTGTCTCATGCACCGGCAGGTGCAAAACCTGAGGAATGAGGTCTGAGCTCTGTCACCCCTCCCTGCCTCAGCTTGTGCCCCGGGGCTTTGCCACAGGGACCCTCTGGCCAAGGGGACAGGTAGGGAATTTCCATCAGCATCCCAACCGCGCCTTGTCCCGTCAGCTCTGCATGTCTTTCCTCAAAGCATGGCACTTTCCAGGGTTGCTTCTACTTTTAGAAAGAATATGACGTATTTCCTCCACCTGCAAAGAAATGTGGCTGTGGTGGTGGCGTGGTTTGCAGCGTGGAGGTTTGTTACGGCTGCAGGAGAACAGCCTGGCCGGGTCGCTGGGTGTCGGGGGGGTCCTGATTGACCTAGGGGGGAGCGCCAAGGGCAGAACTCTTTGTTAGCAATGAACTAGAGTCTGCTCAGGGGCACCTCTTTTTTCACCCCCAGTGGTTTATCTGAGGGGACAGCATACTAAGTTCAGTGTGTTTTGCACACTTTTTCTGAACCAAAAATGGGAAAAGATCAAGGATGATGCTTTTGACCTGAACAAGCTTTGGCCGTTTGGGGTTTGTTGTGCAGATGTGCCCGTCCCCGGCCTGGGGTGCTGCGGGGTCAGTGGAGTTGTGCAGGGGGGTGGCCAATCCTCTCTCAGGCCATAAGCTCCACAAATTCTATAGCCACAATGGGAAATGTTCCTGCCAGACGAGGCGTTTGCAAAATAATAAAGCTAATAATTGGTTTGAAAAGTTACCGTGGTGACTGGTGATTTCCTTTACCTGTGGGACAGACCGAGGGTTTTGTTAAGCTCTGGGAGGTTTGACATCGCAGTGTCCTGCCTTGCTGCTAAAGCTTTGCAAAGACGGGGCGCAGAGTTCTCTGCGGGTTCTTCCAGAGGAAGGCTCCGAGCAAATGCTCATCACCCCGAAAGCTGTGACCGAACCCAGGGGAGGAGGACGGGTGGTCAGCTGCTCCCTTCCAGTGGGAGCAGCGTTTGGTCCCCTGAAACGCTGGGCTGCGGCTGGGGTGCTGCACTGATGCTTTCTGTGGCGCTGAATTCCTCAGTTTCAGGACATGTAGGCATTAAACTGAGAGGGCTCCCTGGCCACAGAGACCTGCCTCGGCCTCAGGGAGGAAGAGGCTGCCGTGGTGGGATCCAGCGGGCACGGGCGGGATGCTCGCGGGGTGGGATTGGTGCCCAGCTGGGATTCTGACGGGCTGGGGGTTTCCTTCGGGCTCCGGAAGGCCCGCGGGGAGCTGCGTCCCAAGCCTTTCTGTGTCTGTCTTCTAACATTTACACTGGTCCAGCAGCATGTTGGTGTAAATGATACTGAACAGAAACACGAACCGAGCAGGACGGGAAGTGACTGCTGGGTGGAACCAGGGGCTGGCGGCAGATCTGCAGCGTGGTGTACGGCTTTAGTTCCCCTTCTCCCCCACTGAATTTTTCAGGAAGTAAATCAAAACAAATGAAAAAACACCTTTAACTTTGTGAAGTGAAATCTTCCCCACTTTTATTGCTTTAGGATTGTGAAATGCGGGGCGTGCATGGACGCCGTGGGTGGGCAGAGCCACCCGGCCCCCGTGGTTCACGTGCATCGCGCTGTGCGATGCGTCCGCACAGACCTCGGAGCAGGGATCACAGTCCCAGGGAACCGACACCCTGACTAACACCCCCGAGCAGCTGTGAACGCTGATTTCTACTCGGCTGGTAACACACTCGTGTCTTTGAATGCAGCTAAGGAATAATATTGCAGCAGGGTCGCTTGCAGCTAAATTTTGCTAATTTGAAAAAAGACCCCAGAAAATAACAGCATAATGAACTCTGTAATTGCTTCTAGAAGAAGAACTCAAGTTCTCCTGCTCTACCTGTTTGTTTTATTATTATTTTTTTTGAAATGATTTTTAATTAGCAGTGGTTGGAGTGGCTGCTGCAAAGCCTGGCCACAGCACCCGTCCAGCCCGGCACGCGCTAGGTGGCCCTCTGCTGCAGCTCTGCTTCAGGGCAAAACGCAGCTTTGCTCCGCGGTAGGATTATCATCTCTGTGACACAATTTTGCATATTTTCCTTCTGGTTTAGAGTTTGTTTTGGAGTACCTGTGTTGCTTTGTGGAAGCGAGTGTCTGAATGAAAGCTTACACACTTTGGGAAAAACAATCACTCAAACCAAACTGAGAGGGGATAAGCAAAAGCAAACACAAACGTCTGGGCGCACAGCTAAGATGGGCACCCAAACAGCTTTTTATTCCCAGTGGGCAGAAAAGCAGCCAGAGATCAGGGCTCGGAAGAGCTGCAGCCATGGGGCTGCGGTGTTGGGGACCTGCGTGAGCCCCCGGTGAGGAAAACGAGACGCAGGACCTGTCTGGGGCCGTGGGAGCTCAGAAAAGCAGCTCGATCTGGTTCAGCAGCTGGGAGTGGGAACATCTTTGTCTCCACGGTGGCCGGGATGGTGGTGGGGAGTGACAGGCTCCTCCTCTTCTCGATGGGGATGGGGCTGGCGGCTCCCTGGGACCTACCAGTCAGGGAGGGGCTGGTACCCCCCACCTCGTGCAGGCCAAGCTGAGAACATCTTGCCTTGGCGCTCTGAAACCACAGCAGACGCATCTGTACCTTCATCTCTCCAGACGGTTAAAGCTCAAGGTGAAAGCACAACATTCCTTGCGGACATTCACTGCGTTAGAGGACAGATGCCGCCGCCAGCAGCGCCCAACCCTCAAGCAGGCCAGCGGGGCAGCGCCAGGAGTTGTGACAGGGACATTGGCTGAGTTTAGGGACCCTCGGTGTAGCAGACGGTGCCTTGGGCTGAGAGGGTGGGGCTGTGGCTGCGGGTGAGTCTCAGTTGCTTTCCTCAAAGCTGCCGCTGCTGCTGCAGGAATGAAACCTCATGGTGCTGATGGGGTCCGACACGTAGCCTGCGAGGGGCAGAGACAAGGTCACCTGCGGCTCAACGTAGCAGCGAGTCTCCCCCCCTTCCCCTGCGGTGACAACGTCAACAAAGTAGCGTGCGTGTCATTTTGAGATAAATAGGCACAGATCATGCCGATACCTTTGGCTGTCTGCAAATCTCCATTCAGCATCAGCTGCTGAGGAAAAATGCAAATAAGCAGTAAGCTGGCGCTGTCATTCATGCACTGAACTCACGATAACCAAGCACAAAGAATGTTTAGTGACTGACATAAAAACATGGATCTCAGTGTTTTAATAACACTGTGGAAGTTTGCCATTAAACCCCCCCCAACCTTCTGCCCTTTCCACGAGAGCTTCGGAGGGCTCAAAATAAGCATATTCTGATGTTTCTAAACTGAATTTTAATTCTCGACACTACAAAACAGAAAGCAACTGCTCTCGCCAGCACTGTGTTTCCAAGGAGCCGCTCCAACAATGCCAAAGAAACCGTTTCTCCCTTTACAGGGTGTCACTGGTCAGCTGCTCCCAGGCACCTGGATTTTATCACACTAAGAAAAGTCCAGTGGCACCAACTCAAATTTCTCGGTAACTGGGTGTTGTACAGGGATGCTCGGAGTAGAGGAACTAGAACACAAACACCTCCTGGGGCACAGGGTGGGATGGTTGGCATGCATCATGAAGGCTCCCGCGTGCCAAACATAAGACACAGCTGCACAAAATGAAGGCTCTGCTAATCACAGCAGTGCTGCCCACGGCGCCCCGAAGTGTGACCCGTAGGCACGCTGCTTCATCTCCTCGTGACACGCTGTGCCTTCACCGCTGGCAGCAAAGCGTTTCCTGAGGGGACTCCCTCCTGGCCCGAAGGTGCTGGGCCCACGCTGTGCCCGTCCTGCGCCCGGGGAGCGGCGTGCCTGGCGCTGCCCCCAAAGCCGTGGTGCCGCGGAGTGACGCTGCGGGACGAGGCACCTTCAGGAGCAGGATGATGCTTCGTGCCGGCTGGAGCCTCCGTCGCTGCCCCTCGCCTCAGGGCTGCCACACGAAGGGGACCTGCTCTTTAATTAACGCTTCCGAGTTTCCAACCCCTCGCCGTATCCTGCAGGTGATGCCCAGGGAGTGCACGCGCATGTCCTCGCGTCGCGGGGCAGCTGCCGCGCTGCAAACCTGCCCAGGCCCTTCCCTGCACCTGGGAAACTGGGATCATGGGCTGCAGCAGCACCATGAGCTTCTCTGCAGCGTCTGGGGGCTGCAGCAGCAAGGAGAAGCCAGAGCCAAAGTTAAACTCCATATTTACACCAGTCTGAACTTCAGAGGCTAGAGCGCGTTCTCCGGGCAGTGTGCACCTGCCTCGCGGTTCTGCTGCTTTCAGGGTACCATTTAACTCACGATTTGTGAAACTTCCCCGGCAGAGCCGGTGCTTTGCTGTCACTGAAAGAGTCAGGGCTGTGTTTACTTGTAGCATTTCTATTTTCAGATGCACTCAATGAAGAAAATTGTTCGCTATCCCCGAGGCTGTGGCAGGAATGGGAGCAGGATGCTCTGGGGACTTTTATGGAGAGAGGAGAACAGTGAATGTATTCTCTATTGTTTACAGGCTGCAAGTGCAAATTAGGGTAATGGAAAGCATTAGGCAAAAAGCAAACAGAAGGAAAAAAGATCAAAATGGACATGAATGGGGAGAGACAGCAGTGAAATTGGCTTATGTGGCATAAATAAAGAGTGCAAATATTTGCGATCATTAGCGCAAGCACTCTAGTGGAAGGGGCCCAGGACCTGCTGTCTCGGGTGTGCTTTGCCTGGGCCGGGTCTCCAGGGCCGCTGCGCCCGGGCCTTGGCGAGGGGGATGCTGGTTCTGCTCGTCCTGGGGCTCCACGTCCCGGTGACTCGGGCTGCGGGAGCCGCTGGAATGGAGCGGGCGGCGGGAGTCGCCTGCCCAGTGCTGCTGCGTCTGGCAGGCGGGACCTGCCCGTTCCTCGGCACCGTCCTGGCCTTTTCCATCGTTAGGCGAGTGAGCGCAAGGCTCGGCTTGGCCAGCCCTTGGCTCTGACCACGGTCCTGGGGCCCCGACCAGCCACATCCTGCTCCTGTGCTTTGGGTCCCTTCTGTGGAAACTGTGGTCCAAGGAACAGGTATATTGAAAACAAACCTCGAGGTCCCGTGAGTGCACTCTGAAATCACTCATGAATCCCACAGGTCAGACGCCTCTACCAGCCCTTCACTCCCTTTTGTCCCTTTTTAACACAGACTTGAGAAACCCTCTGCAGCCTTGCCTGGATGGTTAAGTTCACTCAGCATTCCTGTTTCGTTCTTGTTTTCTTCCTCCTCGAGTTTTCCAGTTGCCAGGTACCCGATGAAAGCTGTGCCCCGAGCTCTCTGTAGCTGTGGGATCCACATGCAACAAGTAATAACAAAGTTTTTGTTCTTTTTTTTTCAGTTTTGAAGGTCATTACCTCACTGCTCATTATGAGAGCAACACTGCTGTTAGTGTTGTACTCACTAAATATTTATATGACCAGAGTTTCTCTTTTTCTCACCCAAGGTGCGCAGTTCAGGGGAGGGAGTGCAAGAGTCATGCTGAGGCCCCTGAAAAACAGCAAAGCTGAGGAGCTTCTGATATGTGCTTCGGGCAGAACAAACCCTGAATTCTCCCGGTGACAGAACAGGTTGGGGAGTGCAGATGTGAGCAGGGTTTGCGGTGTCAGTCTGCGCTCCAGGAGTAGCTCTGTCTCACCCAGCCTCTGCAGAAGCAGAGGGTGTAATGCCACCTCCTCACTCCCAGACCCACCACCTCGGCCGAAAGGGCCCCCAGCTCCGGCGTCTTGGGGGCAGCCGCCGTGGAAGGCGCCGCGAGCTGCGGGAGCCCTGGGCCAGCCCTCACCAGCTCTACCTGGCCGCGGCCACTGGCTGCGCTGAACGCTGGTTTTCTCGTGAGGCTTTCTGGTACCTCAGCGAGGTTTTGGTTAACCGCAGCAAGATCCTCAGAGGAGCGCTCTGCATTAACTCACCGTTTTTGTCGATTGGCGGGTACTGGAAGTTTCTTCTCATCTCATCCAAAGACAGACCCTGGGAAGGGTGTTGCCCAGCGCTGCAAATAATTAAATAAGAGGTGTCTGTTCAGATAAAACTGATAATGTCACATCTCCAGACCATAAGAACTTCTACAGAGTTGGAAGGAAAATGCAGTAACATAAACTACATCAGCCTGATGCCCAGCCGCTGGCCTTTGCACTAAACAAAAACCAAGAGGAAGTTATGAAGAGAGAACATGAACCACCTGCTTGCTCGTGTGACATCCATTCTCAAAGCACCTTCCCTCGGGTACACTGCTTGGGGCTTCCCTGATCCTCGGGATCTGTCTCCTCTGCCAGCGCGTCTCAGGTTGCCGGCAGACAGAAACCAAGCGCACACAAAAACCAGAAGCCCAGACTGCTCTCGTTTAGCCCTTAGTTCATTTATTTCCAAGGAGCTGCCGAAAGAACAAGGCAAGGGATGGTGGTTCCAGCGAGGCAGCTGACGGCCGGGGGAAGCAGCGCGGCACGCGAGCACAGGGAGATGCTTCAGAACGGTTCAGATGTGACGGAGGGCCCAGATCTGTCAGACACTGGGTCGTGGCACTAAAGAAGACCTGCTGGATTAAAGTGCTCCATGAAAATAGCACCTTAGAGGTGTGCTTTAAAAGAGGCTCTTTCGTTTGGCCTGCCTTCAGAGTATGCTTACCTAAGCCTTGAGAAGCCTTTTAATTGAGAGTATCATCAACCACAGTTCTCTGGCTTTGACACTTTTCCTGGTCCAGGAGGAGGCGCAGCACCGAACAGAACTTTCTATCAACTTCATTAGATGCTGTGGCTATTGTTTATCTCACCCTATAAAAAACCCCAAAGGTCTGTCACCACTGGACATCTAAACTTAACAGGTGCATTCATGGCTTCTGGCTTCTATAGAGGAGTCGCTAAGATCCCATTTTTGTCACCTTTCTCCGTGGTTTTGAGAGGATACTAGGATTAGCTTTACCAGATTCCACTAAGTGCAGAGTAACATGCCATCAGCTTCACTTACTCCTCAAGTATTTTCTCTGGCAAAACTTACCAGAGTAGCTTTTCAACCTCTAAAACATGAAGTCAGGGAAAGGACAGGGTGGTTCAGTGAACCGTCCCCGCAGCAGAACGCGAAACGTTGACACGGGCTGGTTGTTTCAGGCTTCCTTGGGGCTTCTCTGCTTTTCTGCCTTGAACCCACCACTCCTCTACCACTGATGCAAGTGCTGGGAGGCTCAGGACGGGTCCTGCAGCTCTGGCTTTGAGAGGGGTGGCTGGACGCGGGCTCCCTTGGGCGACACGGCTTGTCGAAGCGGCACCGTGCCCCGCGGGAGGAGGCGGGCAGCTGCCTGCCGGGCTGGAGGCAGGTCAGTGAGCATCAGCGGTGCCCTGAAGGAGCAGGCGAAGCTCGCTCCAGCTCACCTGGTACCTCTGGAATATTGTTTCCACCCTCTTTTCACCGTCCCATCCTACCCTGCACTGCTCCTGGCTTCCCCCTGGCTGGAGCACTCACCTCTTTGCCCACTCTGCTCCCGGCTGTCCCAGAGAGCCATCCCTGCTCTGCACAGCTCCTCCGGCACCCAGCACCCACTCAGCCGCTCGCCCCGGCCCTCGCCTGCCAGCCAACCCGCCACGGTGCGGAGCACGGGTACATCTGCATCAATGGCATCACCGACGCTCATTTGTAATTAAGGACAAGAAGCCCTTTGGGCAGAGGAAGACAATGAAGAGGTCTATTGTGGGCAAAGACTGTGGTGAGAGGCTGAAGCACAAAACCCAGTGACCGACTGGCTGAAAGGACTGCAGACAGCTACTGCAGCACCCGCAGGCTGTGGGAAGGGCCAGGATGTCTCCAGGGGAAGAAATAAAATGTATATACTTTGCTTGAATTCTTAGCGCAGCACTCACAGGGTAATTCTTGACGTGTCGGCCCAGAGAGATGGGCCCGGGCCTTCTGGCTGGCCGGCAGCTGCGGAGGAACCACAGCTCTGCTCTGTCCCACGTGAGGATTTCCGCAGAAAGGAGAAACTCTTAAGCGAGTTACTTGGCCTCTTTGCCTTTGGAGCAGCTCAGAGCAAAACCAGCAGACATGAATCCTATGGTTTTGTAAACATATAAAGAAAAAAAAAAAGATGGAGAGACTGGCTGCATCCCGTTGTGCCGGAGAGCTAAACAGACACTGAAGTCACGGGGCAAGAACCAACCGAACAGCCGCAGCGTCACGGCTGCTCGGCTCCACGCACCGAGGGTTCAGGGGATGAATTATTTCTGCCCTGGCGAGGAGCTGCGCGCTGCGGGGCTTCACGGGACGTCGGTGGAGCGGGTGAAAACAGGAGGCAGCCCTGGAAATACAGTCCAGCTGGAGAGAGAAAAACGCGACCCCCCTCCTTCTGAAAATGCCTGTGCTTACAGAAACGAAACCCTAAGAAACAACTGTCGTTGGGAAGTGAAGTCATTAATCATCTCAGCGTGTTGTGTAATTGAAAACCTACTACAGCAACTGTGGAAACCGTTCCCTTTGCGTCAAGTGTTGTGCCTCTGGGAGAATCTTTCTGGGTGCTGGTTATAGACTTGAACGTCGTTAGTTTGTATGGCAGAGCCTCTGATAAAAGAATCCGCCTTTCCATAAGGGCCGGGGTGCAGAGGAGCCTGTTTCGGTGGGCAGACGGGCCCCGGCGCTGCTGCGGGAGCCCTGAACCACAGGACGCAAGAGTGCCCCCCACCCCCTCGTGTCTACACTAACCTCAATATGCCACTTCCTTATTCCTTTCATGCAAATTCTTACATTCAACAGCAAAATCAGGCCCTTCACAGAAAATAAAAGCCTAGCTCGCACTGCCTTCACCCGGACCCCCGTGCCCGTCCTGCTCCAGCAGCGCGACACAAGCAGGGTGTCACCTTCTGCCAGATGGACATTTCAGGTCTGATCTATATTTTCATGCAGAAGATTTCAGGGTCTGCAGGCGTTTGCCTCCTGCCTCCCCATCCGAGCCCCCGAACAGGCAAAGGACCGATTCGTTTTGCTCCCGATTCCAGCTCCCGTTTTGGCTGGTTGAATTTCTGGCTCTCCACACCTCCGTTACCAGGAGCGAATCACCAGGGCAGGGCTTGCTCTGCTGTTACCGTTTCTGGCTGCTAAGTGGTGCTAAAGGGTAAAGTTTGGTGCAAGCTCACGGCTCTCCTGGCAGAGATTAAACGCACCGGTTCTTTTTCACCGCACTCTTGCTCCGCATTGGATAGAGACAGGAGATTGCTAAATTTGCCCTCAAAACCAGGTCTCCCAAGAGGTAGGGCAGACTTAACGGTTCGATAATATAGACAGCCCACCTGTGACTTTGCCTTAAAAAATACCCGTGTTCCTCTTATCCTTCTGTGTTCATAAATTGAGCAACAGGCAGGTTTTAGATGCACTCTGGTAGGAACAGCCCCAGCAGTCCCGACTCCCACAGATCTCTGAGGCTGAGACCCTTCCCTTCTTCCTCAAGGAAAAGGGACTTGGCATTAGTGTCTCTGCCTCTGTCCCTGTTGCTGGCTGCCTGTCCCTGCCCTTCTCAGCAGGGCCACCTTCCCCGCCGCTCCATCGGCCGGCAGCACAGCCCCTTCAGCCCTCAGTCACGGCACCGTTCCAGATTAAGATGAAAAAACCAAAACCTAGAATCCAGACCTGAGAAGCACAACATCAGAAGGCAGCACCTCTTCAATTATTTTGCTTTTCTGCCGCAGCTGCTCTTGGGGATCACTGATCTCTCCCTGTTTTATCTTCATCACAGGCTCCTATGGTCGGAGAACTGGGTGTTCTTCCTGTCCATAAAGCTCCCTCTTGTTAAATAAACTCCACTGCTACTACGAGTCTAACAGAGGGGAGGGCGTGTCAGAAATTAGCTTTCAGACACTTGGTTGGGCACAAGCTATGCACTCCGTGAGGGGGACCTGTACCTATAAATGTAACAGGAAACAAACCTTCTTGTACATAATATCATGGCATCCCAGTGTGACCTTTCTTCCCAAATTTGCTCATTTCTAGGATTTTCAGCTGGGTTTTCCCTCCTCCTCCTAATCAGAAGGACACGTCTGCCTTGTATTTTGGCAGAGAGAACAAGTCATGCTCCTGATGTGAGTCAGCAGATACCAACTTTCTGCAGGGCTTAGGTTTGTGCTGAGAGGGGAGCTCACGGGAGAGGGAGAGCTCTGGCCCCCTGCAAGGACCAGCAAACCCTGCCCTCCTGCTCTGGTGCGCCACACCAGCGCAGCCTTCTCTGATTTCAGAGAGTACGGAGAGGTTGTACTGCCTCCAGTCTGACAAATGGTCTGTCGACCCCACAACAGCTCCCGCGGGAGTCCGCGCCCTCCCGGGAAGGGCTCGGCTTGGCAGCAGGAACTGCTCGGGGGGGTCTCTGTGAGCCCTGGGGGGCTCAGTGCCACCTGAGGCCTCCAGCCACCTCCTGTGGCTCTGAAACGCTGCCCGTGGTCTAACCTGGGTTTTCCATCTTGCCACTGATGCCACACACTGCAATATTTTTCTCTTGACTTTTTTTTTTTTTTTTTTTAATCTAAAGGAAAACAGGTCTTTTAGCTTTTCTTTGGTGAAATTTTTCAAATTGAAAATGCCTTGTGATATAAACACTGTCCTTCCCAGAGCTGTGGGCAGGTAGGGAAGGTACATCCATCTAATGACCACTTGACGCCGTCCCCGTGGAGGGGCAGCCCTCAGCCCTTTGTTTCCTGTGATAAAGCACTGGCACCGCGTGCAGAGCCCGTGTGCGGAGGGACTCGATTTTCTACTATTTTGACGTTACTCACAGTGAAGAGTGCAAACGCTGAGCTGTTGTCTTGGCAGCAGGATGGCTTCCACAGCGCTCAGATAACCCAGACACCCCCCGCTACAGCGGTTACGGGAAGGGACAAGACTGCAGAAGTGCTTTCCCCGGCCGCTGACCAACCCTGGGGTGTGCTCCTACCCTCTGCCTTCCCACACAGCCACGTCCCCCGGCTGGGCACAATCCCTGCTGCAGGGAGCCCCCGTTCTGGGCGTGAGCCCCGTGGCCTCAGGGAGGACACGCTCCATCCGATCAGAGCCAGGGCTCTCCTCAGCCCCCGCGACCGTCCGTACCTCTGGGACCAGACGGCGTAAGCCCGCGCATTCAGGGCATACTCCAGTTCAAAGCGACTGCGGAGTGCCGCAACGTGGCTACGGCCAGGGCCCCCGCGCCCAGCGAGGCAGTCCGACGACGAGGAGGGAGACAGAGAGCCGCTGCTGTTGCTGGAGGCTGGAGACATTAACTGGATTTAAAAAAAAAAAAAAAAAAAAAAAAGGTGTGTCTTTTATTACATATTTACAAGTCTTTCCTCAGCGCCCTCTTGTAAGTTGTGTCCCACATTTATAGTTTGGCTGAAAGAAGCGATGCCTGCTGGCTCTGATCAGGTGGGGAGGTGTGGGTCCTGCCTGCCAAATGAAGTGCTTAATTCATCGTGGCCCGGGGTCTCCATGCTGGGGTCGGGTGGCTCCCAGGAGATGGGGCAGCCACGAGTTATCTGGCCCGGGAGCATCCATGGGCAGGTGGGAGACGTCCCTGCCTGCGCGGGGGGAGCCGCCGGCCGGGGCCTTCCCGGCTGTGCGGGAGAGAGGTCAGTGGTGCCCAAGGGCAGCGGGGGTGTCCGAGCATCCCGGACAGGGACCCCCAGGGACGGGCAGCGTGAATGGGGGGCTGGCACGGCCTGTGGGCTTGTACACACTGACCAGCCCCACAGCCCGGGCACCCGCCGCAGCAGGGACCTCGGCTGCCTGGCATAAAAGGTCCCTGCTGCTCCTCAGGAGGAGCAGGAACCATCTCCTGAGAGAGGAGAAGAAAAGGGAGAGGAAACAGAGGGAGGTGGAAAACTCCCCACCTTCATCAGCTGCAGTACTTAACTTCCAGGGGATATTGCTCCTTGAAACTCCCCTCAAACGAGGCTTTGTCCCTGGCACAGCGGAGCTCAGGTCTAACTCCCCAGCTAGATAATGCTGCGTGTTTTTCTTTTTGTGTGTAAGCTCTTGCCCCAGATTTCTTCCTGCGTGCGTTGCTGCCTATGTATCACAGAAGTCAGGTCTCCCATGACATGACAGAGTTTCTTATGATATAGTGCTTCACTTTTTTTTTTTTTTTACACTTAAAAGCTTTCACCTACGCACAGAGCAACCAGCTGCTGTCAGAGCATGAAGAAATGTAATAGATTATGGGTGTCTTTTCTGACCCTTAAGCTCAAGAGCAGCGATCCATTTTAAAAGGAGGTTGTTTTTTTGTATTTTTATTTAAAACTCTTACGTGCATATGCGCACACACATACACACGCACAGAGAGAATATAATTTCAGGAACTGCATCCCTGAATCATTTACTTTCTGTATCTTACACCGGGCTGAAGGCTGATACATCCATCTGTGTCACAGCCCCACTCCGAAGCAGGATTTGCCTTTGCATTTACCCTTCCTGTGTTCTCTCTTTTTACCTTTCTCCCAGGGGTCTTGGCCAGTTTCTCTTTTCTTCTTTTTAAACCAAAGTCTTGAATGGGACGCAGGGGAGTAAAGAGTTCTGCCTGGGAGGGCTGTGAAGTGCATCCCACGGCACCAACACACTCTCCCTTCAGCTACTCCCCGAGTAGCTCCCGACACACCCAGCGGTACCTGGTCCCTGCCTCTTCCTCCTGGCACCCGTGCAAACCACAACATGCCTTAAAACCATGGCGTGCCGTGGGACGGAGCCCAGGCAGCTCGCAGGCTCCAAAGCCACCACTTCCCCCAGGCACTTGAGCTCCCGACCACGCGCAGATGCTCCGCGGCGGAGGGAAGGTCCTTACCTCAATGTTGCACAGACAGTCCTCTAATTTCGTGACTACTTCTGAAAACTCCGGTCTCCCCTGTGAACATGATAGAAAAAAGCAGAGTGGTGTTAAAAACAGAAGGGGGCATTATTTTCTGTGATGAAACTGACTCATAGACGTGTGGTGAATCACAGCTCCCCTCCGCTGGGTTTCAGACCCAAATGGCTTTGGGTCTGCTGGGAACCCGATGGGAGCTGCACGTCCCGTGCCAGGCTGGGAAGCAAAGAGGTGTGTGTGCAGCAACTCGGACGGAGTTACTCCTCTCTTTGCCTGTAACAACGCGATTTCAGCTCATAATGACCAGGTCAGGAGATTACAAAAATACTAACAATAAATTCCTGGCCCCGCTGGCACATTAGGCGTTCCCCCTCGTTGCTCACCCACCAGACCTTGGACACAGCGATGGCCATGAGGAGCCCCCCAGCGCTGCACCGACGGCCGCTGCACTCACATCACCCATGTGCCCCATCCCCGCGACTGCGCCCCACCCCGCTCCCAGACACGGCTCCATCCCCGCCTGTTTTATGTGCACAAGAGTCTGCGAGGCCGCGCTAAGGACAGGATCGGGCAACAACACACACACTCCTCCCCGGTACCGCTGAGCCACGGCCCGCTCCCAGCACAGTCCCCCCAGGGCAGCTCAGGCGTCCCGTACAGCAGGGCTGGACAGAGGAGGACTGGGAATGCCTTAATGAAGTAACTGTTAAAGCAGCCCCTCACTCCCATCACATCTTCCTCACAGCATTGCCTGCAGGGGGCAGGTGGAATATTTTGCTCATTCTGCTCATTATGGTGCTTCACTAATGGCATTCCGTCCCTCCCCTGGAGCGGTACGCTCAGGAGACATCCCTGTGTCAAGGATTAATCTACATGCTCGATAGTTAAGCGAGACACTTTGGAAGAATTGCTTGTTAATCTCTGCAGTGAATTTACAGTAGGTCCATATCGACGGGTGCAGGGTAGGCTGCTGCCTCCGCAGCAAACCGTGCTGACGAGAGCGGGATCACGCTGCTTTATGCTTCTCTGCCCAGTGCCCCTCCTGAAGCTATTCCAAGGCCCTCAGGAGTAACTCAAAACCTTTGTTACCGAGAATGGTAACAAAACACCTTCAATAAAGCTAATTTCACTAAGTTTTTGCCCACATCTCGTGCAAAGTTCAAGGCATCCACTGGCTGACTGAGCTATCAATTGCCTCATATTTCTATCACGCAGCTCTAAAGCATCGGCAAGATTAAGTGATGTTGGAGTGGTACTGATGAGTAACAAAGTGCATTAGGATTCTGGAAAGATGGTTTCTTTTTATTGGGGCTAAATGAGCTGTGGAAATGCTAACAACATACGGTGACTATATCCATTACATAGTGCTTGCTTAAGTCAACAATTTAATATGACATCTTATTAATAAATTTAAACAGAATGTGATTTACATGCTGATGATTATTAGCAGCTACTTTATGGTTACATGGAGAACAAACCAAATCACACCTCTCCCCCACCCTAACATGAGCTCATGAAGTGCAAAGACAAGAACACATTCAAGAAGCCAGGAAGCACTAATAACAACAAACAAACTAGCGATGAAATAAATTAGCTACGCCCTGCAAATACACTGTATGTGCCACCCTCCCCCCCGACATATCCCGTACGTAACCAGTAAGGAACACGGGAAGGGGACAAAGCCCACTGCAGTCTGACGGTCGACCAAAGTCACACAAACCTCCCTCTCCCCCGTCTTGGTTGAGCACTTGAGCAACGTGCTTTAGTTCACTAAACCAGGTCAGAAATCTCTCAGTATCCAGGACAAGGACAGGTTTAGGGACACAATAACCAGTTTTTCTAATCTAGGGTAACTAGAGAACTCCAGGGCACAAATCCAGGACTCTCTCAAGTAGGAGATTCAAAGCCAGAGTATCTGGTTCAGTAACATGAGGCTGTAATATGAAACAAGGCCTCCTGTAACACCAGAAAACGACACAGGTTCTAAAATCTGCTCCTATTAATCAGAAATGAAACTTCCATGTTGCCCAATGAAGGCCTCAAATGCCAGAATAGCACCAGAACAACCAACCAAACCAAGTTTCCAAACCCAGAGCCTACCCCCAGACTGTTTCTTGGTGGAACATTTTCTGAGCAAACTGAATTTCCAGTCTCTGGAGCGTATTTCTTGAGCCACGTGCCAAAATTGCCCTGCAGCTGCTGCAGGGGCGTTTGCAGAGGTGACGTTATAGAGCACGCGGGGTCCCTCTCCATAGTCCCCTGCGGGAGAAAGGCTTCACGGAGCTGACAGTCATCTGGCTGCTCTTTCCATCACCAGGAATGCTGCCAGAGCCCAGAAGTGATGAACAAACCCGACATTCTTACGCTCTACAAATGCCAGAGCAGGAACACTGTCCGTAAGACAGCCCCGACTGGTCTGAGCCCACGCAGGTGCCCTCACACCCCGATACCCACATCTGCATTTCCACGCGCAAACGTAAGGATCCGGGCATAATCCACCCAGTCAGGAGATACAGCGGGGTTGTGGCACCAGAGGAGTGCTGGTTATCCACCTGCCCGTGGAAGACTTGACCCTCGGTATAAGGACCAAGATCAGTCAGGGGAGGGTCGCTGTTGTTCCTCTGGCACCACTCAGTCCTGCTGTGGCCCCAAAGGCCCCCAGTTTGAGGACAATGGTGCTTTTGCAACCTTGCCTCAGTTAGCTCGTGTTCCCTGTAGTGCAGAAACAGCAACAGAAGGCAAAAGCCAGCCCAGAGCGATCAATCTTTAACCACCGTTCTGTAATCTCAGAAGGGAACGCTTTCATTATCCTTTATGCTGTTGCTATTGAGTTGACTGGGATAATCAGACGGACTTCTCCAGTCATTAGAAACCAGCCACAGCTGCAGCACTGAGAAAGGTGCCGTAGCAACCACCTTACCGCAGTAACTCCTCCCGCAGACGTTGCTGGGCTCCAAGAGACAGTGATTACAGCAGATGCAACACACATTTTTGAAACTCACGGTACAGTTGCTTTCTATCCTAAAGAGGAGCTTATTGATCGTAACACGTATCTGACATTTGTCTTTATCAGCATTAATCAGAGTCCCACATGAAAATTCCCAGGGTATCAGCTGGGGAAGAAGTATTCATTGTGTTTACCATTCTAAGCCTCTCAGAAATTAAATTCCGTATCATATAGGGGGAAAATTGAAAGAATAGCAAGACCTATTCCAGCTGTCTAAGTGCTTATGGGAGAGGCCTATTTTAGGATTAGCAGTGATGTAGCTGATGAGCTGCAGGCAGGCTGTGCGTGTGAAACGCATCCATCATCGGGCCGTGCTCCGCCTGCCTCCAAGTGGTGCTGCTTTCCCACTTCCCTGAGCAATGAAAAATGCATCCCAAAACAGCAGCAATGATAATAAGCAATGTGTTCGTTTTAAAATATAATAGGACAGGTGGCTTTCAGTTTTTCAGACAAATATGTCATGTCATGCCACAGCCAAAAAAAAAAAAAAATCCAATAGTGAGATGAACAGGAGAATTACACGATGCTTCTGATAAATGATGGAGGGCCTGGGTAAAGCGGGAGGCTGGAGGAGGCTGGTCCCTGCAGCTCCCCCCGGGTGGGATGGAGATGATGGCAGCGAGGTCTCGGGAAGCGCAAGGCGCTGGTGTGACCCCCGGGGCCGTTAACGCTTTGACACATGGTTGTCTGAGAGACCCTCACCGTGCCCCTGCGCTGATGTCCCCACTACCCAGCGTGTGTGTGTGTGTGTGTGTGTCCTGTCAGTGACCCCTCCTCTGTCCCCACAGACACCAAAAGGGGCCACCAGACTGTGGCTTGGGCAAAGCACAGCTGTCCCCAGGCCTTTGGGAGAGATTGGCAGCTGGCTGTGTTTGTTCTGGTTTAGTACCCAAGATGTATTTGCCACTGGATATTTAGAGAGCTGTCAGCATAGTATGAGTACTCCTTGAATAAAGCAATATTAATTAAAGGAACAGACACTTCCCTGGGATTTCAGAAATTAAAAAGCAACGAGTAAATATTTTCCCCTCCAATAATCCAAAAGAACCCCTTTCTTTGCCTTGGAACAAGTGAAAAACATGGCTTGCCAGCTCGCCAGCTCCAAATATCACAAATATAATCTTCTCAGGATTAAAGCTACAATAGGAAACGGAAATCAAGAGCCAGAATATTTCTACAATTTGGAAATTACGTTCCTGTTTCTCTTTTACAGCTGCTTCTGTACAACCCAATGCCTTAAGCATCTCTTATGGGACGCTTGCAACAAGTCAGAGGTTCTGTGCCCCGGACAAAAGGAGCAGTTCCAGGAAACGGGAAGACGCTGCGGGATGAAGACAAAGGCCCCGGGGTGCTGGCAGAGGGGATTTCCCTGCCTGGGGCTCAGCACCACCCCACGTGTGCCAGCTTTGGACTGACACCGGGGCAGCGCGTGGAGCTGTCGCTGACACGTCTTTGAGCATCTCGAGGCGGCTGCAGTGGTTTCTCTCCTCAAATCCCACATAACACTTCACGGTTGTCACCTACCTCCCCCTCTCACCTGTTCCTGTGTGCGGGCCCTCTCTTCTGCACAGCTGCCAAAAGCCACCCTGGAACAGCCCCTCTTTCATCCGACAGCCGAAAGCCTTGCCCGTGGCCGTGCCACTGTCTGCAGCCCGTCACCTCAGGCCGAGGTCTCCCGCGAGCTCTCGGCTCAGAAGGGGTAGGCACAGCCCGTGCTTGGAAGCAAAACAAAATATGACAGCCCATCCTGGAGCCCAGGGGTTGTTTTCTTTGCTGCTTTTAAGTCATCTTCTTGCTTGGGTTAATCATGGTTTTGCATTTATTATTGCTGCTCATGCAGCCTTGACACCTGAGGCTTACTCCCTCCCCCCCCTGCAGGCTGCAGGACCTGCTGTGAGTGTTTAAACAGCACAATATTTTATCTTTTATCCTCTACGCTGTCATCATGTGCTTCCAGTGAGTGTCTTCTGTGGATGTGGCTTCCCTGTCTTTGGATAGATCAGTTCTACTAAGCCATGAGTCAGTAATCAGAACTATCATCTTTGAAGATAGCGAAGAAGCATTCTGGTGGAGGATTCTCCAAAGCAGCAGTGGAACTGTGGTTGGCTGCTGTGGCATCCAGGATGCCAACAGCCCTGCGGGAGGCAGAGGGCATTGCTGATGAGCTCAGCTCAGCCCAAGTGTGAAGCTTGGTAAAGCCTTTATGGCCTGAAGAACCTGTGAACACACCTGTTCTCACATGCAGTAGTTCAGAAGCACCATCAGGAGAAAGTCTGAGGGGTCATTGTCAGGTGATTAACTGTGGGGATTAACGAACTGCCAGGGGCTGCTCTGCCAAATCTCATCCAGTGCTGCCAGGTGACCTGCGAGACCAGAGGCATGAGACTCATGATCCCCTCTCCATTTCCAACCACTGTAGAGTGCAAGAAAACTACCACAGTATTTTCAAAATTCTTTTTTCCTAACAATATCCTTATGCATGCAATTTTGTCTTTTAAACTTAACTGGTTTAACTTGTTATTTGTTTAACTGAGACCAACAGGAGCTGTTGGTCTCTCTTGTCTAGTCCTGGACTTCTTTACCTGGAAACCTGAACAAGGCAGAGCAAATGAACACAGATCAGAAAACTCCAGATGCATCCCAGTGTGAACACGAACCCAGAAGTTCTCTCTCTGTGGGGTCCTGAGCTAAGCAGTGGTTACAGGGATGTGAAGTAATAGTCATGTCTGTTGTTGGGTCCCACAAAGAAACGTGCCACTTTCTAGAGGAAAACAAGCCCCTTGCAATGCCAAAGGGAAATGAAACGCCCACATGCCTACAGACGTCACTTGGGAGCCCTGGGAGGGACACGGATCACAGGAGGAGCGGCGCATTCTCGTGCCCAAGTGCAGGTTGATGGAGTTGTGCTCAAGAGCTTTACAGAAACGTGCCTGTGAATGATGAAGCAGAGACCCTGAGAGAGGATTTCCAGGGAGCTGTGACTGACCTGAGCAGCCTGGGCCAGTGGGAAGATTTACAGACCACAGCACTGTGTGGCCTTGCGAAGACTGATAAAGGTGGATTTTCTTTTAGAAGAGAACAGAGAGGACTGTAAGGTGAGAATCAAAAAGAAATTCAAAATCCAGAAGTAAAAATAGGGTTTGATTTTCCATCACCATGGACTGAATGAGGACATATCCGAGTAAATCAGTGGCCATAAACAAAATTCAGGGACACGTTGTACCTCCTGTACGCTGGTACACATGGCTATAAACCACCAAAATAGTGATGACCAGGTCCCAGCAGGAGATTGTCCTAATCTTGCACTCAGGTTAAAAGTAAAACCTACAGAGGAATATATTGGACTAACATGAGGTAGGGACAGGAAAGTAGTATATTTGGTTTGACTGAAAAGCAGCGGAACAGTACAAGACTCAAGATTTTCCTACTCTATCCTTCAGAAAACGGATGGATTTTTTTTTTTTAATCAGCAACAAAATTATCTTTAAAACCCCCCCTCACACTCACTCAAGTTACTGACACATGCCCAGGACTCCAGAGTAACGGTGTGCCATTGAGGACAGAGGCGTTTGGATGACCAACACCAGAGGGGTTACCTTTAGAATAATGAAATACCACCAGAGCACTCTGCAGTACTCTCCGTGGAAGGGATCATGAAGTGATTCTTCTTAGGAAGGAAATCAAGAAGTGTGCCCTGGTTTTGTGCCACTTCAAAATTCAATCAGTTAATTTTGTTGGGCATTATAAGATGTGGCTCTAACATGAGAGTGTCGTCCCCACAGTGCTCTAAGGTGACAATGTCTTACCCGTCCTGGGGTTAAGATCTTTTTCATCCCTACTAGGAAACAGTCTTACCTCAAACGCAGGAACTGTGATAAGTTCCAGAGTTATTCTAGGGGAAAAACCCCATAAAGGTGGAGAAAAGAACAAAAATAAGTAGCCGAATAACAGAAGAGTGTGCAATGGTGAAGAGCTAGCTGCCCTTATCAGCTGGAGTCAAGAGAAGAGGAATGCCAAGAAATGGCAGCTGTTATGTACCTAAGGTAGCAAAGGGGATGGGTGTTACCACCGGCTCCTGTGAGGCAGGATCACAGGAAAAGCAACTGCAAAGCGCTGGTGTCAGACCCAAAATGATTATTTGTGAAGCTAGAAGACACAGGAGTTCAGAAACAATAAATGGGAAAGGTAAATGGTCTCCATTCGGGATCTTCCTGGAAATCAAAGCTGTGTCAGAGAAGGTCAAGCCAAATGGAAAAGTAAAATGAAAATAAGGGGACACGTTGACTGTAAAATTAAATTTGCATCCAAGATTAGAATCCAGCCAGGCGGCCTGTCCTGTAGTGAACAGCTGGAACAGAACATCAGTCACCAGCACAAGGAATTGCTGAGAAAACTGCCAGCAGGTTTGAAAATACAACTGATGCAAGCAGAAAGAAAAGTAAAGCCGATAACTTGTACGATCAATTAGCACACTAGTGTTCATGAAGATAAAGAGATTCACTCCAAAAGCCTTGCTCTGCATGTTGTGACAAGCAGCCTCCGCCTGGGAGCAAACCCACGGGAGGTGCAGTTATTACACAAATAGTGTTAGATGCCAGAGAACTGTCAGGGCCTGCAGTGTCTCGGTAGTGGATGTTTATCACCCTTCCCACAGTATTTCCGACTTAAGAAGAGGAAGGGTCAAAGGCAGAATTCCTAAAGAACAAAAGCACATTACCTCTGTTCTCATCCTCTCAGACTGTAAGAGGTTTCTCTCCTATTTTCAACCCTGAATTGCAGAATTTATTTCCCACAGAGGGAAATGAAGGTGATGTGATGGAGGCCACAGGATTACACGAGCAGAGACATTTAAAAAAAGGAAAAAATGCCAATTCTTCTTCAGGTCTCACTAATGAGCCAGGAGTGGTGAAGAACTCGGATGAAAAAATCCTAACATTGAATTGGGTAGAGAGAAGACTAGTTTTTGAACATACAGCACAATACTTCAGCCAAAGCCAGGAATACAAAATCCAGAGCAAAAACGTAACTATAGCAGAAATATCAAGGATTTGGGAAGCACATGAAAACATTCACAAGGAGGCCTGTCTGTTGTTCATCCTGGAATTCAGCTGCTGTGGCCCAGGTCTCTACAAAGAACGGTGCAATTTCAACACAAACACTGTTCCCTGTTAGAGTCACCAAGTTTATACGTGAGTATGCTGGTTAACTGGCAGTTAACTAGAGGTAAAAAAAAAAAAAAAAGAGAAATTGATATTGCAGACAACCTGAACAGGACTGATAACACTGGAGAAGGTGAAACAGAACAGAGGAACCACAACACCACTTAATGAAAAAGAATTGAAGTTGAAAACATTATTTTTCAGACACACAAATACTCTCAGATACCAAACCAGAAAATATGCTACAGATTTTGGAGAATGTGAAGAGCAAAATATATTAACAGTATAAAAAAAGTGTCAGGTTACACCTAGTACAGCCAGCACCCTCAGTCCTACAGAAAATAGAAATATATTACTGGGCAGTGATACCAGTCTTCAAAGCGACAGTGCCGTGCGTACAGAGGACATGCGGAATCTGCAAGACTTGGAAAACAATCAACCTTGTCAAGTCAGCAATGAACTCTACGCAGCTGAAAAGCCCCTGGAAGAACGTGAAGGGGCTCTGTTACCGGAACGAGGAGGCAGCAGAAAATGAGACGCCTTTAATTCCTTGCAGAATAAACGAAGCTGAAAACTCCACTACAAAACTATATTGTACCCGCCATCTGTGGAATATGCTAACGCATCACCTTTGGAGGCAAGAGAAAGTGAGGAAAAGGCCGCGTCACGACAGTGCTCTTTCCCTTTCTTCAAACCTACAGGCAGACTGACCCAGCTGTCCTGGAAGTTATTAGCATCATCGCGGTGGGGAATTTCAACAAGGCCAAAATCGTAAAATAGTTTTGGATTAAAGTATTAGAAAAAAATTAAAGGTAATTCAGCTCAAGTAATTTTACTCAATTAACCGTGTAGTGGTTCTGGCAATGGGCAGAATCAGGCAGGAACCACACCTGGTGTGTCAGAGACGAGCACCACCACAGAATATAAGCGAGAGGAAGATAACCCATGGAAAGTTCACTGACCGGAGCAGCCAGGGGTATTTATGACCTGGAATGTACAGCATGAATTTTATTCAATGTGAAAATTTACATTTGCAGTTCTCAAGACCATGTCTGCTCTCTGTAACGTACAATTTGCAGCACTTAAAACATTTCTGTGCTCGGCTTATTACCATTTGCTTGATGGAAAGTACAAAATTGGTTTTTATACCAGCATCTATTAAGTTCTATCCTAATGCCACATCGGCGGGTAAGTTGTCTGGCCTTCCTTCCCTCGTGAAGCACAGGTACCCGCTAAGTCGCTGGTGGCAGGGGCTGATGTCTGGCTCCCCCAGGACGGCTGCTTTAGAGACCCCGGGGCAGCGATGCTGTGACCAGTCACTGCACGCTCGCCAAACGCTTCGCTAGCGCTGCTGCTCGCAAACTAGACTTTAACACAGTAGTTCTGAGAATATCAAAAATAATCTGAACTCTTTCCTTGCATTTTCAGACCCACAGGTCTGAAAGTTATCACTAAAAGATCACCTTATGAGGACTAGTCTCTTGGACTAGGCAATGTGTCCTCAGTGGTCTTATCTACTCTGCGTTTGAGAGGAGAAAAATGTATTGCTTTAAAGGCATGAAACGCAGTGATAAATAAATATATATGTGGTTTTTCACAAAATGCAAATACACAAGATCAGCATATGGAATTCAACTTACAGCAGCTTAAAAAACCCCACAAAACAGAAGTTTTGGCTATTATGGAGAGCAGTTGCCATGAAGAACAAAGAATCCCCAGACTGATCCCTGTTTCTCTCAGAAACGGGATTTCTCGTGACTTCTGACTGCGTGTCCTATCCCCAACTATTCGCAGCACAGGGACCGCAGCGGCCTGTGGAAATTCCGGGAAGAGGAGTTCTGATTGTCTGGGGGTCACGCCTCCTGTGCTCGTACCCTGTTAGTGTATCACAGAATGGCCTCAGGACATGGTATAAAAGTAGTCAGAAGTTTAAACACTTCCAGGACAACTTAGGTCCTCTTTGTGATGTACATGGAAAAAAATAAAATCAAGAATTCATAGAAAACACCTACAAAAGTCTGAGGGCAGCAGGCATTTTCTACTCAATAAAAACTCAAGTCATAATCAAAGTCACGTAATATTTAAAGTTTTGTTGAATGACTAAACATTAATTTATTTTCCCCCTCAATTCACCAGCCCTCTGTATTTGACACACACCATTATCTCTGAGGGCTCTCTGCTGCGGCACCTGCCTGGAGCACGTTTGGGGCAGGCACATGACGCCGGGCGTTGGGTTGGGGTTTTCCGGCCGCGGAGGCACTCACCTCGGGACAGGCGTTCCAGCCCCTCATCAGCAGGGTGGAGATGGGCTTGGGGATGGAGTACCCGATGGGCGGGCGGATGTGGTGGTACGCCATGTCGGCTGCCGCCGCCGCTGCAAGCGAAACAGAAACCCGTTAGCACCCAGCCGCCACACGCACTCCCAGCAAAACACAACCTGCTCACCTCCGAGATACACCCGCCAGGCACAGGAACACTAAACCTGCGACAAAGACTTGTAGCTCAAAGAGACTGTCCAGTCCCTCCTGTTTCTAAAGCTAAGGCGGCCCATAACCCTGAGTGGAGACACACTGCTGTAAAGACCGAGCATGCGTGAAGGCAACCTAAATTAGCTTAAACCCTAAAAATAAAAAGGGTCTTTGGGGGGGGGGGGAAGAATAACCTTCAGCTCACTTAATAAATTTATTATCTTCTTTATTAAGACTGGGTGACAACAGGTATACCCCAGTTGCAGATATACTTCAGATCTCTTAAAATAACCCAAGGCTCATTCTGTTATGGTGTAAGACAAAAATTAATTTTCAGAGTTTCTTTACTAAAAAAATAAATCTAGTGAGTGCCTTTTTATAAGTGCAAGCCACTACTTAATGAAACAAAATTGCCAAAATGCTTTCCTAATTGGATTTACATGTTCACTGAATTCAAATACATGGTTAATCCCTCTCATTCCTTTTGAGCGAAATTTTTTCCAAGTCAAAACAAATGTATTTTGGACTCTTATCAAAAGGTAAGTAAAATCCTTTGTTTGCTGACACTTTAAAATGATGTGATCAGAGGATATGCGATATGCGGGGAACTCCGAGATGGCAACCACGAGACTAACGAGAACGGTCCGGGGTTTTGTAACCATGGCGGTTCTCATCGCAGCATTCATCATAACCCAGGTTAGTGTCAGCCACTGTCTGTCCCCGTTGCAGCTTTTGTCTGCGTAGTGGTGTTTCAGAGCGTTAATACCAGATAAATCCTGTGATATCGTAACTGTATGTCGACAGGAGGGGCAAACACGGGCTGCCTGATTTTGATTCCACTCTGACGAGGTTTTGAAGGGATGACTCAGATACAGCGGGTTCTCTTTTGCCCGGCAGGCACTACGAAACGAGGGCAAATGCAAATCAGATTCAGGCAGCAGTGAAATACGCTCCATTTCTTTTCTGCCAAAGGTAACGTAAGTGAAATATTACCTATTGGCAAAAATCTCATCTTACTAAAGTTAATAGGATTTATTCCATCAGTTTAACGGGGTCAGGATTAGAAAAAGAGAGGGAGAAACACACCGCGTGCCTCTGTATGCTTCTGAAGTACTGGATTTGTGTCACTATTGTTGGTGCTCTCCTTTCACTGCCAGGTTTTTTCTTCAGCTAAGAAATATAGATGTTAAAAAGTACTTTAGATTGGTTGAATTAAATGACAAGAATCTATTTTTCTCAAAAATGAGTAAAAGAGAAAAGAGTTTGGGTGGTCCCCAGATCTCTGAACTTAGTGGTGCTTTCCAGCTCCATATTGTGATATCCTTGAGCCCCTGAGGGTTTTCTGGTTTGACTGGTTGGTCAGATCCTGCCTTTTTTCTGGGTCAGAGCAACTATAAAGCATGAGAGGGATCAATGACAACCTATCTACAAAAACGTTATTTCAATTTGTTCTTGTTTATGGATCAGGGGAACAAGTGTAGTGACTGCAGAATGTTAATCAGCACCTCCTGTATTGGACACCTGTGTGTTTACAATCACAACATGCCATTTCCCTGTGCAAGTGTCATCTTCCCATTATTTTTGCTGTCTGGGATGCAATGGCTCACTAGTTCCACACCTATAATTTCCAGACTTCTATATCTCTGTATTTCCCCACAAAGCTCTACCCAAAGCTTACACGCCGAGTTTTTACTGGAGTAAATTGAGTGCCACCTGTGGGAAACAGCCAAGGAAGAGGATCATCAGCTATCAGAGGGTGTCCTCTTGTCCCCTGGATGTTCCAAAACATCTTTTGAAGGGCAGACTGCACACCAGGTAGGTGCCAACCACCTCCCCAGGCGGGCATGCCCGGAGCGCAGGACGCCCTCGCCATCACGCCTCACTGTCACTTGCGTGAGATGCGTAACGCACGGTCAGAGACCAGGGACAAGGCTCTCGGGAAGCTAAATTGAGCCAGATGTTTGGCTTCTGCCTCACGTTAGCAATAAAGAGGGATGAATTATTTAGATAATGATATGATTTATTTAGAAATAAAGAGATATGAAGACCAGCTAATACACTATAGAAGGTCATATACAAAGCTGGCACACTAATTGCCAGTGATACTCCTGACAGCTGCCTTTGCACACCAGAGGCTGACCTTCTGAACACAGAGGCTTCCAAAGGAGTTTAATTGAAGTATAATCTCAAAACAGCAGAAAAGTGGATCTTTTAATGATTCCCCAACAGAATCAAAAAATTAAATCAAGGAAGGAATCAATAAGTAAAACATTTCAAAGTAATTTTTGATACATGCAAAGATAAGAGCAATGCCCTAATGAGAAAAATACATTAGATTTCATTTAGTATTTGAGTAACATAAAGTAGTTAACCTAATAAGGGAATAGCATATTGATAAGCACCTAAGAAACAGAATTAGGCATAGATACACACACAGGCACGTGGATGTATGAGCAACAAAGGACATAAACCTATGTATGAACTAAGGGAAATTCACCTTTTTCAAGGTTAATATTGTGCCATAGGCCACGCTTTCTCCAAACTTGTTCATAATCCTAAAATTGGCTGAGGAATTTTAAATTATGTACACCTGTAGCGAGTAACAGATGTGATTATGGTGGGACAGTTCTATACTTCTCACAGGATGCATAATCTCAGCACTTTGGTAACGAACTTCAGTAAGATATTGGTTAACGTCATGGGGCGCAGCTACTTCGCTACTCCAGTGAAATGTGAATACCAGTTCACTGAGCACCTTACCTGGCTTCAGGTGGGCGAAGGGAATTTCCCCCGTTAGCAGCTCCCAGAGGCACAGAGCGTAGCTGAAGACGTCGGCTTTGACGGTGTACCTGGTGCACTGGGTGAACACCTCGGGGGCCATCCACCGCAGGTTCTGCGCGCCACAGACACCGGGAGAGCGTTAACGGCCATGGCTGCCCACACAGGCCTCTTCTCCTCTACTTGTGTTTGTTTTCCTTTCTTTTCTTGCCTCCATAAAATAACTGGTAAGCTTGCCAGGAAAACTTTTCACCTCACTTGCAAAATCCAGGCAGCATGTTATCGCAGGTCCCATGTAACAGCACTAGCACCACAGCTGCCCCAGCCCCATAAAGCCAGGCTGGTCGCTCTAACCACGAGAGCAGCGCCAGAATAAAAGCAGAAGACCCAGCCTGAAGGTCTGGAGACCACCTCAGAAGGTCTGGGCATGCCATATAATGCCAATCAACTATGCCTCCAGCTGGTGGACAGAAAAACTAACGACAACAGACTTGGGCTGGCGCCTTCTCTCTTGGGATCTCGCTGCTTCCGCAGGAGCCCGGTTCTGGGGCTGCCTCACCAGCAACCAGCCTCTCACTGGTGTGATGAGTTCGGGGTTTTTGTAGATTTCTTGCACCTTGGTAAGTTAATTTAAAAGACATCCCTCCTCAGCGAGACGTCATCGATCTGCAGCAGGACCCTGGTCCGCAGCAGCTGCACTCACTCCTCATAGAGTGAGTAATTTAATTCCTCACAGGAGTAATTTAACAAATTACAGTTTGCTAAGAGACCCCTGCCAAACCCTGGTTTTAGCATCACCCTGCCTACTCCCCAATTAGTCATGATGGTGACACAAACTGCCAGGACTGTGAAGTGACACCCAGAATGAAAGCACCTGGGCTCAAACTGAGGAAACAAACAACACTGTCTTGTAAAGCTGACTGTGAGCAACAGGCTTGTGCTGGAGAACTCTGAAAGAAAATCAGTGTGGAATAACTAATTCCTTATTCGAAATAGGAACCACCTGCCAGCAACATGTGTGTGTGAGTGGGGAAGGCTGCATTAAAAAAATGACACTTTACAGAGGATTTGTGGGGCAATAGAGCTCCAAAGACAACTTATAAACATTTTCTGTTGCAGATGTTATGTATGTGCTCATCTTTGCTATTCAAGAAGCTTAAAAGAAAAAATAACCTCACAACTTCAAGAGAAGAAAATACTGTACCGGTCCACTTTTTCCAACAAAAATATTTCTAATGTAATTTTTTTCTAAACTGAGTTAGCCTGTATGTTTTTTACTAATTATGTAGAACAAAACACGAAACAAACCCCAGGTTGTTTTGTCATATTGTCTTCGTCCAGGGATTGCAAAAATCTAGATTCTGAAACACACAGAACAGAAAGAAAAATTACTGTCAAGCCAACACCCATGTTATTATAGAAAAGTCTTGGTAAAAAGTGTTGGGTTTTGTTTTAATAACTCCGGGGTTTTAGAGTCCAGAAGAACCGTGATAGCTGTTTTTCAACAAGGATGTGTACAGGCAATGGGGCTTCTGAAGCCTAGATGCCAAATTCAGTGCTGGCATAAATCTGCAAATCTCCTTCGACATCAATAGCTGTTTACAGCAGCTGAGGATCCAGCTCAGGATTTGTGGCCTGGTGGTTATTTGCTCTGGTTAATGCAACTGTATCTAGTTCTACAACAAACGGTCCCCCAGCCCTGCATTAACATGCCATCCCCCAGAAGCCTGTCAGTCTTACTTAATGTCAGCAAAGCAGCCCACCTAAAAACGACAGGATCTTGCACGAATATAGAGAAGGTGGTACGTGCTACATTCCGTGACATGTAAATAAGTCCCCAGGCAGGACTTAGGTGCCTTTGACATATCAGAAAAATACACTTCAGGGTGCATTTGTCAGCAGCAGCCTGGACGAGCAGCTCCTGGCACGTGGCCCAAGCCTAGTGCTTTCTCCTTGCTCCCTGTTGCACAGGGACAACGGCCACGTCTCACGTCAAGTAGTTCCTGAGGAGTTAGGCCAAGCCTAGCTGCCTATACTCCACTCTGCACAGAGAACACACTCCCATGCAGCTCGGCTGATAACACCAAGACAATGCACAAAACACAGATTCATACAGTGCAGCCAAGTCTCATTGTGAACAGTTACTAAGGTCCGTAAGGGAGATAACCAGAGACAGTCTGCTCCTTTAACTAAAAGGAAAGAAACCGGTTCTAGGCAGACTTGCACAGTGACACCCTCCTCAGATCCTGAACACTCGCCCTGAAAGAGGAGGGCACACCTTCCCTTAGAGGCATTTTCACTCAACCTCTCCCTCTGACCTACTGCTCACAGCCTGCCGTGCACCCATCTCACTGTCACCGGGGCTCCCTTCCCAGCTGAAGGGTGGGGTGCACCCCAGCAGCTCAGACAGGAAAAAAATAGGGGTATTCTCACCCCTAAAGGCCTTCTGTGTCCTTTTATAATAACAAGATGAAGAGCAACCGCCTCAGCCTTTTTTTAGTCAGCACATCTTTAGTTTTGGAGAATGTGAAGTTAATTTAGAAATGTTTCATAAAAACTCCTTACCTCCAAAATCAGCAACAACTGCATGACCATCCTCATACAGAAGAATATTGTGACTGGGGAAAAAAAAAAATATATATAGGTAATTGTTTAATAGTGTCTAAAAGATGGTGAAAATGTTATGTTTTTTGGTTCACAGCTAAACCCTTGAGGGGTTCAAATCACGTGCTTAAGTAGATAAAGTCTATAGGTAAAGCACTTTTAGCTACATCTCATTTATTGTTATAAAGTACAACATTAACTCTGAGAACTCAAACACAGTATCTTCATAAATGAGAATCACAGACTCACTGGGTGGTTTCAGTTGGAAGGAACCGTAAACCCCACCCAGTGCCACCCCCTGCCCCGGGCAGGGCCACCTTCCACCAGCCCAGGTTGCCCAAAGCCCCGTCCAACCTGGCCTTGAGCCCTGCCAGGGAGGGGGCAGCCACAGCTTCTCTGGGCAGCCTGGGCCAGGGCCTCACCCCCCTCACAGGGAACAATTTCTGCCTCAGATCTCATCTAAATCTCCCTCTGACAGTTTAAAACCCTTAGCCTTCATCCCAACCCTCCCCTCCTGATGACGAGTCCCTTTCCCGCAGCCCCTTTCAGCCCTGGGGGGCCGCTCTAAGGTCCCCCCAGAGCCTTCTCTCCTCCAGCTGAACCCCCCAGCTCCCTCAGGCTTTTCTTTATATGCGTCTATTTTTGCAGTTGGCTTTATTCACGTGACGGGGCATTTGAATGAGTCTGCTCGTGAGCCCAGTGCCTTGAAGCCACTTGGCTGGCCCTCGACAGCCAACGGCAGCACTCCGGCATGGCGAGGGCTGCCCGGCCCGGCACTTCGGGAGCCTGGAGGCAGAGGCAGAAGGGCCCCCGCATGCTCACGGCAGCCCCCAGCCACTGCGAGGGAGAGGAGGGTGGTCGTGCTCTGCCGCCAGCTGCAGGGGGTGACGGCCGAGGGTGAGCCCTGCGCGAGTCGGAGGCGTGTCAAGGTCAGAGTTTGCTGTTCCTCCAGTGAAGAGCAGTGTGGAACTGGGCCCGCTCTCTCCTGTAAATGTGATCCTAAAAAAATGAGGCAGCAAGGAGCAGAGTGCTGTCTGTTCTGTCACGTGGTTATAGAAAATCATCTGTGCAATCCTCACACATTTCTCTTAGAAACAGAAAGAGTGAGAGATGAGGTATGTTATAGAGACAAAGATGATATAAGGACCTGACTGTAATTAGATGTTCACTCTGAAACTCTTCTGTAAATTCCAGTTATCAGTTGGTGCTTACTTAAGAAATGAAATCTCATTTCTATTTTTTTCAGTTTGGGGTTTTCAATGCAACTGCTAAACGATAACTAAGAGCTTAGGCAGGTCTGGAAAGGTTAAGTTTAATTTGTATAAACTGATGTTGCATGCTTCATTTGATGGCTCTTTGTTTACTCTTAAACTACGGAGTATGGCAGAGACAAGATTACAGATATTTGGGTTATGGCAATATCCTTTTAGTAACTATTAAGGAATGAGATACTGCTGAACAAGAGTTTTACCACATCCACTTTGGAGGGAAGTAAGTTCCAGCTGCCCTATAGCTCTGAATCTTTTCCCACACAACATTCCTGAGGGAGACAGAACCAAGAACTTGGAAGCCTCTTGCTTAAGCATCTGTAGCACGTTGATATCTTCAGGGAGAATACAGCATCTTCTTTTAGGGTTAGATATCATCATCATTATCAAACGAAAAGTAAATTCTCAGAGAACAGAGAGTTCAGCAGTGCCTGGACAGAGAATCCCGTGTCCTCGTTGTACGCTCGGGGCTGCACACGTGGGCACCTTTACAACACTCTAACTTGAGTTCAGTCTGTGGCGTCTCAGAAGCTGCTCTTAAATGTGGATAAAATTCAGCCCAGCTCTGCTTTTCCCCCTTGCCGAGCTGATGTTTGTGCTCCACAGGCTGGCACGCTCCTTCCCCCGAAGCCCTTCCTCTCGCCCTGGTCTCAGCCTGGCAGATCCAGTGCACGTCCTTCAGCTGCCAGCTGGTGCTGCAGGCGTGGGGCCCTCGGGCGTCAACCAAGGTGCAAGGACTGCAGTGACTTCAGAGGAGCCTTTGTTTTAACTCTATATACTGCTCCGAGGGAGAAATTCTTCCCTCCTCATCGAAAACGTAAGTTGGGTGCTCAGGGTAAATGCCCCCCTCGGAGCACACGCGTACACCCGCTTCCCCGCCGCAGGGGCTGGAGCATCGCCACAGCTCTGAGTGCTGATAGCCTCCAACTGTCGATGCACGCAGAGACAGAGACCCATTGATCCCGGGACTGGGTCCAAGGCCCCTGGTATATTAATTGAATTGAGTCTCCCTGGAAATGCCAAAGACAGAGGGGTGGGGTTTTCCCCCCGTAAGTTCCTACGCAGCCAGAATTTCTTCTTGTTTCCATTCTGCTTAAGCAGTAAAGTTTATGGAGACTCAGCCTCACTATTTTATTTTCTATCAGCACATATTGTTTCAGACATTAATTTTCAAGTCAACAGAAGGCATTTCCAAATGCCAACCCCATGTGAAAGATTCCTGAGCTCGTTGCAGGTGAGCTGGTGCAGCTGTACCAATCACATGCCCGTACTCCTGCATGAGAACACCAACCCTGAGCCAAAAACATTGGCATGTTGACATGGCAGTCTGCCCAGAAGACTTATCCCTGCCCCTCAGGAGGGCTAATTAGTTCAGGTTGAGCATCCCTCCAGAGGATATATTCTGCTTGCAAGGCTGGGAACTTCTGTCTTGTTCACTTGCATTTAATCTACTCTAAATCTCCAGAACTCAGGAGCTGATGCTTTTCTCACTCGTATCATCTCGCCTTTTATCTGTTCAATCCAAGCCCAAGAATAAAGTGGTCCCAAATGAGAATTCATTGTTTTCCAAGGATAATGTTACTTTCTTCTCTTTTTTGACGCCACCAAGGTGAAAATGTGTAATAAATACCCATTCGGTTCTTATCTAATCTGAATATCTTCCTTCTCACAATTTCAGTGTTAGAAACGGTTTAGTTTGTTTTGTTTTGTTTTGTTTTGGTTTAGTTTGGTTTAGTTTGCAGCTGTCCTGCATACCTGCTCACAAGATGACACTTTTATAAAATGGATAAGAAATATTTATAGTCTTATGTAGAAATCTTTTTTAGTTGTTTTGTTCATAGTTGGAAGCTTATATTTTTAAGTCCTCTAATTAATAGAGAGGATGCATCCCTAGGGTTAGATTTCCTCCCAGACATCATCCATACCCCTCACTATCTTTGAACAAACAGTATGTAAATAAAGCTGAATTTTGTTCACATTACCTTCAATAAAAATGGGTTTAAACCGCCACACAAATCTTGTAATTCACCTCTGGTTCTAGTAGTTTTAGGACAAATCCAGTAGATTTAACTTTAAGCCTCAAAATATCTCTGCTAACAATCCAAGGTAAAGTTCTGGTTATCCAGTCCTTTACATTCACTGAGGTCTGCAGTTGCTATGGTTTCAAAGATTTCAGAGAAATCAAAACATTTGATAGGTGTCAGTACAAGCAATTATCTTTGATAAATGATTTCGCTGATCTCTAGATGTCCTGACAGAGGACGTCTCGTGCACGTGCTGACCAAACAAGAGTTCTCCTGCATTTATTCCTTTCTTCCTAACTCCAGACACTGTCTGGGGCGAAGATGAAGACTTTATGATGGAATAAAAAAAATCTCACAAGTAGGTCTCACATGAAGATCTCGTTTCCCTGGGATTTCCCGCTGTCTGCGGGGCCTTCCCCAGCTGCCGTACCCCGGAGGGTATGGAGGCAGCTCCGGCTGCAGCACCCGGCCTGGCAGGGGCAGCCTCGCACGGCACCGCCAGCGCCTCCCGCAGCCCTGGGCTGCCCGGCCTGCGGAATCCTGCCCCGTTAAACCACAGCTCCAGCCTCGGCCCGGAGCCGCGCGGGCTCCCAGGGCACCCGCCACCGCCCGAAGCCCTCCTTGTTGTTCCAGTGATGAAAAACACTCTGTGCTTGCGATTGCACCCATCAGACCTTGACAAGGAACACGGTTCCATGGGCAGTAAGGGGAAACTGAAAAAAAATCACACAGTGCTCCTGACTCGTTAAGCACATGGGAATCTGCACGTCACCCGAGACCCAGCTCAGGGCCAGAGTGCCGTGTCACTCGCCACCAGCCCCACTCTGCCACTTCCCAGCGACGCTCTGGAAGGGGCCACTGTGGAGCTGGAACAGAACCGAGGGCAGGACTGCGACCCCACCTCCAGCGACTGGCAGATCTCCGATAGCGCGAGCAGAGGGAAGCTCTCACCCTCCCCACCGAGGTAACTGCAGGATGACTGACGTCTCTTCTTTTCATAAACAAAGGCAGGTATTTTAAGAAACAAAGTACCTTTGTCTCATGAAAGTAACATTTGTATTATTAAGTGTGGTTATTAAATCGATCAGGATTTACCGTTGTGTCATCATTCCCCGCCCAGCTTAATGGCTTTCTTATGGCTTCTAGTGATCCATTCTATATGGACTCTTCAGATCTGGTGCTTGCCTTCTGTACTTCAGCATAAATCAGGAATTACCACTGTGAGCTTACACTTATGTCAGCCTTAAAAGGAGAAAGAATCAGTCTATGTAATTTTATTTAAAAGCCATCACTGTGTTTATATTCAAATGCCATCTTTTTCACTTTGTCACTGAGATTCAGTGCACATATTGAATAAAGCTGTTATGCTTGATCTATGACTAATGAAATAAATTGTTTTGCTCTAGTATTGATTAGAAGCTGACATTCATGAAGGCCGGGGAGAAGATCAGGGGCTGGAGTCCCCCCTGTGAGGACAGGCTGGGAGAGTTGGGGGGTTCAGCTGGAGGAGAGAAGGCTCCGGGGAGACCTTAGAGCGGCCCCCCAGGGCTGAAAGGGGCTGCGGGAAAGGGGGGAGGGACTCTGGATCAGGGGCAGAGGGACAGGACGAGGAGTCACAGCTTTAAACTGACAGAGGGGAGATTTAGATGAGATCTGAGGCAGAAATTCTCCCCTGTGAGGGGGGTGAGGCCCTGGCCCAGGCTGCCCAGAGAAGCTGTGGCTGCCCCCTCCCTGGCAGGGTTCAAGGCCAGGTTGGACGGGGCTTTGGGCTAGTGGAAGGTGTCCCAAACCATTCCATGATTCTATGATTCTATGAAAAGTAATGAAGAAATGAAAACTGAGTGCCTAGCAGCTCTGCAGTATTTTTGTGGAGGACTTATCTATTTTCAGATGCTTCTTTCTTTCTCTGGAAGTGGTGAGACGTTCAGGTGAAGTCCCATGACAGTGCGCCCGGGGTTAAGGTAGTGGCTTCTCTGAACTCATGAACCCTCAGGCACCCGTCCCCGCACCCCCAGCTGTGGGTGGTCGGGGCCTGGGTGGGTTCTGCCTGAACAGAGCCTCAGGAGGGTGCGGGGACAGATGGGGTGTGATCCAGCTCATCTGGGGTGGTGTGGTGCTGCACCTCTTGCACCTGCAGCGCCATACCTCAGCGCTGGAGATGATCCCAGGCTGGCGGGACGAACCCGGTTCTGACAGCGCCTTGGTGAGGCTGCAGCGGCACAACCCCCCTGCACGCTCACCAGGGCGTGGGCACCGGCTGCCGGCGGCTGCTGGTGGGGACAGAGCTGGGCGCCTCTGGAGTGCAGCAAAACCTGCTGCTCTAGTTTGAGCGAAGAAGTCTGGAGAGTCTGGCCGGGTCTGCACAGGCTCTGCTCACCAGAGGAGCCGCCGAGGAAGGGGCATCCTCTGCCATTACTGCAGAGTTCTGTGTGCTGCTCCCCGGCAGAGCTGTGTTTGCTAAGCATTATTCTCCTGAAAAATTAAGAAAAGGGACACTAACATCCACTAACATGATTGACCAAAGTGGGAATTCTGTATTTTTTAGCTGAGGGGGTATCTGTATTGATAATCTTTGCACTGCCGACTCTTCGCTTCAAGAAGCAATACAGGTCCCACCCCCCTCAGCCCCTTCTCCCCTCTACATCTTGCCCAGTCAAGAAACCCAACCACTACTGAGAGCTGGAAGGGAGGAGCGTGTCTTTCAGCACAGCCACAACTTGCTTCGGCCGCATGTCTGCTAGCTCAGGGAGCATTCTGACTTTTGAAGGTCAGCAGTAGGGCAGGGTAATTCTTGGCAGTGTTTCAGCTTGTTTTTGAGCCCAGATCTAAGGGGCAGATTGCAGCCCATTCACTGCTTTCCCAAATGATCCTGGAGGGGCTTGTTTGCCAGAGTCTGAATCTCCAGCAAAACAGCTTGATGTAGCACTTAATAACTAACAGATGATCTTATTTGGAAGCCTCGGATAGCTTCTTTCAGTGGTAGAAGTGTTAAGAAACAGTTACTGCACTGGTATTCCCTGTCAGCAGTTTGTAGCTCAGTAGCAAATGTAAATCTGGGCTGAGCGGTGCTTTGCCAAAGGCCAGCCACCTGAACAGAAGTTACAGAACCACTATCACTTCTCACTTGTTCCCGTGGCCTGCCTGTGATATACATAAATATACCTGTTGCTCACGATGGCGGCGTGATCAACGTTAACATATAAATTCAGAGCCACAGAATTATTGATAATTTTAATTAATCAAATGCAACTAGCTAATACTATTTTTTTTTTTTTACTCAGGGATTTTCTCCAAAATAAACTCACCAATAGAAGTGACAGAAACCAATTTATAATGTGACATTTAAAACAAGACTGGATGAGGATTTAGGAAAAAGACAACAGGCAACAAATCTGCCATGACCTACAGTACTGAGCTGATCTGAGCTCCCGCGTGACGCAGGGCATTCAGCTCCCCCAAATCCGTGCTTTGATGTCAGAATTGTGGCTGAACCGGATCATATGTTTTGGGAAAAGAAGATGTGTTTCTTATTGGTGACACAGTCACTTTGCTCTGATGTTGAAGGAGCCAAAAGGCTCCTTGGCATAATCTTCTTAACGGTTACGGCATAACCCACAGCACTAAGATGTAGCCCTCTCTGGAAGGCTTTTAGCTTGCACGTGCCCAGCACGTGCATTAAATTTGTAATTCAGAATAAATCTGCAACTGGCACGTCACCACAGTGACCCACAAACCAGAACTCCTCTGCTGATTGTGGTCGGGAAGTCCAAGAAGCTCATGAACAAACATACACAGTCTTTCAGGCAATCCTCTCCTTACACCTGTTTTATAAATACTCCAGACGTTTTGTGTCACCTTCTCAAACCCCGTTATCTCCACACAACTATCTAAGAGGAACACAACAGAGCCCAAGGACCTCTTGCTGACTTTCTGCTGCCCACCGAGATACGTCCATCAGATCCGTGTGCATTGGGATTATTAACAAAAGGACACTGGGATGGGGGCATTTGCAGCAGATTGATAATATACAAACAGAGATAACACGCAGACAGAGACGGGGTTAATGTCCCAAGTAAGATTAAACCTCAGAAGTCTTGGAAATAAACTAATTTAGTAGAGCGGGCTGGGAAATAAGCCCTGGTATTTCTGGAAATTTTCAAGATTGCAGCTTTTGATTTTGTCAGGAATTAAGACAAAAAAGACATTTCATAATGTGCTGTGTAAAGAAAATGACATTTTTTTCCCCTGTAAGTAGCTAAACAACCTGACTGAAGTGTTTCATTCTGAATTTATTCTCTAAGCTGGCCTACATTACGATAAATCCTAGGAGCCTGCCTTCTTCAACTATCAAACAGCTGCATGTAAACAGGAAAATTTTGATAATTCCCAGGGTTAATTTCCATGAACTACATGCCTGGCTGAAAACAAAGCAAAAACATAACTTCTCTGATAGAAAATACTTCAGAAGGACAGTTCCCAGTCAGCCCTACCGAGGTTTATATGCAGACTGGTCACTAGAGGGGGATGCAAGGCACAATTTGCAAGCATGTCGCATTACCTTTGAGTTTTCTTCCATTGTGAGTCTCTGTGATATGGATCAATTATACCCTCTGGCAACACTTGTTTTAGCTTAAATGCACATGTTAATTCTGGAGAGATAATTCAAATTATATTTACTTTGCCAAAAGTATAGGGAAAAAGAGCAAACAGTTACAAAGCATGGGAAATGTTGGAGTAGATAATCCTTCCTTTTTGCCAACTGTTATCTTACATAGCGCTACAAATTAAGATATTTTTTGTATGTTTCTTGCACTTGTCAATGTGTTGTGGAACTAAACCCTTTGGGAGTAACAGGTTTTATCAGGTATACACCCTTTTTAAAGTCTTACTTTATTTTCTGTGTGCCCAGTCCTTAATGGACCAAAAAAGGAAAAAGAAAGAAAAAAAGGAGAGATCCCTTTCCCCCTCTGACAGTATTTTAATCCCCAGTGAATGGCAGTGAGCATTAAACCAGAGCAGGGTCTGACATCTCTCAGACATACATGTTCCCATGTCATTTAGGAGACTCTGCTGGTTTTACAAGCACTGTGACACTGCAAATATGGCTTAGTGAATCTTCAAACCCTTAATCTTGGAAAACCTATCTTGCTCCTAATACCAGTCCCCATTTCATGGCTTTTGACTGGACTGTGGAACTTGAAATTAAAGCTGTTGGCAGCAGTCCTTCCTTCTCTGCAGCACTTCTTTACGGAGGGACAGAGAAGCAAAGGATTGAAGCTCTGTCAATCAAAATGACCAAAATTGAATCTAGTCCAACATGTCCTCTCTTCTGTGTTTTGTCAGGGGCTCAGTCTAATCTACTGGTAGGTTCTGCCACATGAAATTAAATATTCTGCCAGAGATAAGGTTTGAAGCCAGCTTTGTGTCCTATTACTAGATTTCATATAGGCATTTCATTCTGAAGTCAGTCCAAGTTTGGGGAATGTTTTGGACTAGATGATCTTGGACGTCCCTCCCAATTTAACTGCTCTATGATTTTATAAAGCGCAGCTTTCCAGTGGCCTCTCTGTAATCTCTCTGCGTGCAAGCAGCAGTTTATGAAACAAACTATACAGGGATCTGCTAAGGGAAGTCATTAATTCCCCAGGCAGTGAGTAAACACCTGTATGTATATTTATACACAGATGGGCTTTTACTTCTGCAGATCCATAAGTGTCTTTTGAATGCGCTTACTTCCTCTCCCTCCTCTTCTTCATGCTACACCGAGTATACAAAACGATGTGTCATTTTACTACAATGCCGACTCGTTTGATGGCATAACCTTAACAGAACTGAATTGTTCTCTCCCCTTATACAATAAATTTTAGCCGCTCATGCTCAGAAGTGGCTGTAGGAAGACTCTTCTTTTGACGCCCGTGTGGCCGATGTGAGCCCTGCTGCAGAAGTTTCTCACAACAGCGACGAGCCAGCGTTCCGGCTCGGCAGGCTGGAAGGGCAGGGACTGCACAGGTCTTTCTCAGCGCTGGGAGGATGCATCTGGTGTAAGAGAATCTTGGGGCAGTCTGTGCACTACTGCTTGAGAGAGTCCACAGCCATGGTTTTTCTGTGCACCATAAGGACAGCTGCATGCTTAGGATGGCAGCGTTCTCACGCTGCCATCCACCCGAGCTACAGGACTTTCACTTGGGAAAACTGGTGCGACGCACGTTCACAAGGTTTGACGGAGTTGTTTATCATTTGGAAAGCTGAACATAAACATGTAACATCTCTTAAATACAACGAAACTGAGGTTGCTAAGGAGTTAGGAACAGAAGCCATACTCACAACACCCTGTGACTTCAAATCGGAATTAGGGTTTACAGAGGCAAAAAACTAAAGCAAACACCTCCGCTGTCGTCACTGGGATGAAAATACAAAGCTTATCTAAAGAGAGAGAACACATTGGCTTTGGAAGGCACCTACTTTCCATGGAGAGAATACACATACTGTGATAATCCAAGAGAAGGTGAAGAGGCCAGTTGATAGGTGTTGGTAGATCTGGGGCACTTTCACTTTTTAAAGAGAAGGTAAGCTATGAAAAGGTCGATGGATTAGCTGTTCCCTGAAGTCTTGAATATGCAGTGGCGTTCCAGCTGAAATGGATGCACTACCCGACCAGAATTACAGCCCACATCATCCACACCAGGCTCTGAAATGGTTGGTCCTAACAGCAGAGGACTGAGTTTGTTGACTCACATAATGTCTCTCAATCCTAAACTGAATGATGACTAAAATGATTCTTTTTGGTTTTATTGTCTGCAGAACAGGATGAACAAGAGACTAAGCACAGTGCTTGAAAAGTACTCCCCATATGAGAAAAATGATGTGCTTCAATTCCTGGCTGTGTAGAAACAGACTATTTTGAATCTAAACCTGTTTTCCAGTCTTCAGAATTATTTCAGGTTCGTGTCTTGTTCAACATGACACTCTCAATTGAAGGTTTTTTAGCAAAGAAGCTGAACTGTAAGATATGAGCGTTTGGGAAGCTGTAGTTTGAAGCCAGTAAATTGCAAAAAATAAGGGTAAGAGTTTTCAAGCGAGGACGGCTACTAGTAAGACTAAAAGGTGATCTGATTCACTCCACTCTATTTGCAGCTTCTGAGATCCTTTATTCTTAACCTCACAGTGGATCATTGCAACATCAGCGTGAAATTATAAATGGTTGTACCCTGCAATGGGCATTGATTCTAGGGGATATTACTCTGTACAAACTTCTGATGTGAGCCATAGTACTTATTGATTTCATCAGTGTCAAAATTACTTTTCTTGTAATATTGACTTTTTTTTTTTTTTTTTTTTTTTTCCTGCAAAACCATATACATGTGAGCAGAACAGTCTTCACATTAGAGTCTGGCTTTCAAAACAGTTAAAAACGTTTCTGTGCTGCCCTTCCAAACCCTGAGCAGTGTTTCTGAATCACGTGCTGCCAGACTGTACGTACCTGAGCAAACAGGCTGAATAAATCATGAGCCAGGACCTGTCCTTCGACCCGTGCGCAGGAGGCCCAGCGAGCTCCCAGCGAGCTCCCTGCAGATGGAGGTTTTCAACACCTCTCCTGACTGTGGTGCTCGTTCGGGGGTAGAGATACAGATTTAATAGTCTAACACAACACATCCTGACTTAAGGCCCTTGCTGTGATCCCCTGTGCTCTCTCCTGTTTATAGAAATACAAACCCATCGGCGCACCACAAACATCATTTCTCCCTCCAAGTGCTGAGCTGAGGCCTGAGCTGGTGGTTTCTCAGCCTCGTGCAGGACTCGAGACAGAGGCTGTGGCTGAACAGGGACCCCGGCGGGGGCTGCGGGAGGGAGGGAGGGCGGCCCGGCTCTGCTCCAGAGCCGTGTGTCCCGGGCAGAGGCAGACAGATGTTTTCCGGGCGGGAGAGGGGCCGGGGCACAGGCTGGGCCCTGTCGGGGGCTGCTGGGCCCAGACATGGCGCCGTGGCCACTCGGCCTTTCCAGCACCCTTAACGCAGAGACAAAGTCCTGCCTGTCCACCTGCGGGGAGGCACGTCCGGGGCAGCTCCTCACCTTCCTGCCGCCATACCAGGGTCACGTCCTCCTCCCGTCAGGACGCTGCCTCTCCACCCTCCCTCTCCTCCTTTCCCTCCTGCCTGCTCCTGCCTGCTCCCGGGGTAATACGCGGGCCGACTGCTTCCCCTTCATGTGGGTGCAGGGACTGGCATCGCTCCTCTTCATCGCTTTTGACTTTTCTGACAATTTTATTCCAGGTAATCGCGTAGCTGTGACCAAACCTGAAGGCAGCATTTTAATGGGTGGTTACATCCCCCTTTTCATGCAGGGAGACACAGCTAAAGGAAGACGGCTGACCAGAAGAGCCCATGGTTGGCACGAAGACGCAGGTACTTCATGGCTGGGAGCTTTGTTTGGTTTGTTTTTTAAAAGGAATTGCTTCACAAAACCCCTCCTAACATGAAGGATGGCCCAGCCAGGACTCCCATCCACACCGTCCTGAAGCTGGGGGCTTTCTCAAATCTCGATGTGACACCAGGCACCGTCCTTCCTCCTGGGAAAACCGCGGGCACCAGGAGCAGCGGGGAGCAGGAGAAGCCTGGTGCTGCCAAATCCGTGCCACTGAGCAGGGACCTGGTGTCACAGGTACCCCCTGGGGATGCTCCTTGGCTGTGCTCTCCCCTGCTCCGAAACCCGACATCCCCAACACCCCTTCGTCATCGCTCCCGCCCAGCGGAGGGAGCATGGTCACGGTTCAGGATGTATGGCAGAGCTAACGGCCAGCTCTGGGATCTCTAAAAGGGCTCAGTAAAATCCATTTATTGTGACAGAACACTAACAATGGTTCAGAACTCATTACTATGCTAGAAGGATGGCTGGAGATGTAAGCTTTTCTTTCAAACTTTGAAAAACCTTTATGGATCTCAGTTTCCTGGGAGAGACTTTGTATTAAGTACATAAAATGGAAAATGGAAGGCAAATTTGTGAAGAACAGATACCAGGAATTAACAAAACTGAAGCTTTGATTATTTGTCTTTGTTTCTATGTTTGATCAAGATGAAGCAGCCAGCAGCCAAGTGAAAAAGGAACTCGGTGTGTGTGTTCTAAACAAAACATTACATTTGCCCCGATTTGGAAAGATCAACTCAAGTCTGTCAAGACTTTGTGAAGTCGGTAACACTGAGGTAATGATGCAGCGTGATGCGGCACAAATTAGAACCATTTAGAAGGTATCTGTGAGACTCTAATCAGCAGGGAAGGATCCACATGCCTACAGGAGTTGGAATATCTTTGAATGGGGGGGGTGTAGGAGAGCAAGTCCGTGCCGCAGAGCGCTGCTGCGAGCACGGGTTTGTGTGCTGGGGGATGCTGTCCCCCACCATGCACAGCCCAGCCTCTTCTAACAGATCCACAGCCTGGGAACAAGCTGCACCTTTCCAGGCGGCTCAGAAATAGTCTGAGGTGGGGTGAATGTCGCTTTTCTCAGAGGAAAACAAAATCCTGAGTTTTTACACACTAATTCATTTGCTTTTCAAACCATGGCAATACTATCACAGAATGTAAATACATATTGCTGCAGGGACAAGGGATCTGCCATAGGTGCTGGCAACCAGAAAAGCTGAAAAGAGCTGGAATAACATATACCTGCTTCCGCGTTTAACTAGGTCTAGCTTAGCTGAAACAGCCCCACACTGATTACTGCTAGAGAAAAGAGGAGGTTCTGTACCTGCTACAAAAACTTGATAGGAGAGGAAACATTTAAAAATCACTGGAAAAGTGAGCTATTGCCACGTTTACAATCTTTTATGGCTCTGTAAAATTAGACAGAATCAAGCTTAGGGACAAAGACAAAATACTTGCTATTTAAATGTTTTGCTAGCAAAAGACACGTACTATATCCAAGATGCAGTACAAGAATATAGATCATGGCCATACAGGCAAAATACCCTTTGACTACTGCAAAATGTCATCTAGCAGGACAAGTGTATATAGAATCTATTGAAAATCGATTTACCGATTCAATGAAGCTATTGCAATTGATCTAATTTTCTGCAAAGAGCACACAAGAGGAAGTAGAAAACCACCAGTTGCGTGCGACAGCTACGGAGCAAGGCCTTTAGAAATTAGCATCACCAACGCAGAGTTTCAAACAAACTGGGAATGTGGGGGAAGATTCACAAAATTCTTTAGGTAGGTCAAAAGCTTCCAGTAGCTGAAGCTCAAGGTTTTCATAGACCGGTCGCTATGCCCGCACAGCACACGGCTTTTGAAGGGTTGAGCAAATTACAACATAAAAGCGTATGAATGTGGACACCACAATGCTTACACGAGATTTATCAAAATGTTGACTGATCCAAGTAAATTTAGGAGAGTGAAAAGTATATGAAGAAAAGAAATGAAAAAGTTGGCAGCGGCTTACATGATGAAGGGAAAATGAAAGTAATATTGATGGTCTCAACAAAAAAGCTTAACTTGCCTGTATTAGAGCTGTAGATATGAGCAAGAACAGTCAAGTGAGGAACACAAATTTCACCAGATAATAGTTTTTAGGACAGAAAAAATTTAAGGTCTCCCAGCCAGGACTCCCACAAATCACTGTCCTCAAGATTTCTAGCTTCACCTAAACCCAAACCTTGGGATGATAAATTGACCATAAGAGCGCAGTGGGTTCATACAATGTAGCCATGACTCTTTTAGTTTATATTTAATCTGATTTTAGCACCCATATATACTTTCCTTCAAGATATGTAAGTGATTTGAGTATGACATGTGGAATTGTTTTGAGACCCCCACCAGGTGTCAAATGAAAATATTAATCAAACGCAAGGCTAAACTAGAGGGACTCTGGTACTACTAACTAGAGGGACTCTGTAGCCTGGGCTGAATGTAGGCACACAAATCACACAAAACTACGGAATTTTCATTCAAATTTGACCTCTCTGAGTAGGGACAAAAATCATCACCATTTCTCAATGTGAATAAAATATATTGAGCCCTAACTTCAGCTTCAGTCTCCTCAAGGATTGTATAGACCTTGTGTAAACCCAATGTAATGATACGCACAGTCAAGACCTGGGTTGACAGTTTTTGTGGAAAAGACGAGAAATCAATAACCAGACCCTTCCTATGCATGGCGTGCATAAGTCTTTCTGACGAAACAATGCTGAAATGCCCATCTTGGTGCTGAAAGCGGGAGCTAGTCTCTGGAGGGGTTTTGTCAGTCTGGTACCACCAGTGAACACTACAGTTACTAAGTTTTCTTTTCTAAAGTAAAAAGTACAATCCACAGAAATAAGGCTTGGAAGGTGCAGCTCACAAATGTTATTACTGCCTCAGTGGTACTTGGAAATTTGAAAACTACAGATGAGAAAGGAACTCTTAAGCCTCTGTTTTGAGAAATACAGCAAGATAGATGTGACAGAAGGTTAATAATGAGTTCAGCAGAATCAGAAATTAATTGTCTTCTGTTAAGGCCACACACAGTTTGAAATGGTGAGACCAAACATCATTCTCTTCATGAAACCATGGAAGGAAAAAAAAAAAAAAAAAAAGAGCAAAGAATCAGAAGTGTGTAATCATCCTGGCTTTTACAAAAGCAAGTAGTTCTGCGAGCCTGGCAGATGCAAGGGCTTCTCCCTCTCAGGGCAAGAGAGAGGCAAAGCGTATTCAGCGCGTGTCCCTTTCCCAGAGAACGGGGCCATGAAAAGATCCTTCTACCTTTAACACACTGTGGGTTTAATGAAAGGCAACTGCTATTTTAAGATTTCATAAGGGATTTTATAACAAAGAGGAGTTGCAGACACCATCCCCATTACCACCAGGCTTCCATCCTCTCTTTCATCTTTCTCACTAAGCCAGCTCTGAGAAACTTTTACAGATAGTTAGAGCCATCAAATGAAGGTTAGTCACTCAAAGGCTTGGTCCAACCATGTTCAGCTATTATGGCTTAAATTAAATTGCTACTAAAATGGTCTCTTTTTTATTAAAGTGCTATAATCATTGTGGCTACAATCCCTCGCCATGGTGTAAGTAGTAATAAGCTGATACATGTCACCATTGCTGATAGCAATGAACTTCTTTTTCCAGAACTGGAAAGCAAAATAAAACTCCCAATTATTCTTAAAATGGAAAGATAACCCCTTTTCCAGGGTAAAGACATGAAAGATTCATTTTCTTTTCTGTTCCGTCAAGCCATATTGCAGGTTTATTTAATGCCTTATGTGCATTGCATTAGATTTCAGAACTCACAAAGAGGGTTACAAACTATGTGAAAATTTAAGGTAAAAAATGTGAGGCTCCTGTGAAGCCACTGGCAAAAGTTAACACAGAATTTCACTCTTGGTCTTTCTCTTAAGTTGTCGTAAAGATTTTCATCTGGTAATTGTGCCCGTGGGCTGACTGGGACTCACGCTGGAAACACGACTTCTGCTCTCACACTAAAATCTCTCAGAAGTTAAGGTACTCGGCACCGCACATCAGCCACGCTGACGCCCTAACAGCAAACCGTGGTTTGACCCTCACAAATAGGATCTGGTGAAAGCTCTCTGAGGCAACGGTACGCTTTTTGGCTCTCTAGCAAGATACTGTTTTGGGTTTTCTTTTGTGGAAAACATTATTTAAAATCCTTCAGTGCAGAACTATTTTTCTACCAGCCAGTAATGACAAGGTGAACAATAAGGTCTGGATCGCTGCTGTCCTGGAACAGCCACGCGCAGCTGCGGCGCTCAGACAGGGGCTCTCGCCGTGCACCACGGCTGCGGCAAGAATGACAGCTCCGGAAGAAAGCACCTCCCTTGGAGCTTCCCAGCTTGGTGGCCCGAGAGGAACCTGTGAGGGGAGGCGGGTGTATGAAGGGCACTCAGAAAGGGGAGGATGAGTGAAGTCGGAGCCAGAGGGGTGAGGAGAAGGGAGCCTCGACTGCAAGGAGGAGGACAAGAGGTGGTGGACATGAACAGTACGTGATGGAGAAATGAGGCAAGTACAGTCATGAAAAAAGAAAAATGGGGTAGCGAGAAGACGTTCTTCCAGCCTGTCTTTTTTCCAGGTTGATATACAGATTGCTTTCCGTGCAGCAAATCCGAGTCAATCCACCACATACTTTAAAAAATGGATACTCACTGGTGTCTGGCCCAAACAGCTTTTTTCTGTAACATTTCCAAAAGCCTCTAGGACTGGTGGAGGCACATTGCCCTTATCAACAGCTGTATTTTTTTTACAGAAAGAAAGGTCAATGTAGAAAAGCTCTGTCCAGTGCCAAGCTTTCCCTCACAATTTAATATACTGAAAGTTTGTAGTAGCAATAGCTTCTCTTTGCTCTTGACCCAGACTTTGTTGTGCAAGATAGGTTAAGATCAATTTGCCAGAAGAGTAAAGGTACCTAATTAGAGCCTGCCTGCAGTCCTGATTTGGGCCAGAACTGTAGGACTGAGTGTCCGTCTCAGCGCTCAGGACGTGCAAGGGCTGCCTCATACAAGCAGAGGAGATGGTCAGAGGCGGGAGGCTGCTCCTTCGAAGCCGCACACAGCTGCGGTGTGGAGGGGAGAGCCCAGCCCCCCCGGCTCCAGTGATGTGCTGGAGGCCTGGCAGAACCAAGAGCTTCCTCTTTACCAGAAGGATCGTTTTCATCTAAACTCTCATGACAATACAGTTCAGTGTTTCACCACCCTTCCCTGAAGTATGCGCATCAGGAGACTATTCTCACAGCTAGAGCAGCAAGAACAGATTTTTCTGTTCATACACTGAGGGTTCAGGGCTTCCGCTTGTGCCACCGAAGAAATGGAATGAGTGCACGGCCCTAGATTTCACCCCTTAGATGTAATGCAATCAGGGATGCTTTTATCTGCGGTAAATGGGCCAAACAAGCCAAGAAACAGTCAGATGAACTCAGTGATTATGGGGAAATCTTAAAGCAAAAATGGCAAAACAAAGGAAAGGAGATGAAGTAATAAGAGAAAGTGACGGTGTGTTGTTTGAAAGCACGGTGCTCTGCTGGAAATAAACTGAGACTTCTCAAATGGAAAATTAAAAAAACCCAAATAAATGGATTAAACAAGTATTTGTATCCGTCCTTGCAGGAGAGTAGAAGAAAGTGTTTGCCTGTGTGGGAAACTCAGTCAACAAGGACAGAAACCAACGAATCAAGTGTTCAGCATTCCATCATTTCACTTACTAAAAAATTGGAGTCTTCACAATGAGAAGATGTCAGCACAATCTGCACTGGGGAAAAAAAGCAAGAGCCTCCGGGGACCCCCTGCCCCACCGAGCCATCGGTCCCTGGGGAGCCCCGGGCCTTTTGGGGGGACATTGCCCTGGGCTCTGGGGCGAGGGCTGAGGGGTCTGGAGCTGAGCCGGAGGAGGAGGAGGAAGAGGAAGAGAAGGAGGAGGAGGAGGAGGACGATGACTCCCCCGTGCCATGGGCAGGAATTGCGCACAAGCGTAGTCGGGAACAGACAGTTGGAGTTTTCCCTCCCAGGATTTCCCCAAATTCCTCCCAAATCACTCAGAACTGGTTACAGAAAACTTTTGCAGTCAAGTCACTTGGTAATGAATTGCAATTAGTTCCAAATGCGTTAGAAGATAATTTGAATCGTGCTTAAGAGTTTGGCTGTCCTAATGGCTGCTGCTAATTAATGGAACTGTTTGAATAAGTGATTTTAATGGACTGTTTCATTTTGCATTGACTCAGAACATTTTATGGAGCTTCACATTATTGAACAAAAGCTGGGGAGCAGACATTTCTCCTCAACGAAATGCTACTTGTTCAGATGAAGATGAGACATTCAATTTCAGATTTTCTTTTTTTTAAAAGTTTTATCTGATATGTAGAATTATATTTTAAGAACTCGGAATTTGAATCAGAATTTTAAAAAGAAAAACTAGGTGGAATAGAAAAAAATAATTTAAAATGCCAAAATAAGGCATTTCAAAGGCCGCTGAAGTGTGGGTTCAGGATTTCTTAGGCTAAAAGCATTTTGGCGTGACAGGGGTTTGGAAGTATTTAGTCAATCCAAAGTGCATTTAAAATACTCTTCAACACACAAATTTTATGTAGTTCTACTACAGTGAAATTGTAGGATATGGCTTATATGAATATACTTAGATGAAGCCTCCATATAGTCATTATCCACGGATGAATATAACACATCAGCAATATCCTTCCGAGCACCATACATTTATCACACCCATACAGAAACACCATAGCTGCACATTTAAATAAAGTAATTTGGTACGTAATTGGCAATGGTTCACAGTAGCCATTTTTATGTGCTTGTAGCAGCTTTAACACAAGCAGATGGATGCACTTATACATTGCAGGAGACAAATATAGCAAAGTCTGCTCAAATCTGCGGTCAGAGTGTAAAGCAGAGTTTGTGCCAATATTGCTGACCTAGGGCTCATAAATCCCAGCAGACTGGCTTGAGGCGACAGGGTTTGCAGGCTGCATTTTTCAAACTAAAATAAAGAAATGTGCAGTTTCTTTTGCATTAGTGATCTGATTTTCTTCTTCAGTCTGCAAGGATATTTTTTCTTTTGAAACCACAAATAGAGTTATTCTTTCATTTAAAAAATGGCTTCAGAGAGCAGGTACTCATTTTTGAAAGTACCTTTCTGAACCCAGAGTTCTGGGGCACTGAGAGAATTCCAGCCATTGCCATGACACACCTGCCTGGCTCTCCAACCTCTCCCTGCGGGCTGCTGCCAGAGGCAGGACGCTGAGTTCGGTGGCTTCGGTTTGCACCCTCTTCCAAACAAACGTGCTGTTACGATTTAAATCCCAAGAAACCTCCCATTTAGAAAGGACAAACTACACTTGGGTCCCTCCCTTCACGGGTGCCTTTGCAGAGCTGTCGCTGCAGGTACACGTGGAGCAGGAAAACAGAACCTGTCCCATGTGCAAGCCAGCTGCTCTCCTGGAGATGCCAACAGCAACGTCCAGAAAATTGCTGCTGCCTCATTTTTTTTTTTTTTTCAGAATTTCATACCCTGAACCCTGAGCTGGGCATAGTCTCACAATCAGTTTACTTCTTTGATCATCAAAGGGAAAAACCCAGCTCCTTTTCCCAAAAGCATGCCTGTCTTTCACAAGGAATCTTTCACTGCAGCTATCGGTGTCACTGGGAAATGAAGACTTACAGCAAGATGCAGGAAAATGTTATGACATCACCGCAGTTTTATAGGGCTGGTCACTTGAGATATAAACAAAACGAACACTTCCGTAATTTTTTTTAAAAAACAACTAGTTAAGCCTGTGAAGAATGAAGAGGTGTATGTCTGACACTGAAGAAAACCCATTCTGTAACTCACTTCATCCTACGTTTAAAAAGTCTTTTCTGGGGCAGCTTCCTTGTCGCAGTGCTCGTACATATGAAGCTGCTGTTTGCGAGCAAACCTCTGCCACGGGGCGGTGCAGCAGCTATTCAGCACTGACCTTCATCACCTGGCTGCTCCTCTTCAAACACAACTACAGGTAATTGTGGTTAGTCCATTCCAAAGCAGAAGTTAGTGCAGAACGGCTTGTCTGAGCGATGTCCGAGGGAGGCACGACACAAAGTTTATGCTCAGCAGAGAAGATTCTTCTCTGTGGAAGCGTGGGTGCGAGGAAGCGCTGGCCTGCGGCAGCTGCACCTTCGGGGACAATTCTGGTCCCAGAAACGTGACCTGCAGCGGTTTGTGCGCCGCCAGCTGACTCCGGGGCTGGGGCTCGCCCTCGGTACCTCTGGGTGTCGGCACCAGGCACGGCCTCTACACCCAGCGCCCTCCCAGGCGCGGCACCGGCACCTGAAACTAAGGCAGGGGTTCCCTGCCGGAAGCCTGCGCGCATTTCTGTAGCCACCTCAGCGGGACTAGTGAGTAAATCAGGCACTTAATTCTTAGAGGGGCAAAAGTAGGTGAAAGGAATTGGATTCAAGAAATTGCACTGGGGAAATGAAGTAGATAGTATAAATCGGAAAAAGGCTATTCCACAGGACTAAAGTATGCAAATATTTTATAAATAATATTTCGTAAACCTCAGATAATATATTTGTCAGCGAAATTATTTTAAGCATGAAATTGGCTACTGTGTGTTAAGTCATTCAACCAAAATGTACCGAAGCCCCCAGTGAATGTCAGACACCGCGGATGATGCCAGCAGCCTCCCTCCAGCCTCGGCAGCGTCAGTGAGACACCCAGGGACAGGGCACTCGGACCATCGCTGTTGCTCTGAGGCTTCACAGTCCCTGAATTTTTAAGATAAAGTAAGAAACTTACCTGTTCAAATCACGATGTATGATTGGCTGCGTGAGATTGTGGAGGTACTCCATGCCTTTGGCAACATCAACTGCAATGATCAATTTGGACTGCAGATCAAGAGTTCTGTATTTTGAAGAAAGATAGAATATTACCCAAAGTTAATAAACAGAAAAAAAAATTATCTGCAAATTATTCTTATCTGTAAACCATGGAGCCTTTAAAGTTGCTTTAAATACAAAATAATGTTCTATAATTGATGCAATGTAAAATAATGACAATCACAGGTTTGTGATTACTTATTGATTTGCCTCTGAATTGAAGCTGAAATTTTTTTAGCATGTTCCTTTCTCTATTGTTTTATGCTGAAAGGAGTAACATTTCATCAGCACAGATTTACTAGTCTTCCAAATGCTGTGGCCCAAGCCCAAGCCGAGAAGCGGTGTCATACCTCTTCTGCTCGTGGAGCAGGGAGAAGAGCGATCCCCCGGAAATGTACTGAGTGACTATCGCAAACTGGCTTGGGTCGTCTAAACAGGCTCCCACAAACTGGATGACACAGGGATGATTCAGCCGGCAGAGAATGGAAACTTCCCGGCAGAACATGTCCACATCAGATTTGGAGCAGTAGGTATTGGCTCGGTACCTTAGAATTTACACGAGAGACAGCAGTAAGGCAAAAATATCATAAAATATGTGGGGGGTTTAATAGTGCAAACAAGGTTATTAACCAAACAAGACGGAAAAGTCTGATAAACTTACCGTTTGATTGCAACAATTTTGTTTCTGCATCGTCCCTTATATACTTTTCCAAAAGACCCTAAAATGATTTAAAATAAATAAGCACAAAGATATTTATTATGAACATCGAACATTTAAAATGGATGTATTCTTGTTCCTGGTACCTGAGCCGATAATCTCATGGAACTCTATTTCCGAGAGCTGAAGGTGGAAATGTGACGGCAGACCAGCACGGAGGAGGAGAACGTCCGCCTTTTCTGCAAAAGAAAACACTTCTCCTTTTTGTAAAGTGCGGGGTCACGGGGAAGCGCAGAACAGAAGCAACTTCACAAAACCGTTGTGCAGTAAAAGCTGATTTTCCTCCTGTAAACTGGTTCCCTTTTCTTTCAGTAACCTCAGCAAACCCCAGTAACAGACACACACTTGCAGTGCTACAGTTGCTTTGGGCTGTCTTGGCTTTAAAATCTTATCGCTGGTGAACACGGTCCCCAAAGCGCCTTCTGCCCCGCCATGGGATGGCTGCGTAAAACTCCTTGTCCAGTGAATTAGCTCCTTTTCCTCGGTACAGCTAATGCTTGTTACGAAGGCAGGGGATGTTATTCCAGATCTGACCGACTCTGTAGCGACGTGTGGAATCTAAATTTTGCGATGTAATTTAGTTAGCAAAGCTCTCTGCCTTGTTGATCTTTTTGGTTTATTACTGTAAAGTTTATCAGAATATTTCCAAATGGAACATTTAAATGCTGCTGTGTAAAAGATGTGAGGATTTGATTATGTCCAGAGTGAATGTGTGAAGTGGAAAATTGAAAGCACCACAAAAAATATGAAATATTTTGAAGTACAAGTATTCATCTGAATGTTTTATCAATATGTGTTTCAGATGAACACAAATTATTTTTGGACAGAATTTTTCTTGTAAAGAAAATCCAGGCATTTTACAGTGGAATTCAATATGGTATTTGTTTGCATTCATGGATATGTGTGTATTTCATTAACACAAATTCCCAATTACATCCTTTTCTCCAAGGAAATAAAAATAAATGTATTTTTTAAAGTAAATGAAAATAAGATAGACACGGGAATTATAATGTTGCTGAGCAGCAAAGCTAAGTAGATTGTCTCCTAAAATTATCCTGGGGAAATATAGCTGCTGCTTGTGCACATCATTACAGTTCTGAACAACGAAAATTCCAGGAATAATGAATCACGTGTAGTATGTTTATGCTGACAAACACCTTGGGTAAAAAGACCATAAAAGTTCAAGTTTTCTCTTGCCACTGAAAATACCTTTAGTCATGCTTTTAATCTTTCCTAGAGGGGATGGAACTGACACATAGGAACCATCTGAAATAGAAGAAGAGAAAGAATCTTAGGGAATTCAGTGACAGTGTAAGTGTCTGTACTGATAAATTCATGAGGCAACGATTGCTTAAAGAATGAATAATAAAGGGGTGAAAATACACATCGGAGCTAAACAACAGAGGGAATGGCTACACGAGGATGTAAAACGGTTTGAGTAAGGATTACTTGGGATTGAGCTTCGTCTCACAGTTTTTAGCTTTTCTTTCCAGCGAGTAACACGAAGCGACAACTGTATTTTAAGATAAAGGAAGACTTCTGACACAAATAGAGGGTACCTGGAAAATGGCGATTCTCATGACACTAATTTTCTTTGAGCCAGACAGAACTGACCCAAAGCTCCCTGACATCAGTGGAACATTTCCAGAGACTTCAGCAGCCTTTGGATCAGCCCCTGCAGCTGTAGAATAAAGTGGTTTCTCAGACTGTACCTCCTCCAGGCTGTGAGTATTCGTTACAGGGCGACTCATCCTGAGGTCTCTTATAGTGCTTCAGGAGGGTCACAATGGCATCGTGACCTAGGAAAGAAAGAGGAAGTACAAGGATTTGCAGGTAAACATTTTAAAAAAAGTACAATGTGCCTATAAAACATGTAAGTAAAGATACAGCGGCACTAATCTGAAACATACTGTGATCGTTAATTACAGAAATACGGGGAAATACCTGCCCATAAACCCAAGCGTGATGCTTGGCGAGTCTACCCCTAATGCTGAAATGTGACCACGGCAATAGAAAAAACCCTGCTGCAGGGACCTTGAAATGGAAGTTGGCAAAAGTCTTCAACAGGCCTTACAAGAAAACCGGTGCCTGAAAATATTTCAGTTTTGGTGTCCTAAGCCAGACGCAATCTGTACAGTGCGTTGCTGGGGGCAGGGGCTCCGCTCGTCGTTCTCGCAAGGAACCGGAGCAGAGCGGCGTCGGGGCAGGGGGCTCGTGGCTCCCACGTCTGACACACGTTGCTCTGCTTGGCCCTACCGAAAGTTATTTGCCAAACCCTTCAAAGATGAGCTTTCCCTCAGTAATTTCATACAGAGTATTTTGCCCGTATCCGGGCTTTGAAAGACCTTTGAAAGCTGCACTTTTACTATATGACAGTCATCCTCACAATCAATGGTGCTGCAGTGTTTCTGGAGGAGGGGGGAATGTCCCAGAAGTCACGGAGTCAAAAACAGGGCAGAAACCCGACACACTGCTGTGCGTGTAGGACAGCGTAACAGCAGCCATGGAAAACACCTCGCTTTGATCCGTATCTGCAAGGATTTAAGATTATTGACTCTGAACCATCACTCCTTGTAAGGCCTCCTGCAGTAATAAAATCAGAACTCACGCACATACCAGAGGGGGAAATAGCCTTTTCTGAACAGGCTGTATGTTTTGTATTTTAGCAGCGTATAAATACTCCCGTCCTTGGTTTTGTGTTGAATTAAACCGATGTTTAACAGAATATCTGAGAAGACAAATAAAAGGGCTGGTTTCTATAACCCTTCGTGCCTGGGACTGGAAAGCAGATGGTGAGAGCTCTTAGCCTGCAGGCCCTGAGGGGGTTGTTCTGTAGCGTCATCTCCTTCCCGTTCTGCTCCTGTGGATTTCGTAGCAGAAACTAGAAAATTAAAATACCTTTCTCATAAGCCCACATCAAACAGGTCTGCTCATCCTTTTCTCCACTGGACCTGCTGGGATCACAAGCTACCAGGTTCATATCGGCTCCGTTATCCAGGAGGAACTGCACAAGTCGAATGTGGCCATGGTAGCACGCGCAGTGTAACCCTGCAACAGAGAGAGCTCGGCACGCACGCTGCCACGACAGCGCCATGGGACAAACAGCAAATCGATTTCCTCGATTAAGGAATTTATTATAAAAAAACCGCCTGAGGCAATAGGTGAAAATAAAATATTAATGCTGTGAGAACCAATCTACTGCCGGCTACACAACATGTCAGCATTTACTCTACCACCTGCAAATCACATTTAACAACTTCGTACCCGAGGAAAAGCAATTGGAAACAAAGGAGGCTGCTTCTTCTGTTGCCTGTCGTAGGGACGCGGAGGCGTGCAGCCCTTCAGACACCCTATCGTGTGTGCCTAGTCCCCAACACAATAATACTTGGGCCCAGTTCTAAAGACTACTTAAAAGCCTAACTAGGGGAGAATCAGTTTACATCAGGTTTTGTTACTCATATACAGGCTAACGAGCCCGACACATCCTCACTGAACTCCTACCACTTTATGCCTGCCTGCAAACATATTTCAAAAAGGCCGAGATCTGCCTGAAAGGGAACTGGATGTTGATCATCAGTTACCAGGGGAATGAACCTGGAAATCCTGAGCCTGTACAGCTTCCAAATTTTTTGTTGCTGGTATATGCACTCACACACACCAAGGAGGATGATGTTACCTGTGTGTCCATCCCTTCCTTGGTGATTGATGCTTACAATGTTCTGGTCAAGAAGAAATTTTACAAGTTCTATGTTCTTTCCATAGGTGCAAGCACTGCAAAAATAAAGGGAAAAGTGAATGCCATAGCCCATAAAAGGACAAATACTTTGGGTAGCCAAAAATTTAAGAAGAATTATACAGAGATAAAAATGTAGTAATAGAATAAAGGAACTTTAGAAATGTGCGAATGCATGATTAATCCACCAAAGCATGTTCGCTTCTGTTCTTTCAAAAACATTCTAATTATGGTTGTGTAAATTAATTTTGCACAGCTATGCAAAATTAATAAAGTTTATTTTGCAAAGGGCCTCTTAAATAACAGTTCAGAAGCTTAGAGCGTCGTGACCAAACTGTGTTCTGCCGCCTCATTTCTGATTTGGAGTACCTCGGCTCCAGCGGGTTGGGGCAGGACAGGCTCTAGGCTCAGACCGGGGCTGCGCAGACGGAGAAACCCTCCCTCAGCCAGACGCTGCCGGACCCCAGGCCTGTGCTGCCTCCCTCTCCCTCCCCGTTCACTGCCCGGTTCTACCTCTTACCTCGTGTCCTCCCCTGTGTCTCAAGATACAAACTCATGGTCCCCGTGGAGCTCGCCCCTGGCTGCGGCGGGACGTTTGTAATCGCGGGTGCTGCGCGCGTGTGCAGGTGGAATGGTGCTGATGGCGTTGTAAACATCTCACCTGTGGAAAGCCGTTTCACTGAATATGTTTTCTTTAGTGAGACTTTCTGTTCCTGAGAGCTGAATTATTTCCTTGACAACTTCAAACTTGCCATTGTAACATGCACTGAAGAGGAAGCCAGTAAAGAGCCGTTAACAACACCAGCTTTCTAACGAGGCCCGACCACGTAACACGGAGCTTCCCCGCGACTCACAGGTGTAAAGGTGTGTCTCCGTAGATATTCACCACGTGGGGCTGAACTTCAAAGCTGCTCTGCAGCAAGAACTTCACAAGTTCATGGTGTCCAAATCGACAGCAGAAGTGCAGAGGAACGTGATCTTCGTTGTCCTGAGCATTCACTGCCATTTGACCCAGAAAGAGACCAAAGAAAGTATTTTATACTTACACAACTTGTTTTGGATTCTTCAGGATGCTCTATGTGTTATACCCATATGTTTTGAAACCTCCTGCTAAAATATTTATGGTCCTTTTTCTTTAAAATTGAAATTTCTGTGAGCTTTCATATATCAACACTGCATCCCTCAGTGCCATCTGTAGTACACTGTCGAGACGATTTTTTGGACTCAGGGTATAATTGCTTTCTTCCAGTAGCAGATATATTGAATGTTTTGATGTAGCTTTCCGTGAAGGAATCACGAGTTATAAATGACCATTAGAAAGAGCAATTGCTGTCAGTATATTACGATGTGAAGCAAAGGTAAAATACAGTTACTGTATGTAAGAAAGCAATCCACTGAGTTATTCCAAATGCATGGAACCATAGTTATTAATTACAAGTACTAGGAAGAAACCTACTTCATTGTTGCTCTTAGGAAAGGAAAATCCAGATGGTTTTAAGGTTTATGTGAGGTTCCTCGAGTAGCAGGATCAAGGATTCTTGATAAAGTTATACAGTGACGAAAAGGAAATTTAAATAAAAAATGGAGACATAAGGATACATTTTTCATAGTCACTATTAAAATATGAATACAGAAAGGGTGAGAAAGGAAGGGAATTAGCTCAAACATCTGGATTTCTGTTTTCATCTCCCTGCAAGGTCCTTGGCCTGCAGGCGGGAACTGTTTGAGACTGCTCGTGTTCCTGGAGCACACCCGTGCCAGGAGCGTGATCTGCCTCTTCACAGGCGGGGGGATTGCAGCCCCCCACCCGGGACCCCTCCTCGGCGTGAGCCCGAGGCGGCTGTGGGCTCCCCCGCACCGCTCCTCCCCTGGGAGGGAAGAGATCGCGCAAGGCTCTCGGCAGACTTCTCCGTGGTACAGACACATACAAATGCTGTGTTCATTATCCCAAAAGGGTCTTTGTTCAGTTTTAACAGGCAGAATGCATTTCTGTGATTCTCAATGTATTTCTTTCTACGTTTAAAGGTAGAACAAGCGTAACTGGTTGATACCGTAACTGATAGAACTGACAAATACAGTCGAGTTTGGGCAATATTCAGTTCTCAGTTCAGTCAAGCACCAGATCTTTGAGACAGTTCACAAGAAATTAATAGTCTACTAAGGAATAAACTGTCATTACAGGTGTCCAAACCTGTACTACACAGGCCTTTAAGCACAGCTTTGGCAAACATCTCTCAGCTCCTGCAACTGAGCCTCCTTGGGGCAAGGGGTGAACCAAGCACATTCTGAGGTTCTGTCTTCTCCCGATATTCTCTGACTATAAAGAGCAATGAAAATTAAAACAAACCTCTTTTTAAAAACCTTTCTGAAGCAATGCTGAGTGCTCACAGAAATAGACAGTCCTTTAAAATGAGCTGAACTTATACCTTCACTGATGACTAGTGACAGTTCCAAAGATGAATTTCAGGCCAAAAAAACCAAACAAACCCAAACCAAAAAACACCTATAACTTATATTAAGCTTGTGGCCCACAAATTTCATTAGCTGCTCCCACTAACCCTTCTAGCAGACTTATATTAAAAAGAGTAAACTGTTTTATTTGTCTATTCTAAAATAATTCTTCACTTAATAGATTCATGTCACATGCCTTTATTTTTGATTATGACGCAGTACCAGAACAGATTCATTCTGAAATGCAATAAATAAGAGGGGAATAAATGTCAAGGTTTTATCATAATAAATGTCAGCATTTTAGAATATGTGTCCACAGAATGACCTGAAGGACATCAGGGGCCTCAGGGCCATGAGCTTCCACAGCACAACAAGGTGTAAGGTAGAAGCAAGGAAAGAAACGAAGATACACGTCAAATACTTGCAAGGCCTTTCCTATGCCTGCGGAAGGATACGTAACTACAACAGGGGATGATGGTTTTTGCCTTAACTGATAGCTTTTTGATTTCTAAATGAAATACAACAGGTACACTGGAATATTGCCTTGAAGAAGTTCAGAGTCAAAACACAGAAAAATCAATCAAAAGCACTTCAGAAGAAAGTTACGGCAAAAAAAGTACATCATATTGATTCAGGAATTACTAAAGAAGAGTACAGGAGAGTTCTTAAAAATGAAACTTTAAAGTATTTTTATATTAAATTTGGGATAGAGAGTACAACTGTCATGGCAGTCAGAATAAAAACTGAGGTTGCCTTACAAGTAATCAGTAAAAATGAGCAAATGTTAACTTTTTGTCTGGAACAAAATGGAGTACTGTAGAAATTATTCTTAGGACTGAGACATTATGTAGGGAGAAAGTAACAGGTGAAACTATTACAGTAAGTAAAAGGATGAAAATAAGACAGTGCAAGTCTGTTTTAGAAAAATAAGGGCAATTGCCCAAGTCCCAGCGAGTGATAAGTGTTTAATATTCAGAGAAGCGCAACTGAACGTGCCTGGATTTTTAATATTACATTTTGGTTTTAAATTTAAAATTGATTGTATTTGACAGAGGTGACAGTGACTTTCAAAGATACTTGAGAAACAGGGACCTGCCACTCTAGGCAGCTCAGTAGCCCTGAAAGCAGGAAAATTTTATTAAAAGACCATAGGAATTACAAAGACTAGGAATATATTTTATACCACATGGTCCCAGAAAGAAACCTCCAGGACCACCAGTTTGAAGAACAATAAAAAAGAACATGAAGCTTATCTGAAGCAAGGGAAACATTTGTTTCCTAGCCACCAACTAGTTTTCTAGGTTTGAAGATATTTTGTTCCTTAGCTACCACATCAGGTTATAAAACAGTTTTTTAAATACAAATTTTTTCTTTCATTTTGAAAGGAACAGTTTTCAAAGCCATGCAAACATCTGCATTAGAAGTCCTACTTCGATGTTTAAGCATTTGAGAAGCAATTATTTCCAGGCCCTCCCTGATTTCAAAGAAACGCAACATAAAAAAGGAGCAGAACATACGGACAGTTCTAAATTACCATTACTTCATAAAACCCACCTTTCACTCACCCTTTCCTTTTCCCTGCTGGGGTGTTGAGCCACCAGCAGCAGCGAGCGCGGCCGTGCCCCCAGGCCCGCTGATAACACAAGGGGTGAAACCCACAGCTCTGCATTGTCAGTGCTCAGGTTCACCTGCCGTCACGTAAGCAGCAGGTGAGACTGAGAAACAAACAATTAGGTGACGTGGACTTTGGTTGGGAAGTCGGCCCTCCCGAGACCTGACTGTGCCCTTCTGGTTACCTAATGGGCTCAGCCCTCCACAACACACCTCTGCAGGACAAGGCCATAACCAGGCAACGGCCAAAACCAGCGAAACTATGAAATGAGGAAAGAGAAGGGCTAATTAGGAATACGGGTGGTTTCTCTTTGTAATGAACTTCCTTTTCTGCTTTACTTTAAGAAAAAAACCCCTTATCTTTGTTTTGTTTATTATGATTATCCTAGGAAAAAACCTACCAGATAACAAGAATGAATCAAAAATGATGAAGTGATACTTTGTACCCCATTCTACGATTTAGACATTCTAAAACATAAAACTGAATTTCCTGATAGAATATATATGGAAGTCAGTAGCAATTATATTGACTCCGTGATGCAAAATTAAAATCTCTAGGAGTTTGGAAGGTGTGAAAAAAGGAAGAAGGAAATAGAAGCTGTTAAAAACAGAAATGAGAAATTCCACACTAAATCAGTTCGTAAAGATCTCAAGACAGTTAAGACGGTTTAAGTGATAGCAGCTTGTAATGCCATGCCGGTCTTTGAGATAAATTAATGATCTCAAAATGAATTTGGAGCTTCAAGGAATCTGATCAATACCTCAAGAAATGTGCTTGGAAGACCTTATGTGATTTCGGAAAATACAGAGAATTTACTTAGTCCTTCCCTACGGTGTTTCTGTTAAAACAGATTATGAGATCAGCATCTGGAGAACTGTCTGCACTCGTAACATACTGGCTCTAAACACATGCACATGTAAAATGGGAACTTCCGTGGTGATATACACACGGCAGTATATTCCTTTTATGTTTTTCTTATGTATTGTGGTTGGGTTGAAGACGAACTCTGGCTGTTGTTAGGCTGCAAATGTGGCTACATTTCACCGGTATTCTGACCTTTTCAGTCTGATTCAGTGATCACTGTTTTTCTTCAGTTGCCATGGCCTCCGAGTGGATCAAGGAGTCAGCCAGGCTATGTTAAAAGAAACAGTTCAAGTTCATGACACCAATTACCAGGCTGCACAGAATACTGCCAAAATTTCTCCAGGTTATTTCACCAATTACTCTCATTCCTAGGCGTTCAGGAGTTGTTCCTCCCCTGCTGTGTTTATACCGTGTTTCAAAGTGTTCTGCTTGTGAGTAAAAGGCTCCCCGCGTCCAGGCTGCTTTTTCTTTTTCCAGTGCTGAAGATTCTGGTTTTCAAGAAAATAATCTGAAACAAATACGTCCCAGATTCTTTTCCTTTTGGAATAAACTATCTGACTGATAGTGAACCTCCCACTGCCTTGTTATGGTAAGTGAACGTTTCTTCTCTTCGCCTCTTTATGACAACCGTGTCAGTTCAGTGCACACCCATGGAGAGCTCACCATTGAAAAAAACATTTACAAACCTGAGTCGTGCCGTTTCCCTCCACGCTGCTTTTTTACCGCGCAAGTAGGATGTGTGTGCTGTAGGCAGGCCTCGCAGAGAATATGGTAAATTTGTGCTGTTAAAATCTAGCAAAGAGGAGGAAACTGGGGAGAAACGCAGCCTTCATGCCACTAGCAGCGTAGGAACAGGGGTCCGTGAGCGCTGCTGCTTTTGGCACGACTGGGCGTACTGGGCAAGGAAGAGGCCTCGCGGGCTCTTGTCCCTGCTTTTACAATTATTCAGGAATGTCTGGGCTTTACAGAGCCAGCGCTGAAGACTGCAGCCTGAGAACACAGAACCTGTGCCAAACCTCTCCCGGCGTGGGCTGACAGGCGTCGGGGGGTGTCGGACCAGGTGAGACAAGGGAAGAGCTGAGCCTGGCGGTGTAAGACGCTTTGCAAACACGGCTGCACAACCTCCCTTCTTCACCTGCCCCTCTTAGGCTCTGCTGCTTTTAGTTCATGAATAGCTGCCTGCATAGTCTGGAACCAGGCATCCGGCAGGCTGCTAGGTCGAGAGCTTCAAGGGGACCGAGATTTTACCTTGTATATTGTGGATGTGTTAACAAGAGTAATGCTGTTGTCCAGAGATGTGTTAAAGAGCAGCGCTTCGGCAAGTAACACCCTGATCCTTTGCAACAACATTCTCTTATTCTGAGGATAAGAAATTAATTTCTAAATCATTTTAAAGTTGTTTAGTATTTAAGAATCTCTGCACTGGTAATCATAATATGCATAAAATTTGACCTCTAAGTTTCAACATTTCTAAGAGTTTGTAGGACGTGGCGGAAAGCGTTATGCACGCGCCTGTGATGCAGCGTCACAGCGCTGGGAAAGGGAGGCTGGAGTGTGGTCAGTGCCTTCTGCACTCCGGAAACAGCATGGGAGAGGGAACAGAAGAGCAAGTGTAAGAATTCAGCAGTGCCGCTACTTGCATGCTAATATTAATTACAGGGAAAAATACCTTAAATTGTGGCACATGCAAAATACACAGCGCTGAACTGCAATGTTAGAGTGATGGCATCGGCGTGGGACCACCTGTGAAAAGAAGGCAGATTCCTATCGCTCACGGAATACCAACAGCACCGAAAATGCTGATAGACCTGTGTACCTGTGCGGCCCACGACGCCTCACACAGCCACTGTCCCTTGTGGGAAGTGTCCCACAATGCAGCCTAGGAAGCTCGCGAAGCAAAATAAAGCATGTGCTAAGAAGATTCCATTTTCTGTGAAATTGTTTGTGAACCATTTCGATTTCTCATCTGAATCATTTTAAATTACTTGCTGTATAATTTTGACTTAAAATCTTTCATCTGTATCTCATTCACCAGGAGTTCACTATGCATTTAAGTCATTTTGATTGGAAATACGTACCGCACGGTCACGTGTTCTCTGATTGCATGAAGTCTCGATAGTAAGCTACCTCTGTATATTAATCTTAATTCTGTTCCTGCTGCTGTTTTTCACCTCTGATTTATTAATGGAAGCAGAATGCATGTGAGATGGCAAACCAAGCATACAGAAGAAGTGAAGGAAACTCTCCAGCTGCTATTTTTTTTGTTTCAGTTGCCCAAAGATGATACACAAACACACAGAGAGTACGTGTTAGGAAGCTAAATTCAACACTCAAGGCCTGACTGTCTATAAAATACAATGTTGAAGTTGACTTTTAAAAATATATTTTCTTACCATCAGCTTTGCTCCCCTCTTCCATCAAGAGCTTTGTTATGTTGAGAAAGCCTTTGGCAGAAGCCAAGTGGAGAGGTCTGTCTCCAACTTCTCCACTTGCATTCACATCCGCTCCAAACTTTAGTAAGAGGTGGGTTACCTAAATATTTCATTAAGGCTAATTAAAATATGACATGAATATAAATATTTTGAGAAAATCAGATAGAACATTCTGTTGGGTAATAGTGTATGTGGACATCTCTCAAGTTAAAACAGGGCGAGGAGATTCAGCAGAAAACTAATTTTTAAGTTACATGTCTATAAAAATATTAAAATTCTCAAAATGAAGTGCTCATTCATTCTCTAAGTTGCTATGTGCGGTAGGAAGCTAAACACAAGACAGAGGTTGCTGTTTAACTGACCAGCCAGCATGATGAAGCAAACGCCCTCCACGTGCGCAAATGCCAGAGCCCGGTTTCCTCTGACCAGCGGCTCATCACGAGAGCACCCCGGGAGCTTTTCGCACCAGACTGTGACTGTTTGTTTGGATGTGGCTTATGGCAAATAAGTGAACTAGTCTCTCAGCCCAACATGTGAGGAGATTCTTAATGTTACTGGGCGATGAGGCGCACGTGCGCGAGAGGAAGCGTCTGAGGAGCTCACCCTGGCTCACAGCCTCGCTGCACCCGGCCGCAGAAGCAGAGCGTTATCCGTCACCTGTGCATCTCCTCGCTGCTCTCTCAAAAGCTTTGCCTACAACAACTCCTCAACGCACTTGAAGTAACGTGTCACTGTAGTGAAAAATGCACTCTACCTGCAGGTCATCCTTTGAAACTTGAAAATATCCCAGAATATATGCTTTTAGCTAAAGAAGGGTGTCGTGAATGACTCATAAGCCAAAACAGACCCATTATTACATTTCACACAAAAGAGCTATTCAGGGCAAGTGACTGGACTGCTAGATTAACCACATGTCAATTATACTTCAGTAAAAGAAAGAGAATTGGGACGTTCAGTGCCAGCTTTGGTCAGAACTTCAGATTAGGTTTCAGAAGTCCGTGATCTGTGTGACTGAAGGAAGCACAGCTGGGCTTGTACGTGCACGGTACCTCATGGAAGATACTGCTCTCTCAATGATCGTTTTTTCCATTAACTTCAAAGCGTTGTCAATTTAGTTTGTGAATTCCAAGGAAAACCGGTAAAATTGCCATGTAATTATTACTGAATGAAGTGATGTTGATTTCCTTGGAGAGGTTTAGGGAAGTACACTCACATTTCTGATGCAATCTCTGAAAGGTGGGATGAATAAACACCAAATGAAATAAGCCTCTGGGTCCAAGTCTGTTTACAGGTTATCAAAGTTAACTAGGCAAACGCTTGTTTTAAGAGGTCTAGAGGGGAAGTCACCTATTTTTGCTGGGGTCTAGCACAGAGGATTAAAGTGTGGAAATTTCCTGCTGGTGTTCAGACCCTTGGAGCAATCAGAGACTGACTCAGAAGTGTAACTTCAGTGTACGAGGCCTTGTCGTGGTAGGACCCTCTGGAATGTAAAGTAAAAGTATCTAACACTAAACCTATAGTTGCCTCGGCGTTCCACTTCTCAGCTTTCTGAAATCCCCCATGTTTTACCTGTTCATGGCCATAATACGCAGCAATATGCAACGGGGTGAAAAACACCGCGTCCTGAACATTCACATAAGCTCCATGCTGCAAAAGAATATCAACAGCCTGGAAGGACAGAAACAGAAAATTCCAATTAGAAGCACTATATATATATATATATATACACACATATGTATGTGTGTGTGTGTATATATATACACACATATGGTCGAGTAAAACAAGATTTCAAACCCTTACATCACTAGTTTAAAAAAAAAACCCCAAAACCCCAAAAGTCACAATCAAGCAAATAAAGCAAATAAAGGTGAAGAACTGCACACAACATGTAAAAGTGATTAACTTACAGTACTTTAACTGAACACTGAATGTCACTGACACGTTATAAATAAGCCTGAAAATCTCTTTGCCAGTAAAAACCCCCTGATTTATGAAGTAAAAGGCACAGAAATTACTGTCTGGATTTTCTCAGAGTAACCTTTAATTTTCTTTTAACCATTATGAACAAAGAGCGGTAAGCATATCAGAGTTTTTAGAAGTAAAAAAACCCACCAAAATGAAAGATCCTTTTAAATGTAAATGTGTGAAGGTAAATCCTCAAGCATAATTCCCTCGGTGTGTAAAGATTTCTTTGTATTTTAGAAGATAATAGCCCTTTGGCTTCAATAAATAACCCTAAGTGTTTTCTTTCAAATTTCCATTTTTTTGTCTTTCAGCAGGCCAATGTTTTCCTGGACAGCTATGAATTATCAGACATTGGCTTTCTGAATAGCTGTCAAAACACAAGTCGGAATGAAGCCACTTTGGATTATATATGGAAGCCTCAGGGCTGCTAATTTTTCTGAAGCACAAGGGAGTCCTTAGGCACGCCGAGGGGCTTGTACCAGGGATTATTTGAGTAGTTGTACCCACAGTTGTGATGAATGCTAATTTCTGAGTCTAATGATGATGAAAGGCGCTGGTGAGTCACCCAGAGTACGGTGGGCAGCTGGGACGCAGCCCCCTGGCAGCCGACGAGGTGACACGGATGGGGAACGGGCAGCTCCGGCGCTAGGCTGTTCATACCTGCACCTCCCCACCGAGCCTCGGCCGGAGGCGCCAATTAACGGTGGGCACGATGCCTTCTGCCAACTGCTGTCTAAGCTCAGGCCGCCACATCATTTCACGTCCGCAACAATGGGGCCAGTCATTTAAATCCGTGTCATTCTCAAGTACTCAGAGAACGAAAACCTGTTACCAAGCAACATTAGTGTAAAGGGATTATTTCTTTACACAATTTAAATTGAAATACATTTTTTCCATGTGACTGCCTGAATACATTTCCCGTGTAAGGTCCATTCCTTGACATATTCAAGTGTGTCGGCATCCCGCTGGTTTTAACCCTTCCGCTATGGTACCAGCTGTAAGCCTCCAGCACTGCAGGGCCAGCTGTGTCTCTTCAGAACCCGAGGGTTTCAGCAGGCCCTGTGCATTATAGGAGGCACCCGTGTTACAAGGACAAATAGTACCGAATCACATAGCCCTTGAGGTTGGAGGGGGGCTCTGGAGATTGCCCAGCCCGGTGCCCATATGTCAGGCGGCGTTTCCTAGAGCCGGTCTCCCAGGGCCATGTCCAGTCAGGTGTGAGCACTGCCCAGTCTCTAAGGATGGAGGCTCCACAACTGCCGGGAAACCTGCTCCAGCGTTTGAGCGCCCTCACAGTAAAAAAACTTTTTCTTCTGTTTAAATAGCATTTCCCGAATTTCAGTTAGTGCCCACTGCCATCCCTCCTGTCACTGGGCACCTCTGGGAAGGGTCTGGCTCCCTCTTCTTTACTCCCCGCCCTCAGGGATTTGTCCACATTGATAAGATCCCCCCCAGAGCCTTCTCTGCTCCAGGCTGAACAATCCCAGCTCTGTCAGCTTCTCCTGGTACGTCAGATGCTCCAATCCACGAACTGTCTTTGTAGCCCTTTGCTAGACTCACTCCAGAATGCCCGTGTCTCTCTGGGAGCCCAGCGCTGGGCACAGAGCTGCAGGTGCTGCTGCCCCAGTACCGAGCAGCGGGGAATAATCATCTCCCTCGGGTCAGCCCCCAGGGAGAGTACAGTTCACATTTGAAAGAAATAGAGGGAATGATTCGTAGGATGGTTGGCGTTGGAGGTGTCTAGTCCATCCTCTTGATCAAAGCAAGGGCTAATTTCAAAGATCGGGTTGCTCAGGGCCTTGTCCAGTTGAATTTTGATTATTTCCAAGGATGGAGGTTCTGCATCCTCTCTGATCCCTTTCGGTGGTGCACCACTCTCATTGTGATCCCCTCGCCCCCTTTACACACAGTCAGAATTTCCCTTGCTAAATCTCACGTGTGATGGCATCCTTTTGCTGTGCATCCTTTTGCTCTGGATCTCAAAGAAGAGGTTGACTCAATTAAAAAAAAATTACGAAAGATCCCCTGAGATCTTTGGAGAAGCTGCCTACAGTTACGTCAGCTGAAGAACAGCTCTGTTAACAGCCTTACCCCGTGCATCTACGGGATGGGTGTTCATGTCTTCGGGTAGTAAACAAAGAACACTCTTAGTTACTCTTTGTTAATACGACCAGCACCGTCCGTCGTGTATCCCATGTCCAGACAGTTTGCAGGATACAAGGAGCTTGGTGGACCAGAGGTGGGGAACACAGAGCCAGTCACTCTCTGATTTTCTGGCTTGGTGGCTTTTGAGTGATTCATCTTGGACATCTTTCAGCAAGCTGCTATCATAAAATGGAAGTTGTTGGCTCTGAAAAGACTCATTTGGAGCTGTAGCTTTTATATGAATATGGCTGAAACTTCTTTGGATCAGTCTGGTTGTAATTTAGGCATACAGCTGTGAGGATAGTGCACCCTCGGGGATGTGGCCACAACTCCCATTCTCCTTAATCTCTTTGGAAGCTGGAATTAAAAATTTAGATTCATCCACAGGCTTCAAGGTGGATCTTCAAGATGAAAAAACTGTGTTGAGCAATGTGGATCCACCTCTGATGATAAACACAAAACTAGAGGAATTCTGACACACTTTTCCAGGCTGTAGAATTGGCAATCATGTTAGCTACTTTGTGATCTCCCGATAAAAAGAATTTTTTGAGTCATATTAAGCAAACTCCACTCAACTGTAAATGATGAGAGGGGTACAGAGACAATCTTGATAGTTTCACAGACAAACTAGCTTTCTTAGAAAGAAGAAAGGAATCTTAGAAAGCGCTGAAATAGTTGTCATAGGCATTACAAGCAGGTGGATATGCTGGAGTGATTCGTAAGGATAAAACCACCTCAGAATGTCAGGGGGAAATTTCTGATGCAAAAAGAGCTTTACATTCTTATAGAAAGACCAAAAGAAGCTCCCGGTCCCCAGGAGACATCCTCTGGCTGCAGGTGCCGCTGCGGCCTGGGGTCAGCACGGCGCGGCCCAGGGAGGCCTTGACCCGCCAGCGCTCCCTGCTCCAGCGACTGGATTGCTGCCGGGCAGGACAGGGGATGCCGTTTACTTTGACTCCAGCACGGTCTTCAGCTCTGTCTCCCAAACACTCCTGTAGCGAAGTTGGATCTTACAGTGTGGATGCTGCCGGACTGGAGCGCGCTCTGGTCGCCTCAGCGGGGGACGTGGAGTTACGGCCTCGGTACCCCAGGGCGGGGGGAGCCGCCATCCAGAGGGGCCCAGAGGGGCCGGAGGGAGGGACCGAGGGGACCCGTATGAAGCTCAACAAGGTCAAACACAGAGCCCGGAGGCTGTGGGCACAGCCCCGCTGGAAAGGGGCTCGCGGCCCCCCTCGCCCGGCGGCCGAACACCAGCCGGGCCCCAAAAATGCCTGGTGGCTCCCCGGGCTGCGCCCACAGGGGCACAGGCAGGAGAGCGAGGGAAACGGCTGCTCCCCTTTTCCCCACATAATGAATTTTTAATTCAAAACAATACTTTGAACACTTTGAACAATACTCCTACTTTGTAATTTTTCTCAAAATTCTCTTATGAAAGGTTTGTTCAGAAGCTTTTTGAACATTCAAGTCAATTATGTTCTCTTCAAAGACAACTAATTAAGCTACTCTGAAGGTTAGAAGGAGTCAACAAAATAAAACATGAGAGAGACTACATAAGGACTTTGTCTTTTGGACAAGGGCAAGATATAAGAAATCCTCTAAGGAAATGAGATTAATGATTATTGACTTTTTGGCAGGTAAAATTTAAATGAGAAGACAACTTCAGCAATTAAGGCCTTTGCACCAGTGCTAGCCTCTGTAGAGCCTTGCACTGAAATATCTAAAAAAAAACCTATAATGATTTTCAGAGTTCCTTTATTAATTAAGATGTTAAAATAAAAATATGATCAGTGGAAAGCATTTGCCTAATTCCCTCCAATTTAGCAAATGTAGATATGATCAGTCATGTCCTGCAAAGTGTTTTTGCATTAAATTATGACAACTTCTAACTCTCCGTGTATCTGTAAGAATTTTAGAGCAAACTTTATCAGACTGAATTAAGAAACTGCTATAAGGGGTTCTGAATCTTTGAAATACAACTTGTTGATGAACGTACAGTCAATTGTCTTAGGAAAAAGTCTACTAAAATATTTCATATGTGCTCTTCTGTAAGACACAGGGACAGACATCAGACCAGCAGTAAGCTGTTGCATGTTTTTTAATCTTATCTGTTCCAATCGGACGAAACACTCGTCACAGATACGTCATTAACGAACGATGCAGGTACTGGTGTCTTGCAGTACAGTGCTCTCCCCAGGATTGCTTTTGCTACAGGGCAGCCAAAGAATGGGATTTTTTTTTTTTTAATATTTTGCTGGTACTGGGACATGCTAGACACAGAATATTTTAAATGTTTTTGTGCAATATTACTAAAAGGTAATTGTTCTGGTCAAAGAGCTCCCTGTGAATTTAACAATACTATAATTTTAAAATGTCACATTTACTTTGACTTCTAGCTTAGAAGTGGGTCACACACAAATTTGACGCACAGGCCGTTCTTGGCAGAATGCACGGTTGGAGAAAGTGTTGCCGAACTTTGTCACCGTTTTCAGAGCAGTCAGTGTGAGCTCCTCCACTGAGCCGCAGCTCAACGCTCTGTCACTTGTTCTTGCCAAGCACCTCGTACTCCTGCCGTGGGCTGTAAATTCACTTCATTCAGCTGGACAGCTCGCTGGTAGCTGTTAGAGACAGCCACTGAATTCAGAACTCGTGAGTTCCAGCCCTCTTCATCACTGGTCGGATCCTCAGGGAGAGGCAAATTCTGAGGATTTTTGACTCCCCATTACCCTGCAGCTCATGTAGCCACGTATACTGATGCTGTGTGAATGCCATTTCTGCATCCCTGGTTCCTGAATGGTTCTGAAAAGGTCTGAAAAATTGGTGTCAGATTAAAACAAGGGGCTGGGAAGATGCAGCACCAGCATAAAATGCAGGGAATGAAAGAGGAAAATGGGGGCTTTGTGGACCACTTAAATAAGCTCACTTAAATTTAATTTTTCAAGTCTTCTTAAGTAATTTGAATATTCTTCTGTTACCACTAAAATTCCCATGAAGACAGGAGGTGACAAACATGCTGGTGTAACGTGACTGTTAAATGAAAAGGGATTTAGTAATCTGTAAGATGGGGCTAAATCCCTCTTCCCCAACAGGTCCTTGCTACAAACACATTCACGCTTCAGATTCTCAGGTTTGCAGGCTGCAAAAATTAAGTAGCAGTGGCACATCCTGCCTGCAACCCTCAGTCCAGTTCACACACCCGCAGATGTTGTATCTCAGAATGGCAACTTTAATTTACAAAATGAAATAGGGAATGATACTGGTTTTGCAGCGTGATGGTACTGGACAACACATAAATGTGTATGAGGCACATGCATTATTTATTTGGCAATACCCACCCTCGGCTGGAAACATTTAATGTTTTCAAAATAGCAGACTTAATGAGAGATTTATTAAACTAATTTGGTGATGTTTTTAATATGGTCATCAGCTTATTTTATAGTTTTTCATCAATTTTTCATTCTTCCCATTGAGAACTGATATTTCCATTAATAGATAAGCAAAAGGAATAGTTTTGGTGGCGGCGCTAAGTCATCGAGCACATGAAATATTTATACACCACGCTGGCTCAAATGAGCCGGAACATCCCGCGGAGGCTGATGCCTTCGGTGACCTCACTTCATGGAACCGACCACTAGTGGTTCCAGGTGTGGTGATGGAGCGGCCGCCAGAGCCTGACTCTTCGGAGAAATGGGGAACAAGGCAATTTCTTCCCCAGTCCTCTCTATCTTTCTCTTAAATATAGTCAGTCTTCTGCAGTAAAAGACTATGTTGCAGAGATTGGTGTGTGTAGCTCTGCTATTTATTTATTTAATGGTATAAATAATTATTTATCTTATTGGAATTAGCAAGATGAACAAAAATTTATTTTCTCTTTCTTAAATTTATTCTATTTTTAAGGGGGTATGAGAAAAAATTATTCCATATTTCCATGAATATTAATGAAATTTTGGACAAAATAAGTTACCAAATCTAGCAGAGGAGCTTCTAAGCTGACTGCAAATTTCAAAGCTGTATAAAGAATGAGAGGCAAAGCTTGCACTTGGGCCGTAAATCTCCAGTGCCCAGACCAACAGACGAACCAAATGAGTTATAGAGTCCCACTCCATTTCTGGAGAACACTTCTGATACAGATCTGATCATTCCAAGGAAGAAATAAGGGGCTTTTCAAAACCACCCACAATCAGTTATGTCTTATGAAGTTAATGGTTTTATCCTCGTCGGATTCTGAGCACCCTGATTTTTCAATAACCTCAGCAGGAGGTAAAGACATGAGACGAACAGCAGCCTTCCTTTGGCATTTGCAGGACTCACACACTTTAAAAATTACTTGAAACCCCAATGCAGAGGAGAGTGCTTTGTGTTTCCCACAGAGGAAACATTAAGTACATTGTCCATAAAAGCAAAAAGGGTCCTTGAAGAGTTAAGGCTCTGGTTAATATCTCATTATAATCCTTGCACGGAACAATTAGATGTGGTGGCTCCTCACCTGTTTCTCAGCAGTGGGATACTCAAGGACGGCCCGTAGAGCTGTCTGTGTGCTCGGAGGGAACGAGCGGGGCCCGCGTGCTCAGGGACGAAACGCTGCGATGCCACCGCCCCGCTGCCCGCTCACCCCAGCCTCGCCTGTGGGCCAACACGCCGAGGGGCCCGTCCTCCCCCCGCAAAGCCGGCCCTGGGGCAGAGACGGCCAGCTGCCCCGCCACGCGCTTCCTCACGCGCCGGCTGAAACAGACGCTACAGGTTGATTTGTCCCCTGGTCACCGTTGGAGCCGCCGATGGAGACACTCAAGGTTAACGGCTTTTTAACTGAGTTCTTTGGTGTGACCACCTGTAAATTGTTTTAACCTTCCTTCTGCTTAACCTCCTTTCCACACAGAGCCTCTCCAGGTAACTCAGGCTGTCACCATCTGTGTCTTTACGCATCCTGTCGTTAACTAGAAGCGCAAATACACCTGTTGGGTTTAAATAATTTTGGAACCATTTTGGAGGCTGCAAGGTGAAGCCAAATTCACCAGTCCCCTCGGTGGCCCTCAAGCCTGGGAAGGGTCCCAGCAGACAAAGTGTCCGTCCATGCACACTCGCGCAGAGTCATATACACACATGTACATAGCCCCGACGGGGTGAAACGGTGTGACGTCTACTCCCATAAGAAACGAGGCAGCTTTCCACGGACACAACTTCTCCCCTTCACAGGTCCTGCCATGCAATCCTTACACCAACCAGCGCTGGGACTGTTGCTCCAGTGAACCTCTGCCTCCCTCCCTCTCACGATTCGCCAGCCCTCTGCAGCCAAACTATAGCAGAAAATTCACTGCGGGTACAGCCTTCCCTCGTGGAAGTGCTGGTGTACAAGCTCTTCAGAGCTCAGTTTGAACAAGTGGCCTCGTTCTCCCAGTGACCACTTTGCTGTTGGGATCATTATCTGCATCAGTGTCCACAGAAATTGGAGCCCTGCGATGGCTACTGTGCCGTTAGGTGCTGCCTCTGCCCACGTGCACGTGCAGTTAACGCACAAGGTGAAATACTCGCAAGTATTAAGTGCAAAAATTTGCGAAGGGTGCCTGGTGCAATTTTCGAAAAGCTTCAAAGTAATTCAGATGTAATTAAATGGAAATTAAAATCCTGACTGCAAATTCCAGTAGGGATTTATCAGCATCTTTGAAAGCCTAAATAAAATAGAAAATGTAGCGTATTGGTGCTGACCCAGAGATCTGATAATTTCTTCAGAGTAAACAGAAACATTATGTTAAAGAAAATCTGAACTGTGTAAATTAAGAAGTATCGCCTTTCCTCAGCTGAACTGCAGCAGCCAGCCTCATAGTTTCTCAGAGCAGGTATTTAAATGATAGCAGGTTCCTTGGGATAGTATAGAAGATTTCTAAAGGGATTTTCCAAAAAAGAAAAATCCAACAAAACTGCCTGTTTGAAAAGAAGTGTCTTTTCTCTCTTTCAATACATATTTATGTAAATATGCATAGTAAATCGTGTGTGTGCATGTCGGGTGACTGAGAGCGTGGCAGAAGGGATGGCTTTCTGTACATCAGTAAGCCCAGCGGCTGCCGGGACTTGGGAGTCCCCAGGACGTCTCCCCTCTCTTGCCGCGTGCAGGCACACAGGCTCTTCTGCCGGAAGCTGCACACACGTTTCCTTCTCGTCATCCACCCAAACTCTTCTACTTGAAGTGAATTTACAAGTCTCAGATGCACAACTAAATTCACAGCGTAAAAGCAAGTATTAATACCACTTAGATTTCCTTCTTTGTACTTGATTATTTTTTCCTGCATTTCTTGCTGATTATCTCTCTTTAAAGAATTCTGATATTTCCGTCTCCATCAATTAGTCCAGCACTCTGCAAAAGTTAAAACTTTTACTCAAAGCAGAGGACAAAATCTTTGCTTAATGGACCCGAAGGAGATAAAAAGCAAAGTACCTGAATTCATGAGAACGTTTACAGCCATAATCCCTTCATTACCAAGGTAATTTTGCACACCCAGTACTTTAAGAAATTAAAAAAAATAAATAAATGACGCTGAGTGAGCTGTTGCCAGGGTGACAGAAATGAGATGATGTGTGAAATGACTGAACTGAGGTGGTAAATGATAAGAAAACAGATTCATGACTGACAGCATGTCTAGAGAGGGAAGGGCCTGATTACAGGCATCTGGGGAGCCTCATCCCTCCCTCCCTCCCTCTGCTCCCCGCAGTGATAACTCCAACCACAGGAGACTTATCAATATGGATGCTGGGGGTTCACGCTAGACTTGCCCTGACAACGGTTTTCTCTGCACTAATCCGAAGTATAAAACAGCTCTAAACTGAGAACCTCTGTCCCTTTCTGAAGCGGAAATCACAGAGCCATGAAGCGGAGCCCGTGACACCTACACGAGGGAGTAAAACTCTTTCACTCCTTCACACTCAGACGGATGGTATTTGGGAGCCTCACTCCATATCCAGCTTCAGAAATCCTGACGTGTCTGAGGGAGCGTGTCTCATCCGGTGTCTATCGGGTAACATTTCTCATATTTAGGGCAGTGCCATTTACACCAAGACTTTAAGGACATTTATGTAAAGGTGAGAGATTACAAACGGATCTGTGTCCTTTGCAAATGTTTGTTCAATGTAAATATACACAAACAGACATGCTTTTCCCAAAATGTACAAAAAATGAAAGAAAATTCAGCTGTACTTAACCAGTTCCAAGTTTTGTTCTGAATGGCGTCACTCTAAGATAAACTGACCTGCTACTAATACCCCTCGCTTCCATAACTGCCCGTAGGGAGCAGGAGACTCGTACCTTGTGGTGGCCGGCGATGGTGGCGATGTGAAGGGCTGTCAGAGCCCCGTACCCGACCTGCTGAATGTCCGCTCCGCCGTGCAGCAGCGCTGTCAGCAGCTCCGCGTTGTCCTAAGGGGCAGCATTTAGAAGACGTTATTCCTGGGAGCCGGCTCCAACAGCTGCGGGCGGGCGGGCACAGGGAGCCGGGGAGGTCTGGGCCTGCCCCGCTACTGCGCCGCGGCCGTGACCGCGGCCGTGACCGCAGGAGCACGAGGGGGCGAGGACAGGAGCGGAGGGGAGACTTGTCCTGGGCACCAGAACTCTCTCTTTTGAGACACTAAAGCCTGTAACTTTAAAAAAAGTCTCTATTCTGATTTTACAACGTCTCTAAAGATCCCGCAGTCTCCAAGCTCACACATTAAGCGCTCACCCAGACTGTCCTGCGTGTCCAAACGTTACAGCACCTCACACAGAAGGGGGGCACCCGAGGAGTTCCCAGGATGAATTCTGAACCGTGAGCTTATTTTTCGTATCATTTCACTTCTTCCCTGCCATGCACACGATTTCTGCTATAACTTCTTCCAGGTATAACAGCACCAAAGGGCACTATCAAATGATAGCGATATAAATGACCTTGAGAAACACACAGTGTCCAGGCAGTGCGACTGTTAATAGATTCTGATTTACACGTAGTGAAATTAAACACAGAGAAGTGAAATGATTGGTCTGGGGGCAGTGACAGAACTCGCAGGAAGGAGCAGGCCATCTTTCTCACCATCACTTGTTCTAACTGGCCCAGCTGGAGCTAGCACAATTTTCCCTCCTTGGGGATCTGCCTTCCATCGCCATCCAGCCCAGGGATGAGCCCTCCTCAGTTCACTGTTGTTTCATAAGAAGAAATGAGCACAGCTCAAGGGCAAAAGAGATACTAAAAGCTCCAAACTTCCCCATTGTTCTCCACCTCTTCAAAGCAGACATGAAAGAGCGCAAGGACGAATCAGCGACAGCGAAGCAGCAGTTAAAATATGTCTGTGAAAGCAAAGCGTTCATACTGAAATGGTTTTCCTATTTTCAGGAAATGTTAGGAATTTCTCTTTGATAATAATGGACAGTAAAGTTTATATCACTCCCTATCAAATAGTTTTGGAGCTTGAAACGTGGCATTTGGCTGCATAATGGGCTGGGTATTATGCAGCCTGGGAAGACAGGCTGAGTTTGAATTGCCTTGAAATGTTCTGCTCTAATTAGTGACTCAGTCCAGTTGTCCCAGTCCTGTTTTATGGAATGCCATGCAAAATTCAGAACACAGATGTCAAGGAATTTCACAAGAAGCTGCCCGGTCTCGGTGTACATTGTTTTATTGTTTCTGAGGTATCTCTAGGCTCCTTTATATTTTATTTGGAAAGAACTATAATGCAACAAAATCTGTCACCGGGTAACTCACGGTAAATCTTTAAGTCTTAAAATGTCACTTATGAGAGAAATGTTGTATTGCATCTTATTTTACATCCCAAAATTCACACTAGTTTGCTTAGCTTTGTGCAACCTGAAGATATTGGATCTTGTATCACATGACCGGAATGATTAAGTAAGTTCTGATACAGTCCTGTGCCTAAGTGGATGCATGAGATTTATTAACTTTACAGTGCAGGGAAAACAGACAAACCAAGATTTGATAGCAAAACCAGAACTATTCCCAAGTAATGAAAACATCCTAGAAATCTGTTATAAAGCTCTTTTTAGACAAAGGTGGTTTTTTTTTTTTTTCAGCTAAATTATTAATTGGAAACCATTTACTGAGATTGACATTAAATAAAGGCAGACAAATTCTTCTAGGCAATTGGCTAATTATTGGCACATGGGGGAAAGTTTCTTTTATGGTTGCTGTAAACCATCACTTCATCCCATGATGTACTTTGTATTTGATTACTGTCATCGTTTCATAGCCTGCATAGATAATTGGTACCAGTGGTTGTAAAATGAAACTAACACAGGGATTCCAAGACAAAACGTAATGTATAGCAAGTGCTTGGATTATGGAATCACAGAATGACAGAGCGGTTTGGGCTGGAAGAGACCTTGGAGATCTTCTAGTCCCACCCCCTGCCCCGGGCAGGGCCACCTTCCACCAGCCCAGGTTGCCCAAAGCCCCGTCCAACCTGGCCTTGAACCCTTCCAGGGAGGGGGCAGCCACAGCTCCTCGGGGCAGCCTGTGCCAGGGCCTCGTTATCGTCCCCAGGAGAGGAAGGTGGCTCATGGTGCGAGCACACGGGGTTAAGCCACGGGGCTGCAGAGCATAAGCCATCCCCAGCATCCCCAGCATCTCAGAACTTTTAGGCCTCTGGCTTCATGATTGAGTTTTCAGCCGATCTAATGATCACTCTAAAGGCACCTGGGGCAAGTTCAGAGTTCTGGTGGTGGGAGTGATGGAATCCAGCCTCTGGAGCCAGGAGCTGGCTTAGCTAGTCCATAGCGAGCACTGGGAATGGGGCAGGGTCTTTCTTCTCACCTTCAGACAAGATCACACAAGCTGCTGCTTGCAGCTCTTCTTTCTTTCCACTCCTACTCCCCCCCAATAGCTAAACCATGGCTACACCGGGGGCTCGGTGTCCTCCTCACACAAATAACACTCACGACTGTGCATCCCATGGCCCGTGTTAGGCTTCCCCTTCCCGCCCCCCATCCTCACCCCCCCGTCCCTTTCCGTGGAGAGCTGGTTGCTCGCCCCAGGACAGCCACAGCTTGCTGATGGGCACAACGAGTCCGAGTTCTCCTTCAGAGAGACTTTGGTCTTCTCTCTGGACAAATACCCCGATCAGCGGGTTATTTCCTAATCAAAGGCAAACGGTCTCCTCCTGCGCAGGGGAGCTGCTGGAGGAGAAGGACTGCGACGATCCCTGCTGCCTTTGGAACTGGGTGTTGGCATTAGAGACCATCGACCACGTCTGTGTCCTCCTGCCGCAGAGGGAAGAACTCCGCAGAGGTGCCGACCTACTCAACCTGCCCGGGCCTTGCACGTGCAGCGGATCAGAGCGGTCCCTGCCGTGGGAGCTCTGCAGGGGAGAGGCTTTACGGCCTCGTGGCACCTATGGGCGTGTAAGGGTTGAAGACAACAGTTTGCAATAGGAACTCTTACATTTGATCTGAGCTCCCTCTAAGTGCCCTTGGGGCTACTCTATGCATGGATTAAGTTTCTAAGATGCTCCATCTCAAAATAAGAATCATAACAATCCTTGAGGAAAATGCTGTCTTCGTCCCCTTTATTCCTTGCTACTGCTATTGTTGAGTCTTAAAAGATAAATACAATAGTGAAGAAAATTAACATTGAAGCTGAATACGGAACTTGAGGAGGAACAACAAAAAAGAAGCAAAAAAGAGAGAAGTTGTCAAATAAAATCCTTTGAGATTGTTTCTATTAATAGCTACAGTAATAAAAAGAACAGTCCTCTATCTCGAGTTGCATTGCAGGATCTCATCAATATTTCCAAAGCAGTGTCACATCCTCATGGACACTGCGAAAGCACCTGCTGGTTTCCCATGCACGGGCTTTTATAGGCCATTTCCCACGCACTGTAAATGTGAGATTTAGATTTTCACCCAAAGTAGCAACTAGAGAGTTCAACTAGATAGTTCTGACAAATAAGCTGCTCAGTTCTGATTTCTTTTCATCAGTTCTATTAGAAATAATTTACCTTATAGGCGGCCAAGTGCAGAGCTGTAAATCCATTTCTGGTTAATCTGGACGGGCGCAGTCCTTTCAGCATGAGAGTTCTAATATGTGACTTGTTACCTTTGGGATGAAAATTGGAAAACAAAGTAATTTACAGAAAAGAATGTGCAGATGAAGTAGGAAACTTCTGTGTGAAAGCAAAAAGAAATAGGTAGCTCATCTGCTGACCTGGGGCAAGTCATAAAATGTATCTTGTGAAACTCCAAAAGGAACTGGGCACCACCTCCTTATCTGCTGCAGGTCTGGCCATCTACTGGCTCACTGTTTGTTGGCCCTTTAATTAGGATTCGTTAACATTCTAAAGATGCAAACTCCTTTTCTCACATCCAGACCATGCAAAGAACTCCAGAAATGAGCAGATGCTTCCCGAATCTCTGGTTTCTCAGACACCAAACTCTTCTGTCCGTTCAGGACCGAAGCCCTGCTCTGCCCCTCTACCCAGCCTTCTTCAGGACAGTGGTTTTGAGGGGGGCTAGCCGTCAGCATGGGCAAGTAGCCCTCCTGCTACCCTTCCGATGCACAGCGGTGATATAAAAATGTATCTGCCTTCTGCATACTCGTGACAGTGACAAGGACAGTGCTGGATCTAACAGCTCCTCTCCCTCCTTCCAGAGCTCACATGCCATCCCTAATTAATTAACACTGTATGTTTTCTTAACCTTCCTCTCAGCAACCCCACCGCTCGCTCTAATGTTGACAGGTACCGATGTCACCTTTGATGTGACCTTGCACTCCCTGAAATTCAGAGTAAAGCTCCACTCAGTTTTCAGCAGTGCAGGACCAGGTCCTCCCTCAAGGCAGTGTCCAGGGCTGAGCAGATCAGGTGTGATGGCATTAGTAGGTGCTTGGCAGAGCTGCACCCTCAGGGTAAAATTCTCTTTGCCTCTCAGCCAATTTCTGCTGAAAATTGTATAAAAAGTGCAAAGTGTGTGTGTGCACTAGTGGCTCACTATGCGGACACCAGAGCAGCAGTGTGACGGGAGTGGAAAATTCCACCATTAGTGCGTTTCGCTGAACATCCCAGAAGACATCTTGCACTCTTTTTGTACGCTGATTTGCTGTCTGCAAAAATTCTATTCAGCTGGTATTTTTCACCAAAGCATTTGAATTATGCTTTTAATCACCATGAAAGAAAATACTAGGAAAAGAGATGTATGGCAAAGTATTGCTACAACGGGGCCCTGTCCTGGAGGCTCCAGCACGTACAGAACACAGAGATGTGGAGCAATGCTCTGTGATGAGTAGGGGCTGATTAACTCGTGCATATGGCAAGTCATTCGGAGGTAGCTGAACATCTGTAAACAGTAAAACACGGTGCTTTATCAGCCCAAACTTTTCCTGGGCTGAAGCTCAGCAGCAGTGGTGTCCAGTGTGACTTGACTCAACCCCCTTGGCGACAGGGGTTAGAGTGAGGCTTCCAGCTGCTCGCCCAGCCGTCAGCGGGGGCATCGCAGAGAAATTCACTGGGAACACCTTCCTCCCGACCGTTATCAGCCAGAGCAGGTCAGGGGCCATGTAAATAAAATGTCTAAAGAACATCAGATTCCAAATACATACCCCCACATACGCAACATAAATGAAGGAGAGAGAGCCCATTTTCTGTGCGGTAATTTAAATTGACTTTGCAGAAGGCTTCATCAGAGCTGAAAAAAGAGATTTTACAGATGATTACTGTTTTCGTCCTTTAGCACAGTTTCTTTCATTCGGAAAAAAAATTAAAAGAGAAATCTCAATGTACTTTTTTTGAGACAGGGCTAAATTTATACCCAGTTTACACGCTGTAAATCTAGAAATACTTTACTGATGTCAAGTGAGTAGTCCAAATTTATTATTTTCTGAACAATCCTGCTGTTCAGTCACAGTATATACATTCTAAATTCAGCTAAACTAGACGAAAAAAGTGGAAAGACTCTTCAGAAACATAAATAATTCATACAAAACCAATTTATTGATGCAATAATGACTAAGAAGTGTTTTAAAAATCTATGTATTCTTTCTAAAATGACAAGCAGGACGTGCACAGAACTAGAGGCAAACAAGCTAAGTAAAAAGAAAACCAGAAAGAGCCTTTCAGAAAGTAAGTTTATGTTGGCCAAGTGGGATGACAGAAACACTATATACAGTCAGTACATGGAAGCGTTCACAGGAAAGCACTACGGCAGCACATACACGGACGGGAGGTAACCAGGGCTCAGACAAAGATTTGGCAGTGGTTAGAGGAAGGATGTTTCTAAAGCATTTTGGGGAATGATTCAGTCTTTCCAGAAGTTCCATTTCTGGCCGAGGGTTTGAAGTTCTAATGGCAGATGAAGCCCTGAGAAGGTCTGTGGGAGCCTGAGGTGAGGGGCAGGAGCATGAAACTCAATTTAACGTTCAATTTTCTCCCACATTTTTGGTACAGTGTAACATTTTTATATAGTTTAATGATTTCATAGTGCTTCCCGGGCCACACAAGGATTAAAAGAATAATTAAAATGAATTATTATTAATACATCTCTAATATAATAACTCTTCAATAAGATCCATACTAAGTCTTATTAAAAAGAGACTCGGCACTTGTGTTTGGTGCTCTCTTCTTTTTCAGCACAAAAAAAGAACATATATAAAAATGTCACCACCTATGCGATTTTATAATTCATTAATTTCCATTCTCCTTTTCCTGTCGTACAACACCTGCTAAAGCTCAAAAGCAAAGCACTTCATCAAATAAAGCCAGAAAAGCTGGCAGCAAAGGGAAGGAGTAGCAACCCAAAGGTGCTTCTGGTTTTCCAAAGCAACACGAAGAGTGTCTTTGCACAAGCTTGTGGAGAGCGGGCCTGGACATCTTTATGTCCTCTGGTTAATGGCCATGAGGTGGTGAGAGAGCAGTAACCTCCCTCAGCTGGAGCTGTACCCACCTCTGGTTACAAATCCTGCCAAACAGCGTTATGGCTTTACTTGAAAAACTTGGAATGCCTGAAATGTCTCATTAATTTTTTAAACAATGAAGAAAACCTCTGAGAAGTGTGAAGGAAAACAATCCCTCTATTGTTCCTTCCAGCCTGTTAAAGGATCACTAGACTCGACCGTTGTAGCTTTTGTCCTCAAGTCTCTCAGTTTTCCCTTAGCACAGATTGACTTGTAACTGCTCTGTCAAACGTTCTAAGTAATTACAGTCGTTGAAAATTAAATACACGTGGCCATTAATATTTCTGTGGAGAATGCCGATGTTGGTCTGTCAGTAGAAGTTTGGGTTTTTTCCATTCAGCGTCGGTACGCCCATGATCACGGCTCAGCAGAACACTTAGATTTGGGTATCTACACTGACTGGCACTGTTAAACATATTTAACAGGTTTACAGTTAAAAATAAAGTTTTAATACTACTCTCTCCCTTCAAAATATAAACCTATGCAAAGCTCCCTTTAGCAAGATGAGCCCTGCTAAGCAAGGGGACACTTAGGCCTTTTCTTTCAATAAATATTTCGATAATTTATTCTTTAAATAGAATTTAAAATGCAGACAAAGCTAGAGACTTTTCTTTGCTTCTGTTAGGTCTATCCTAAAAGAAATCCTGCTTATTCAATGTGTGTTATCATTCCAAACCAGGAATAAAACCCGTGTTTTCATATTTTTTTTCATGAAGTGTGGCAGAAATAATTTGGAAATGTTAAACCACCACATTTTTCTGGGTTTTGTTTTGAGAGCAACAATTTGAACTTCCAGAACGTGGCGGTTAATTTTCCAGATTAGCGGGGCGGTTTGGGAGCCATCGAACGGCGCCGCGGGGCGGGGCTGGGGCGCTCTCAGGACGGGTCCCCTCGGGGGTCCCCGGGGGGGCAGCCCGGGACGGGTGCCCCCAGCGCCCAGCGCTGTGACCCCGCTGCCGCGAGGGCCGGCCGGGCCGAGGGGCTCCCACCCCAGGATGGGGCGTGAGGTACGGACAGACCAGGGGTTGTACTGGTAAGTAAATAACCTAAGGATTCAAACTAAAATTAAGTGAAATTGTAATTAAGTATTAATTACGTAAAAATTAAATATTTCCCGTGTGAGAAATATTGACCATTTTTTTTCTCATGAAAAATCACTTTTTGGAAGATACTTTTTCTATCAGCAAGACCCCTCTGATGGGAACTCCTGACTGCCTGTTGTCAGTATTGAGTGTTCTGTAATGTTCAGCAACGGTGCCTGATTTAGAAAGGGTGTGGGCCTGATAAAAATAGAGCATGGCATTTAATTATAAAAGCAAATACTGAATTCATTTTGCCAAAACCTTTGCTTCAGTGAGATGATCAATTCCTACATCAGTCTAGATTATCATATGCATTCCTTAGAGGGGTATCACGTATCAAGGAAACTAATTTTTTTATGTCCTAAGTGTAAACCGCTTTTTTTCACACATTATAGTCACGTTTACCTTTGTTTGCTGACAGCCCTGCATCTACCACTTCCACTTTACTAATGTGGAAAATGTTTTGCTCAGTAAAAATAAAATCTCATTCTTCAAATGTGTTTTATCTGTGTGCAACTCTTCTCTGACACAGTGTGATTAATGGCAGTGATACAAGGCTCATCTGTTCTTCAGGTTTTCCTTCAGGGGCAGCTGAGGGGAAACATGAATCCCCGGTTCTGGGGAACAAGTCCCTCAGTTGCCTGGTCTTTGCTGAAACACGCTGGGTTTGTGTGGACGCACGACCCCACGTATCGACGCCCCGCGGTGACTGCGGGGTGGAGTGGGCTGCTTTGGCTGGAGGATGAACTCTGCAAGTCTCAAAATCACACATCGTTGTCGTGCTCTAAAGCCATTTCTCCTGTTTCAATTTTCATCCTTAGAACTATGTTAAAAATTCACATTCCTGGCACTTAATGTGTGGTTAAAACTCCAGGTTTTACCTTTTTAGCTATATACTTAATTTTTCCTCTTCTCCCAGTTTCAAAAATAATAATAAAAAGTTTCAGTTTGTTTTCTTAATGACATTCAGTCTTAGCATGATTGAAGTTCTTGTAAACTGGCAAAATTTTGATGTTTTTCTGGGAAAATATTGCAAGGAAAGTTTTATATATTAAAAGCAGTGATTAAAAGGCCTACACTGAAACAGAAAACTAGCTCAGATGACTGCACTCAGGGCTCAGTTTTATCTGCGTGTCCTCCTAATTCCTTTCTTAAGAATTAATTGCATGTTTTGGGGAAACAAAATTCTTCCCTTTTATTTTAGGGTGCTCTTTTCAGTAAACCACTGCACTGGTGGCTCTGAGATACGGGAATAGAAGAGGGGCAGCTTTCTTTTCCCTTCCTTTCTTTACCCAGAAAGGGACAGGTGATACTTATAAATTTACTTCTGGCTATTGGAACCGTTTTTTTCGATGGCCCTGGACAAGAACCCCCTGCCCTGCGCTCCCTAAGGACGAACGGGGACGCTGACGGGTCTTTCCTCTGCTGGGCTCTGCCACTTTTGCCCCGGTTATGTCCCAAACCTTTCAGAGCAGGGACTTTAACAGATATTTATTTCCTTTCCATCAGGCAAATTACCTCCTTTGCCTTATCTTCCATTAACCATCTGCTTTCTCAGTCATAAATTTTTTGAATAAATGGGTTTGTTTTAAGAATGGGAAAAAAAGCCTGTTAATTCCTCTGCTACCTCAGAGATGAGAACTCTTCCAAAAATAACCACCGCTGCTGCAGGAAAGTTTCTCATATAGTCAAGAGTGATTTTTTACACAGGCCATATCTGGGGTTTAGATGCTCACAGACCCTGACTGATTTCATTACCCATGGATGAAGGCAGCTTTTGGGAATGAAATCACTGGCTGATTTCCCAGGCCTGACTAAAAACAGTCCTCCCAGCGCAGCAGCGTAACCGTACCACCAGTCCCCACTCCGGTGGGAAGGAGCAGTGCCCTACCTGCGAGGAGGAGCTGGGCTGACGTCCTGCAGGCTTAGGTGGGCAGCGGGACAGAGGGACAGGCTGAGCTGCCGAAGGGCTGATAACCTCGGAGAGAAGTTTTTTCTTTATTCTTATGGCTAATGCAGGAATTCAGCACTTTCACCCTTTACTCAGTTGTGTTGCTTCTCTAAAATAAAGAGTACTCAGGCTCCTATTTGTTAAGATAATTAGTTTGACTACTAAACAGGCTTGAAATGAGGCAAGTACCGAGTCCTTTCCTGGATCAGAGCCAGAGCGGCCAGCGCATTGCGGGGAAAGGCCAACGCCGTCGTTCATTTAACAGGCTCAGACAGTGATAATTACACTGGCTGAAAGGAAGCGTGATGAATAATTCATACCACCAGTTTGGCTTTTCTGAGCTTGTGATTTATTTCTGATTAGAATCCCTTATTTTTTCAAGTGGTTTCGATGTCTGAAATGATTTACCTGATCATTTTCCTTACTTATTCACAGTCAATGAGCTGGGTGTTTTCTGCAGTTGAGCTTTTCAGATACTGAACGTGTAAGTACGTTACTCGGCTGGGTGAACTTGGGTGTTAGCATCTGCTGTCCTGAGAAAGTGATTACAATCACGAATCTGAAATCCGCTTTCAGAGGATAATCTGCTTTTGTGTTTGTTTAAAATATGTTTCCTCAGCAATATTCCTGTCTGAAGAAACACATTAGCAAAACTGAAAACCACACAACATAGACGTCCCATTAAAGCTAATTAATTCACAAAAATATAGAGGTGTTTGTTGTAAAATATTGGCATGAGTAATTAATGGCCCTAATTTTGGTACGATACGGTGGGACTCTAGCCCAGAACTGTAACGACACGTTCCCCAAAATAGACCTTAAAGAACATGCATTCCATACGGGAGAAACTCCTTCCATAAGAAAACACCTGAAACTGAAAATACTGTTTAACAGCAAATACTTGTTTGAAAGAAATTAACAAACAGATTTCCAGCATACTTTACCTAAAGACATGCTTCAGTTCTGCCAGCTCCTTTTCTTTGATTTGCAGGTCATCTTCTAATCGTTCTATGATTATAGCATACGATTCACTCACTTTCTTCTTCCATTCATCTAACAACAACAAAAAAAATCCTGATTCATAAAGCACTTCAAAACCTATAAAAAACAGGAACTCAAATCATAATATCCCAGTAACCAAAGCACTTGCTGCTTAAGCATCCAGTTGTACACTGTTTCATATATTTTTATATTAAAGTATGAAAGTGTAAAATATTACAGCTATTAAACCGTTCTTTCCAAAACCAATATAGACAAATATACACTGATTTCATAGACACCAATACATAGGAATCCTTATCAGAAATATTTTTAACTCGAGCAAGAGAAATCTTTAACCTTATGTTGCATTTGGTAGCTCTTATATCCTAGATCTTAGCATAGAGACACAGCATAAAAAGGTTGGAAGTTTAAAAGTTTTTCGGATGAAGTATGAGTTAAATCAACATAATAATCTATGTTAATATGATCTTATAGGTTTGCACACAGAAATTTAGTTTCCTGGCTTTTTGTCTGCTTCTAGAGACTGCGATTTGGGTTAAGCCATTCTTCTTGTAAAGCCAAGAACAACACAATACCTTCTCCTCGAACACAACAGTAAATTAGCAATGAGTTATTCCCTGAAATATCACTTGCTCCTTGTCGATGGATGTATGGTATATTGCAGTTAAAAAAGCAACATTAATTACCAGTGCAAGTTTGGGTTGGTCTAGATTTATAATTTCCCATTTGTCCAATATATCTTCTTTGTTTCAGCAAAGTTCTTGGAGTAATATGATTCCTTGTTCAGGAGCAGTGACAGTCCTACTGAAAAATACTTTTGATAGTCTCTGGCTAAAAATAAACCCTGTGCCAAATGGAATGTCATGCAACAATGACACAGAGCAAAACGGTCTGTGCTGTCAACCGTAAAAAAATACTAAAAGTAGCTAATCAGCTTGCTTAAAAATCTCTCTGTTTCGACAGAAACCTTTGCTTTATTCCGTTGAATACCTAAAACACCTAAAGCTGGTGGGATGCGGGTAATCTGGCAGCTTGGCACCAATTCTGTAGAGAAACAGGACTTTAAGCAGCTGAATCCCGAGCACACTTTCAGGATCCCCGCGGGGGGTCCCCAGTTCGGGGGACGGTCTCACCCCACAACGGTACGGAGCTGGCGACGGCTTTGGGGTGTCTGGGCGTGTTACCCAGCGGGGGCCAGCCCTGCCCTCGCGCAGCGCCGGCCTTTTGCAGTTGGGCCAAGCCTGTGCACGTCGTGGTTCTAAGGAAGTCCCAGGGCATCAGGGCAGGCAATGCGCCGGCTGTGGGGAGCTCGGTGCCTTCCCCTGCGGGCACACCAGGCCCAGGCAGGATCCCCCCCGCACGCTACGAGCAGAGTGTGCTGGGGGCAGCCGACAGCCGGGGCCGGGTGCTCACCGCCCGTCGGCACACGGTCGAGATGCTTGAGCTCACTTTGCCGCTGCCCCGGCTCGGCGTGGAATTTCTCCAGAAACGAACGAGGACACAATCCTGCTGCTGTGTGCATGTTCCACGCAGACCGCGTACAGGACAGCCGAGGTCTGGGATCTGCACAGATACGTCACTCGACCCCACGCCCGGTCTGATCCGTCCTGTTTGTCAGGTTTTTATCTCAGACCCAGTGTCACAGCGAGGTAGTAAAACCCCTGTGCTCTGGCTAGCTGGAAGGGTGACCTGAGCAAACCGGGCTCCATGTGTGTGCACACACCTGCAAACAAACCCTGCCTAAACTAGTCTTGACTGTGTGCACAGGTGCACCCCTGTAAGAGTCTGTGAAAGATCGGTTAACAGCACAATAACGCTGCTTCTCACGGGCACAAACTCACCTCCTCAGCAACCCACAGGTTAGCACAGCTCTGCTCGTTCACTGTCCACCCTTCTCATATCCATTTCCCTGGGGTTTCTCTCAGATGGAACCACCTGACAAGATTGTCCCAGGGGGTTATGGGATTCATGCTGGTTTCTGTACCTGTCGTTTATCCTCCTTTTATTTTTTATTTTTTTATTTGTATACATATACTTGTATATGTATGCTTATATACACACACGTATATTTATACAATATTATATATATATATTTATATCTTTAAAGTGTGCTGATCGACCTCAGCAGCTGTTCTGTTCTTGGTTTCCTCAGTTAAGGCTCTCAGGCAAGAAGGTATGTAAATATAATACACATCCATAACGTCTTCAACTCGCCGCATCCCACTGTAAACAGCCGTGCCCTGGGTGGTGGTTCCTGACACAGCACGAGCTCACCCATTTATTTGCACTGATTTACACACAAAACCAAGGATGCATTCCGGAAGACTTTGAACTGCTTTGACAACATGTCCTGTGATATTCAACCAAATATTTGCAAAAAGGCACCACCAGCCTGGTGAGGGATCCTCCACATCTGGTTGCCAAGCAACTGGAAGAGCCGGCCATGCAGCGCCCGTCTCCCCTCTCCCACTGCCTTCATCAGCCCCGGGGCGGTTGTTTTTCCTCAAGTACCTACAGCCCAGCCGTGGTTGTGCAGCCGCAGACAAGGGTTTTGGCCACCAGCAGAGTGCCGGGGCCAGCAGCCTGGGGGACACCTCAGGGCCAGCCGGGGCTGCGGCGGGAACTCGCCACGGCCGCGCGTTGTTCAGCGTCCCCACGGGCAGGAGGTGACACATCTCTGACTTTTCGCTCTTGCACCGTGATCTGGGCAAAAGCACTTCAGTTTCCACCGGAGCGATAATAAAACCTGTCGTGTTCTCCTTTTTGGGTGAAAGTTTTGAGGTTTATGAAAGAACCCCCTGCGGCCGAGGCTGTAAGGATGTAACCGTGTCCCTCTGAGCCCCGACTCACCCGGACCCTGTGGCTCGGTGCCCGCTGGCTCCTCCGTCCTCCGCCCGTGGAGCTGCCGGCTGGCGCAGCGCTGCCCGCTCTGCCCACCTCGCTGGGGCCCGGGGCCCGCAGGGGGCCGGCAGCACCCCGATCCCGTGAGGGACTGGCCGTGGCCGTGACTTGGCTGCTCCACACGCGTCAGGACCTCGGAGCGGCCGGGCTCCAGCTGCCGTCACCTCGGGGCCTGGATGCGCGGTAACAGCCCAAACTGGAAGATTGTCAGTTTGGGTAAAAATCACGGGATCGCCTCCAGCTGCCCTGGGGAGGCCCCTTTTCTGTCTGGCGTTGGCGCCGCAGGTCCCGCCGTCCCTAGGGAAGGCGAGAAGAGCTCCAGCGCCTCGCGAGGGGCTCTGCCCGCTCCCCCAGCCGGCGGGTGCTGCCTGCAGGGCAGGCACCCATCTCTGCTCTGAATGCCCTTCACGGGGAGGCTTTACAGGGTAAACTCTTTTGACATGATTTTTATTTCAAGTTAATGAGAACATACCTATATCTTAACTTTGAGAGGCTGCAAGTTGGTCCTACACACCTCAGTGTCATTCTGGGGATATTCAGATATGTCACAGAGAGTGAAACGGGCGTTACAAGGATATGCATTTTAATGAAAATCAAGTACAAGTTGCTCTGTAGCCCATATAAGGAAACAGGTGTTTACAAGGGCTTCTCTGTGGCGATGGATTAAAAGGAGCGTGCAGATGAACAGTACTGCTATTTTCGTTCTCACAATACTGCAGTGACATTTGCACAGGGATTAATTTTCCACATGTGCAGAGAGCAGAAAATGAAGCTGTTGCATCAGAGATTTAGGAACGAGGAGGCTGGAACCGCTGAGCTCCAGCACAAACTCCCTGTCCAAGTCAAGAACATTTCTATGCAGATCCAAATGATTGTTGGAGCTTACTTTCTTTTGTCAGTTCCCCAAATCCTTCTGGCACAGATACCTTTCAGCTGCTCATTTTTATTTCGGCTGCCTTCCCTTGTGTTCTTTTTTAAGTGCCCAATTTCTCAGATTTCAATTTCCTGCCTAAAAGGTTACTGAAATAATCCTCCTCTCTCAAATTTCATAGTGTAATATATACAGTATAGCTAAATCTCTGTTCATTATAGCATGCTCTCAAAGCATTCAGGGAAATCATTAAGATGATGTTCATTATGAGACCTATTATTGCACTACACAGCAAAACTAATTAAATAAAGAAAGCTGACATGAATAAAATCATTAAACACTCATCTTGGCTTTATTTGAGACTGTACCAGCCTGAGCTGCATTTCAGGATAGATGGAGCCAGGCAATGATCTAGAGGCCCATATGAAAACTGCATCCATCTCGGAGTCTTGATAAGCTTTAATCAAGACGAAACTCCACATTTCAGCAGTTGCCTCCTGTTCTTACAGGGTCCTACCCTGGCATTTTCAGCGTTGCCTCCCTTATTACTCAGACCGGAGGAGAATCGTGGGCCAGGATCCACGACGGTCTTGTTTTCAGAATCTGATGCTGGAAACCAGCAGCCCCGTAATTACTATTATCTTGCCGATAAGTTTTACCATGTGGCCTCACACAAGACTTTCAATTTCCATGGGGCCGGTTTATCCCAGCTGGTTGCAGGAGAAAATTGTTGTCATCTACCTTAACAGCAGACTGTGAAACGGGAAGATTAACTAAAGTTCGTGAGATGCAATGCACACAGAATACAGACACATAATGTGTGTATCAGACCGAGATTATTATTGTCAGGAAGTGTCCAGCCTGAGGACTCTTTGATTTTAATAAGATCCGGTGTGCAGGGCTGGGACACTCGCTCTCGGGGTGCCCGAAGAGCTCTGCAGCCCTCGTGCTGCTCCAGATTTCCATCCCTGGTGGGCTCTGGAAACCTTTGCTGCAGCCACGTGCTTGCCAGGGGCAAAATCCTGGCCGCTGCTTAAATTGAAAGTAAAACTCCTAGTGACTTGAATCAAACAGGGTATTCATTCCAGGTTTTCAGATTTTAATCTGAAGCCAGTACGGGAAAATCAACAAAACTAGCTACTTTCTGTAGCTTGACAGGGCAAAGCCATGTTTCAGCATTTAAAACTCACAGGAAAGCCTGCAGAAAAATATGCCTTATGTCTACCAAATCCTTTCAGCAGAATTCATCAAGGTGCAATGGATGTGTACTTCAATTTTTAAACTCCACCAGCCCCTGGCAGATGGATGCCTGGACTGCCAATACCATTACCAATCTTTATGCACTAATACTCTCTACAGCACAGTCCATTTTCTCTGAATATTTCCATAAACTTTCTAATCTTGTACTTCGCGATGATAATTTTATCGATAGTAAGAAAGACCACAAAGGATTATGGATGCATTAGAAATTCAATGGGCAAACACGCGCTTCCTGGGGCTCAGTGGAAATTAGTGGAGGCTTACCCATGAAAGTGTTTATTCCGAAGCGCGGAGTCCAAGGCTGAATTTACAGAACGTGTGGGTGAACGTGCACACACATAACCCCATGTGGTATAACAACATGGGGGGAAATAATTAATAGAGCTCTGTATTAAAGATATTTTAAAATGTTTTTCATAAAATGTCACATTAAACTTGATTGTCGTTTAAAAATGAAAAATAGTACAAACCCAGACACTCCATCCCTATGGAATGAATTCCTTCAGCCTGCTGGCAGTACCTACCGCTCACATTGACCGAAATCTGCTTTCTAAAATTAGAGACAAAAATATTTAGTACAAAAGGAAAGCGTGGAGTGGCGTAAAGACTTGAAGGAGTCTAATGTTTCTTATCTAGTAAATCAAATCTGCTCTTATTGCATTACAACAGATTTTTTAAATGAAGTTCTCTGCCTCAAGATCCCAGTGTTTTATCCCCCGTCAGGGCAGCTCACGGACACGCTGCCGAGAGCTCACATGGGGCTGGACGCCACCTGCTCCGCGGGCCTGCAAAACAGAGGTGTCTTAGGCCTTTACGGAGAGGTTAAGAAAATATTTCTAGCCCCTCACTGACGTGTTTAGCCACAGGCTGTTCAACTCCGTCAGGTGCTTTAAGAGGCAGAACTGAAGCCGGGTCTGACGGCCCCTCGCGGGGTTTAACCGCTGGCACCGTTTGGGCGAGCAGTGGCCGAAGGGGAGATGCTGCCCCCGTCTCCGTTGCGGGGGTGCCGACACCCCTGCGCTGCCGGCGGTGCCACCGCGCTCCCCGGCCGGGGCTGAAGGGCACTTCCAGCAAATCCTCACGGGAGTTTCCCCCTTGGGGTCCGTGACAGCAGGACTGGGCACAGCAGCCCCGCGCGGTTCCCCGTCCCCACCCGCTGTGCAATGTGGGGCTCGGGGAGCGTTTACTGTCTGTGGGTGCTCAGAGCACCCCCAGCTCCCCCCACCCGCCGCAGGAGCCCGAGCCGGGGCTAGCCAGGGCTGCTGCTGCCAGGCTACGGGCTCACCGGTGGGGTCACCGCCCCGCCGGCCGCCACAGTCACTCAGAACCTCAGAGCGACAGAGTTCTTGTGTAACACCTCCTGCTTTGTCCCCATTACTGGTGTGTCAGAAGCAAATCCATTTTCCCTTTCTATCCAGGTTGCTTTCAGCAATGAAATCAATACATGGCACTCGGGGAATTCAGAATAAACGCAATTATGGCAGTTAAAGGGAATAATCACATTAAAAGAATGCGACTTCATTTTACAGTTACTAACCACCCAGGAAGCTTGTTTACCAGGTGAAGCAATCAGGGAAGTCTTTTCAAAACACAGTTTGGCCTCCAGTTGAAGATGCAATCTCTGTCAACCCTTTGTTTTCCCCCAAACGCTCTGCACAGTCTAACACCAGACGGACAGGCCATGCAGACAGGATGATACAGAAACCACCACTCCTGCTCCACCTTCTACGGCTGGTTTTACTTTGTGACTTTATCTATTTCTCTTAGACCTCAGCGTTCTCAAACATACTGCCGTTTCTGCTGTTAAACTAGTGGTTTATAACGACTTTTAAAACGTCCATTTGCTGAGAAATTCTCCTTGTTCCTTTGAAGTCAACCTCAGCAATTCCCAACCTCCATGTCTAGCTCCTTTGTACTTCTTCTTGCTCAGAAGAGACCTTCAGGAACAATACTAAGCCTCTTGCAGCCTGGTGAAGGTTAAGCCAGCTCGGGTAACATTCAGGAGCCGTTACACCACTGCCTTGGAGGTGGCATTGGGGAGTTCAGTCAGTAGGGAGACAAACACTGTTATAATGAAACACTAAATAAAACATGAACAGCCATAGATAAATGCCAGAGAAAAAGCTGCGTTATGTTTACGGTCAAATTACATTGATATAATACACAGTGCACCCTTAAAACAGCACAAAATGGAAAAATTAAAAATGCAGGTGTTATAGAAGCAAAATTAAATATAAATGATCTGAGCTATCTGAACATAAACAGCATGAAGAAGCTTTTTCCCACCTGGTAGCACTAGAGTACACACTGACTGGCTGAAGAAGGATGGCAGAGCCCAGGGCACGGCGCAGCAGCATCGCCTCCTGCACAGCTCCCGTGTGTTTGAGAGGGGGGTGGGAACAGGGAACACAGAAAAGTCCGTTTGAAATCGTACACATAAAAAACCAGGCACTTCCCGTTTTGATCAGGCCTGGCCAGAAAGTGCAACCGTGTACTTCTCTGTTTGGAGCTGGATCTCTGGCCTAAACCAGAAACGCTGATCCTTGTCGGTAACGGGTGGGGAGGGGGCACGGAGCCAGAGGCTGCCGTTGCTCCGGGGAGGTGCAGGGTGGTGCCAGCCCACCGGCGGCTCACCCTGCTCGGCACCCCTCTGCTCTGCCCCAGGGCTAAACCTCGCTCCAAGGACTCCAGAGCTCAGCTCAGAGAAACAGGCAACGCAGGTGTTCCCGTGGCACACCCCAGCACTCTGTGGGTAACAGAGCTGGCATCTGCCCATCGAAGTACCAGCTTCCAGACTCTAACAGTAAACCCCAAATCATCAGCACGTCTAGCTAACAGGTCTTGACCCCAACAGTGTTAGTCACAAGGGAAAGAATGATCTCTCATGCAAACGTTCTTCCTCTGATGAAGGCTAAGAAAGTGTAAAAAAATTAAAAAATAAAGAAAAATATAGAAATAAAATGATTAATACTTAAGACAGGATGTCTTGATTTAAAAAGTACTTTTAATGATTTTGTCTCTACCCGTTTGAAGCTCAAAAAGAGAGAAACGTGTCATCGCTGTATCATTCCACGTTGCTGGAGCTAGTGTCCTACTCTGGAAAGCTTTTAAAGCAATTCCTAATGAATTTGTTCGGTATCATATTCTTGCTGACGAAGACTACAAAACATAATAATTGGCACCCCAAGAAAAGTCAACAATTAGTGTTTTCAGGAATCTGGAATATTTCATTACTTCTTTCATCAAAAAAAACCACGTTTATCTGCATTTGCTGCATTATTAGTGTTATGCCGCAACAACATCGTTAATGCAATTTCATTATTTCTTCTTCAGCGAAATCAGAGAAAAGATCTGTGTACTTTTTTCTCATGATTTTTACAAGCTGGGAAGCAATCAATCATCCACAAACGAAGCCAGGGAATTTGTTCAAGTACTGTTCATTCTACAAATCAGACTTCTCTTTCTGTTTCTGTTGACAAATTTCATCGTAAATTTGCTTCCTGAACTTCAGCATGTCTTCTACATCTTTGTAGGTGAGCATTTCCTCAACGGACAAGAGCTGAAACCCACTCAAGTCAAAAGCTGACATGTGCCGCACAGAATTTAACATTTTTAACGACATTCTAACTGATTCACTTAAAGTAGAACAAACAGGAAAAATCCTAGCAGTCCACAACCCCAAGCGCGTGTTCTCACCGGAGAAGAGCTGCTCTGAAACCTTTACACCCCAGAGGGCCAAGCATTCCAGTAAGCCCACGCCAAAGAACTGGAGTGAATGGACATCTGACAGCAATTTCACGCTCTTTTTCAAGTCGTCTTCTACCCCAAAGGCCATGCTGACGTACCTCACCTGGCCGCTGACCTTTACACTCAGTGAGCTCAGGAGGCAGCCAGAGGGCACGTCTGCCCCCGGGCCGATGCACGCCCCGCTGACGATGCTGCCCTGCCCCACCGAGGCCCCGGGCCCGATCCGGCAGTACTCAACGACGGCCCCGGGCCCGACCCGACCCCCAGGCTCCAGCACGCTCTGGATGACGCTGCCGCATCGGCCCGAGATCGCAGCTTTGTCCGAGAAGGCGCTAAAGGCCACAGGCAGAAAGTCAAGCTCAAATTTCAGTTTGCTGTCGGCTGTAAAATGAAACAAATACTCTTGAGTCGTTCCAATGTGGTAGAACCTGGAGTTGTTCAGGACGATGACGTTGAGCGCCGTTCCCCTCAGAAGGGAGTACAGCTTCCGCCGCACCTCCACCAGCCCCGGCTCCTCTGCTGTGGCGTTACTGGTATCTTGTGTGTAATCGTGAGTGGCTCCGGGCCCCAGGGCCTGGAGGAAGTCACCGTAGGCATCTATCTCACAGCAGAGCGTGCCCACCTCCTTGTAAAACGTCAGCAGGTGTTTTGCAGCGCTCTGGTCGATGTAGAATATACTGTCTGTATACACACACTCTGAGGTTGGCGGAGCAGAGGCCCCTCTCACGCACACCGCGCCGCACCGCCGCATCGTCTCAACGTCGGGCTTGTGCAGGAAGCGCCGGCAAGACGCGTACTCCAGGCCTCCCTCCCCCGAAAAACTGGACGGATCCAAAACGAACACTCCGTGCGTGGTGCCAACTGCCAAATCCGAAGGGTGAGCTAAGGCCGTAAACCCGGGTTTATCAAAGGTGAGGGTTTCCGTGGGGCCGGTGCTGTACAGCTCGATGTCATCCGAACACGTCACGAGAACTCCGGGTTTCATGTGGCGGGGGAAATCAATGTACATGGCGAGCTTCAGCTCCAGCATCTGGCAAACGGGCTCGCCGAAAGGCAACGCTGTGAAAATCTTTCCCAGGGCACTTGCGTTTGGTAAACGTTGGCTGTAACCACCTTGACAACAAAGACATCTTTAATCGCACAGAGATGCTGTCCACAAGCAAGCAAAGCCTAAACCTACACAGCTTTTTCACATACACACAAAGGTGTAAAAAACCCAAACCCAGCTTGGTAACACACTAAGTATTCCTCAAAAAATGACAGATCTAAAGAAAATCATCAATCATTCTTCCAACATTTCTCAAAGCAGATCTGACCTTATGTCCAAAATCCAGCATGCCTTAAATAGCTTATTTGAAAATTGTGGCTGACTTCATTCCCTTTAGTTTGCTTCGGAGCTGGAATATGGACACTTGTCTACAGCTAGAGAGGAAAGCAAAGAACGCCTGCTTTTTGCTTGAAAAAAGGACGACTCCTGCACCCTTGCCCGGAATTTTAAGTCAGAGGTGACTCGAACAAGCAGTGGTTTGGGCAGGTGACTTGTTATCACCTGGTTACTCTCCTTCTCCCACACAGAAGTGATGCCCTTTGGGGAGTGTTCTGCCTACCCCGACAGGTTCAGTCTGCCTGCAGCGAGAGGCCCCCAGCCCCCCGAGAGGGCCACGCTCCCTCAGGGGCTGTTTCAAGCAGAAGCTTCATTTGGACACTCTGAATTACACTTCCTTCTCCACTGCCTGATCGGACAACTTAAGTGCCGAGAAGAAACACTTAAGTGACAGCAATACCGTTTAAGTATCAATCTAAATGCAAACCACCGGATCAGACACACTTGGGATGACTGAGGGAACCGTATTTCACAACTCTGACTCCTCTGCCATCGTATTCAGAAAGAAAAAGGCACAGCGTTTACCAGAATGGATTAGCAGCACAATGAAAGATGTCCATTCATCGCCATACAGATCCTCCAGGCACTGGAGAACGTGAAGTGTTGATCCACCATTTCCTAAAGAAAAAACATTTTAGTATCTGCTGAGAAGAGCACCAAGACCACCGGCACGGACTTGTGAAGGACACCGGGCTCTGGCGCCGCGGAGGGGTGACCGGGGGGCATGTTTTAAATGCTGCCTTCTGCTGCAGAAAATAACCTGTCATTTAGTTTTCAAAAGTTGTTTTGGCTGTTGGGACGATCTTTTAAACAAACCTGAGCATCAGTGGACGCAGAGATACCTACTGGAAATTTCTTGAACAAGCTGTGGCCGAGCGGCCCTTCCACCACCCCGTGTGGGACGAGCTGACGCAGAGGGGCTGGCGGACAGACCTCCCGGACGGACAGACCCCCCGGACGGACGGACAGGCCCTCGGGATGGATGGTCCCCCCAGACCGACAGTCCCCCTGGAAGCCTCGGGGCTCGGGCACCGAGAGCAGGCAGCTCCTGGGAACAGACCACGTCTTCCCCTCCCAGTCGTTCAGCGAACAGCCCCGTGTTTGAGGCATTTCACCGTTCCGCCCGGCCGTAACTTCACCGTAAAACCCAGGAGGAGGCAAGCGGCACACAGCTCGCTGAGGACTTGAGGCGAGCGCTCCGAGTACCCCCGACATTTACAGTGTGCAAATGAGGGAGCAGCTTGGGGACACGAGGCAAGGGTTGGGGATATTTTTATGCGCTCCTACAGCTTAAAACTGCTAGATACCCGAAAATTAATCTCTGCGTATTACTCCGCGCTGCAGATACGGAACTGAGAATCGTTACTTCCTACATCGAAGCGAGCAGGAATGAGGAGCTGCGGGACGGCGTTTGGACCGTCAGGTCCTGCCAGGTTTTGCCGCTCACTGGGTAAATGCATCCGGACACGCTCCAGCTGTCTAAACGTGAGCACTCGGGCCGAGCAGATGAATTCAGGAGCCCCGCGTTACCCCGAGTTCCGCCCCTCAGGCTCAGCGGCGGCGCCGCGCACCCGCACCGGCTGTGACGCCCCGGGCCTTGCCGGGGGGCGCGGGAGGGCCGCGGCCACCTTACACCGGGTGCCGGGACGGGCCCCCCGGGGCCGCCGGCAGCGCCCGGCCGAGCCGCAGCTGCGGCTCCGCACCCGCGATCGGGCGTTAGCGGCGCCGCAGCCCCGGGCCGCGCTGCGGGAGGCGCCGCGGTGCAAGGGCAGGGCCGCGGGGCCCGCGGGTGCGGGACGCGCAGATCCGGGCCCAGCCCCGCGCTCAGGCCGCGGCGGCTCCCCCTGCGCCCACCGGCGCCCGACCCCGGGCCGGGGCCGCGGGGGGGCGGCCCGGGGCCGGCGGGACGGGAGAAGGGGGGGGGCTGGCCGCCATCCCCGGGCCCCGCCGCCCCCCCCGAGGGACCCGCCGCCGCCGCGCACCGATCTTGCGTCCCGGCGGATCCGCGAAGACGTGGTAGCGGACGCCCAGCGGCAGCTCCCTCCCGCGCAGCTTCTCGGCCACCTGCTGCCGGTACCCCCGCGCCTGCTCCGCGTCGGCCGCCGTCACCGCCACCACGTCCCAGAACTCGCCGGGGCGGGCGGCCCGACCTGCGGGGCACAGCGGGGCGTCAGGCGGGGCCCGGCCGCTGCGGACCCCGCGGGCCGGGCCGGGCCCCGCCGCACCTCTGAGCGCCGCCAGCCGCGCCAGCCGCCGGGCCGCGGCCTCCCGCCGCGCCGCGCCGCGCCGCCCCATCGCCCGGAAGAGCCGGGGCGGGGCCCTGCCCGCGGCCGCCCCCCCGCGCCCCCCCGGGCCGGGGCTCGGCCCGCCGCAGCCCGGGCGCGGCTGAGGAGCCGCGGGGCTCGGAGGGCGGAGCGCCTGTACCGCGGGCCCCGCGCCGGGGGAGCCCGCCCCGGGTCGCCGCGCCCCCCGGGGGTCACCGGAGGGGCGGCCCCTGAGGAACAGGCCCCCACAGACGGAGCCGCGGGGGCTCCCGGGGCCCGGCCCTCGCGGGCTGAGGGACCCCCTTGCCCCGAGGGGTTCGGTGCTACCGGGGGTCCCCCGCAGCCACCGGCAGCAGTTGTCGCGGTGCTGGGGTCTCTGTCTGTGGGGTTCGTCTGGGCCTGCCGGGCGGGGGCACAGACCCAACGCTGAGAGGGAAAGGGGGGCCCGTTCTGGCAGCTCTCCTTATACATGAATCTTACAACAAAAAGGAGCTGTGAAAGCACCATAGGAGCCACTGACAAAAAGAATTTAGGAAGGAAAAAAAGTCACAGAAATCCATAGTTTTTCATTATTGTAAACCGCTGACAGAGAAGATTAAAGAAAAAAAAAAAGTGAACGCTTGGCTGCTGCTTTGCCAGAGACTTCCCTGCGACGCTTGTGCCGACAGCCCCAACCAGAGCCTGCGCACCCCAAGGCCTCTGCCCGCCTCGCGGGCTCTGCTTGCTCCTCTGAGGAACAGTCTGTTTTGTTAGAACTGCGCTTTTGCTCTTTTCTTCGTGTTTTCATTGCTGACAACATCTCTTGAGAAAATGACAGAAAGTTCCCGGATCCCAAGTGCAGCCGTAAAGACACGGGTTGGTTACCGCAGGTGAAGAGTCGCTGCTGTTGGCGGGGGTTTTAGTGCAGATTCCCCCTTTCTTACCTGCCGGTTAATGTGCGTTAGTGATGAATCCTGTCAGTCAGCTGCGTTTCATGAGACCAATTAAAAACTGCATCGCCCCGATTCCATTAAAAAGTGCCCTAGACATCGAGCAAATGTTTTCTGCCTTAAATCAGAAGAGTGAGTGGCGCTTGCTGGAGCGGGGAGCCCTCACGCATTAACCAGCCAGCCCTCCTGGGTCCCCTTCCTGAGGAGGAGTTACTGGCCACGGGACAATCCCTGCTTTCTGGGCTGGAAAAAAGGAATTGAAGCTGGGAAATCTTTTTATTGTGTTGTGGTAGATCCGCCCTTGCTGACTGCGCTGTCAATCTCTGACTCGTGCGTCCTGTGACACTGTATATAATAAACATCGTTCAGGAGAGGTGTCCTGTAACTCCCGCACCGCTGAATGCTGACACAGTTTTCACAGGGTGATTAAAAATACATGCTCATTTACAAGTCACTGGGGAAACTGCTAGAGATACAAAGTAATTAATGGTTTACTGACAATAATACCAATTTCTTTTTAACTGCAGCAAGCCTTTGAAGCTATAATTGGGACCCTAATGCTTGCAATGAAATATTGCTGCAGTCCAACAGAATTTGTGTTTTGAACTTTTCCATCATTACTCAGACTTCCTAACGCAAACGCTGCTGTTTGCGCTCGCTAAGATAATCCAAGTCTGGAGTAATTACTGGATTCAAATCTTCATGGTAATAATTTAGTGTGAAATTATTTCAGTCGTGTGGTTATTCGTACTTTTAATAGCAGTATTTTATAATCACTTAACCTGATAGCTGGTTCCAGGAGATATTAGATTTTCGTCCGTACCGCGCGGCAGTACTGCACAGGTGTGCGCTTTGTCTGAGCGCGGAAAGCAGAGCTGTTCGCTGCCTGCGCTTGGCAGAGGCTCCCAGGAGCGCGATAGTAGAGCAAAACTACTTACACCGTGGTGTATTTAACTAAGTGTAAGTCCCCGCGTTGGGTTTTTCTGTGGAAATGGTGGTTTCAAGGCAGCAGAAAGCTCCCGCGCTGTGTGTGCAGCTGAGGGGTCCCTCACCCCCGCCTGACGGAGGGGTGTCCCTTCTCCTTCCGTGACGAGCCCGAGATGCGGCCCCTCTCTCGGGCAGAGAGAACGGGTTAAGCACAGCTCACTGTGTTTGTGCTGGACAGTTGCTGGGTGAATAAAACGGGAGCACGGTGGCAGGGTGCCAGGGGTTAGCGGGGTGCTTGGTGTGGCGTTCGGGCTGCGGTGTGCCGGGGGGGTGTCGGGAGCACAGCGCTGCTGCTTACCGAAACAGTCAGTGCTGCTGGGCTTTGTTCTGCCCTGTGGGCACGCCGGACTTCAGACGCAGTGTTGTAACAAATGCCTGCGTTTTTCCTTCCGTTATCTGAAATTCTCCTTTTAATGCTGAACCCCTAGCCTTTCATGGAGTCTTTGTATGCTGCTTTTCCCGGATCTCTGAGGGATGAATCAAAGCAGAGAGCTTATCAGGAGGAAGTTCGCTGAACACTGAAGGGAAACCCCTTGTTTCCGCTTCAAAAAAATCTGATACTTGATTGTCGACAGGCTGCTGGTCAGAGTCTGTTGTAAGGAAGTTAGGAGGTCTGGTCACAGTTCAGTTACACGGCCTGTATCTAAGGAATGTGGGGCATTTGCTGTATTGTTTTTTCACTTAAAATATCCATCCTCTGAAATAACGATGTTGTGAATACTGATTCACCTGGTGCTGGGCTGGAGCTCCATCCACGTCGGGTGAATAATACTACGTGAAGATGCAAAAATGAAGTTGGTTTGTCTTTACACTTGTGTAATTGCATTCCTGAGGAGCAATATATATTTTGAATAAAGTATGAGTTCTTCATGAGGAAAACTCTTCTGAGTGAGTATATTAATTTTTTTCACTAGGAACAAGCGGCTGCATTTTGGGCTCACAGAATTTTTGCCGTTTGTGATAAAAAGGCACGTGTCTTTCCCGTGCCTACCCTGCTGCTTGGTGAGAAGGCCTGATGCCAGGAGTTCCAGCGTCTGAGCTCTCCCTTCCTTTGTAAATGAGTGGGAAGGATGAAGGTGACAACACGGATACTTACCTGTGAATTCACGGTTTTTCAGTATGGAAATGCATTTGGCTTAAGGGCTGTAGCTTGAAAAAACCCTCTTTGCTCTGCTGAGGAAATGATAAAACAACTTCTTGTGGGTATTTTGTACACGCTTCAAATGACATAAATAAACAATAGGAGAAGTCTGTGGGACAGCTTACATACTGGCTGGTAATGATTTATTGTTGCTGCTGTGCGTTGAAGTGCTTCATCTGTCTCTGTAAACGGTTGAACCAGGGAGGGATCTGCTGCTTCCCCTGTCCCCAAACTTACTCTGACGGTTTTCCTGTAGATATTTGATATACGTTTTCCCATTCTCAGTTTTAGTCTGCTGTTAATCCACTATTTAATCTTTCAGTTCTTGGAGCAAAAGCTGAACTTTAATCTGCAGTTTCACGTTTGATTCCCTGAGCTCTATGTGTGCTGGACATCAAACGAGACAGAATAAGCCAGAAACAGAAAAAATTTGCGACGCCGCTTAGAACAACCTAATCCAAAATTCCGGTGTGGTGAACGGTTTGCAGTAAGTCCAGCTTTGCTGGGTGTGCAGGAGGCTGGCGCCGCGTGGCTCGGGGTGCCTGGTGTCTGCTGCGTGCCCGCTGGGCTTCGGGTGATCGTCCCGCAGCCGGGAGGGCCGGGCCCGGCCCTGGGCCAGGCTGTAAGCTGACCGGTGTTTATCCCAGTGTTGAGCTGGCCGGTGAGTGATGGTTTATAGTCTTAGGTGTTGATAAATTCAGTTTTCCCAAAGGATGAATTTTCATCATTAGTTCAGATATGGCATGCTCCGGGTCTAGTGTTTGGGAAGGCACGAAGGAATTAAGTCTGCTGCATCTACATGCTAATGAAACTGGAAAGATGGCTGATGTGCATCCATTATCTTCCAGTCCTGATCTGAGAGGCCTCACCTTGTTCTGTACCCCCCTGAGCCTGAAAATAGCCAGTAGGCATGTTGTTGTTAATGGCATTTCCTCCCTCAAAGCGCTGGGTTATTATCTAATTTCTGATGAAGAAATCATTGGGAGCTGGAAACTTCTGACAAATCGTTTTGCCATTGTCTTCCTGACATCCCTCCTGTCGCTAGAGAGAGAAGCCAGCCCGTAGCACGCTGCTCTCTGAAAGGTTCAGTTGTGAGGATGATTTCCTAATTGCTTGGCTCTCGTTTGATTACAGAGTCATTAACACGATATTTTTTTGAAATGTGTTCAACCTAATGGGATGAGGGATCTGTTACCAGAAATGTTTATTTGATGTGGCTGCATAATGTTTTTAAGGTGAGGTAGTGGAACGGCACAGCCCTGTTTTTTCAGAAGCATTTATGTATTAAGAACAAGGCTGAACTGAATAGATGGAGTCCACTTGGCTCAGACTAAGTTCCTAATTCTTTTGTTCTTCATGTTTGTTTGCACCTCCCGGCACATCCTTTGGTGGAACCGGTCATCTGTGACCTCTTTGTATGTGTTAAGCCAGCTGAGCTTCCTAGTTTGAGCTTTTCGCAGAACTTGCACCAGGTTCCAGTTGTGGGGTCCCATCTCCAGGTGCAGAGAAATGGCCCTGGCCTTGCACTGTGCCGTTAGAGCAGCCTGCCCGCCGGGTCTCCCTGGGGCTCTGCTCTGAGCCAGGCCCAGTGACAGGCTCTGCTCTGAGCCAGGCCCAGTGACAGACTCTGCTCTGAGCTGGGCTCAGTGCCGGGCTCTGCTCTGAGCTGGGCTCAGTGACAGGCTCTGCTCTGAGCCGGGCTCAGTGCTGGGGTTTGCTCTGAGCTGAGCTCAGTGCCGGGCCCTGCTCTGAGCTGGGCTCAGTGACAGGCTCTGCTCTGAGTTGGGCTCAGTGACGGGCTCTGCTCTGAGCCAGGCTCAGTGCGGGGGTTTGCTCTGAGCCAGGCTCAGTGCCGGGCTCTGCTCTGAGCTGGGCTCAGTGACAGGCTCTGCTCTGAGCTGGGCTCAGTGCTGGGGTTTGCTCTGAGCCGGGCTCAGTGCCAGGCTCTGCTCCGAGCCGGGCTCAGTGCCGTCGCTGTCTCCTGTGGTGCCCCCCAAGAGGTGGATTGAGCAGGCTGGGGCCATCGCCGTGGCCCTGGGGCCAAGTGGCAGGCACAGAGATCTTTTAGGAATCGTCTTTAGTGCTTCATCCGCGCTCCCTGAATCGGACAAGATGCTGGCGGATGCGGATGGGGTAGCCCGGGGTTTATCTGTGCGGGGTTTCTGTCTGGCCCGGGTCTGTACTGTCCCGTCTCTCCCTACGCCTTCGTGTCCGTTTTCCCCAGGACCCTTCCAGCATGCCTTTTCTCATCTGCGCTAGATTTACAGCTAAATGAAATATTTCTTGTTTGCCTCAAAATCTTATTAATTTGTTTCCCTCTATAGTCAAGGCTTTCCACTGGGCTTTTAAAAACTTCCCTACTTATTCTTTGTGTGAGCCCTTTCTAAACATTTTCATTATAATTTCTGTTACTTTGTCTTTGGGGAACCCAAGTCCTTTGCCTGAAAGCTGATAGGGAAAAACTCATTCTCCTGCTTCTGGCTGTTCTCTAAGCCTAGTAGTTATTGTAAAATATTTTCCATTTTCTAGGCCAGTGGGCATATGATAAATATTTCATCAAAACTGGCCACCTGGAGACAATGATAAAACTATTTTTTTTATTACAAATGTTCATCGAAATCCATGACTTAAATACGGACAGGGTCTCGTACTACTGGTTGCACACAGGACATTATTTTTTCATAGGCTATTTGTAAATTGATTGTTGTCTTGGTGGCTAAGGATAGCAAAGACACCAACAAAACCATTTAAACCGTCTTTTAAAATTTCTGACCATGTTTTTGTCAATAATCACGCAGTTTTACTCAGGTCCCTTTTGATGTAGCAAAACTGTTGCTTTTGGAAGTATTTTCAAGGGCCTGTTAATAGTCAGTCATTATTTAATCGATATGATTTAAAATATGCGAGTCATTTAGAATACTTTCAGAAATAAAAAAAAGCATGAAGAATTGTGTGCATAGAACAGACTTAACATGGCATAATTTTATTTTATAGGCTATGTAAATCCACTGATATTATGAGATAGGAAAATTGTGATGTTATTTGCTTCTCCCAAAGCACGGTGAAATGCTGGGGTTTCAGCCCCCAGCCCCAAACTAAGGTTGGCATAGGGGTGATTCCCCCAGCCCTTCCCAAAGGGGGTGAGTTTCCCTTTAAGCTTCTCCTGGCAGCCAGAGCCATGGGGTAAAGGAGCCCCAGGGGTCCCGCAGTGAGTAACCCAAGGTCAGGGGTCCCCCGAGGGAGAACAGCTGGGACCCCTGGCAGGAGGGGCAGTGTCTGTGTGTGAGGGGGATGCCCTGGGCAGAGTTCCCTGCTGGGGAAGGACCTCCCGCCTCCCTGGGACTGGGCTCCAGGCAGGTCTGGCTCTTGTAAACGCGGGCTGTGCAGAGATTCAGTCTGTGGCTGCCTTGGTCTGTGTGCTTGGCTTGTTGACTCGGTTGTCTCCCGTCCCTTCTCTGGGAGACTGCATGTCACCAGTTATCCCACCCATTGCTGGTCGTGCGGTGTCGTTGTTGGGATTGATGTCAATTATGTACAACCTGACTGACTTGTTTGTACCCCCAGCGCTCACCCATGGACTGACCCTTCTGTGTCATGTACAATCTGGTTATTGGTTCATCTTGATGCTGGCTGTGCCCTTTGTGCTGGGCCTGATAACTGGCAAAACACATGGTGAGGTGAGAACCTGCCTCAGAACAAACCTCCCAGTGGCTGCACTCCGCGCCGGAGCGTTTGCCCTGCCCAGCTCGGAACTCGGCGCCGTTCAGACCGTCCGTGTTCAAGGACGTTTTATTCCCACTGCGTGTGTTAGAATTGCATGCACGCTGCCTCCAACCAGCTATTGCTTTTGTCACTGAGGATGAGTCTTGGCATTTGTTTGCTAATAGATTTAATTTAATTTGTTGATGTCAGGTGAATGGCAGAAAACAAGTACTGTAAATAGCGTGTCTGCTGCAGATAAAATCATTACTGCATTTTCATTTTATCTCTTACATTGCTAAGAACTTGATTCTATTTCAGTGTGAAGATGTAAAATAACTGTATTTGCATATAAACCTGCCCATACTTCATAACTACAAGAGCAATCACTCCAGTAATAATATTAAAAAGTGAAAGTATTTGATAGCTATATTTATTCAGTTGGATGACTTCATCAAAAAGTTCATGTATCAGGATTGTAGTGTTTTGTCAGATCCCGGTGATGAAACTATTTCCAGCAGTTATCCAGACTTCATGGGTTTTATTTGTTGGGTGGAGTTAGTGGGTGTTGATAGATGCAGTTCTGTTGCTCAAAACACTTTTCCATCCAAGCCTGTTTTGGTAAGTCGGTGTAGAGCATCCAGACTTTATTTTGTGTGCTTTTCTCTCTAGCTTGGGTGTGTGGCTGTGCTTTTACCAGCTACAACAGTTCGTGCTGTTCCCACCCTCACTTGTGTACCTGGGTTGGGGTAATTTCCCTGGGCCCGGGAGGCTTTCTGCAGACTGTTGACGTTTTAGCATACAGTTGTTTTTTATTATTTTTGTGAAGTAGGCTATTTTCTTGCTGCTTTCGAGAACAAGGTTTTACCTCATGCTTTTTCGTTGTCATCTCTCCTGTCTGGTATAAGAATGTATTAATGGAACACCAAAGTACTGATATTCTTCAAAAGGGGGAAGAGGGGGGCTAAGTGCGTTTGACAGAATTTACTTCTGATTCTCACAAGCTCTGGTAACCTGTAATATATTTATGCACTTTTCCTTGGAATGAAAGCGTGTTCTCGTGAGCAGGTGAGGCAGAAAGGCAGAGGGACGCCTGCGGAGGAGGTGAAACCTGCAGTTACCGAACGTCGCTCAACACACCGAGCGGGGAGAAGGGTGGGTTTGGGACAGGTTGCTCCTTCCCTCCCCGGAGCAGGTGGTGGGGTCAGGGCTGCCTCAGCTTCGGTTACGATGTGTGAACCCCCCCCACACCCTTTCTATTGGTATAACCAGAACCGAACAGTTCTCCTGGGGACAATGTGCAACTGACCTCAACAGGTTTACTGTAGCCAATTTAATTTCTTTGGCACCCATTTAGTAGGTATCACTGTTACATTTTTTCATTGATGGTGCACTGTTCCTTTCCACCATTTTATGGGTATTTCAGAACTCAGTGAAGTGCACCGGTAACATCGTGTTACCAGAACGTATCGATATTATCAGAATATTCCTCTAAATGTGTGTTACTTTGCGTTTATCAGCACTGAATTTCACCACTGCTGTTTCGTTTGCTTACCTCTGCTGGGTTCCTCTAAAGACCCTCCAGTCTGTATTATCTCATTAGTTTCGTGTGATGCGCTTTCTGCCGTTTCACAAAATGATGGTTGTTAAAGGTGGTTAATAAATTATCTGTGGCGGTCTGGAGAGTGTGCCCTGAGTTACACCGACCGCGTTTGCTGGTGTGCTGCCCTCTAAAATGCCAGCAGAGAGCAAAGAGGCATCTTTCTTCTCAGAAACTTTGCTGCTTTGTTCCTAATGTATGGGAGCTTTTATTTCTGTTTCAGTTTCAGTCATTTTATTTGTCACTGAAATGGGGCTCACTGGTGGCCCTGAATTTGTAGGGTCACTGCTGGCACCTTAAAAACACTTGTGGCTTTTGCCATACACTGGCACTCCTGTGTGGCCACTGATTTTAAGCAAGAAAGAGTATTTTCTGTTAGCAGCTCACCCTTGGGCTTCACATCCTTCAGCGAAAGCCCAGGTTAATGCTGCAGCTCTGGGTCCCGTGGGGTGAGGTCCTGCGGTTGGTTTCGGTGGAGAACCCGCTCTGTGCGTGTGGTGAACCCCGGACGGGGTGAGAGGGGCACAAAGAGCTGAGGGTTTCCTTGGCAGGGAGAGTGGGTGAATGTGGGAGCGGGAGGATTTCCTCTCAGTGCCTGACGATGGTGCTGCAGTGCTGTGGGAAGGATTGTTCCCCTTGACGGTACCTCCCGGGTTCAGTTCTGGCCATCACCCCTGTGGTTTCTTGGGCTGTCCCTGTGCGAGGCTGGTTATGGCTGGTGCTGCTGGTGAGCAGGAACGTGTAGCTTGTCATACCTAAGTAGGATTGTTCATTGCAAATAGGTAAAGAGAGAGAAGACTCAATCGTGCTACCAGAATACTGTATTATTCGTGTTCACATCCGTAAAAAGAAAGTAAACTGTATGACCAGCCGAGTGGTAACCCTGGGGCAGGTTCCCCTTTTCTGTAGGCGGGTTCACCTTGGCAGTTCCCTGTTTGGACGGGTCTAACCTTGACGGACACAAACAGACCTTTCTGTAGCCTGATTTCTTACTCGCTGATGGGAGCCAGTCCGTGCAGGATTCTTGCCCTAAGGCTCTGGGAAGACTCTTGTGTCTGTATTGGCTCTGCAAATATCCCTTCATGTTATATAGGAAAATATCCTTCATGATTTGTCCACTTTGCTGAGATAGGTTAAATAAGCTTTGAGGAGTTCAAATGTGGATTTTCTTCAACTTCCTAAAATTTCAGACCAGATATTTAATTAATACTAAATAAACATTTCAGTACGCCAGACCACTTAATTTCAACTGCAACAGAAGAATTGTCTGTGCTTTATTCCACTTTTGAGTACCACCTACTTCTTTATGTGCTGAGAAATAGTCACAAAGGTTGTTTTTACAGTAGAATTCCTTTGCCTGAACTTCCACTGCAGAGACATTACGTCAGAGATGAAGATAAACAAATTAACAGTCAAAGCACACCTTCAGTGTGTGATAGGGAAAACTTTATGTACCACATCATTAAACCAGAACAGAACAGTGAGGGTGGAAAGCATTCATCTGGGAAACGAGTAAGTGCACTGCTCAAAACATATTTTTTTTTTTTCTCTAAGAAAAATGAGCTCTGCAAACAGAGGGAAGAACCATCGCAAGCGTTCTGGGGCAGTCTGTTAAGAAGAGAGGTGACACGTGGGACACTGTCACAGAACCGCGGGCGGTGGAGGCCGGGTGGGAGCTCCGGGTGCTGCCGGGTCCGGCGTGGCCCAAGCCAGCTCCTGCCGCTGAGTACGAGGCACGTGTTTAGATGCTTCATCTTTTATTTATAATGCTTAAGCAAGAACTGCTCTACTGTCTTATATCAAGTACAAAGAGCATCAGAAAATCCACTTCCATGAACAGAAGAAAAAGCCTGCTTCTTTTTTAGATATAACTTTTCTGCTTTTTCTCTCTTTCCAGCACCTTTTTGCCCTTCACAGTTTCAAGGTAGGATGGTATTGTCCTACTCTTCTCAGTTAATGACAATTTTCACCTCAGAGAGCAGGGCTAGGATATTTTTCTTTTTAAGTTTAAAAATAACAAAATTATACCATGTAGGCCATGTGGCAGAAGAAGGAGGTGAGAAAGATGAAGGGAAGTTCAGAGCAAGAGGGTTGGGTTGTCCTTTCTCTTTGCTATAAGTGATTTATCTACAACATTACCCTGTTCCTTCTTTAAATGGGCTTATATTCTACAATTTCAATTTTATAATGACTTTCATATGGAAAATTCCTGCCATAATGGGGAGTTAGATTATGGTTAGTTTTGAACTAACTATGCTGATTATTCAAACCTGAAAAGCAAACTTGGCTGAAGAGGTGGATTCAGCCATCATTTCTGGAAAGCAAGTATTCAGCGATAGACACTTATGTAGTCTTTAAAGCTTGAGTTTTTTTCTTGTAATGTGTCTTTCCAGAGAGAGTATGTTACACTTCCTTCCAGTGCTCCAAGAAGAGCAGAAAAGGCCACAGAGCACTTCTTCCAGAGCTTTGATAAACTGTGAAATACCTGGCTTTAATATAAGAAAGTTTTTCTTAGGAATTTGCTTTCTTTTGCTAGATTCATTTCATGTATTTTAACAAGAATGTGATGAAGTATGAGAGGAGCAGATCTGTGCATTATTCTGATGCGTCTGGTCACTGGCTTCGGGAGATCAGGCTCTGACGTTCAATCGAGTGACTTGGAGGTTTCCCATGTGTTGCCCTGCTCTTCACCCGCTGTTTGTGGCAGGTGTGCTGGAGCTGGAGCTGAAGTACAGGGTAGAGAGAAGCAAAGGAACAGCACAACCTCCCCGTGACGCGCAGGGCTAACTGCTGCATCTCGGTTGTGAATTCTTGGAGTTTAAAACTGTCACTTTTCTTTCAGTGCAGCAAAAGGTCTAGAATCAATGCAGCGAGTTTCCACAAACAACATGAACTGTAACTAAATGAAGTCTGAGCTCCGGAAGGGAATAGCTTGGCCCCTCGCAGGAGGTGTGCCGCTGGGGTACTGCTTTTGAGTAAGACATGGAGAAGAGCCCTGAGAGCTCGCAGCCGCTCCAGGAGCACGGGAGCAGAGGGCTGGAGCTGGCTGTGGTGGGGGCACGGGGAGATTTGTTCATATTAAATCCTGTAGCTGTAAGGGCTTTGAGGATTTATAAATATAAATGAAATAGTCTTTTGAGAAGTTGAGATCAAACGCGTGGAAGGGTAGTTGGTGTAACAGGCAGGTACAGTGTCTTAAAACAGGTGCACCCAGGTTTAGTTTTATCATAGCAGAAAGCGCAGGATTTTGTCAGGGGAGTGTTTTATAAAGAGCGGTTACTCCTCAACTAAGATCTGAAATGCTTTTGAAGCAGGCAGTCCTGATCCAGCACGGAGACACTCCACGTTTGCGTTGGCTGCCCCGGGTTTCCTTACAACGCCTCTGCCTGCGCGGGGGGAACCGGCCGCGGGACGTCAGGAATCCCTCTGCGGCTGGGTTAAGCTTTGCAAACACAACCCTTGACCTCGTGGCACCCTGTGCCCGGCCTGAGAAGCATTACCCCAGGAACGTCCCCGCGCCCGGCGTGTCCTGCCTCGCGCCACCCCCTGCGCCTGCGCCTGCACCCGCCTCGTGTCCCTGTGCCGGGGCTGGGGCCTCCCGGTGTCCTGCGCCTGGCCCTTGTGCTCCGCGGCGGAGGAGTTCTGTTGTGGGGGCTAGACAGTTTGTTTTGGAGCTGATTGCACTGATAGTTTCCGAGTACTGTGGCCTCTGATGTTCTTTTATGTTCTGTTAGTGAAAAGGAAAACATTTGGATACAAATATGACAATTGCGCTGATGCTTATAAAACATACAGCTGTAGTTACATAAATGTTGAAAAGATGATAATGATTATCCTTTCAGTTGCAAAAAAATGACTTTCTATTTGTGTTTTTAGTTCTTACTACCCATCCTCTTATTTGTGCTTGATGTCTGTCACATCACACGCATCCTCTTCCAGGGTAATATAGAACTGTCACAGATAACAGGTGGACTCAACAATCTTAAAGGTCTTTTCCAACCTGAACGGTTCTGATCCTGTGTGAGGGAGGCGCTTGCTGGTCCGCAGCAGGTAGCAGTTAGCCAAGCGTCGCTAGCGAGGGCGCGTGTGGCGCTGTGGGACTCGCGTGTCCGTGCTGGAGTACTGACGTTAGCTGGGCCCTCGCTGGGGACGGATCCTCCTCAGCGTCACCCTCCCCGCAGCCCGGGTTCTGGCAGCCTCTCCCTCACCTCTCCCCCTCCCTGTCGGCCCCAGGGACGGGTTGTTGAGTTCCCCACATGCAGCACTGCACAGTGTTCGCAGGAGCCTGGTCGGGCAAATCTTTTTGCCTGGTGTCCCTCCGTGAGGGAGCGAAGCGCACGGAGCTCCTCCTGCCCGGGGATGCTCCCGCAGCGGCCGGGGGCACCTTCCAGCAGAGCCTGTGGAGCTGCGGCAGCTTGGTAGCACCAAAAAATAGTGTCCCGCCGCCAGGAGAAACCTGAGCGTGCTGCGACGCTCGGCCTGTCCCAGCTGTGTAAGCGTTGAAGGGGTAAATGAAGCTGGGCCTAAGCAGGCGGAGGCTGGGGCTCTCTCCGGGCTGGCGGTGCTCTCTGGGCAGCAGCGGTGGGACCGTCCAGCCCCCGCTTCCCTCCGCGGCCGGAGAACCCCCGACGGGCTCCTTGTACCGTGAGGGGAACGGCCGATCCTTCTTAATTTAGCCCTGATTAATTATTCATGCTACCTCCAAGGTGGTATTGGTGGAAAGCACAAAAACTCAGGCAGAGGAAGGATGTGTTGTAACTTTTGGAGTGCTGTAGTTTGTGTTGCTTTTTATTGCGGCACACAAGGAGGAGGACCGAGGCTTTGTAACAGTCTTAGAAACAACACTCGTTTTGCAAACAATCTCCTGCAAAAATAATTCACAGTCTTGTATGTGGTCACGCTGTGAAAATTTTCCTTGTAAATAAAGTAAAACAGACACTATTTTAGTCTGGTTTATATTGGGATTATAAAAATGGGAAAATTGGATATTACATACAAATATAGTAGATGGAATATATATTTTTCACATCAATGTGATGCATAATTTGAAGGGGAACACTGGAAGAGCTCTTGCAGCAGTAGAGAAGAAATACATTTCAAATGTGGACAAGCAGAAACATCTGTATTATTATCTTCTACTCATATACAATTTTATGCAGTGAATTTTGCATTGTCAGAAGATTTTAAAAGATCTGTTTAAAAAAGCAGCTACTGTAGGAAGTTGTGAAACCTTCAGGAAATTACTGCTTTTTGCTTACTCTGTTTATAGAGTTTAGGGTCCAGAAATTGTTAATGGAAAGGCCTGGTTGGCTCCCGTGGAACAGCGCTGGGCTTCCCCTTGGCAGTCAGAGCGGGCTCTCGTGCTGCCTCAGGGGAACGTCCCTGCCAGCTCTGTGCTTCGAGCCGTGGTGTGGTTCTAGCAGCGTGTTGGAATGGGCAGGTTCTGGGAGGGGGTGGCGTAGTATATGGAGGACAACCTGTTTGAGTCATATTTCAAAGGATTATGGTATTTAATTCAACACAGCAAGACAGTGACTTGTCTTACACAATAAATCTGTCAGCAAACACCAAATTCTAATAGAAACTGAGGACAGTTGTAATTGTACATTGCTCTATTCCAAAGACTGGATTTAATGCTGTATTCTTTTCTTCATCGGTGCACTGAAGATAGAAAACACTGATATAGAGAAACAAACAGAAATGGAATTTGGCCTTTCCAGACATACGAAGCCGTTCCAGCAGCGAGGGGGGGGTCAGCATCGCTGGGGGGTGAGGGGCTGCCTGAGCTGCCCACGAGGCTCGTTTCTCAGTTGTTCCGCTCCGCGGGGTGATGTTGGACACCACCCAGTCAGCTCAGAAAAGAGTGATCTTGCTAGAGTGCGTGGATGGAGAGGATTTGCCCCATTTCACTTTGCTGGTAGCGGTGCTCAAAGAATGAACGTGGCAGCTACGCGCAGACGCTGCCGGGGGTTGCACAAATGTAAATCGACACAGGGAAAGGCAGCCGGTGGCTTCAAGAGTTTCTTGAAGATAAAAAATGCGGAATTCAGAAACATGTGATGAAGAGGTCTTGAGACCTGAAAGAGCTTTACAACAGCATCACATGAAAAGATCAAGATTATTGGAGACATGAAGCAAAGGTGTACTTGGAAGCAAGAAACAAAAACCATTTGAGTGGGCATTAGGTCAGGACTCCAGTGCTTGACGTGTTGCCTTGACATGGGCTTGGTTAAGACTTGGCAGATGGCGGAAACGTGACGATACCGTAAAGAAAAGACAAAGAACCAATGAGGAAAATAGAGAACAAATGAAGAAATGTTAGCAGTTGATCAGACATTTCCAGGATGAGTGGTATTTCTCTTAACACTCCATACTGTAAATATTTTTGTAAGTTATTTTTGTGTACTTAATGCATCTGTGTGCTTGAAGGACATTTTCAGTAAGTACTTGTTTGTTGAATAAACCAAATCACAGATTAATCATATTCAGCTTCACAAATAGATCAAAATTTGGATGATGGTATTGTAAAGAAAAAGCTCTACTAAAATAAAAACCGCAAACCCAAAAGAAATGTAGTGTTTTCTGTTGAACTGGAAGAGTGAGATTGTCTCAGGACTGGAGCAGCTGGTGGAGCCGTGGATGGCTGCTGTGATGGAACACCAGAGCCTGCACCCGGGAGCTGGGGGGGCAGGACCCGCCGCGCTCGGCCCCTCCCGGGGGAGGGAGCTGCCGGGTTGGAGCTTCTCTTAAAAATAAAGCCGGTGGCTCACACTTTCCTGCACATCCTTGAATAACTGAAGATAATAATGAATAGTTCTACTCCGCCGAAAAGATTTGCTTCGTAATATCTTGCTTAGGTTAGACACAAGCACTTTAATGTGTTTGTGATGTGGTACAGAGTGCGTTGTTAAACTGAATGCTGAATTGAAATTAGCGATGCCAAACTGTAAGTGTTTTCTAACTTGAGCCATTTTGAGTGGAAAAAAAAAAATCAAGCTTGTCACTGTGTGTTTTGGAACATATCCTGGTCCAGTTAGGATAAGATCTTTAACCAGAAAGGTTAATTTTTTAAATGAATGGTAGAAGTAAATTGCCTAATACTGTTTTTTTCTATACCCAGAAATTGCTTTTTTGTCATTTTATTTATAAGTATTATTTTCAAAGGCACTTTACAAGTTGCCATTTGCACTGAAAATTGACTTAAAAATAAAGGTGAAGTTCCGTGTTTGTTGGACATGAGAGATGAGATAATCCATTTCCACCCTGAGTTTCATCAGTGTTTGTAAAGGTTCTGTAGGACGAAGCTACAGCGGTGCCACGGGCCCCTCGTTTTGTGACCTCTGTCACCCAAACCCATCGACTGGGCTCTTCTGATTTACACTTGTGGTGAATAGTAAATTAATAAATGATGCACAAAACATAACTGAGTGCTGCTCACCCCCCTTGTTCTTCAGGCCAAGGGGGATAAGAAACAATAATGGGGCTGTAGAAGATAAATCGATTAGAGAGACGTGTGAATTGGCTGGGTTTGTCTCGTCTGTCCGGGGGACGGTGAGGAGGTGGCAGGATCCTGGTCTGTGAGAACCTTTGCAGAGAGTTCCTTCTGTGACTGGAAGCTGGTGCTACAGGCGAGTTTGGAGAGTAAGTTGCAGATATTTAACAGCCAGCGCAATTTGCCGTAGGAGCAGCTCGCGTGGAGATGGAGTCACTAAATCAAATTGGATGGATGTCTCTGCATTAGTCAGCCAGAAATTATGGGCTTCATATGGGAATCACAGAATGAAAATTGGTTATGTTATCTAGAAGGTCAGACTAGATAATCATGACGGTCTCTTCCTAGCTGTAAAATCAGCAAATCGGGAAATGCTTATTTTTGTCACAAATGCCGGCGGGGATGATTCTGACTGCGCACACGCGGCAGCTCTGAGGAGAAACCCCTTGGTCAGGCTTCTCCCACTGCTGGGTTGATCCCTAAGCAGGCCTTTTCCTTCACTATCTGTTCTGCTAGAATATAATATAATAATTAAAACAGGCGCACGCGTGGTTATTCCAGGCAGTCAGTTGGGCTAAACCCAAATCCGATGGAGCTGTGCTTTCCTGGTCTGCAGCGTGAGCAGCAGTCACCTGTGCTTCCCGTGGCAGACACATGGTCGCTCTGATGCCTCCGATGAAACATGTTCAGACTCTGAATATTTATGGAAGTGCTGAAATTTGATGTCACTTTTATAATTTGAGCTGAGCTCTCATACAGACAGAATGACAAAGCACTCGTTCCTAGAAATGATAGAACTGGAATACCAGAGCCACTGTTCATATTTGCCTGGCTAAAACAAACAAACAGCATTCGCCACCACGCTCTAGTCTCTGATTTAGCTCCGATTTTTTTTTTGTAATCTCACCTAGAACAGTAAATATCTGGTGTTTCAGACTGAGTGGTGTGGCATTAAATATTTACCTGGATAAAATAAGTGCTGCGGATCTGTGCAGTCACCTGTCCTTTCTCTTAGAACTAGATTTTTAGTACTGCCTAATTCCAGGAGGGAACACCCCTGCCTTGTGATGGTGCCAAAATGTGTCCCCCAGCTGTGCCCGGGGGTCCCGCCGTGCCCGTGCTGGGGGTGGGTGCCCAGCGCCGTGGTGTCACCCCCCGGCCGACGCGGGAAGCTCTTCCTCTGCTAATGGCCGGGAACGCGCGTCCTGCCTCGCTTTCCCTGTTCTCACGCAGCGACTTGCGCTTTGGGTTTATTTTGCTGAAATTATTTGTGTGTCTGTGTCGCTGTGGAAATACACCTGGTGCGTGCTGGAGGCCGCGCTGCAGAAATCCTCCTCTGGGCCCCGGATCATGCCGTGGAAAAATAACTTGTGGGTGTTGTCGTTAGTGTTAACGCCGCTGGTGGTGGTATAAAGAAAAGGAATGCAGTTCAGAATCTTTGCCTGTAAATACCCTTCCCCCCACCTAAAATTAGTCTTTCTGGACAAAATCAATTAATTTTTTAGGCATAGATAATTTGGTTAGAAAAGGCTTTCACAAAAATATATATTTTTTTTTTAATAAAAGTTATATGTTAGACAAATGTTAAATATTTTACAAGCATTTCAGCTGTTCCTGAAACTTCTTTGCTGTGCTTAGTTACCAGCTGAAGGTAATATCTGTAATTTATTGGAGAAAAAGCAATTGAAATACTCAGCATAAGATAAATGATCTTTTTAGCTGGAGTATGGAGTCCATAATTACAGTACGAACAGATTAGGAAAAATAACATTCCATCATATCTCCTGTTCAGCATTTACAGAAATTCTGGGTATTTATTTAATATTTAAATAGCCCATCTCCAAGAATGTTTTCATTGTTTGATGTGGTCGAGCAGTTCTCTGACACCCTTCATCATTCATCTGGATTGTTTTTGTAGGCATACAATATTTTAAAATTCTGTCTTTTTATCTGCCGAGTATTTTCACCCAGGCTTTTTGTTAAACTGCTAATGAGTCCCACAGGGCAATATGTTTAAATTAAACATACATTAATACCTGTTATAAATTAAAGAAAAACAAACAACAAAAAAAATTTCCCTGTCTCTCTCTATAAAAACAAATCCGAAGCGAAGCTGTGCTGTTAAATAATAGATGAGGAGCGGGGCTGGCCTTGGGAGAAGCTTTAGCCCACGAGCTTTGCCAAGCAGCAGCTCGGCCGAGGGGCCCGTGGCTCTGCGTCCCCCTCGGGTTTGTACAAGGACCTTCCACTCGTGTTTCCTGGGCACGAAGGGCTCAGTTCTGGCTCTTGCCCCCCTCGCCGTGCTGCTGGCGCCGTGCCGGTGCCGCTCCCCTGCGGACGGGAGGCCGCGGGGTTCTCCCTGGACGGGCCGTTCTGCCTGGTGTCCCCATCCTCGCACTGCGGGGAGGGCCGAGAGGTCCCTCCGAGGCTTCAGCCGCACCTGAAGCCGCGATGGCAGCAGCAGCAGCACGTGTGCCAGCTCTCGGGACCAGGGGCAGGGATGCACCTGCCTGGGCATCTCCGTTATCTCCTTATTTCCAAGTTCACAGGCTGAACTGCTGCTCCTGTGAGCTTGGAAATGAAATGAAATCCCACTGAGTAGCTTTATCTGTGAATATGAAGCTGCTGACAACTTCATGAAGGACAGGCGAAGTTAATTTTCAGTGGAGAATAGTCATAACCATGAGTCAGGGTTTTTAATCCTGCGGTTCGATGGCGTAACCCACTGAAACCTCTCACGGTGCCTCCTGCATCAGGTCACCTTGGTGTCTGGTCCTGTCGTTAGTGCCGACCTCCCGGGGGGACGGGGCAGGGGGTCCCCAGCGGCGTGGGGGGAGGTCTGGCAGTGACGTGGGTGCCCACGGACACGTTGCAGGACACAAGGTGGGGTTCGGTGCTTGTCATCTGGCCCTGGGGCGCTGCCCTTGCCCTTCCTTGGGCTGGGAAGCGCTCTGCCGTGACACCGGCACCGTCTGTGCTTTTGGAGAGCACAAGGGCACCCGTGCCATGGCCTGGTGGGGAGGGGGGGCCTGGTCGGGTGGGCACAGCGCTCTCATGGGGATTTATGTGAGATTTTGCGTTCACATTACTGGCAAAGGGACTGGCGAATAAAGCTTGCGAAGGACTGGCCTCTACAGAACCCTCTGTATTTGGAGAAAACGAATCCCTGCGCTTTGCTGGTTCATAGCTGCTTGCTTGTGGCAGTTTTCTTGGTTGTATTTTTCCTTGAATTGTTCAGACAACGGTTTGTTTTCATTTTCTCAGTAAACCAAGTTACCTGGTAATGACATTTTGAAGGTAAATCATGCCTAGTCTGTTCTAGCTCCCCAGCGCTGCAAAGATAATTCCCTCTTTAAGGAGTGTGAGGCGAAATGCTTGCCAAGACCCTGTTTCATCAGTCCATATTCTTTCTTTACCCGTTGCTCTTCTTCAGCATAAGAGGATTTGTTCCTGGACTCCTGCCCTGCGCTTCCCGTGCTGCTGGTCCTGATCCCCGCGTGCGAGCCAGGTTGGGCCGCTCTCTCCCGCTGCGCGCCCCGCGTGAGCCCTCTCGGCAGTTCTCCCCTTGGGCACCGCCATCACTCTGCCATTTACTGGTGTCCCATTGGTGCCCCTCCCACTGCCAGACTGGGCTCTATACTTGGCATTCCTAGATGCTGTCAGAACAAGTTTTACCCAAATAACCTCTGTGATCATCTAGCTGTGGTTACTCAGCAGTGAATCTTGAGGTGAAGGACGTCTTACTTCCCTTTGTACTTTTCCATCTTTGCACCTCATCCTCTGTTTCTTTCTTCCCAAATTCATTTGACAGAGATTATTCTGTTTCTTCCCCAGTGCTTTAACAGCTGAACTAAAAGCTCAGGTATATATTCTGGGAAAAAATGTCATTTACCTATTTGTCCTCAATAGCAACAAGTGAAAACTTGCAGAAGGTGCAGTAAGAGCCTCTGCAGAGTTTTGCTCCTACTGTGGGGCAAACAAACCATTGAAATGTATTGGGTAATTTTTTTGTTTACTGTTTTAGCTAATCTTTCACTGTTTTAAATCTAGTATTATATATATGCTTAATGTTAAGCAACAGAATCAAGCAGAACAACTTGTAGGGAAATAAAGTTGATCCCCTCTCAAGGTTTTGGGGGCAAACCATTTGAATTTTAATTTTGTTTAAGTTACTCTTTCCAGTAGATGGCAGCATATATTCAGTCTTTATTTGAAAAAAAAAACCAACCCAACCAAACAAAAACCCAATCTTTAAAAAATGTGAAGGAAACACTTATGGAAGTCCAAAATACATTCTTTACAATGTTGTTTACAAGTATCTATTTTTGATGTAATCACTGAATATTTGATAACGATCGGTCCTAACGTTAATAAATCCCTTCAGAAATTGCTGTTGAGACACATGCTGTCAGAGCTCAACAGAGACAATTCGGTGAGGTGCGCAGCAAGCGGAAGAAAGTCGCTGTTTGGGGCTGTAGAGTGCTTTGCAGGTCTGAGAGACAGGGGTGTGGGGCTGTTTTTTCCCGCAGGAGGATGAAGTGCGATGACCCACGCTTCAGTCTAAAAATAAAGGTTTGATTCAAGTTCCCTGGGATCAAACACACCTCGAGAGTTCTGGGTTTTTTATAGCCCGTGTTGCGGTGCCGTTTCGAGGCGCCCGAGGGTGGCAGCTCGTGGGTGGTTGCTGGGGGCTGCTGGCCGCGGGGGGATGCCGAGGGGCCCGCGGGGGATGCTGAGGGGCCCACGGTGGCCCCCACGCGGAGGCACCGGGGCAAGGCCGGCTCTCGGCATCGCTGGGGACTCTGCTTGTACTTGTGTGGGAACGAGGGGGTTTGTAACAAAACCTTGTGCGCTTTGCATTCTCTAGGTATACTCCCTGAAAAGTGATGCTAATGCAGGACGACATGAATGATTATTTTGTACTGCTCTTGGCAGTAGTTTCAATATTCTTATTTTCTGTATATTACTAGCACTTCCCTTTTCCCTTTGCAATACTGTACTTTTTTTCTTTAATACATGGCTTCTGTTTCTCTTATGCTTATTATAAATACATTATTCTGCTATTGGTTACATTAATGTCTTTTGGGGATTTTTTTCTTCAAAAGAAAGAGAGAGACAAAAGACTTTTTTTTGCTGCTTTTGGGGCTGGCCAGTGCTGCCCGCAGAACAGGCGCATCGGCAGCTTCTTTTATGAGGGACTTCTTCAAAATCCCGCCCTTCACACTGCTCCCCGCCAGCGGCTCTGGCTTTGGGGGCTGTGGGGAGGATGCCGAGGTGTGTACTTGTTTTGAGGTAAGCCCGTGCTGGCGAGGGTCCCTGGCACTGACGGATGATGGCGCGGTGCTGGGAGCAAGGTTGCTCTCAGTCCCACGTGTGTACGCTCATCCCTGCCCTTCTCGCGTGTCCCAGCACAAGCCCACCCCAGCCTGTCTTGCCAGGGCGATGGGAGTCTGGTGGGCACAGGCCCCTCGGGCCATGTGCTGCTTTTCCCTGAAGCCACATTGACCTGACCCTTAGCAGAGGCGTGGGGTTCTGCGTGTTGGAGACCTGCCCGCGCCCGCTGCGCCGGGGCACTCGGCCTTCCCGACCCCCGCAGAGGCACCTGCAGGGCCTGTGAGATCGCTCCGACGTTGAGAGGAGGGAGAAATGAGGCAGGGACAAATGTTTGTGTTGGCAGGATGCAATGGTTAGGGTTGATATACTGTGGCTGGCTAATACCTGGCCCGGGGAGTTAGAAGCAGCTTGTGTCTTTATCGTTTGTTTTTATTTTATATCTTTTGGCCGATACCCAGAGATCTAGGTGAGTCCCTTTTTTTGTTTTCTCCTGTTGCAAAAAAACACAAACCACCCCAACAACCCTATGCTATGCACCACTGAGTGTATAAATGTAAAAAATAACTTCTGACACCAAGCAGTGCTCTGTTTCTGCAGGAGTGCTCTGTGCTCCTTGTGGGAACCGGGGCAGCGTTGTCATCCCCTGCTGCCCAGCGGGGAGTGGAGCCCCCGGGCTGTCCGGGCTCCTCCGCACACGGGGCCGTGGGTCGGGTCGGGGCCGCACCCGTAGCGCAGGAGCCAGCAGCTCCCTGAGGCTCCAGCAGAACCCGAGGTCCGAGGAACCGCGTTCTCGTGGCATTTGTTATCCACAGCTGTTCCCTCTGCGTGGTTGTTGTCTGCACACCGGGCAGACACGATGATCGACTCTGCACCAGGGCGGGTGGCTACGAGTGATGGAACCGGCATTTCTGCACTGAGTTTCTGTGAACTCACGTTCCTCCCTCAGATGTTGGAATTCCGTGAGCAACACAGCCCAGATAAATCTCAACGTTTTCATGACTCTTCTTAAAGAGTTTTCACTAGCACTTAGACCTGTAAATGTCTACATTTCTTTTTTTGTCTTTATGAAGAGTCAAAGTGTTCACCCCAGCTCTGGTTCTAGGGACTTTTGACTCTTTTGTATATTAAGCAGAGAATTCTGGGTTTCTTTTTATTTTTTTCTTCTTTAAAATCCCCTGATTAAATTCAAGACTACTGAAGCAGGAACTTCAGACCAAGAGACTTGATGGGGGTGGCAGTGGAGCGTGCCGCTGAGCCGCCCGTTCCTCCCGTGCTGGCAGACGGGCTGTGGGTACCGCAGGCCCTGCCCACGGCCAGCCGGTGCGAGTGGCTGTTCTCGTCTTCACCCGCCCTCGGGTGCGGCGCGGGTCAGGAGGGTTCCCTGCGGCCTGGAGGTGCTCTGAGAAACCTCGAGGGTATAAGAAACATTCCAGTGCACACCTAAACAAATCCGTACTCCGTCATATAGGCATACATGTGTGCACATACGCAGTAGCTGCCTCCCCGCTCCTTGGGGCCCTCCTGGTGGGATCCTGACGTCTCCCTGCATTACGGTGTGTTCTGCCCACTTGCCTCTGCATGAACGGAATGAAACGGATGGTCCATTGCGGTGCTGAAACATCAGCGCAGAGTGGTTGTTGTGCCCGTGGGCAGCGCCACGTGCAGGACACGGGGTCCAGCTCCTGGCCAGCCAAGTACCTTCTGTCACGATGGGGAGCAGCACGGGGTGGTCCTCCTGAGGCGAGGGCAGTGCCACATGATGCTCTTGCTCTTCTCTATTTTTCCCCAAGAAAACAAAGCTGTGAGGTGTGTTTTACTCACCTGTCTGGAGGGGACGTTGCTCTCGTGCCGTCAGGATTTCCACTGGCTGCTGGAGCCGGTCTGTAGCCATCGGGCTTGTGCAGCCCGTGGAGCCAGCGTGCAGCGTCCTGTACGTGACAGATAAGCCGGGTGCTTGCTGAACTCTTCTTGAGCAATTTCTCTAATGTATTAAGCATAAACAATCTTTCTTTCAGAGTCAGGCATGCATGTCTCAATCTAATTATTTTTTTCCCCTCTAACCCATTTTTGTTCAAGTTGTTGCCACAAGCAGTAGTGATAATGTTCTCTTTCCATTGTTACTATAGAGAGAGGATCTGCTATAATTATTGCTTAAACTGAGTTTTTCTTCACTGAAAATGTTAAAATATCTGTGGATGCATGATAATGGATTCGTGCATCTACCAAACCTGCCACTTTCGGGGCAGGCAGAGATGGTCCTTCCACTCCTCGGCCACCCCGGTGCTGTGGGTGTGCAGGGCCGCGCCGGGGGCAGGACCCAGCCCAGGCAGGTGCCGTCGCACCGGCCGCAGCGGCGAGCGAGGTGCTGCAGCCTCGGCGTGCACACAAAGAGCTGCAGTGCTCCTTGTCCTCTCCGGAGACAGTCTGATCTCTCGGGCGTTGTCGTTACCAGCGGCAGGTCGCGTCCCTCTTCTCGGGCGCCCTTGCGGCAGCACGGGTTTACACCGCCAGCAGACATCCGAGAAAGCGCTGGTGCCGCAGCGCTGCCCGCGCGGCGGCTGAGCCTGTCCCAGCGCCTGTGCTACTCGGCGTAGAGGGAGCGCAAATCACGCTGGCTGCTCCCAGTCAGGCTGTCACGGGGCAGCTGTGCTGCGGCGTTTTACAGGGCTGCAGCGGAGCTCTGATGGGCGCCAGGTGTGTTCATCTCAGACCCGGCCTGGCGTGATGCTATTGGGAGAGCTGTCGGCTTTCAGATGTGGTTTAGTGTTGTCTGTTTTAAACACAAGTGTCCTTAAAGCCGGGTTAGCTCGCTGCCAGCCGGGACAGGGCTCATGTCAGCTCCCGTGCCAGCTTGTAATGCCATGAGCGGTTACAAGCGTGAGCAGGGGAGGCAGCTGCAAGTGGGTGGCAGCAGCAGAGAGGAGAAGCTGATGCTCCTACATCAGTCAAAACGCTGCTTTGATGAGGCTGCAGAAGGAAAACTTGAGCAAAGAGAAAGCCCTGGGCCAAGCTATCATTTGATCGCATCTGTTTATCCTGGGGTGCTCGTTAGGACCTTTTCTCCCTTCAGAGTCCCTTTGTTTCCAACTACAGAGAATAGTGAGAGGCTTCTCCCTGGAAGCTGAAGCGCTGCCCACGGATTGCCCCCAGAAGTGCTGTGACGCGATGCCACCCTCACCTCTGCTGCCTGGGCACGGGGTGTCCTGTGCAGCTTTGTGGGTGCTGCTGCGGGGCCTCGGCTTTGACACGCCGGCTGCTCCCTGTCGGCAGCAGGAGCCGTGGTACCGCCCTTCCTCCCGGTTACTCACCGCGAGGGGTGTGACGTGGGCACCCAGCCAGCTCACGGCATCATGTGCCTCATCTTTTCCTCTTCTAGCTGGTGTCCACTGTGCCCCAGTCACAGCTGAAGACGCACCAGAGGGTCCTGGGCTTTTCCCACGAGCCCAGGCCGACGCTGACCCGCTGACTGTGCTGGGGCCCCGGCTGGGTCGTGGCTCAGCAGCCTTCACACGCCGTGACGGCGCTTCCCGAAGCGCCCGGGGCTTGGGAGAGCCACTGCGCCCTCGTGTCTGTGAACTGCGTTCCTGGGAAGATGAGGTTTAAACGCTGGTGTGTTCTAGTCCTTTGGGTCTTTCCCAAAGGTCTTTGGAAGCTCTTGGCTAAGTCAAAGTAACCTTGAAAAAAGGATGGAAATCGTTCACATAATCACGCGCCTGCTTTCAAAAACGGGAAGCTGAGTGGGTGGGAGATGGCCTCAGCTCAGCCGAGTGTTGATACGTTCAGCTTCTGATGGAATTCGACCCTGAATGTGACCCAAATCCATGCATGCTTGCAGTCAAGCCCGTTTCAAACTTTTTGGTGAATCTCCTGTTTATTTGAAAAAAAAAATAAAAAAAATTCATCTTGTTCTTGCATCACCGGCAGAAGAAATCTGCCTGGTCTGTATCTGTGCCACTGGGAAGACATACGGAAACACTTCCACGGCAGCTACTTTTCCCTTTAAAAAAAGAAAAAAAGAATTACAAATAATTCTCTCTTTTCCTAGTCCCGTCTTTAATAAAAGTCTAATGAAACTGTGTCAAAATGGGTGAGTAACTGTTAGATGTATAATTAAACCTTCCTGTGTAATATGGGGCACTGCAAGATCAAATGAATTATGAGATTTCCCTTCTGGATATATTACCTTACTGAAAGCTGTCAATATTTTTTAACAAGAAAGACTGAAAGGATGTGGGTTTTTCAAAGAATTGGAAAGTTATAAGCTACTTACCTATCTAATATTAGCTCTAAAAGGAAAAAAGTGAAGTCTACAAAGAAATATTATTGGTTGTATTGACACCTGGGTGCAGGCGGTGTCTCTAGCTGACTGGGTACTGTATTTCTTAAGTGTTTTCTTGTTGTTCCGAGCCCTTTGTTTACAAGTTCATTGCTAAGGTTTAGTCCTGTAATGGTTTCTGGTTAATAAAAAGATGAAGAACGTGATCGATGGCGTTTTAGATGCAAACAGCGGCTGCTTGATTCCGCTCTCTTTATCTCGTCCTTAAGGGAAGAAGAAAGAGGCGTGAGGAGCCCTTCACAGTCAGGGGAGGAAATGAGGCTCCGGGAAGGCTTCTCGATGCGGCTCCAAACAGATTCCAGACACTGCAAAAGAGCAAAGCGGCTTCTGAAGTGCAGGGAAAAATAAATATTTTTAAAGGATTTCAGCATATTTAACATAAAACATGCTGATTTATAAGAGTCTAATTATTACAATCATTAAAAGACCATGATTATCATTAAAAGGCTATTATCAGAAATGAAATGGTAAAAACAAATGGTATATATTAAATAGGATCATACATATTTCATAAAATATATTATCCTGCAAAAAAAGTTGTCACGTAGCCATGGCAATGACTTTTAAGTTACCCTTTTTGATGCCTTAATGCACCGCTCTGCATCTTCTAGTGTCAAGCCTCTGCACATGCCCCGCGCTCGGAACTCCTGCTGAGACTGACTAGAAGGGGCGATCACCCGCGTCACCGGCCCTTGCAGACATCAGTGCTGCCCGCTGGGGTGGCCCCGCCAGACCCAAATATGGGTGATTTGGCCTTTTTTGTCCCCCAGGACCTCGGTAGCAGTGGCGGGTGGCAGCTCCATGCTTGTCCCTGCTCCCCCGGGGCCAGCCTGACCCCCCTGGGCCGGCCACCCTGCTGGGGGACGGATGCTGCCATGCACTGGCCACCACGGCTCCGGCTCCCTAAAGCCCAGCCATGACCTGGCTGCCTGCGTGACACAGCTGAAAAAAAAAAAAGTCCATGTTCTGGCTAGTTGGTATTCAGTGATTTGGTGCCTCGTAAGCTTCACTTTCAGTATCAGGATTCCTGTGGAGTTCCCAGTACAAGACACTTAAGCTTCAGTTGTACGTGCCTGGATCTTACAAACCACATGCAAATGTGTGTATGAGGACCAAGGTTGTCTGCACATCTAAATGCCCCCTAACTATGGAAGTTTTCAGAAGGCAATTCAAACTCAAAGGCCGATATTGATGTCTCGATTAACGCCAGGCCGGGCCAGGTAGGGATGGTTTTATTGTGGGCAATGGGGCTACTCCCAGTTGTCTTTGTTCTGAATTTGATGTCTGGCTGCAAACTCTTTTGAAAAAAAATGGAGGCTCCAACATGTATCTGTGCATTTAAAGTTTGTAATAGTTTTATAGATATCCTCTTCCTTTTCATTTTACATCTCTCCTTTTATTTTGAGTGTTTTCTTTGATTTTGTGTCAAAGAGCTGATAGGTACAGCATGTCTGATAAGATCCAACCGAGTTTAAAATAAATTCTGTTTTGCGGTACAGAAGAGAACCGTTTTTACATATCAGATCTCATAAAAGCAGAAGGGATGTATGCGTGGTGGGTGCTGAACTCTCATTTACCCTCTCATTATATCTCTTCGAGCGGAAGCTGGTGCTCGGTCCTGATGCTGCAGAGGCCATCGGAAGGATTTTATTACAGTGTTTGAACGCCGAGTTGTTTCTTTTGTCACAAACACTTCTCTGGCGCTGAGGAGTTGGAGATGTAATTATCCACGTGAAGCTCTTGCTGACGGTGTGGGATTCCTTGCGAACAGCCTCTCCTCCATCACACCAAGCTTGGTTCGCTGTCTCCTGCCTGACCTGCCACGTAGGACGGGGACGTCCCAGACCACCTGCCGAGGGCTGCAGCCTCATGTCCTGGCTGGTGTCGGGCAGCACGCTTCTCCAGGCTGGAAAGAGAGAGAAGAAAGAAGAGAAAAGCCACCAAAATCTGCCTCCTTTTCACCGAGCTTCTGCGTATCACCCGGGCTGCAGTCGTTAGCTCAGGATGACCCGATCTAAGCCTGAGACCACGGAGCAAACAGAGTGTGTCCGAGTGTGTGAGTGCACGTGAGGGAGGAATTCAGGTGGGGACTAAGCCCAGAGCAAGGAAAGTCGTTTTGGTTCATCTTTGTTGTCAGCTTTGCTTTGGCTGGGGGCTTTTTGACACCTGTAGGTGAAGCAGCGTTCAGCCCCCGCAGCGCTGCCTGCCCCAAGCAGCACAACCCACGCGGGGCCGCGTCGCAGCCGTGTCATCGTCACCCCCATCACGGCGCCTTCAGCAACCTCCAGGTGACACCGGAGTCACCCAGGAATCACACAGATGCGTTAGACGGTGACATTCATGTCATCCTGACACAATGGTGACATTAGCATCTAATTATCTCGTAGTCAATTTAACATCAGTCACATCCTGTATATCATGTATCGTACCACCCTGACTGAATCTCCCAGGGATGTTAAATAAGTTCAGATCACCAAGAACTGAGGTGATCGAGGAAGCGTTCCACAAATCCCACAGGGATTGCGGCGCTGAACGGCTGGCAGGGCGGTTTGCTGCTGTGAGCCTGGGCGGACAGAGAGGCACATAATGGTGAGAATGAAAGGAAAACGAGAAGCCTGGACTTGGAAAACCAGGCAGGAACAGTGCTATGGCCGTCTGGCTTCCAGAGCCACCGGCTGGGGTCTGCGGGGCGCAGGGCAGAGGAGGGGGCCTGCAGGCAGCGCGGCAGAACCCGGCTCTGCTGGGAGGATGGTCCCGGTGATTAGCCCGGTGCAATTACAGCTGACCTGGCTGAAACCCGCTCAGCTTTTTCCTATTGTTAGGGCATCACTAATTTCTCATTAGCACCAGCTGCAGCCGGGGTTGTCACAGCACTATGGTGTGAGGGGGTGAAGCCTCGTTTGGCTGAGCAGAGGGTGGGGGGATCGTTACTGCAGACTGATCATTTCATCCAGACATCTGAGACATCACTGAGGTTGGTCAAGTAAAAGGAGAAAACAGTGAGTAATATATGCCACAAAAATTCCACTGTGAACGAGATAAACAACTGGCATTAAATGATTTGGCCAGTTACGCGGTCCTGAAGTCTTCAGACTCTGCTCTCCTGTGCATGCTCATTGTCTCCAAAAGGGTGGATTTTATTGAATAATACGGAACTCTTCTGTAAGAGTGTGCACGCTGCTCTAAAGCAATGCTGCTGTTCTTACTCATAAGCGTTCCTGACGATCAGCTGTGATGTCGGGGCTCTGGCAGGCTAGCCACCGCAAAGTTCTCCTCTATTTAATTGGTAACAGTCAACATATTTCAGAAATAATGTCTCTCCCTCCAGAACCTATTGTTGTGTCAAGTTTTCTGTTTCTCAATTAGCTTAGTTTTCTGTTTCTCAATTAGCTTTTTTTTTTTTTTTTTCTGAAAGCATTTCTGATGTTGATTACTCTTCAGCCATTATTAATGCCTTCCTGGCTGTTTTATCCAGATATGAGAACTATAAATTCATGTCTCTGAATGTAATCATACCTGTATTACAGGCCCATCACAGAAAACAAAACAAGAAGATGAATGCACCTTTATATCTCGGTGTTATTCAACTGAGTCCTTATTTTTCTTTTTTTTTATGGGTGACCTGGTTTGGGGATAGTTTTATGCATGTTTGTTGCATGGTTGATCACACTTAAACATAATCTTCTTGCTTAGCGCTTAAGGTCACTTAAGGTAATTGCAAAACTTAGTTTTAATGACATGGGTAGTAATGAATTGCACTGGCTGCCCAGAGCAGTTGTCCTAATGTTATCTGTCAGCTGCTTAGATATTCACAAGGGAAATCTTATCGTTATTCACAGAGACAGAGAAACAAACATTAAATTTAATTGTGCTACCGAGCACCAGAGTCATAATCTTTATATGACAGTTAATGCTTTCATTACTTATCAATTCACTTATTACGTTGCTCTTTCAAAAAGCTCACAAATCTAACAAATAGAAGTAGATCTTTCTCTTCTACGTATGTAAAGGCAGGGTGCGATTGAATAAGTATACCGAATAATTTTATTTTGTATGAATAGTTTTACTAACTCCTGATGGCAGCTTTATATATCTTGTTAAATACATTTCCCTTTCAAATTCAGAAAAAACAACTCTTCAGCCATTTTATGTAGGCCTTATTTCAGCAAAGCCTGCAGTACCTCATTAGGCTCCAGGCAGTTCCTAAAGCATATCCCTTCCTCAGAAGCGTTGTCGGGCGCAGACGGAAGTCGCGCAGTGGGGACTCGTGGTGTGCCACCCTGACCCCGCAGGAGTCCTGCACGCGCGATTCACGGGACGTACGGGAGCAATCCCGTGTGTCGGCGGTGTTTCTACGTGTTGAAAATTAGTTGTGTCCTTCAGTACCCTCCTGATTGTTTTCCTTGAATGCACTTTGTTAAATGCCTGTTTAGATGTTTGGAAGAATAAAGTCTGTAAGAGAATCAAAGAACAGCGAGAAAGTCACAGAGTCACATTGAAATTTTGATGCTACTTTAATGAGTTTCATGGAGTTTTTGCACGCAGCCGTTTTATGTAGAGCCAAGCTGTAGCGGCCATTCCAAACTAGTGTTATTAAAGAGCTGCTGATATCCAATTTGCTTAATTATCAAGCTCTATGTCATGACAAAAGCACAGCCCCCGCTTGATCCGGCTGCGCGGAGCCGTGGCAGCGGCGCGCGGGGACGCCGGGTGCTGTCAGAGCCTCGCGTTAGCGCCGGGGTGCAGGTGCCTCTGGCGCAGTCCGGCTCCTCGCTGAGGAAATACCACAAAGAGTACTTGAAAGGTTCTGTTTGGTATCTGGAAAGAAATTAGATCTGGCCGTATTTTTTACTACCCATTCAGATATGGATGAGTGGAAGAGGCAAATGCAAACCGAAGAAATACAGCACCTCATCAAGGTGCCTGCCAGGGCTAAAGGACAGGGGTAACTGCCGGGCCGCTTCGCTTCATGCTGGTATCAGAAAAGCTGTATCCGTAATTCTGCCTTTAATTCAAATCAGGGGTTGTTTAATTTGTTCCCTGCAATGCTATTGGAGATGCATCCAGTGTCAGGCACAGCACAAGCCAACTTCCTTCCGATCCAGTAATTCTTGCTATGCACCTCGACTTAATCTCTAAAGCCAAAACTCTTCAGCAGTCTAAGGCTTTAGCTTACTTTTAAATGATTATAGTGCTTGTAATAAAGCTTTCATGTGGAGTAAGAAGGAGATGAACATTAAAATAGTCAGGTGAAGTGGCACAATAATTGAACCTGCTAACAAATGGGGGGGGAAGCCCTTTTAGTAATAATTTCTTTGCTTTGCATAATATTTGAGTCTAAAGCAAACAGGGTTTTTTCAGCGTGCTGTTGATGTGTGTATACTTGATGTGCCATGTTAATAAAGCACACGAAAATTGAATAATCGGCAGGTTGTCCTCTTAACACGCAGGCTTGCCATTACCCAGAGTGTGCAGAGCAAATGAAGAGTTCAATAATTCATAAACAGTGCTTTGTACTTGGCAGAATGGAGGAAGTGAGGGTAATCCTACCTTATAATGCAAGATCACCCTGAAGTAAAGCCCTTTAGGAAGAACAGGCCTTAATAAACAAAGAGTCTGGAGCCACTGATCTTGTTGTTTCACACAGCTCCTGCGTTATTGCTCCCCGGGCTCGTTGGATCGTTAGGGCTTGCATCGCTCTCTTCAGGCCCAGCATCCCCTCGAGGTTTGGTTCCTACGTTCTCCTTTGCCGTGCTCCCGCCGCCGCTCTGCCGGCCATGGGTGATCTGCTCCCGGCCCTCCCCAGCCCGCGCTCACCGGGGCTCTCTGGCTACGTCTGCCTGTTCCGGGGTCCCTGCGCCCCTCGGCCCCCGCGGGGAGGTGACACGCCACTTTGAGGTTGGCTCAGGGTTGCTCTCCCAGGGGCTGTTGTGGGCATCGAGATGAATCCCTGTGGGGTTGAGGCTTCCTCAGGCTGGCCGCTGCTGCCCAAAACACTGCGACCACGTCCCCCCATCTGATTTATGTTTCCGTGCGTTATCTACCAACGTAGCCACCTCTCGGCGTCTCCGCGTGGCTGTTTCCGTCCTCCCAGTTACTCTCCGCAGATGCTGGATGCACAAACAACTTAGTGAAATCACTCTCTTAGCACAGGATCCGATGCGTTTCTGTCATTTTTAATACAGCACCCAATTTACAATCTTCGGCACACTTATGAAGCAGTAAAACGATAACAAATTACCACCCTCATTTATTTTGTTGCATAGTTTGTTTTGTAATTATCGAATGATGGTGGTTGCTGAGCGGCAGGGCTGGCTCCTGGGCTCCTTGGGGGTTGCGTCTGTCTCGGGAGCGGTGAACGCTCCGACGTGACGTGGGGTGTTCAGTCACCCGTGGAGGAAGCTGGCAAAGCCCCTTGGGTGTCTCTGGTTGGACGGAGGGCTGGCTGTGCCGCTCCGTTTTGTGTTGCTTCAGGTGAATCTTGTGATTCTTGATCCTGAGGCGGTGCTGAAAGGGCTGCGTGACTTAGCGGTGCTGTACTTTGTGCGTTGGCTTTTAATCTACAGGATTTAAATGTGCCTCTTAATTGTGCGTAAGATTTATGAACGCAGTGTTAAGTTGCACGTCTGGGAGGGCTTTTTAAAATAACAAAATGTAAATTGCCGAGCTACAAAATACTCATCTATAGGTCTATCAGCTCCCTACCAAACGCCAGTCAGACTTGTGGTACTGATCATCCACCTGGGTGGGATACTGGGGGAGAATGTCCAAATTAACAGTTAATGTAGATTACTTAATGCATAAACTTTCCTAGGCAGAACTAATGTGGCTTTTCTTTGCCTTACTCAGCCATTTCTCAGCGTGTTTCCGGGAGCCCTGGGGTTTGCTTGGGAAGCGAATCCAAGGGCAGCCTGCTGTCCACGGCAGCCTGCAGCATCTCCCTCCGACAGCTCTGGGTGCCCACGCGTCCTAGGGAGGCTGAAAGCTGCCGCTTTAATATCATTTGTAAGAGAATTAAGTTTAAGGCTATCAGGGGAATTTTATTTCCGAGTAAGAGTGTCCACGCTAAGATACGACGATGAAGTGATCTGTGCTAGATTCACAGCTCTTGTCAGTTTAGATGAGTTTTTGCCTTTGTGAGGATGAGCGCGTTGGGGCGGGGAGGGGTTGAGTTTTCTGGTGTTTTGCCCGCGGGTCATTTGCTGCCGGGAAGTTTCCACCGCTTCATACGGCCGTCGGAAATATTTCTGCACGTGATTGTGGTGCTTGTGTCCCCTCTCCTCGTGGCAGGGCCCCCTCAGAGCCGTGCCTGCTGCAGGAGGGATCCCCGATGTGGTGTTGCTGTCCTCGCCCGCAGGCGCCGTTACATGAGCACCCAGCACAGGGAAACCGGTGGGACCCTGCTGCCCCCCACGCCCCAACCCTCGGCGATGGGGAATCCAGCCTGCCAGTCACACGGGGAATGCACAAGGAGGAAAGTCACACGTCTTATTTTTTTTAATGAGTGTTACTATTGGATTCTTCAGCAAAATGCCTCTCCAGGCTTAATGAAGTTCTTTGCCTGGCTGTGGTTTCAACCTGGTTTGTAAGTGACGCTGAAGGTTGCGTGGTTAAACAGTTGCTTCATCCTGTATATTGCCAGTGATAACTGAGACTGTGAAAGAAAACACAAGCAATACCTGCATTAACCAGCAAATGAATTTGCTCTGCCTGTCCTAATACTGATTTTTTTCCTTCACTTTTTGCAAATGAATTTCCTGGCAAGAGTGCTTGCCAAAAAAGAAAATTTTGGTCAAATGCAGAATTTTGATGGCATGTAAAATGAGGGTTTAGAGCCCAGAGTATATTTGCTAGAAATCAATTCCCATCTTGCCAAGAAAAATATGAAATATCATCTGACTTGCTTGCAAACAGGCAGCAGACAGAATAACTTCCAGGGTGTATTCAGTGAATGGCTTAAAACGCCATCAAAGAGAACTGAGGTCTCTGAGGCAAAGGCTGTTGAATAGTTAGAAGAGTTTGTTGCTCTATTTTATTTACCTAACTCCCAGGGCACATTGTGACCTCTTAGAATTTCACAACTGAACATAGCTCAGGAGCTTCTGCTGTAATACTCAGTGCTTAAAGTCAAGCTAAAAGAAAATCTTGTTTAATCGCAGCAGCGTTACGGCCCATCTCCTCCGTGGCGAAGCGACCGAAGGCAGCGTGGTCAGTGCACGTCCAGCGAGGACGTATCGGCTCACGTCGGGTCACCCCTCCATCTCCTCCTCCCTAGAAGGTCCCATCAGCAGGCGTTGCTCCTCTCGCCTCTCCACGGGCTGGGAGCAGCAGCGATAGGTGACTTTTGCCTCCGTGCCCAGCCCCTCGCAGGCACCGCACAGAGACGGCCTGTGGTGTGAGCCCTGGCACCTCCAGATGGGAAGAATGAAGCAACAGGGCTTGTGGCCGGAGGGAGGCGTGGTCAGGGTCTGAATGAGCCTCTGCTGCGTTTGATGTCATTGGAGTTATTTTAATTTTGAGCTAATTTTTTATATTGTCAGACTCAATATCATCAGTGTCACTACCACGCCTATCTGCAGCAAGGCCCTTGCTGCTGCTGACACCGTGGTCATGGTGTCACTGCTGATAATTTAAAGTCTGACATTAGAAAGATTAATTTACTATGAAAATGACCCTCGGGAGACTAGTTCAGACACGGGATGAATCATATTTGAAAAATTGGATGTCTCATTGTTTCAGAAGTTCTAATTAACTTTTTTTTTAAACTATCAAAAGTAGCGGATACAGATACATCATGGCTTCCCATCTCATTCCAACGGGGTGGCCGCAAGGAGTCAAAAACCCCTTTTACCGTCTCTGGTAGGTGGGACAACTTCTGTGTTATGCTGGAGCTGAATCAGACTATTTCCATCTCGTGTGTTTTCATGGTGAGGGCTAAAAAAAAATATGTCTTGGATAAATTTGGAGTTAAGTTTTTTTTCAAACATTTTTTCATCCTTTTCTGGAAAACCTAACAATCAAATACTGGTGCAAATGTTTTCCTGCTCTTTGTGAGCTCGTGTCAGACCCTTGGTCTCATCGAGTGCTCGTAGCTGCATGTGGTGCAAGATGGAGCAGAATCAGAAGAAAGAGTAAGTGTTTTTCCATAGGCCTTGCGAGGACGGGAGCCTTTGCCACATCTGAAGATGTCAGCGCTCAGCATAGATGGTTTCCAGCCAGAGGTCTGTGAAACATCTTCCTTCTGAGAAAACATTTGCACAGTGTCCCTGTTATAGCGGGTGGTGATACGGAGAGTTAAGAGTAGATATATACTGGTTTAGAAGTGCCCTGCTATGAGAATCGCCAGCCCCGCGCCACCCGCCAGAGGTGCACGGCCACTGGCTGATCACCAGAGGCTCTGTGGGACCAGTGAGTCTGGAGAACAGGAGAAATTAAACCCAATTTATGTTTTAAATCTGTTATTTGATAAGTTTTCTGATAATTTATCTGCCTTTTTTTTGTTTGTTTTTTTTCTGATGTTACTCTCATTTTCCTCCCTCTTTCTCCTGGTGACACCTTTCATCCAGTACTCTATAAAACAGGACGACACAGAACTCTCAGGAGTTGGAGGCTATAATATGACCCAGCAGCAACTCTGGGGAATTTCTGGCATCTAAGCATTTTTGTCTTACTCTTTTGACCTGTTTTATATGCCCTAGCAGCTTCTTTAGGAAATTTTGTGTCTCATCTGTGCAGGAAAACCTGGAATGTCTCTGAGATATGTTTGAGGTGAGCTAATATGCCCGCTTGCGCACAAAAGGTGTAGGAAGAGGAGAGAGAGAGGATCTGACCCAACCAGCAGCATGGATTCAGTCTAGTAGTCTGCTAGCAGTAAATCAAAAGAAAAGAAAAATGTATTTCCCTCTTTATTTTCTTGACTCCTGTTTGTGAAGTGGGGTCATGCAGTGCCTCCAAAACACCGTTCTTTACGTATTTTCAGTCTGAGACTTTGGGTGCTCAGAGCACTTCTGCTGCAGACCCCCAGGGTTCGGTCTGCTTTGCTCTGCAGAAAGGCACATGTCTGCATCCTTGGCTCGGTGCTGTTAACTGTCCAAACCATCATCTGAACATTAATAATGGATTCCGAGTAAGCTCTCCAGAGCAGCGATAGAACGGTGAAAACCCCCACATTTCCCATGCACTTTCCTCTCTCTGTTCTGCCAGGATCAAAAAGCATGAGCTGGGCTCAGTGCAATTTGTGTGCCAGCCCCGGGGCGCGTTTACGTGGGGCTGCCGAGGAGAGGAGTCTGCTAATGCGGCTGCTGAGTTGGGTTTGTGAGAGCCCAGGTTGGCTTGGCAAATCCTCGCGTCCTCTGCGAGTTGCCGTGTTTGCTGAGGTAAGACAATAACTGAAAACCGTAATTTCTGGGTTCAGATGCCGAGGCGGTAGGAGCAGGGCCCTTTCGCTGGGGAGGTCTCTGGTGTGGAATCGACTCTCCGGGTAGGGCTGCTGGGCTGGCTCTGTGCCGGTGCCACTGGCCTCTCGCTGCGAGTTACTCAGGGATGTGCAATTAAAAGGAAGCTGCGAGCGTGCTCTCGCCAGGGCTGCTCTCCCCCTCCTCGCCCTGGTCCTGCTGCGCAGCCGTGGGTCAGGCTTCAGGTTCTTCTCCCACCCGCGCGAGTCAGCGCGGTGCTGCCGGTGCCAGCGCCGTCAGCCGTGCCCGCGAGCTCAGCCCTCCCCGGCGGTTCGGGGGCATTGGGGGGATTTTTGTTTCATTTCATATGTAAAAGCTCTGTCTTGAGCCTGTATGGTTGAAAGCTTCCTGATGGCTCTTGCTTGGAAACTTGGCACCGAGGAAGTTGGAGGACAGACAACTCATGCATTGGATTTCATAAAACAGCTTTCTTGTTTGAACAGGAAAAAAAAAAAAACCAAACCTACATTCACAGAAAAGCATTTGGTAGCATGTGTCAAATCCATCTGCACATGTAAAACATGGAAGGGAGGTGAAAACTGTTATTAAAATGTAAATGCCAAAATTCTGTAATAGATGGGAGATTCAAATGACCTTGTTTCAGCAATAACCAACCATAAAATTCCCAATTTATGGGTCTGTGTGTACAATAAATACGTCTTATTCAGCAGAGGGGAGCTCTGGCCGACATTTGAGGGCCACCCTGACACGGTGCCTGGGCTACTCACATCCCCTGCTCCTGAACCAGACTGTGGGCTGGCAGCCAAGGGATGGCAGTGACCTTCCAAGCTCATTTGCTCGTGTTCACTAAAGCAGCTCCATTCTGATGCAGCTTTTCCCTGGCCATCTTCCGTGGAATTTTATCCGAGGCTTTGTATGGGTGTGTCAGGCAAAGGCAGACATTTCTTGTCACGGAGAGACATTATTTAAAAGATGAGACCCTACTAAAGACGCAGCTAGGTGCCCACTAGCATTTTCTCAGAGCTTTTTTGTTCTGTAAATATGCTTAATTCATACTAATATCGGTGTTTTCATCAGCTCCAATTGAAGCTGGGCACCTAGGCACTTTGCAGGTCTGTCTGAGGGGTCACGAGCGTGTGTTTACACCCCAGCCCCCTCAGAGGTCAGGTCTTGGGACGTTGCTGTGGCGGGTGACAGTGGGAAGCTCCCGAGTGGGTCGTTTCTCTCCCGCTGTTTGCCCAGGCTCGGCCGCTGCCCGTCCGGCTCTCCCCACCGTGTCTGGAGCTGGGCACGAGGCAGTGGGAGCTGTCGGCCGGGTCTGGAGAGGTTCCTCCCGGGCTGGGGAGTGTCGTTTGTGTTGCCATCTGCTAGACCGAGAGGCTGTTGTAGAAGGTCTTTGATCTGGGCACCCTTTTAAATTCCTTACTGTCAAAATAGCTGCTGCCATGGGGAGCGTGGGAACCAGGCACCCAAGAGCAGCACCAGTACTGGGAGCAAAGATATCAGTGGACAATGTAATAACGAGCGAGGAAATGAACACCTCGGGCCATTTATCATGAGCAGATACACAGGCAGAGCTCTCTGCAGCTCCGTTAAAGAGAGAAATAGCTCCATGACAACTTGTCTGTCAGTGTCAAGGAGACTCTCTAATTTACTGACGTCTGGAGATCGCTGCCTCTGGGGGAAGGGAGCTGGTGGTTCTCTGCTCGGGCAGCGGAGCGAGCTGCGCGTGGGGCGGAGGAGGAGCCCTGCCCGGCGCGCGGGCGCTGGACGTACCTTCCTCCAACTGCCTCCAGAGACCTGCCCAGATGGTGTCCGGCAGCTCGGCCTCCAAGGTGCCAATCAGCGTTCGAGCAGGCAGTGCCGATGGTTGCTAGCGCGTTCTCAGCGGCTCTGGCGTTGGGATTTTACTACTTGTCTTTAAAAAAATTATTGGCTGCTACTAGCCAGCTGGCAAGTGCGAAGCCCAGCACCTGCGCTGCTGGATGGTGGCTGCGCAGGGAGCGGTGGGGGACAGAGCGGGAAGGGTGTCCCGGGGACGAGGAGCACGGCAGGGTGATGCGGGGTGTTCCGCCCTCCGCAAGCGGGCGAGGGAACGGGGTCAAGTGGGGGAAGGGGCGTTCCTGTCTGTGTTCACCTTGGCTCGAAGGGCCGTTGGGAAGGTGCTGCGAGGGGATGGGAAGGCACTTCGGAGGGGTTTGGGATCGGTGAGTCACGGTCGCATGTTTAGAGGTGCAGATGGGGGTAAAAGCAACCACAAAAGGGAGCTCAATTTTATTTATCATTAATTTTGACTTGCTTCAGCAGATGTTTGCTGGGAACTGTTTTAACCCGCTTAATTTGTCTCTGTGTAATGGGAAGCAGATAGCCTCAATTAAGAGACTGATTAGTAAGTTCCTTAATGACTTTCAATAGTTTTAGCCATTATTGCTGATACAGGATGTGAAATCCTGGGAGTTGGGATTTAAATATTACACAAAATCCGGAAGACATCACAGTTATTTGTATACAGTGAATTTGCTACTTGCTTGTTTCCCCTCTTGGCTGTGTGGAAAGTTGCCAGGTATTTGCTGTACGTGATCTTGAATTCTGAAGTACGCAAAACGATTTTGAAATGTGTGATGCCACCCGCTCGCCTGCCGGGCAGAACAGGATGTCCCCTCAGCCCTCCTTCAGCGGTCCCCTCGGGGAGCTACTTTTGATGAACCTCGGGGGGTCAATGGCTGCAGCCCCCTCAATAGAAATCTAAGTAAAACGTTAAGACTGACAAACTGGGGTTGGTTGTTGTTTCTTGAAGCACGTCTGGTCAGGAAGTTTACACCAGCAAACACAATGCATTAGAGCCTCACGTTAGCGAGTGTGTTTCGGAGGATGTATTACGCACAGCCCGTCAGGTGTCTGGGATGTGTTCGCTTGCTTTTTTTAGTCCCAATAAACGTGCATTTGACGTGAACTACTTATGTTCACTGGGTAAATGGCAGAACTCCGTGGCTGTTGCATTTATTCTGCATCCCCGAACATTTTTGCCTGCATCACCCCATTAACCCACCCTGTCTGGGATTGTCCTTAGTGTTTGCAGACAACTTTGGGGCTTCCACAAGCTCCCGTGATCGCCGGGCAGGAGTTACCCACCGCAGACACCCGCGGGGCAGCTTTTCCTGCGCAGAGAGGTTTATAAAATGGACCAAGTCCTAACCAGGAGCGGGGCAGGGTTTTGGTTTTGTGGTGTTGATGAAAGGGAAGTTCACCGAAGAATGTCACTGGAAATAACATCTCTGAAATGCCCCGGGCTGGCAGGGCACCAACAGGCCAAAGGGAGCCCTGTGGGGCCGGCAGCCGCGCAGCAAAGGGCAGCCAGCACTGCTGGAGCGCAGCAAGGGGACCCGCCCTCCTTCAGGGACGAAACATTCTCATCTCTGTTTTCGGCTCTGCAAGGAATTCTGAGATGCAAACAGTTTTTTCTTTTTTAAAATTTTTCTCTCAAATTATGTGAAAGAAGTAGTTGAGACAGATGTGAAATAAAGTTTTAAAATAACGTTGAAATGAAAGATTAATGTACTCTCTTGAATGTATATATTCAACACAGGGTACTTTGACATTTCTGAACTGGTTTTTTCACTTTTAATTTTCTGCAGCCCGGTTTCTTCCAACTTTATGTATTTCCCATAGTTCATACAAATGACATTACGAGCAGAAAAGTTTCAACAGGGTATTTCCAAACGATGCAGAGCGTGGTGACAAAGCACTAATATGTTGGTATCTTACAGTGCTGTTCTCTTCTTTTTTTTCAGGAACTGGCCGTGTGTACAGCGATGCGTGGGCTGGCGGATAGCAGAGAAGACAAGTAATCTGGATTGTGATTGTGTCAACATTTTCATCAAAGTTATTACTGGGATGAACCGGACCATTGACTGGGTTCCCCTCCTCACTGTGCTCCAGCTTGGCTTCGGTTTCCCTGTCTGCAGAAGAAATGCATTACGGTTGTTTCCTTCCTCCTCGCCAGTGTGACTCATGACTCTTGCTCAGGCGAGGATAAATTTGGTGGTAAAAAATGCGAATCATTATTAGGAGGGAGGATGACACAGTCCATGTCCCAGAAATCTTGCAATCAAAACCTGTGATGTGAGAGCACCGTCATGAAAAGACATGCTGGTAAGCCTCAATTATCAGCCTGCTTTCTGGGGAATTTTACTGCCTTGTCCTTCTTCTCGATATGTTTTCGTGTGCTTATTTTTGTGTTTCTCTGAACAAGTCCTGGCAAGTACCATGAAAGCTTTTGCCCCTTGCAGTGAAATAATGGAAGTTTTTTCCATTGCTCTAGTTTATGAGAGCATAAAATTTCATGACAGTTATGGAAATCTGTGTCATGAAGCAGGTGGCTTGTTAGCCTTTATTTTATTTTACTAGACTCATTTGTACGCATATAATATTAAATCTTTGTCGTAAGTTTGTGAATTATGCTAAGATATTGTCTGATATTGCTGTCTGAGGAACCTGAGGGTTCTCTGTTGATGGTGACTAAGCAAGCAGATATATTTATCTAGTCTGGATTTTGGTGTAGTGTTTAAATGCTCCGTCTCAGATAGGAGTGACAGGGTGTAAGAAAGGAGAGCAACCGTGAGGCCAGAGAGTGGCAATCTGCCACTGATGGCTTGCATATAAATTCAGCCAGCTAGTTTAGCTTCTCTCTTCAATCTGTTCGTGTTCTACCTAATTACAGACACGCTGCAAGCCTGAGCCGAGGGGGGATATGATTTCCTTGGTCTCTGTAAAATGCCGTGGTAGCTAGCCAAACGGCTCTCTTGGTGGGTGCACAGAGAAATAAGGAAGAGAAATTCCAGTGACTCTAACAGCCAAACTCTGGTTGCCTTCTCATCTGGATGTTCCCCCCGGGTTCCCATCTCATGCCGATGTTCCCCCCGGTGCTGCTGGGTGCTGGTCTCGCGGTAGTATGGCCCCTCTCTGCAGGTTGTGTTCCGCGTGTGCCAGCACAGACCTTGTTAAAGATGCCCCCCTTCCACCAGCCGGAGGGATTTTTAAAGTTCTGGGGTGACGGGGGCTCCTGCCCCTTTCTGCAGAAGGCCCTTCTCCAGGTCGTGGTTTGCTGTAATCAGACGTGAGCGTCCTGCGCCCCAGTGACACCCGTGTTTATGTGCTCCCGGTGCTTGCGGCCGCCTGCTCCCGGCGGTCACCGGCGTTAACAGCCGATGAAATCTCATTCCTGGTGAACCCCCCTCCCTTTTGCGTGGCCCTTCGCTCGCAGAGGCGGCTGCCCGCCTGCCCACCTGTGGGCCGGCCCCGCTGCGGGAATTGCTGCTCGCTCAGCCTGGCGAGGCGGTTCCGGAGAGGCACCGCTCGGCCATGGTGGATTGTGGTGAAACATGTTGTCAAGCCGTTGACTTTGATGTTGCCAACAAAGTCTTTTTATTTGACCTTTTGAACACTCTGTTGCAAAACGGAGAGGAAGTGCAGTGACAGGACGTACGTGGAAATTGCTTACATGCTGATTTTTGGTGTGCTTTGGCCCATTACGGTGGTTATGGAGGTTTATTTGACTTTTTTCTTTATTTTTTTTGGTAGGGGGTGGTCCCTAGGGTGTCCATTATGTCCAACATGTTTGCCTCTAACCCATTAATGGCGTCCCTGCCTGGGTTCCCAGCGGGTGCACCTCTAAGGCAGGTGCCAGGACAAAGGACTTTTCTCCTGGCTCCTTCTCTGGCACAGCCAGTTAAGGTTTCACTTTACGCCACCCAGCTGCCCCCGCGCCGCACGCGAGCTGAACGCTCTTTCTGTCGCCGTTCCCGAGCCCTGACCCAGGGAGCTCTTTTACCTGCATCTACCTGGCCACGTGCTCGGAGCCACAGAGGGATCAGGCTGGGAGGGGCTGGTCCAGCAAAGCGCATCAGTGCACACTTCATGTGAGTACTCACGTGCTTAAAAAGGGGCGAGGTCAAACACGGCCTCAGGGCCTTGCTTTGCCTAGGAGACAAGCTGCTGGGGGAGGATTTTGATTTATTCAGACACAAGAGCTCACGTCACCCCGGCTTTGCCTGTAGTCTTCGGTCACAGCTTTTCCCCTGGATCTCCAGCGTGGGTTTTCAAGCAGCCACCCTGTTCCTGCTGTCCTTGGGATGCAGGCGTTGAGAACATGGTGCCTGGGGACTCGAACACAGCAATCCACTCCGTCACCCATGAAAGGCCAGGCTGGCAAATTAAAGGCAGGGCTTAAAAGGAAACATTGAGAATAGAGCCAGAACTTTTACATCGCTTGGGGTTGTGAGGTTCGTGTCTGTTCAGCCCTGGAGCAGTGAGACCTTGGACACCTTGCAAAGGGAAAGGAGGAGGAAGAGAACTGGAGCAGGCCTTCTGCTAGAGCATCTTTGGGGGTGAAGGAAACCAAGGCTCAGTTCTTTTTTTTCCAACATTTTTATATCCTGATTCTAAACTATATTCCAGACCAAGACTCTAATTACGTGTTCACAGTTACACAACTCCCACCATCTATGGAAAATGAATTATTAATTGGGACTAAGAGGCACCGACTCTGTAGCCTTCCCACTCAGCCTCCCTCCAGCTGCAGAGATCCGCCTCGGACGGGCAGCGCAGGGCCCCCAACAGCTCCCCCGCTCCCAGGTGATGCCCGTGCCGCTGGGCTCCCTCCTCTTGGCGGGCGGTGAGGCAGCAATCCTCTGCCCTTCTGGCTGAGCAGCCATTCTCACGAGAAGCTGCAGTTCCCATCCGTCCGCCTGCCTGACCCAGGCGTGGGTCCCTGCGCGAGGCGAAGCGTCCTGGGCACCTCCCGGATGGTGGCCGGGGCTGCAGGCCTGGGGCTGCGGGGCCTGGGGCTGGCGCAGCACCGATGCTGCTGCCCCCCCACTCATCAAGAGCTTATTAACGAGCAATCAGCCGGGCAGGGGCTGCGGAGGAGGGTTCTCTGTGCTACAGCGGAGCGAACCGCTGCCAGGAACCTCACTGTGTGGGGATTTTCAGAGAAATACAAACTAAGTTTGGAAAGGAAGATGCTACTTAACACGATACGATGTGTTAAGTAAGATGTGTTTACACCAGCAGAATGACATCGTATCTCGTGCTTATTTCCACCAGATGTGAAAGGAAATTGGAGATCTTAGCCAAGAGATTAGAAGCGTGGCTGCATTGTCTGAGGAGTCACTTTCCCCTCGCCATGCTCATCCAAGTTAGGTGGGTATAATCCAGGAGCAAAGTCTCAGTGTGAAGTTAAGCTGGTACTGGCAAATCCAGGCTTGGATGGTGTCACTTAGTGCGGTAGACGTGTGGCTGCTGATCATCAGCTGCAGCGTGGCCGCAGTGGCAAGCTCACACATCCAGGATCTGTTCCTGTTATGACCCGAGGTTAAGGACAGCAGAGTGCTCTCTTTTTGCCTTGAGCTTTCCAGTAGATTTAAGCCTTGGTTTCTCGGTTCACTGGTAGAACTTCAGGCACCCAAATACCTGGTGTTTGGCTATTAACCAGGTATTGAATGTTTCAGCTGAGTGCTACTGAAACACTTAAACAGCAGTAAAGTAACACGAGGCTTCCTTGTGCCTGTAGATATTAATGGCAGAGTGAGACTAACTTCAGATCTTCGTTAGAACTTCCATTTTCCCATAAATGGTGACAATGAATCACATTTACAGCTTCTGCTTCAGTTGTCAGGTAGGAGTTGTGTGTATTTTTTCCAACTATACCAGAAGTCAACTATTCATTGATTTACTAAAATGTGTTATTCCTTCCTGCAAATCTCACCTCCTTTCGCCAGCGTGGCTGCCCCGACAGTGCTCGCGAGGTTGGATGTGCAGGTGCTCTGGGTTCTCTTGGTGTGACCCAGATGCTGAAGGACCCTTTGGCTCTTACAGCTTCACTGTACCCGGGATTGTGGTTTGTTTGATGTTAAGGCTGGCGGTAACGCTTGCTCATGTTTCATATTTAGTGGGAACATGGCTTGCACAATGGGTGCAGCCAAAATTTTTTGAAAGGAATAGTTCTTTTGAGGGTCTCGATTTTAATATTAAAAAATAAATAAATAAACCACACTGAGAAATGACATGCTGAAAAAGTTGCAAGCTGACCACACAAAGCAGTCAGTCATTTTTGGAAATCTTGACCAGCAATATTTTGGCTTGTTTGGCACATCTCAGTTTACACATATCAGTGCTGTATCCAAAAGCCAATATGTGCTTTGATCACTGAGAATTAAGTCGATACATGAATGTGTAGAAAACTCAGCCAAGGAGAAAAAACAGTCCTTACAGCAACTGTAAAAAGGTGTTGATTTATTTATTTGTATTGTCACTCAAAGAATGTTGCCACAATCACATTTAAGGTATTAAATAGATTGTGGCTGAAAATTACATCTCAGGCAGCTGAGACAAGTTTTTCCGTTTAAAAAAAAAAAAAAAAAAGTAAAATAAAGTGAACAGGGGAAAGAAGCTCTGGGAGAAGGAGCCACAGGAAAGCAGTAAATCTGCAAAACAGGAGGGTGAAGCACACTGTCCAAAATATCTCGTTTGAGATTTACGGCGAACAATAGTTAAGTACCAATGAAACAAGGCACTCAGTCTTTAGCTGGCTTCACTTGGGTTTAATGATTCTCATCGGACTACAAGATGAGACCTTAATGATCTCAGTGTGTAGCTAAAAATTCAGTTCAGTAATCTATTCTCAAGCCTCTGTCTGTCTGGAAAGCTTGGGAGGGAAGTTGTGCTGCAGTGCGGGGAGGATCTGGTGGCGGAGCCTCGTGACGGACCCGCTCTTAGATGGTTGGAGCTGTGGCGTTGAACACAAAATGCAGCTTCTGCAACAGCGATGCTGGCAGAAGTGCAGGCAAGGGATTACAGTAATCCCACCTAGATGTTATTAAACCGTGCTGCTGCTTTCAGAACAGCAAGGGGCCGGGTAAGATTTAATCCAGGAAATGTTTATAAAATAGCAAAAAGTTGTTTCAGTTCCATTTTAATATGCGAGGCTCTTGCCTCTCTTTTGACAAGTGTAACTCCTTGTATTTTTACAGATGTGTAACGTGGATACAATAATATCTGGAAATGTGTTTTGGGCAAATGATTGTTTTCAAGGACAGGAGAAAGAAACCAAACTTTTAGTTATGGTTAGGATTTTGGCTTAGCCAGTCAAAGCTCCTCTTCCTCTAAAACATCATAAACAATCTTTTCAACTGCAGAAGGGCCTGTCAGGAGATGAAGATGTGAAGTAACAAGTGGAATGGGACACGCTGACTGTCCCTCAGACTGATCTTGTTAAGAGGTACTGCTGACGTACATATTACAAGTTTTTGTGGAGAGGGTATTTTTGGAATTGTTACACTAACACCTACGATCATTATAGCGGAAAAGAGACCCAGAAGGATTGATTTCTTCTGCAGGTTTTGAGTCTCCTTCTTTTGAGCACTTAACACTGTGAATTTTCTGTCTCTGTGGCTCAGTCAGGCCGCAGCTGTGCCTTACGCACGCTGAATCCCTCCCTGGGTCCGATGGGCCAGCATCCCTGACAGGAGCTGAGTGTGTGGGTGAGAGCTCTGCTGGTCTGGAGCCAGAGTTACTGTTCCCGCGTTTGTTAAAGGTAATGCTACAGGGAAGATGAAAGTTGGGTTTGGTTTTTTTAGTAGGGAAACGGGATGATAAGGCAATAAAAGTGGTGAAGAGACCCGTAGATAATGTGTACATGGAATAACCTTATCTGACCGAGCCAGAGTTGGTTGTTCCGAGCGCAGGCTGAGGTCAGGAATACACTTCAAATCATCCAGCTATCGGGGAGTAAAGGCCTGAGTCCTGGGCAGCCCCTCAGACCCCAGTGAAAGGACCTTCCTGTGGTGATGCTGGTGTGGACTTGGTGAGGCCCCACCTCTGGAGTGACAGCTGGACCGAGGCAAGGGCTGTGTGCCCTGCGTGGGCAGTCGCAGACGTCAGCGCAAGGGTGGAACGAGACAGGTAACCTCGGAAAGCAGGAGAAGACAAAGGCATGTCTGGTCATTGGCTTTATAATTGTTCTAAACCCACTTTTTTATTTGGGAAAAATCCCAAGGATTATTTGTAACAACAGAACGACAGCCTGATAATTCAATTTTGATTTGCTCTGGCAAGAGCGTTTATAAGGACGCATTAGCCATGGGGAGCTCTCAAACACGTGGGTACGTGTGTGCAGGAACCGTGCCAGAGCCTGTGCCGGTGCCTGCGCGCGAGGCAGCGCGTTGCCCCGCCAGCCTGGGGCATCAGCAGCTCTTTGTGTCCCGCCGGGCGGCCTCGCCAGCCTCGGGCACGTGGGGAGAGGCTGTCGCGGGCCTGTGGCGGTGCCTTGGCCCCCAGGAAGGAGCCCTGGGTCTGGGGAAGGATGCTGGGGGAGTCTGCAGTTCCATCCAATTTCTGCTTGTTTATCTGGTCAGCGCCAGCCTATTTTGTGGGCAGCTTGTGCTTGTCTCAAGGTATTTGGATTTGATAATCTGATCAGTGCCAGTCCATTCTTGGCTTCTCTGTCCACCTGCTGACTCCCTTGTGTTACCCTTCTGGTGCTCCATCCATCTGTTAAGAATTTACTTACAAAACGTATTAAAATAAATCACTATGATTTTATGTGCACAGGGATCCTGTTTCCAGCATTTCAAAAATCCCAATAAATAACCGTGTCTGTTCGTAACAGTATCATAAAGTCTTGTATTTTATCATTAGTGATTTACAGGGGATGCCATGGTGCTTAGAAAACAGCCTTTTAACATTCAAATTTGGTGGTTTTCAGAATTCATTTTATACTTTGTGGTCGGGTAATACGGGTTTTCAGACCAGGTGCATGTGCTGAACACTATTATCAAAGAAATATATTCAGATACAGAGTACAACAACAGCTTCCATCGAATTATTGCTTGACTCTAAAGAAGATCACAGCTGAGACCCGGGGCAGTGGAAATGCTGTGGATCCAGACTTTTTTTAGTTTCTGGGCTATTGATTTTTCGGTGGGGGAGGATGGGATGACCCTACAAGGAGAGAATACTCTCTTCCATCTTCTGCGGGAGCTGATCTGAGCGGTGTCTGCACCAGCAGAAGTCACGGAGCGCTGGGGAACACAAAGGAGCTGGTGCCACCAGCCTGGCGGACGGCTGCCGAAGGGGTGGCTCCGTGGCCATTGCTCCGAGGAAGAGTTGCTGGAGACACGGAGACAGCGGGTGTGCTGGCGCTTCGCAGCTGCGGGAAGGCTGCGGGGAGGCTTCTGGTCCCCAACGCCCCTTTGTGGGTGTCCTGCTGCTCATCGCCACCGAGGTCCCAGGGGACTGGCCCTGGAGGGGGGCTGTGGAATACAGCCTAGTCCAGGCCATTTTATCTTCTGGAGTGCTTGCGAGCTGTGACTTTTTTAAATGAAGCCTTTATCTGTAGCGTATCAGTTAAAGCCACAGTGTTATAGGAAAAGAAGGGTGACTTGGCCAATCCAGGGAATAAACTCTTTTAACATTATGTCCAGACAGGGAGTAATGTGATGTAAAAAGATCTGAATGCATTCAGCAAAGCCAAACGCAGCAAGACCTGAACAAACCCCAGAGGACGCCAAGACAACCATCCTAAAATACAGGTCAAAGTTTTTGAATTTCGTGTAAGTTTTTTTTGTCCAATTAATTTATATCTACCAATATGTTAATGAGAGGAAGACACAGAAATCTGTCTGCCACTGAAAGGTCCCCGAGGCTGAACAAAAACAGTCCCAGCTTGTGGCTAATTATTTTTTTCCTTAAAATTTATACCCTGAAAGATAAGCAAACATGGTGTTTATTTGACCTGTGCACCTTGTAGCAGACTCTCTTTCCAAATACTGTTCTTTAAAACAGCAATTAAAATGGTAGAAAAAGAGGAGGAAATGCTGCTGGAAACTCAGCAGCACAGCTCTGAAGGAAGGGGATGAACGTGGCTGGGAGTTACAGTAGTTGCTGCATCAAGGTGTTCATCACCACCATCCGTGGCGGTGTAAGACACAGGCTGTCTCCAGCCCTGCTGATTTTCCTCGCGGGTCTCCCGACATCTGCTGTTTAACTCCGGAGAGCCCCAGCCTGGGAGCGTGTTGCCAGAGGATGCTCTCGGCCCTCCTTGGCGAGGTGCCCCTGCCCCGTTTTCCGCGGGAGCGCCTGAGGCTGCGCGGCCCCGGGGCCTTCTGCTGCCGTGGTCCATCCTGGGGGCTCGGCCGGCCGGCGCGTCGCCCCTGGCACGGGGGGCTGGTGCCGTGGTTGCCCGCGGCTCGCTGGCAGCTTTACACCGAGGTGCGCTGTGACTCGCAGGGAGCCGTCGGGATATCTGATTGAGGCGAGAGTCTGTAATAAACCGATGACAGCTATTTCTGTAGCTAATGGGAATGTAAAAATTCAGATAACACATGTTAATACCGATAAGCAAAATCTCTGATAAGAGCACCCCCCCACCACCACCGAACGGGAAGGCTCTGCTCCGAGTGCTGCAGCGCCTCTGCCCCGCGCTGCCGGTGAGGAGGTTCCCTGACGGGCGCAGCTGGGGACAGAATTGAGCCCAGCGCTGCGGGGTCCCCGCCCGAGCCAGGCCCTGCCCTTCCCAAGCACTTCGGTGGGCTGTACATCTGTATGCTGACCCTCTTGGCCTAGGGTGAGGCGAAGAAGGGGACCTGTCTGATTTACGTTGTGTTGCATCTTTGGGAAACAAATTTTAAAAATTTGTCAAGGCTCCTGGCGATGATGGTGTTGGCTGCTGCACGCAGCTGCTCCACTGGTGACTGAGTGGAGCCCAAAGGCTTGACACGGGGACTTGGACTGTTTGTCGATGCTTTCGAAACGCACGGCTTTTCTCCTTCTGTCCTAATGGCTTTGTAACTGATTCATAATCTCGCTCTTCTGAATGAGGTTAAGATATGGCTGAATAACGTTGCTGAGTAAATGGCTTGCTCTGTGATATTTCTATTAGGCTTGAAAGAAAGTGTCACCGACTTGCCTAAGAAGAGGTTTATATTTCATATAATAGAGGATATACATCCTGATGTGCATGCTGTTTGTAATGCATTGGTAGAATTTATCAGAGGAACAGCCAGACCTCTTAAACATGCACTAAATTTAACTTTAAAGCAATGCTAATTCAGGGGGAAAAAAACAGTATGCATCATCTGTCGTCAATTTGATAGTCTGTGATATGTGTAACCAATTGTTCTTATTTACATTAATTTGCATTGTGAAAAGCAATTTTACAGTTTCAGTCAGACTTAATAGGCAATTTGCAGCTCACTGCCTAATGGCGTAGTTACTTAAGCCTGCCCCCAGGGTGCTTTCTAGACCTGATATGAGACTAAACCTTTTAAATGTTCAATTGAACATCTTAAAAAGTCAAAAAGTCTTTAGCTATTAGACCCAGTTCATACTTGCCTTGTCATATTTGATATTATTGCTACAGATGCTCTTTGATTCAGATATATTTTGCCCTAGACTGCAGAAATGACGGTCTGATTCTACAGAACGCCGTGGCATGACCGGCTCCCCTCGCCCCCAGAGGCACTGTGCCGGAGGAAGGAGGTGAAGGTAAGAATGTCCTGGTGAGCCTTGCACCGTGGCATTTGCGGTTCAGCAGTTCTACTACCTGCATTAATGACTGACTTTTCACCACGGCATCTCATCTTAATGACACATTTCCGCATTTACAGATGCATGAGCCATATTTGGTAGGTGTGATAAAAGCTAATTTCACAAGAAGCCTGAATGAAAGCCCTTAATTCACAGCAATTTTACTTCGAGCTGAATGTATTAGGGGCAGACTGAAAAACAAAATAACCTACATTTGGGTGATGCTGCAGAGGTTATTATGATTTTTGGCACTCTCGGAGCTCTACCTAAGAAAGGTTCTTTGCCCTGTCAGGTTACATTAGGTGATTGTCATTCTTCTAATAGCGTGTTTGGTTGTTGGAAAGGTGCTTTGAGAAAGCACATGGGCAGTTCCGGAGGGAAGGTCGCTGGTGCTGAGCGTTGCAGGTGAGGGAGGGAGTAACAAAGACCTGCTCAAAAGTTGGAGCCCCACTTCTCTATTCCTTACTCTGGTCACAGGCAACAAGTGAAGGTGACGGAGTGTTTTAAGTTCTGTATTCTGCGAAGGATGCGCCGTACGTGAGACTGGAGCCGTTTGCTGGTGGTGGACGCTTGAGCAATGACATGGTTTATCTCTGGCCGTTGTACCTTGCGCGCCGTGGGGAAGTGTCAAGCGGGAGCGAGTTGTGAGAATTACACGAAGGATGTGCTGTTTGGTCATCCTTGTGCTAATGGTTAATGAAGACAATGGAGAGCTGGGATACTCATTTACATGAAGATATTGACAAGTTCGAGATCCCGATGAATCAAGACTTGTGTTACTGGGGTGGTTTGACAGGGATCCTCTTTCACAGGCAGCAGCGTTCACTTCCAACACACTCTCAGGTGTTGAGATACTTGTTTCTAACCCAGGCTGATAGCACACAGATATATGCACTTCGCAGCAGATTATGAAAATGTGGGAATGTTATTGGATTTCTGTCTTCTCTAATATGATAAAGCAAATGCAAGGTTTTCGAAATGCCACCTTCCAGGAAAGAATATTGTGCCACACGGTACTAATGCAAACCCACCACCCTTCTTCTTCAGCAGCCTGCTTTATTTCTGCAAGAGGGTTTTACTTCAAAAGATGTCGCAATTCACTTCACAGTAGTATTCTAGAGAGATTCCAAAAAATTGCCTTAGCTGTGTGCTGCTTGGCATATCTTGCATTTGCAGCGTTGCGCGGGGTGTGGGAAGATAGTCAAGGAAAGTTACATATCAAATCACCCCATGTCATAATGCAAAAAGTCCCTTATCTACAATGGGCTCAAAGTATTTGAGGCTGTGAATATCCCAGCCAGTTTAACAAAAAATAGCTGAAGTAAAATTATGCTTTTATAATGTTTTTCAACTAGATCTGGCTAGTTTGAGGCCATCTGAGCTTTGTGATGCATGGAGGTGGTGTAGGTAGCCTAGGCAATCTGGTACTGTCTATATTTGTACTTCAGAATAGCAGTGATCTAACCTATTTTTCAGTTTTAAACCTTTTTTTTTTTTTTTTTTTTTTTTTTTTCAGATGGCCGTTCCTGTTTTCTCACCGCTACGTAATTAAAAAGCACAAAAGTTCAGGAAACAAAGTGTGAGAGGTTGAAAACAGCCTTTTAAAATGGGAGGTATAGGGCATCTTTACAGTGCTGGCATGAGTCTTTACTCCTTCTCTGAGGTTCACTTATAATGTGGCTAGGATTTTTACCTTTTTATGAAAAAGCCTGACAGTTCCGGCCGCAGACAATGTGAGCTGTGTCCCGTGGCTGGAGGCGGTGTCAGACCTGTCGCAGGAGGATGGCTGGGGTCCCTCTGCCTCCACCCACCCCCTGGGCTGCCTTGGTCAAGCTCTGACCTGCCCCACCGGGGCCTTGCCACAGCCCAGGGCTCTCACAGGTGACTTTGCTGTTGTCCTCTCACAGCAGCTACTTCGGTAATCCGGCTGCAGAGTTTGCCACAAAACCCCTCAGGGTATTTTTATTCAACCTGCGCTGGATTCTTCCTCTGTGTTTATCAAGAAGTCCATAGCTGGTGATAAAGGCGGGTCACCTGAGACGACAATCCACCACTAAGGTTTGGTTTGCTCCACCTGGCTCCAGGGTGTTCGTTCAAAACCCAGAGGGCCTTGGGAGCAGTTCCTGCTGTTGAGCACACCTTTTAGAAGAATGATCTTGTGGAACTGCCACCCAGTCCTTGTCCTACTGCCTGGACACCCACCTCTCTGCAAGTCTCTGTAAGTCAGTTGGGTTTTGTGTTTCAAAGTCTGTGTTCTCCAAAATGCAGAGGTAACGTTTAAGAAGAAAATCACAATAATGGAAGATTTTGAATTAGTTGAGTTCTTTTACCTTTAAATCAATGACTGACAAGGGCAATTTCTAGTTTGCTGCAGCACAGTGCAGACACAAAATTGTTTTTTGTTTTTTATTAATGTTTAATAAATAGCAAGCTGCAGATATAAGATGGTACTTTGCGGACTAGCACTGCTACGCTGTGAAGATGATGCACTGCATCTACCCCTTCTGGTAATGGACACCGGTCTCTTCATCTTCCATTGATTTTTGCAAGACGGGTTTTATCAGCGGAGCTGCTACCCTCTAGGTTCCTGCTGAATGCTGAGGATATTCATTAAAGCGTAGAGAAGAACTCGGCAAAGACATTATTCCATTAATCACTTGCACATAGAATGACCTTCATGGCTGTGTCTCGAAGTGGGCACCCACGTCAGCCTGAGTGGCAACACCAAAGGCGGCAGTTCTCGGCCCGGGCGAGGAGCAGGACGATGGACTCCCCGGAGATGGCCACAGGAGGAACAGTGTCCCACGAGGGACAGGGTGAGCGTGCACTGACATCACCCGGAGCGTGAAGAGTGTGTCCAAAAACCAAAGGGCTGGGGGAGCGTGGTGGGTCCCAGCAGCCCCCACCGCCACCTCCGCTCCCGTCAGCGCCCGTGGGGGACCAGCCCCTCGTGGCGGGAGCTGGGGGTGCCGGCGGGGGCAGCGCAGCTCTGAGGGGTCTTCACCAACAGAAGACGGCGGTGGTGGTCTTTAAAATGCTGATACCCACAGAGAGAGGAGTCTGGCGTTTTGATGTTCCGAAATTAACTCCTGTGCAGATTGCTCACAGCTTATTTGCATAGAATGTTCCGTGTCCAGAGTCCTTTTCCGTGGCTAGGAATGATCATTAAGGCAAATTGGAAATCAAATGAACAGACATGTTGTGCTTTCAGTGATTATGCCAGCATTTCAAAACTGTGGTTACAGCATATAACAAGGCAGAACATATTTCTTTAAAAGGAATTATGTACAAAAGCATGAAACCTTTTCTGCAGCTATTCTGATAACAGAGTGCAAAGACTGTCTGCAAAAACAGGACAAACAGCCATAAGAAGCTGTTCAGCTTGAGGAAACTTTCTGTTTGTGCTGGCTTGTCCTCCACGGTGGCAGCAGCGGGTGGCCCCCGACTCGGTGGGACAGTCTGAAGAGGAGACTATGGCTCGATGTAGCTGCCAAAACCAGTGTCCCTACAGCCTCAGGGGCTCACCCATTGATGTTAAAGAGGGATTTGATCCCCTGCACCAGAGCTTTCGTGCAGTGAAATTGGCTCGTGTTTCTGTGGGACGATTGCAGGAGGCAGCCCTGCGGCGGCAGGCAGGGCTGGGGCAGGCAGGAGCACGTGCTGCCCTCACGCCTGGCAGCCAGTGTCCCCCAGCACGGCCCCGTGCCCTTTGGAAGGAGAGTCCGTGCTTCCCTCGTGTGCTGCCTCCTCCCCCCTGACGCAGGGACAGGCGCTCCCGAGGGGGCCGCGATGGGGAGACCAAGGTTGGACCCACTTCAGGGAACCATGTGTCAGGCAGGGATGGACGGAGGGTGCTCAGCGGGAGCCCAGAGCGCCTGCCAGGTGCAGGAATGACTTTGAGGATTCTCTGTGAAGGTACAAAACCAGCACTTAGGCTAAGCGGGGATGTGGGTCTGACCCAGCTTCCCAGCCGGGTCCTCACGCTCGCGGTGTGCGGGGATCCAGCCACATCCTCTGCCACGGAGATCAGCGGGATCTTTGTGTCTCACAGAGCAAGATCAAACCTTAATGTTCAACACAACCTTCTCCTTTTCTCCTTTTTTTCTGGAGTTTTCCTTCTTCTTTTCCCCTGTTGCGGTGGTTTGGGGGGGTGGGAGGTGTGACACAAGGTCGGTTACCCCATGTCAAGGGCTGCTGGCGCTGGAGGTCTCCTGAGGCGAGCCGGGCACGGGCAGGGAGAAACGAGGGGAGACTTCACAAGAGGCTGCCCTCGCACTGTGCCGAGGGACTCCGTCACGGCAGCGGCCCCGCTCAAGCCTCCGAGGGCACCACCGTGCCCTGGCAGAGCATCAGCCGGCAGGAGGGGCTGGGCAATACCCGCCTACCAAAGCAAGCACAGCAACGTCCAGCGGGGCGGGCTGGGGCGGGGGCTGCTTCTTTCCCACTTGAGCAGGAATGCAGCGAACTGCTGCTATGATACAGCCTACGAGCTCTGTAAGGGATATGAAAACACTTCTTAACTTATCCTGAAATGGTTCTGATACGCTGAAAATCCTGATCACACTGACTGCTTTTGATTCACTTTTCTTCCTCATCCATAGCGCTGCATACTTTCCAGATAACTCCACTCTCTAATTTGCCAATTCTTTGCTTTCCTCTACCAAATCTCTGCTAGACTTTGAAAAAAAGAGGTGACTCTCTCAGCTTTATTGGCGAGGTTTCGCTGACTGTTCTCAGAACACCCGCATTCGAGCAGCTTGTCTATGGATTTCAACTGCTGGGGAAGCTGCTTTATGACAAAAGTATGATTAATGATTGCTTTCGCATGTTTCTTATAAATGAGATGCTCTGTCACTAAATAAATACACAAATAAATGGGCTGGGTGTAAAAGAACATGTTTTTCACCAAAAATGACATCCTTGTAATTTTCAACAGATGTCACGAAACCAAAGATATTATAATCTATTACAAAAAGCCTTTGAAGTTCTATTTTAATTAACTTGCAAAGCCATCAGGGCTGTGGGAGAGAAAATGATGTGTGTGGTGTATCTCGAGAACAGCTTGGATGTGATGTGAGACCCCGAGGATGAGACGGGCATGGCTGGAGAGGAAAAGCACCAAGAGCAGAAGCTGGGAACGGTCACGGCTGCAGCAGCGCACAGTTGATGTTTAGCAAAGCAACACTGGCACGGAAAGTGACGGGGAAAAAAATGCTGCCTCACCCTTAAAACCCCTTTTTATTCCAGCAGCAAAGGGGAAAGGCTCTGGAGCTGAAGCCAACACTCGAAGCAGCTGAGCCTTACCAGATGCAGAGAACGGTATGTCCCGGGGTAAGAGTGTGTCCCCATACAGAGAGTGAATTTCTTCTCAGGGATTTCCCCCGGCCGCTCTTGCTCTCGGTCGGTGTCAGGGGCTTGCAGCCCACTCGCTGCATGAGGCACAAGTCCCGGGTGGAGCCAGCCCCAGCCAGCCGGACCGGGCTGGGAGGTGGTTTTTGGCTGGTTCTCCGCCATGGGGATCGCTGCCCCCTCGCAGGCTCAGGGTGATCTCCAGCACACACGGCCGGGCTCCTCACCTGTGCCTCTTGCAGCCACCCCGCAGCTTTCCTCTCCCAGAAACCTCTGGTGGGAGGAAAGGGGACCGGGACCACTGTGGATTTGTCTCGGTCACATTGGCTACGGATGGAGCTCCCGCTCGCTTTACAGCGTCGCTGGATTTGACGGAAGGTAACCATATGCTGCGTTTCCATAGCATGTGTTGCAATGAGATTTCCCTACCAGAGCAGATGGGCACGCTCCAGCATGGCAGAACTGTGTCTCCGTGGCACCGCTATGAACCCTGGTGTGTAACCACGGAGTAGATGGCACTTCACGTTTGTGTATGATGAGCATGTTTTAAATAGGCTTGTGATTCCCCTAACTAATATAAATTCCAATTAATCCCTCTTCTGAAATCCCAGCCGCATGCCCACCGCTCACTGCCTTTCCAGGTTCATATTGTCACTCTTTTTGCTCGTACTGATGCCATCATCAGCCGTCTCGCCGCTGCTGCCTTACCGAGGTCTTCCAGCCCAGCGTAAACAGACTTCCTTACAAAGCGTCCATTGTGTGCTTGATTATCAGCTAAACGAAGCGGAGCACAGCAGTCACAGGCGAGTCAGTCACCAGCCTGCTCCTCACCCTGCCTGTGTGCAGCATCCCGCTCTGCTCTAGACTGCCTGCAGAATCCGGGCGAGCCGGTTACAAGCACGTAGATATCTCATTTCTCGTGACAATAAACAGGAGTTAATCCCCATAGCCGGTGAGCTGGCCCCGCTCCCCCGCGGAGGCTTGGCCAGGCTGCTCTGATGTCGTGGGTGCAGAGGGAGAACTAAACCCCAGCCCCTGGCCGGGGAGGTGGCCCCGAGGCTGCGGGACGAGTCACAGGTGAGGCCGCAGCCGTGCGGAGCCGTGGTGGTGAGCCCAAGGGCCGCCGCAAGTGGGGGACCTGCGGCCCCTCGAGAAGGAGCACCGTGATGGCCTGCAGGCAGCTCTCCCTCCCCTGCCCTTCCCCAGCCCCACTCCTGCTGTTGCCATTCTGTCCCGGTCGGTGTTTCCTCGGTGGCCATCACCTCTTACCCCTGGGTACACACAGACCATTTTCTTTCACCCACTGATTTATTGGTTTATTTAATTCTGAAATAATTGTGCTCAGGCACTAAAGGAGCGTGATTAAAATTATTTTTAAAAGAGCCACACGACCGCTCAGCGGTTTACCTGGAGGAAATAATAGGATGAATAAATGGATGACTGGTGGATCTGAGTTTTAAATGCAAAAAAAGAACCAAGTTCCCTCTGTCATAAATGTGGGATTTAGAAAGTCTTATTGGAAGGTTTATCTAAAGGGTATGTGTTTGGTTATGCCTGCAATTTCCAGATTGATCCCCAGTGTGAAGTTTTGCAGAGAAAAAGCTATTATTTTAGGGTCCAGGAATAGTAAGGAGGGCTGGATCCACCCGCACTAGGTGGATTTTCAGCGCAGAGGAAGCCAGGCAGCACTTGCCCTTCCCTGGTGTTTGAATGTGGGCTCTCAACTAGAAAAGCAGCCCCGGAGGGCTGTCAGAGGATTATCTCTGCAGCGCGGCACAAGTTCAGGGTATTTCCACCAGAACAGCGTGTGCCTCCATTTTATACCAACTTAGCCAAGATAAAAATCGGGCTCAGTGCTCCTAGCCTCTGAAGGCAGCCTGATAAAATTAGCAGGAATAACTTTTTGTAAAACAATCTTTTGCTAGCTTAGCAAAGGCCAGAAAATTAAGGAAGGAGGAGGAGGACTTCAAGCCCCGCTTTCCCTGCTGATGTAAACAGGTACCATTACGCTGAAACAAGCGGAAGGGCTCTTAATTGACACCACCCGAAGGCCTGACGAATTCCCATTTGGCTGATGCTATAATGAATAGACGTTTCGTGGGCATCAGATGAGTTCTGGTACAAACCTTAGTTTTTAATTTCCTGCCTGCCTCACTCTGATCTGTATAGCAGGCAGCATTATTCCACTGCAGTTGTTTTAAAAATTAACTTGTAATACACTCCAGTCAATCCTTCCTACTGAATGATATTTTTGTAAAATGTAATTTTTGTTTTTTAGATAGACGTCCTCATTGTAATGCATCTTCACTCTGATCTCCGCTAAACTCTCAGTATTGTGACTTATGTGGAATTTTTAATGGGCAGGTTTCTGATAGAAATTTTGCAACTACCAGTAATTAGACTCTCCCGCATGCAACGCAGGGAGCAGGAACCTCTGTAGTCATCAAAGGTGCAGAGTCAGGGAATGAAGCAAAGCTTTGTTTTCCCAGCGAAGCAGAAGGACCTGCCCCTGAGTTTGCTCCGCGTTACTGCGAACAGCTGAGCAGCAAAGTTCCATTATTTCTGACCTTTCTGTCCACATCATTGCGCAACTGTTGCCGTTTGGGACAATTTAAGGTACTTCAGACTGTTCTGTAATAGTCAGCAAACTGTTCTAGCATCATCATTAGCTCTCTCCGCGGCTGGTGAGAAGGCGAACACTTTGGGGCGATTCTAAGCAAGAATTCCTTCAGTATCAGTTCGTTTTCCAGTAGTTTGGTGCCAAATACCAATTTCCATTTATTATTTTATGGAGCAGGATAGCACATTTCTCGGGTTATTGTTGCTATCTTCCGAGAACCCAGGAAAGTGTACATTTACCTGAACCTATAATTTATTGGTGTACTGACCAAAAATTAAAGACTGAGGATAACTAGCAACATCAGGCCTTTTAGATCTCTCAAAAATCTCCCATTTTTAAGGTTTCTTGCTACGTGCTTTGCTGTATCCAACAGACGTAATTTGGGTCTCCGTTAACCTGCAGTTTAGGTCAAAAGCATCAACGGGAAAATTAAAAGACTTCGACCAGCAAGAAATAATTGTCAATTTCTTACAAAGTGGATGAAAGAGAGAAAGAAGCGCAGCTGTGGAGTCAGGCTGTGGCGGTTCCGAGGGCCTTTGGAAGCCGCGCGCCTCACGCGTTCCAAGCTGGCGGCGTCATCAGGGAAAACCCCACATCCCTCCGTCAGCTTTCAGGGGCTGGCCAGCAGGAGAAGCTGCAGGGCCCGTCCTGGTTGTTTTTAGGGCAGCTCCAGCTCTCCGTCCTGCTCAGACCCCTCCCAGCAAACCCGGTCCTGTCTTGGACTCTCTTGGGTAAGTTTGCGTAGCGCCATGCTGCCGTGTTTTGGAACACAGAGAGATAATCTGGCATCGGTGCTGATGCCAGTCTTGGGTGATGCCAGGGGGGCACAGAGACCTCCCCTCAGACCCCGATTCTGGCAGCCGCCCCCCCTGGGCAGTGGGACACGCCGGGAGAGGCCCTGCTGCCGAGCGATGCTCTGCCAGCCCGCCCGGGCTTTCGCAGAGCTCCGTGTCTCAAAGTGCCGTTACATTTGCTGTCCCTGTCTAACTTGAAATTTTATGAATGATCTCTTCAATAAATTTCACTTTTAATGTTGTCTCCATCCTGTCAGGAAATACGCTGTTTACAGATAATTACATTTTCTAAATGACTGCATTTGCTTCTTAGCCTTTAATTGAAATGCCTGGAAAAATGTGTTTCTGTAGCCTTCAAGGGAAATAATGGGAAGTCCTTCCCTCCCGATTCAAGATTGCTCTCAAAAAAATACGCAGGTTTTAGCACTGGATTTATCTCCAGAATGCACAGCCATTTAAAAGCTTCCTGAGCTGTTTGTACTTACAAGGAATACTTCTAATGCAACTTTAGAGTACACAAAGTAAATATGTCTAGCTTGGCAGACAGCTTGGAGAAACCTACTTAGTTCAATCATCAGGTCAAGCCAAATAAATTTCTACCTTCTTCAAAGAAAATTACTAGTGAGTGTCGAGGCTGAAGTGATTTTAACTTCCTTGACATGGAAGATTTAGTTACATCAAACAATAATGAACAGCTGAAAGATGTAATTTTGGTTATAAAAAGAATGGAGCAACTGCAAGTTCAAAGGCAAAATAATTCCTACTATTCACTGAACCATAATATTTAAATCCTTACGGCATTAAATATTAGTAAGACTTATTTTTAGAGGCATCTGATGGCTCTGAAGCTTCGTCCCCACTCAGTCTGTCAGATCCTTGAGTTTCAGAGGAAAAACCATGCAGGAAATCTTGTTCTTGGGTCGTGCTTTTCTCTGTGCTACGGATCGGTAAATGGCAGTAAATGGAGCTCTGGCAAGGGGAAGGTCGCTGCAGGGCAGTTGGAAATGAAAGGACTATTTTGTGTCTCGTTTAGAGACTTCTCTTTATTTATTGGTGAGTGTTATCCAGCAGCCGGGGTAATGCGCCTCAGACGAAAGTGTTGTTTAAGTAAAATAGCTGTGGTTTTGGGGGGGAATAACTAAATCAGAAGTTCTGAGAAGCAACGGCCATGTTCTCAGGCATCTGAAATGTATCTGCTACTAAGAGCAAAGCAATTTTTTCTAATTCCAAAATCCCAGTTTGCGGGGATGCTAAATCATCCTTGGGCTTAACACAATAGTCTCTTGGCAACTGCAGATGCTTATCTTGAAAGATTCATTTTTACAACAGATTGAATTCTCAGAAAAGAGGCCAACCATAAAGATGTTTGAAATCAAAGCAAAAATCCAAAAGGGTTTTGAGGCTTGATTTGGTTAAGCACCCAAATGTTTGGATATTTATTTGAAACATATTCAAGCTGCTTAAATCTAGAAAACTGGTAATAGGCTTCATCCTCCCTGCTCTGTGACGGAAAGTCTTGGCACATACAGTTCCAAATTGAATTGACCTTTTTTGCTGCCAAATTCTATTGCATTTTCATTTCTAATTTACTGTCCAATCCAGCCCCAAGGTCTCCAGCTTTTACTACCTTTCTAGGTTTCCATTTCCTATTCAATATGTGCTTTTCCCCCTTGCTTAATAGTTTTCATTTTTTTCCCCGGTTAAATCTCATTTTATTACTCAAAAATTTAAGGATTGATATATGAGATCAGACTAACAATGCATCCATTTTGTTATTCTTTCTTCTATAATTTACCAGGTTCCGATGCTTCTGAAGACGCAGAAAAAACACAGAAATGGATCATTGTGGAAACCTTTGTCCATAAGAAAAATCCATCGTGTATTTCTGTGCCGGTGTGGAAGGGTTTATATCCTCTTCCATAATACCCAGCTGAAATACGTGTTTCATCTCAGCACCTATATACTTCTGAATCCTATTAAATTCTCACTCTCACTTGTGATTGTCATTAATATGCTAAATGTCACTTCCTTTTGAGTGGCAAAGAGGATGCTATGTAAAATCAATTCCAATACATATCCTCCCTCTTTTATACTTTTTAAAGTCTATTTTAAAGTGTGAAGTGTATATTTTAAAGTATGAATTATATATTTTAAAGTTTAAATTGTAGGATACTTTAAAGTATAAAGCATATATTTTAAAGTTTAAAGTGTAAAGTATATTTTAAAGCATGTTGTAAGGGCCTTTCTCTGAAGTCTGTGGCTGGAATTCCCGACCTCTTTCCTCCTGGTGGCTCGTTTCCATTGCCGTCTTCCGGTAAGTGGCTTGCAAAGGGAAAAGGATCTGCATAAAAGATCTCTCTGCGTATTTCTCTTTTCCTTTTTCCATTACCTCTGAATATTCCTGATGACGTTCCTTTAATTCACTCTTCCTGACTATTGCGCTATTTTTCTGAAAATGCCAGGCTGAAAATACCATATTGCAGGAGGAGGAGGAGGACGCGGGGTGGGGGTGGCCAGGGTGGGGTCTCCTGCCCCGCTGACCCCTTCGTGGTGTCGCGGGGCCCGGGGGGGGCGGCCCCGCGGCCACGTCGGGCCCCACCTCCGTCGATACCTGGCACCTTCCCCGTTTCCTCCTCTTTATTTCTTTATTTTAGCATTCAAGGCTTGCCAGCCGCGCTGGACTGGTGGGACCTTTGCAAATCTTCTTGGCAGCACTTCCCGTCTTCCACTCGGCTTGCTTTCTCCATATTGGAAGCTTTTGATCTGTGCTTGGGATTTATCGCTTTAATTAATCTAATCTCTGCAGTATCATCCGTGCTAACTGAAATAATTCCTGACAATGTTTTGTTGATCCCTGTGATTGCTGAATGAGAGTGAAGCTATGCAGCAGCATATGGCAGTATTTCTTATCTGTGATGGCTAAGTTTAGCATTTTAGACTTTTTTTTTAGTCCTTTTTCTTTTAATCAGGGTTGTCTATTTGCTTAGAGATTAGGCCATTTTTGTGTGCTTCCTCATTGATAAAACTATGCTTTTCAATGCTCTGTAAAATCCTGCTGTGTTCCCACGGCCTCTTGCAGGAGCAAACTTCATACACAGACTCACAGGACACTGCCGCAGTGAAACGCACAGAAGCGGCGTGGTGCGTGGGCTTTCTTTTGAAGTATTAAAATTTGTTGTTTATTTTTAAAAGTTTGCAGGAAGAGCAATGCTTTTTAAGTAAGCACGTGGCTAGATTAATCCAGGACTACTCCCAGCAATGACAGCGGTATGGTGTCAGGCCCTCAGAGGTTTTACCAACGGTAATTTTATATCGTAACGTTTCTTTATTTATAAACTGCCAGTGAGTTGAGTTGTGATGATAATCCTGACTTCCAAGGATGTGCTGAAGTGTTTTGGATCCCAGTGCCTGGTATTTACAGAGGGTTTTTATAGTACAGACTCAGCAGTTTGCACAGTTTGGTGAATTTGTTTAGAGTAATTAGTGTAACACCAGGCTGGATTTGCAAGTCTGTTTAAGCCGTTCTACTTCAAGTATATCAAACTTTAAAACATCTCCAATACAAACACTGGTTTTGTTTGGATTATTTCACGTGTTCTTCCAGCTCGACTGAAATGATGGTGAATACCCCAACTGGTTGTTCCTTGGACTGGTGCACCAAGGGCCTGGCCACATCCCACGTGCACTCTGAAGTGACACCCTTGCCCTCGCGTCGATGCCCTTGCTGGCCCTGCTGAGGCGGGGGGTGACAGCTCTGCCCTGAGCCCGCAGTGCCATGGACGGTTCCTCTCTC